>NC_042617.1:355555712-356244046 GCF_901001135.1 Rhinatrema bivittatum | reverse complement strand
ATGCTACCCCAGTGTTTTATTATAATCCTAGGGATCCTTTGTGTTTATTCCATGCCTTTTTTGAATTCCTGAACTGTTTGGTTTTTTTTTGGGGGGGGGGGGGGGGGAATATACTGGACTGTTCAGTCCACAGGGCCTGCAAAGAGTTGCTTGTGCTATCTTTTAGGGGGAATTTTAGCCATTTTGGAAGTAGATGAAGCAGATTGAAGGGTAAACTTCTGCAAGGGTCTGCAGGAGCTCAGCTCAAGCACGCCTTCCTCCTCAGGTTGCATTAAGTGACCCCCATATTCAGCCTTTATCTTTACACAACTACAAGAGCAGCAGTGACTTTCAGGGACCATCAAGTTCACTGATTCTGTTATATATTTGCAGGCGAAAGACATTCCCGATTTGCTCTGAACAATGCAGTTTATTAAATACAATTCGCTGGTTCTATCATATCCTGCAGCTTTTCTGCATTCCTCCAGTCACTGAAGCACTGGTGTAAGGATAACATGCACCCATTTTTTTTCTCCCATTCCAGCTATTACTTTGACAGGGGCATTTTTTATTACTTACAAAGAGCAGCCAGCTAATCCCGGGATTCAGCCTCTAGTGCGGCTAAGTGAAATGGGTTATTTTTCACATGCTATTAGCTCATGCTCTACATTTGGGTAGCATGACTTAATAAAGGTGCATTAAACATAGCTACTTGGAGGAAGCTGACAGCTTTAATGATCCAGTGACACTAGTCTTGGGGACAATACATTTTCTAATGGATTGCAAAAGGATGTGATTGAAATGATTAAACATTAGTTGGGACAAGCAGCGGGCATAGCTGAAGTGCTGCAAAGGGTAAAATGGGAGGAGACCCCATCAGCACCACGGGACTAAAATGCAACTTGTTACACTGAAAAATGTATGCCATGTGTGCAAAGGGTGGTGCCGCATTACAGATGGCAGCAAGAAATGAGAATAATTGGATTGACAGTGATAACTGGGAAATGGACAAACTGTTTCATGTTGTCAAGGAGCTCAGAAAAGATTTTATAGTAACAATAGATTGCATCAAACCAGTAAGTGCACAGGTGAATGAGATGATGTAAAAAATCTCAAGCAAGATAGAAGAGAATAAAGAGTCTCACTGCTGCTATTTGTCACTCCTGTGCTGATGGACACACAGTGATGAATGAATCTTTAGTATGGGAGCAGAAGAAAGTCAGATTGGTGGTACTGACCCACAGCAGAAATAAGGACCATGGGTTACCAGAGCTCGACATCCCGATGAAGCAAAGTATGTTAATGGCATAGTGTAGGGGATCATATAAGATTTTAGAGAAGCCGAAATAAATGGATTATGAGCTCCACTGGTCTGATCGATGCAAAGACACCCAGGTATACCACTAAACTTGTTAAAATCCCAAGAATCTTGCATTGTGAAGAAAGATAACATTAACCTCAGTTCCCAAGTTACTGATGGGGCCGGACCCGCCAGTTCACCACTATATGTCCTTAGTTCCATTCTAGATACTAAACAATCTAGAGCTTTCTATCCTCCTTGCCCTCCTCCTATTTTGGAGAGCCGGGATTGGTTGCTCTTACCTTTATAACCCAGCCATTTTGTAATTTTGGGGATGGCTCTAGTCAGTTCAGGTCAGATACTCAGTAGTAAGGATGTCTGTTTTTCTTGCCCTGGTGAGGCCTTCCTGCCTCATCAAGTTTTTACTTTTTGAAGGGAATCCACTCTGTGTGCACCCTGCCAGAGGGTCCCTTGGTGTTTAGTGGCAGTGAGGAAATCTCTATTGCCGGAACCCCTGCAGGACTCCCACTCCAGGTCTGAAGACCAGTGAGCCCGTTCACTCCCTGAATATGGCAAGCAGCTGTGATAGGCTTGGCAGGTGAGGTGTTTGGTGGCCAGAAGATACTCATTTTGGAAGGGGACTGTGTTCAAACCTTGCTCCTTTGGGGAAGGTCATCCTCGCTTGCTGGATTCAGAGGGCACAGGCTGAAGACCAGTGAGCCCATTCATTCCATGAATGTGGCAAGCCCTTGTGACAGCAGAACACCAGTCTGGGAAGAGTTTTAACTAAGGAAGTGTAATAAAATCAACTGTAACTGCACACTTATTTAAAGATGGACTTTAATTTGACTTTTAACAATCAGTAAAAGTATTATTTAACACTCAGTTCCTTTACCTGCCCCAGCATCTCCCTCCATGGGATGTCGCAATTATCAATACACTCAGGATTTTCACTCCATTGTCTAGGCCATAGATGAGAGTATCCCCCTCATAAAAAGAATCCACCTCTGGGAGAGAGAATGCAAGCCAAGGGAGAATAGCTAGCTGGAGGAGCCCCGAAGAAAGATGCAACCACTTTCAGAAGAGGGTTACACTGACATGAGAACAGAAGTGAAAATTGCGATGGGACAAGAACTGACAAACAGGATAGATTTGCCAGATGATTGAGAAGTTCCTGGATGCTATCTCATTGTATCCTGGCAGGATACACTATTGTATAAGCATAAGCATACAACCAGGATTGAAGGTTAGTCAAAGGCCTACCACTTGCTGAAAGTAAAAGAGCTGAGATCAAGAGGCAGATAGAGAAAATGCTAGGGTTAGGAGTCATACAGTGACTCACAATGTGAGTGGACCAGTCCAGTGATTTGTTTCTTAATTCAGATGGTATAGCCTGCTTTTGTACAGATTTTGCAAAGTAAACCCCATCTTCAAATTTGATGTATACCCAATGCCGTGCATCAACAAGCTTCTAGATACGATGGGGAGAGATAAGTTCATCACCACATTCAATCTGACTAATGGATACTTGCAGATACCAGTGGTGGAAAACTCTAATGACAAGACAACATTTGCCATGATCCAAGGTCTGCATTAATTTTGAGTTCTATCATTCAGGCTTCACATAGCTGCCGCTTCTGTCCAATGTTTGATGAACCTAGTATTGCAGCCACATCAACAATATGCTGCTGCCTACTTAGATGATGTGGTGAGTTTCACAGTCCTACCTTGAGAAAATAGAAGTCCTGATCTGACTTAGGAAAGGCAATTGAATAGCAAATCTGAGTAAAGTTGCTTAAGTGGTTATACAGAAATTTTGATAGTGTGGGAGCCTGGCCAGGAATAGAGCAAGGCATTTGAGCCTTGAACAACCTTTGCAGGCTCAGGACTTTTCACTGAGAGGAAGAGGGCCAAAGACAAGGAAGGAAAGATGGGGGACCAAAATGATACAAAGCCTGAGGCAAGTCTCCCAATTTTCTGGGAGACTCTTGAACAGTCTGCTCACTCTCCCGCCTCCCAGGCCAGGCTCCTGGTCTGTGTGACTTCAGCCTCAGATGAAAAAGAAAATGTTTTCTGTGCTGCTGAATCTATGGCTGATCCTAGCACAGAAGGGGATCTGCAGCGCAGCATGGGAACCATGACTGCTAGGCTTTGATTGGCTCTGCCACTGCTCCCTTCCACCGGTGCCACAGGAAGTACTTCATATTTTAGAAGGAAGGCATTCTTCGGCAAGAGAAAGAGGAAGAAAGCAGCACTGGGGCCAAGTGAAACCCGACTTTCATAAATCCCCATGATGGGCTGACAATTATCTTCTGTTCTGAGGTCCCTCACAGAGCTGCTGATGCTTTCTGCTACTTGGTAATGCAGAAAAGACTTTATTTGCAGTGGAGGCTGAAGTGTATGGCTATATGTAAAATGAGAGAGAAGGAATGGAGTGTGTGAGATGTGGTAAGAATGGGAAGATGGAATGGGAGGATGAGTCAAGATATTGAGAGAGAGAGAGAGAGAGAGAGAGCAATAGGGGGAAGTAGAAAGAGGTGAGAGACTAATGGGGAGGTGGGAATTTTAGAAAGCAATGAGAAAGAGGGAGAGACTGACAGGAGAGACGGAGAAGAAGGAAACACTGGCAGTGGGAGATGGAGAGGCGATGAGAGACTGATGAGGGAGAAGGGTGAGAAACTGGCTTGGGCAATGGGCTGGGAGAGACTGACATGGAAAATGCTGGAAGATGATGTGATAGACAGGATGATGGACAGGGAAAGGGGGTGAGAGACTGATGGGGACTTGGAGATGGATTGAAAAAGTGACAGGGAGAAGGGCTGGGAGATTGGGTAAGGGAAGTTGAGATGAGAGATAAATGTGAAAGATGGGAAGGAGAGCTGGAGAGAAGGGTGAGAAGGACGCATAGAAGACAGAGAAATGGAAAGAAACAGGGTAAACACAAGAGAATGAATGTGTGCATGGCCCCCCTTGGTCTGGACTATGAATTACCCTTGTGATTGAGAAGCGACAGGGGCATAATGTGCTTTCAGGGAGGTGGCCTCCTCCTGTAGTTTAACTGATTCTGTCATGTAGGATACTTCAGCAGGTTTAGGAGAGGTCTTGGCCGGCCGCTCCCTGGATAGTTGGCTCTCCAGCAATGCTTGGCTGGCTGCCTCTTGTTCCTCTTCATCTCTAATCTCTTTTAGCAATTGCAGGAAGCCTTCCTTTCCCGTAGCATAGTCAGGCTGGGGCGCACCTTGCACTAACTGCTCCAACAAGGTCATATCTTTCTCAGCGGGTGCTATCTCCCCTTCTTTGACTACTCGCCACACTAGAGCCTCCGGCCATCTCAAGTAGGCAGTCAGCTTTTCCCCATTTCTGACTAGTCTGTCTTAACCGGAAACTCTGGTCTGACCCACCTTTAATAGTTCCAAATGCACTCTCTAGGGCTTTCAGGCACTCCTCTGCTGTGGCCAGTGGATTGTCAGCTTTCACTGCTCTGTAAATCTCCAGAGCAGGGCCCCGGAGACACTCTCCTAGTCAATGCCTCTTCTCCAAAGCAGAGCATTCCTTCTCGGGGAGCATCTGGGTGGCTTACTCAATCCTATTTCCCCTCCAGACTCAGGTATCTTACCAGAAAAAGTTCTCAATAGTATGTAAAAGCTATGGTCATTCTGGGGCTTTCTGGCTGTGTCTATTACCTTGCCTACAGCCAGTATAAGAGATGCGGGGTCTTGTGGAGCAGTCTTTGCTGGAGCAAACATTTCCTTTAGCTCTGTAACTGGTTTTCTCTTTTGAGCCAGAAAATCAGTGAGCTCCTCTGCAAAAGTGCTTTCACATGGTATTGAATCACTTTCTCTATTAGGGACCCCTCTCATGGTAATTTTCCAAGGGGTGGCCCCTTCTATGGGCATTATCTCATGGGGAGGAGTCTGCACTGAGTTAGTGTGATGGCACACACTAAAGGCCATTAATATAATTATAAGGTCTCCTGTGCAGAGTTGCAGGTTCGGCCTATCACTTTGATACTGTGTCAACCTGTTGCTGTTTCTGTAATGCTGGCAATCTCCTGCAACACTATGTCCAAAGGGATATTACACCAAAAAGGCCCTACTTATATCTATCTCCTCCCCCTTGCACCAGTTTTCTAGAATTTGCAAGGCCATGGAGAAAGTGCAGAGAAGGGCGACCAAAATGATAAGGGGCATGGAACGACTCTCCTATGAGAAAAGGCTAAAGAAGTTAGAATGTTCAGTTTGGAGAAGAGATGACTGAGGGGGGATATGAGAGAGGTCTATAAAATTATGAAAGGTCTTGAACAGGTTCATGTAAATAGGTTATTTACTCTCTCAGATAATAGAAGGACTAGGAGGCACTCCATGAAGTTAGCAATAGCTCATTTAAAAGAAATTGAAGAAAATTCTTTTTCATTCCACGCATATTAAGTTCTGGAATTCATTACCAGAGGATGTGGTTGCAGCAGTTAGGGTAACTGGGTATAAAATGGTTTGGATAAGTTCCTAGAGGAAAAATTCATAAACTGCTATTAATTAATAAGCAATAGTAGCTTCAGATCTATTTAATATTTGGGTACTTGCCAGGTACTTGTGGCCTGGTTTGGCCTCTGTTGGAAACAGGATGCTGGGCTTGATGGACCCTTGGTCTGACCCAGTATGGCATGTTCTTATGTTCTTATGTAGGTCACAAAAGGTGGTTGGGTATTACTTATCTGGTCTGGATGTGGTACAGGCAAAGAGAGAAAAATTTTCTAATCCCTGCAGTACTTCCATTCTGTGGACCCACCTTGGTCTGGACTAGGAATTACCCCAGGCTTGGGGTGGGGAGTACCACATGAGACATTATATTTACTAATATGATTGAGAGAGGGATGAAACAGAGTACCAGTTACCTTGATACCACAATTCTGTGCCCTTCCCAATCAACCTCTCACTTGTGGCACCACAGACCAGATAAAGTCATCACACCAGAATAAAACAGTAATTAACCCTTTTACTAGAATTGTGTAAGTAGACACAATACTCGTAATCCAACCAGAACATTACATGAGAACAGTACAGCAGTTTTCTTATTTTAAATCAAGCAATGCAAAAATAACACTGGGTATGGCCTGTTAGCCAGGGCAACCAACATAGTCATATGGATAGCAAAAAAAAAAAAAAAAAGGAATGCTAATAGAGAAAGGTTGGGGGGGGAAAGCAGTGAAATACACAGCTTTCAAAAATTTTCTTTACCCCCGAGTATTCAAAAAGGGGGGGGGGGGGAGGGGCACAGATCCACTCAATGTTGCCAGTTTGTAAAGGGTGCACCCACAAAATTGTGTGGAAAACAAAAACAAGCAAGAAAATGTAGAAGTCCCTCTTGATGGTGGAGCTGGCTAGATGACAAACCAAATAGATGAGCACTGCAGTGTATGAAAGGTCTCTCTTTTCTGGGGAGTTTTCCCAAATAGTTTACTTGGTACTAAGAAGGAAGCGGGCCTGATTTCAGTCTCTTACAGAAAGACCACTACCATCAGTTTATCTTTCCCAGTACCTGCCAGCAAGGGTTTATGCTTGACTTCAGCTGAAAGCTGAAACAGATAAGATACTGAATTTGTGTCAAATGGCAATTAAATAAACTTTCTCCCTCCTCTGCTAAGATACTCTCTGTGCAAAGTTTAAATTACTTAACTCAAGGGGGGATAGGAGGAAGGGGGAGAAGATCTAATGTTTGCTAAAAATGGTTGTATTTGTTATGCCTACATGGGATTGCATCAGTGTCCATGCATCCCAGATCATGTTGTCTTTGCCAATAATAAAAATTGTTGAAACTAAATTACTTAACTCAGTCTCTTAGGAAGGTGATCCAGCCATGTGCTCCTGGGCCTGGATATCTGTGGAAAGGAAGTCTCTCTGTCTCTCAGCTACTAGCTCCTCTGCCCCTTGTTGGGATTTCACATTAACTTGGTCATGAAGCAAGAACAGCTGTCTGTCTCTCTATTTCCTCAGAGTGCAGAATTCTGTCTCTCCATCTCAATAATTAACTCTTCAGGAGAAGAACTGATTGCAGGTTTTCCAGATGCACTTCTCTCTTCCTGGTTCCTGGCTTCTGCTCTTGGCCATCTCCACCCCCATACACAGATAGAGCCAGCCAAATTGTACATTTTCTACCTTAAATGGTCTCCCAGCATTCCTTTGGCTTCTTCCTCTGGTGGCTATGTAGTGCTGTTCTCTGGGCAAGTTAAACAGTACAGCCCTTTTCCCAACTTGTTAACACTGTAAGTGTTGGATGCTGGTTCTTGCAGAACATTTGCCATTCACAGGAGAGCACACAGGGGTTTTTGACATATTTTTATATTCTTTCACTTTGACTGTGACAGTTTGCAGTCTCTGCAGGGTTGAAAATTCCTTTTTGACAGGTACAAAACACATCACTCAAATCCAGACGCAACTCGGTCCACATTGTAAGGCTCCAACACATGATCAGCTTGTGGGGGCAGGAACCTGGTTTATAATAGTTTGCTACAAATGGAAAATGGAGGAAAGATGTATGAAAGGAAAAATAAACCAGAAAAAGTAGCCAGGAGGTGGCAGATAAGGTAAAAGCAGAAGAGAACCTGAGAACTGTACAATAAGGAGAATAAAATCTTATAACTATGGTAGAAATTTTTTTTTTATTTAATTATTAGTACAAGTGACCTATTAAAGAAATACATTATTATATGTTGTGTGTACAGTATGCGTTTGAATTTTTATATTCATAATCCTGCTTTCCTCCTGATAGCTCTATCTTGTGCATATAGCACTGACCTTCGATACCAGATTCCCATCACCACTCACAACTCCATGCACATCTTCCTGAAGGTAGAAATGCAAACTTGGGCTGGATGCTGTAGGGATAAGGTGGATTGTTATTTTCAATTTGACTTATTGGTTTGTGTATGATTAAGCTGTTTTCTGCAATGACTTGATTGATTCTGAAAAGTTAATTGGTAATAAGCATACCTGCCCCTTGGGTTTTGACTTATTGCTTCGCTGTAATTAATGTGATACAGAGCTATTGGGTAGTAGAAATAAGATATAGGACTCAGAAATCACTGGGCGCATTTATACTTCTTGAGGGGTTCACGTTCGGTATTTGTTAAAACACTCCACAGTGGCACAAATTATTTTCTGCGGTGACCCTATCACTCCCCATCAAATAGAATGGAGTGAGCCAGTCCTAGTGTTATCCCATTGCATGTATAGAGACGGGATTCTGATTTCAAGGCAGGGCTACGTCTCCCTGCATGCTGGAATAGAGGGGGGACCGGGGCTGGCTCAGCCTGACCCTTTTGACATGGCGCTACAGTACATGGTCACGCTTTCCAGCTGGGGACCTTGGCATTTGTATCTGTCACCTTATGGTGCCACACCACAGAATTAAAGGAGCAGATTCACTAGCTGAATTAGTATGGCTATCCATATCCCTCCTTGTCTCATTCTACTCTGTCACGGTTGGAAAAACATCAGCCATGTGGGAAGAATGAGGTAATCTAGTATAAACACTTTTGACTTCATGGGCTTCTTAACAGTTTTAGGAAGTGGAAAAAATGGTTGCTCTTTTGCTGTACTGTTCTGCAAATTATGCTTTATTGTACTGTGTATTGTAACGCATGGTTGTATTGTACTGTGAAATTTTCATTCTAACATTTATAGTTTTGCAAGCTCAAAAATTTCACCTTGATTTACAGAGACTTCTGACACTCTCAGCTGAGAAAAGAAAGCTAACTTTGCAAATTATCACTTTTAAACTTGTGCATCTCAGTTCCTGTACACCAGCTATTGGCAGATGGTAATGAATAATCCCTGAAAGTGTTGCTTGCTTTCCAAAAGTAATACTACTAGTCACAGATAAAGGGTTACTTTTTCTCTCAGGTGATCTACATCTCATTAAATTGCTTAAGAATCTTCCTGAGATGGAAAAAGAAAACGTTTCATCACATCATATTCTTAGACTAGATCCTATTTTAAAAGATATTTTTCCATATGCACATGATAAGAAAAGCCTTTGGACAATGATAATGCAAACCCTCCACCAGAGGGAGGGGTTACATAAATATCTTCACCTCTCAGCTGGGTGATTAAAATGAGTATTGTGTAACATGCCAACACAACTAAAGGATGTCCTAGGGATAATGAATAGAGGCTGGAATAAAAAAAAAATATATTATTATTACAAATAATACAAGCAAAACCAGTACATATACATTTAGGGAGCTTATAGTAGTTAGGTATTTATACCTCTTATCTGAGGCCCATATAGTAACATGAGGTGAGGTTTAGGTAGTAGTGTAGGGGTTAGGGGCCACTTTGACATTCAGAGTGAGACATACGGACAGAACAGTACTAGGGATGTGAATCGAGCTTCGGACGATTGAAAATATCGGACGATATTTTCAAAATCGTCAGAAATCGGGGGCTCCCCCGAAATGATAGGAGAACCCCACGATATTGATCGTGGGGGTTCTCTTATCGTTTTGGGGAGGGCGGGAAAAACGGCACACAAAAATAACCCTAAACCCACCCTGACCCTTTAAAACTAACCCCTTTGCTTCCCCCACCCTCCCGACCCCCCAAAAAACATTTTACAGGTACCTGGTGGTCCAGTGGGGGTCCCGGGAGCGATCTCCCGTTCCCGGGCCGTCGGCTGCCACTAATCAAAATGGCGCCGATGGCCCTTTGCCCTTACCATGTGACAGGGTATCCATGCCATTGGCTGGCCCCTGTCACATGGTAGGCGCACTGGATGGCCCGCACCATTTTTAAAGATGGCACCGGCCATCCAGTGCTCCCTCCATGTGACAGGGGCCGGCCAATGAACCCCTGGACTGTCTCCAACTTTCCATGTCTTCAGCTGCCTTGGCTCGGACTGCTCATCGTACTCCTCTTCGCCAGGAGACCATCTCCTAAGTCCTGCTGGCCCCTGCACCCAAGGGCTCAACCTGCGGGGAACGAGGGCTGGTATAGGTGAAGGTCCTCTCTGGTCTCCTGATCCTGATCCGCCTCCCGGCTACGAGTACCGCTGCAGGCCTTCCTTCAGTGGGTCCACCATACACTCTAGCCAGCCCAAGGGCCCACGTTCACAACAGTTTGCAAAGGCCATGGACCCAGCAGACCTCTCTGGCGTCCAGGCTATTCCAGGCCTGGCTCAATGACTGCAGCAGCAGCAGCAGCAGCACTGCTTGGATGTCTTGTCAGCTACCGTCGAAAGATTGGCTAACCGCCTGGATTTGGAGCCTCTAGTGGCAGCGCCACCTCCGGCTCCCACTCCAGCCCCCAGACCGGCCGCATCTCTGCACCTACCTGCATCACTCCACTATGCTGGAGACCCTAAGCAGTGTCATGGGTTCCTCAACCACTGCTTTATGCAGTTCACCCTCCAACCAACACAGTTCCCATCCGACTAGGTTAAAATGACCTACATACTGTCTCTATTGGATGGCAAAGCTCTGGCATGGGCTTCCCCACTGTGGGAATGAGGTGATTCGCTGCTCGGAAATCTCCAACAATTCGTGCACACCTTCACGCAGGTATTTGACGAGCCAGCCCAGCAGTCTACCACGGCTACTTAACTCCTGCATCTGCACCAAGGCTCTCGGCCGCTGGTCGATTACGCTGTCGAATTTCGCACCTTGGTGTCAGAGTTGGGTTGGCGGGAGGACAGCCTACGCAGTATCTACCTGGAGGGACTATCCTCTCGCATTAAGGATGAACTTGCAGCTAGGGATCTCCCAGATGATCTCGAAGGCCTGATCGATCTCACAGGAAGGATTGATTGTAGGCTTCAGCAACGGGCCCGAGAGATTAAGCCCGTCCGTAGACCAGTCACACTGGCCCCGTCTTTCTCCCGACTGATGGCTCCACCTCCTGAACACCAGCCTAATCGAGGCGATGAACCCACGTGACTCGGTCGCAGCCCTCTTACTCCGGAGGAGAGAAAGTACCGCCGTTTCTTAGGCTTATATCTTTACTGTGGTGGCAAGGGCCACATGTTGGCACAGTGCAGGGAGCGACCGGAAAATTCCCAAGCCTAGGCGTTACTGGGAAGCTAACCCTAGGCTGTGTGAACCCCGCTCCTCAATGCATGGTTCCTGTCTCTTTGGAATACCCCGGTGGGTCCTTTTCTACATTGGCCTTTATCGACTCCGGAGCTGGAGGAAACATCATCCTAGCTGACCTGGTCCAACAGCTGCAACTTCCCTTGGTTGATCGTATACCGTTCCCTTGAGTATCCTCTATTCATGGCACCCCTTTGCCAGGCTGCATCTCAGCCATGACAGCTCCAGTGACCCTCCGCACCGGGATTCTCCATGAGGAGGAAATCTCCTTCTACATCCTGGACAAATCTATCCATCCCATAGTCTTGGGCCTACTCTGGCTTCAGAAGCACTCTCCACCCATTAATTGGGATTCCCTGCAAATTGTGGCCTGGAGTCCAACTTGCTTTACAACCTCCTTGCCTACTCTGCCTCAGCCTAGTATTCCTTTGTCTATCACCTCTCTGTCGCTGCCGCCACAGTACGCAGAATACGCAGATGTCTTTTCCAAGGAAAAGGCTGAGCTCCTACCGGAACATCAGTCCTTTGACTGTGCCATTGATTTACTGTCTGATGCTATACCCCCTGGGGGCAAGTTTACCCTTTGTCCCTACCTGAGACTCAGGCAATGTCTCAGTAAACCCAAGAAAATCTGGACAAGGGGTTTATCCGGCCTTCTAATTCACCAGCAGGGGCAGGGTTCTTTTTTGTAGCCAAAAAAGATGGTTCCCTCAGGCCCTGTATAGATTATCGGGGGCTCAATGCTATAACATGCCGGGACAGATATCCTCTCCCACTCATCCCAGAGCTCTTGGATTGTCTTCAAGGAACTAGGATCTTTACTAAGCTTGACCTCCGAGGTGCATACAATCTAATACGGATCAAACCAGGCGATGAGTGGAAAACCGCTTTCAACACTCATTATGGGCATTACGAGTATTTAGTCATGCCTTTCGGACTATGTAATGCTCCAGCGGTTTTTCCAAACCTCATGAATGAAGTCTTCTGGGACATGCTTCACTCTTCAGTGATTGTATACCTCGACGATGTGCTTGTATACTCTAAAGACCTTACCACTTATCGACAGCAGGTACGTCAAGTGCTGCAGCAAATTCGTGAAAACCTGTTCGCTAAACTGGAAAAGTGTGTATTTGAACAACAGTCCTTGCCATTCTTGGGATACATTGTGTCTGTCTCAGGATTTCATATGGACACTGAAAAAGTGTCTGCCATTAAAGACTGGCTTCAGTTGGTAGGAGTAAAAGCCCTTCAATGCTTTCTCGGATTCGCGAACTTCTACTGCATTTCATCCTGTACTACTCACAGAAGGTAGCTCCACTCACCTTCCCTAACCAAGAAGGGGGCTAATGCCAGAGAGTGGCCCATAGAGGCACTCCAAGATTTTGAAGAGCTAAAACAAGCCTTCCTGCTCAACTCTTGTCTACACCACCTGGATCCCACACGACCCTTCGTGGTAGAGGTAGATGCCTCTGACATCGCTGTGGAGGCCATCCTCTGCCAACTCTCTGACAAGGGCTTGTTACTTCCTTGTCTTACTTTTCTCGAAAATTTACCCCCGCTGAAAAATTACAGTATAGGGGACAAAGAGCTCCTAGCCGTTAAGATGGCTTTTGAAGAATGGTGTCAGTGGCTGGAGGGGGCCCCAGCATCCAGTGGTGGTATACACCGATCATACAAATCTAGAATACCTATGTCGAGCATGACTAAACCCGCAACAAGCTCACTGGTCTTTGTTTTTCAGCCGCTTCAATTTCTCCTTATGCTACCAACCAGCATCCAAGAACATCCGAGCGGATGCTCTCTCCCACACCATGGAATCCTAAGACTCACCCACCATGCCACAATACATTCTCGACCCAGCTAAAGTCCTTCTTGCTGCCACTGACGTGGCTCCTGCAGGCAAGATGGTTGTACCCCTCCGTCTACGCAAGAAGGTTCTTTCCTGGGCCATGATTCTCTAACAGCAGAACACCCAGGTAGGGCCCGGACCCAAGAGCTCTTGTCTCATTGCTATTGGTGGCCATAACAGGTCGCCTCCTGAAAGAATCTAGTTGCTTGTTCCTGACTCCATCCAGTATCCTGCTTGTTCCTGACTCCGTCCAGTATCCTGCTTGTTCCTGACTCTGTTCCAGCCTTCCTGCCTGCTACAGCTCCTCTCCTGCTCCTGAGTTCCTGTTCTACCTGCTTGCTTCTTTGGTTTGACTTCAGCTCGGTACCTGGTTTCGTCTGTCTGCTGCCCATCCTGACCCTTGGTTTGCTCTCTGGCTTCGTCTGTCTTCAGCCAGCCCTGACCTCTGGCTCGTCTCCCTGCCTTGCTCCTCTGCTGCCTGCCTTGAACCCATGGACCGTCTCCGACTTTCCACATCTTCAGCCTGCCTTGACTCGGACTGCTCATCGTACTCCTCTTCGCAGGAGATGATCTCCTAAGTCCTGCTGGCCCCGGCACCCAAGAGCTCAACCTGTGGGGAATGAGGGCTGGTATAGGTGAAGGTCCTGTCTGGTCTCCTGGTCCTGATCCACCTCCCGGCTATGAGTACTGCTGCAGGCGTTCCTTCAGTGGGTCCACCATACACTCTAGCCGGCCCAAGCGTCCACGTTCACAACACAAGTACAGATCCCGCTTGAGATTTATCTACTCTGCATAATTTTGTGTCGTCCGCACTTGTCGTATCCCTTTCCAAATCATTTATAAGTATATTAAAAAGCACCGGTTCTAGTACAGATCCCTGAGGCACTCCACTGTTTATCTTTTTCCACTGTGAAAACAGACCATTTAATCCTACTCTCTGTTTCCTGTCTTTTAACCAGCTTGTAATCCACAAAAGGACATTGCCTCCTATCCCATGACTTTTTAGTTTTCTTAGAAGCCTCTCATGTGGGACTTTGTCGAATGCCTTCTGGAAATCCAAATATACCCATTTCAGTTCTCAGTTCAAGCAGATTAAAAATGAGTCACTAAAGTCCCCATTTTAATTATGGCCAAAAATTAGCATGTGATTTCTCAGTTTCTATTTCTTTTTACATTTTTGCCTCACCCTTTCAATCGCACATGTTTGCCGAATGCTTTAGATTAATTTCTTTGTAGTAGCTGGATGATAAGACATGCGTAGAATCCATGAAGTCCACTCTGACCCACAGAGAATTTCAACAAAACGTCACCAAAACGAAACGAAAATTCCCTCTCTATTCTAAATAAAACTGCAACAAATCTTCTGATTATTCCATTAACCTCAGTTTTCCTAACACTTATAGAATATAAGCATCTAAATAATACTGTTCAGATAAATAGAAATAAAATAAAATTAAGAATTATTTGAAAATTACCTTCTTTGCCCTTTCTAGAAAACAAAAAAACTATATTTGTTTCAGTGTATATACACTAAAGAGTCCTCTCTTTTCCTGGACCAGATAATCAAAAGCTCCTTTCTAGATTCTCTCAAATTTTAAAATCTCCTGCAGAAAGAAAACGTTTTTTTTTTCCAGCAGGCTATGTAACATCTGTCCTGACATTCTAGCCAGTACCAGAGCAGGTGTCTGCAGCCGCCCTAGGCAGTGACATCACAGCATCATGTGATCTCTTTCTCTCTCTCTCCACCTATTGCTCGCCAACGCCCTAGGTGACCACCTAATGCTCCTGCCGGCCCTGATTCTAGCTATCTCTTTCTTGCTCTCTATCCCTGAAACAAAGAAGCACATCTCTTTTTGGACTTCGAAGAGACTACTGTGATTGATTAATTGTTGCGTTCGGCCAGCCGCGAGTCCGTTCCGTGGTCAGCCACATTCACCTCCTGCTGGGAACTGTGGGGCTTTTCCCTGATGCCGCGACAGCCCTGGGAGTAAAGATGTGACAAGCTGCCGCACGGGCCCAGCCATGCTGCACGAGAGACGCCACTCTGATGAGGGGCTCTCCCTAGGCACGCGTGCGCCTCAGCAGAATTTAAAGGGACCGCAGCAGGAAGTCCTCGGGGCACCTGCCGATGATGTCATCTGTGCCTCTCCATTTAAGGCAGCCCGGATCATGCACCAACACCTCAGCAACAGGTCGACACTCTGAATAGCTAGTTGCTCCTCATCCCAGCCTCCAGCCTCGTGGGTATTCCTGATGCCTGGTTCCTAATTCTCATCACCTGGTTCCTGGTCCCTGTCTTCATCTCCCTTGTCTCTGCTGCCCTCTACACTGGCTCATCTCCTTGGTTTTGACCCCAGCTTGCTCTTCGATGGTGGTCTTCCTCCTGACTGTCCCCTGGTTGAATTTGGACCTACTTTGACCTCGTTTGATCTGCTGCCTGCCTCGACCATGGGTTGTCCTCGTCTCCATCGCCTGCTGCCTGCCCTGACCTCAGCCTGTACTGACAACTCTTCTCACCTGTTCCCTCCTCGGACACCCCGACATCCACAGGCCTGTTCCTATGTCCAGCTGGTCCCAGCACCCAAAGGCTCAACCTGCGAGGAACGTGGGCTGGTATTGGTGAAGCTCCGGTTAGGTCTCTGCAGCAGCCAGCTCTGCCCACCAAAGGCAAGGACCAGCAGGGCTTCTCCCTGCAGGTAGTGTAAGTCTCGCCTCGGCTCAAGGATCTACTGACACAACGTTAATAAATCTCATTGGTACTTGATCCCTTGTCTATTACTAGTGATAGGGATGAATAAGTAATGTATCGCTTAACCAAGTTCTGGGACAATGTCTACCATTCACTAGTTTGAATTCCAACAGTGTCTGATAGGCTCCCAAAGATAAGTTAATTATAATATCCTTCCCCATTAGGAATTAATTTCCTGAGGGTGTCACTGATGTTCAGCCAATGGCACAACATCGGCTTCCAGTTAAATAGAATCATTTACTTCTCAATAGTTATTTGAAACTACAAGACAGCAAAAATCTCTCTTCCCCTCCCATGGAATTCCCAAGAAAAGAGAAAGCATGAGATAATCATCGCTACCGTTACTAACTCAGCCATATTCAAGTGTCTTTCAAAAGATCATTTGGTCTCCCCTGCTGTTAAACATTTACTTTTTCTTAGGAAAAATAGTTTCAAGGACTTTCTTCACATCACAATTGTCACTTAAATAAAACCTTAGCTAGACAGAAGATAAAAAAATAAAAGTAATAAATGCTCCTAAAGTCACTGACTTACAATAAAAATGTAAGAACAGAAGAATTGTTAGGATATAGGTTCATCCAGTGCAGCATCTTGTCACTTCAGGTACCTCAGAAATATGAATAATGCACAAGAATCAAACCTTGTTCAGACAAAAAAATGCTCTAGAATAAGAGGTCTTGGTAGGGGAGTCCAAAGGCATAGCTTGCTTGGGCGCAACTTAAAAAAATATTTCTTTGTAAACTGCTTCAGGATGGACTCTCTTGTGCTTTGGTGTCCTGGTCTGAGGGAGTGAAGGTAAGTAGGGACTCACAGTGAGGGGGACACCTGAAAAGCCCCTTTTCCTACTGAGCTTTGTGTGGTCACGTATAACCCGCCCAGTCAGTCTCCTGGGGCTAGGAGAAAATACAGGGATAACATTTGGGAAATGCTCTCTGAGAGTATGTTAACCTCAAAAACCGCTGCAAAAAATAAAATATGATGCCATGCTAATAGGTTTAACAAATGTATTCTACTGGAAAAATAACGAATTAAGAATTGGCTGGCAACAATGATATAGCAAGTATTTAAGATTCTTTCAACAGGCATTTTGAAGCAATACTTCCCAAAAACCTCCTTTTCTTCTTTATAGATATATATATATATATATATATATATATATATGTATACTTAGACAATGGGGTCCGTATTGAGCCACTGCAAGGCTCAGCAAGTTATCTGTATATACTTATCTGGCTAACTTAGCCAGGTTATTCCGTGGCGTGGATATCTTTAAGCAAGCTGGATAAATGTATCTGACTAATTTTAGGACGGCCCTGTGGCCTGACCAAAGTTAGCGGGATAACTTATCCCGCTAACTCGACTCCTCTCCAGTCTTCCCATTTCCCAGCCTTTAGTTATCTGGCTGCAAACTTAGCCAGATAAGTCACTTATTTGGCTTAAGTGGCACCTGCTGACCATAGCCAGATATTTCAGTGGCGCCATTTAGCTGGATAAGTCCAACTTAACCAATATTGGCTTATACATTTGAAAATTTAAACATATTCAAACTTTTCTTTTTAGTATAGAAGTACTTTAAACACTATTAACAATTGTATGCTGTTTCTTGCAGGAGCTTATACTGAGTTAAGAGTCAGATTAAGTATTGTCTTTGGTTTCTCTTTATTTTACTCTGACTGTGTTTATACCTCAAATCTGTACCTTAAGAAATTGAGTCTTTGTATTTTATTTCTCCTTACAAGCTCTTCTGATAGAGGGTACCTTGAAGTAAGTATTCTTTTCTTCTCTGTGCACAATTGTTGGTTTTTCCTATGTCATGTCTCTCTTTGTGTTGCTTTACTATTGAGCTCAATAAATGTTACTAGTCTGGGCAGACCTAGTATGTGATTTCTTAGATATGTGTGCGCATACTTATCTCTGGCCCTTGATATTGGTCCAAGCTCTGGTGCGACAATATCTGTTGCAATAGATGTCTCCTGAGCAATGTTTCTGAATGTAGTAGGCTTCCTCAGGGCGATGAGTCCAGATGTAATGGGCGTTGGTCCTTCCTTCATCAGTGTCCTGCCTGACTATGCAAAATCTATAATAAACCCTACCTCCCTGGCACCAATAATCTTCCTGCAGCTAGATTTTCTCTAGTGTGGTATCCAATAGGCCACTGAAACTGGTTTTCTAGCTATAGAAAATAAACAGATAATCAAAAATTCCCTGCCTTAAATTTGTTAGGTGAATAGCATTCACTCTCGAAACCTTTTCTCTATTAAGGACAAGTATAATATTCTGCATTCCTGTCCAATTTCTTTACAATTAACTATCTCGTACCCTTACCCTGGGAACAGAGCACAGGAGTCATTTTGAATTAAACTCACTTTTTCTACTTTCAGTTCTCTTAGTCACACAGTAACAGAGGTGTTACCAGACCCTGTGACTGTCCACCTTTGGTGCAGGCTGGCTCCACCAAGATTTCTCTGAAATCTGGCAAAGCTGGTGAACAGCACTTCTACCTTTGTCCAGCAACTCCCGCCTTCTGTTTAGGTTTCCACGCGAAACCTTTTTTCCCCCCCAGAACAGATCCCTGCTCTGACGATATCATCATAAAGTAGTGAATATTAAAAAGGTGCCAGCTATCCCGTTAATTTAATTTCTAGCATTTTGGTAGAGTGGAGGGTGGTTGGGGGGGGGGGGGGGGTGCAGGGGTCTGTCTGCTAAAAGACATTACTAGTTGCTCTCCCACCTTCCTTGCGATCCTAAGTCAGGCAAAAGACAATGGGGTAGATTTTAAAATGTGCACGATCGCGTACTTTTGTTCGCGCACCAGGCACGAACAAAAGTACGCTGGCTTTTATAAGATACTCATGTAGCCACGCGTATCTTATAAAATCCGGGGTCGGCGCGCACAAGGGGGTGCACATTTGTGCAACCTGCTCGTGCCGAGCCCAGCGCGTGCTGCCTGTTCCCTCCCCCTACCTTCCCCTCCCTTCCCCTACCTAACCCACCCCCCCCCCCCGGCCCTATCTAACCCCCCCCCCCTACCTTTGTTGGCAGTAGAAGGTGGGATAACATATAAAACTCTTTTGTCTTCAAATGCTTGAATAAACAGGCCCTTAAACACCTCTCTCAACTTTTCTCCCCTTGCACTCCCTGAAGGGAATTCTGGTCCACTGAAATGGCTCTTCTCTCCTCCTCTTGCTGACCACCACCAGATTGTCCTGCAGAATACGCCATGCATTCAGCTATAAACCAAATATTTGGAACAAAATACCACTAACTCTGCCCATTCTACCTTAAGTTCAGGAAAAAAGTGAAGGCATGACTTTTCAGCCAGGCCTTCCCCCAAGACCCCCATCTCTGACCCAACTGCACGAACTCACGACGAGGGACTGTGTTATACACAACTGGGTCTTGAAACTGTTCACAAATGGGGTTTCCTGTGCTGGTTCCTGATGCTACATTTATTGCAAATTATGATTCGATTGTAAGCTGTTCTAATGGCTCTGTTCATTTAAATGTTTTGTAATCCACCTGGAGACCAACTTTGGGAAAAGACGGAATATCAAATGCTCATCAATAAATAAATAAATAAATGAATGAATGAATAATAATAAATAATAAAGCCAGAGATCAACTGGGGTCTATGGCATTGCAAAACAAAGCAAATTGGGAGGAACGGATTGGCCTTATTGTTATTTCTTGTCACATCCTGTGTTTCTTTGTTTCTTCGACAGTGGCAAGTGATGGCTGCCTAGAGAAAGTGTATTAGAAACAGGGCATGTGCAGAATGGCCCATCCTTGTCATACCTTTTTTTTTTTTTCAGCAGTAATGGTTTAGGGAGGAAATGAACCCTGGGGTGAATGTCCTGGTTGTTAAGCCTGGTAAGTTACTAACAGGCCAATTCAGTAAAGTCCGCGGGAGAGCGGACGAACGCCCGCTCTCCCGGCACGCGCACCGGCCCCTCGCCGGTGCACGCGATTCAGTATTCAAATTAGGTGGTGCGGTAGAAACGGGGAAAAAGGAGGCGCTAGGGACACTAGCGCGTCCATAGCTCCTCCTTTTAGCCCAGAGCGGCGGCTGTCAGCGGGTTTGACAGCCGACGCTCAATTTTGCCGGCATCGGTTCTCGAGCCCGCTGACAGCCACGGGCTCGGAAACCGGACGCCGGCAAAATTGAGCGTCCGGTTTTCAGCGCGACAGCCACGGGCTGAATTCAAATTTGGGGGTTGGGTTTTTTTTTTTACTTTTTTTACTCTTCGGGGCCTCCGACTTAATATCGCCATGATATTAAGTCGGAGGGTGCACAGAAAAGCAGTTTTTACTGCTTTTCTGTGCACTTTCCCGGTGCCGGCAGAAACTAGCACCTACCTTTGGGTCGGCGCTAATTTCTGAAAGTAAAATGTGCGGCTTGGCTGCACATTTTACTTTCTGTATCCCGCGTGCATACCTAATAGGTCCATCAATAAGCATTTGCATGTTGAGGGCACTATTAGGTGCCACGGGTTGGACGCGCGTTTTCCGTCCCTTACTGAAAAATGGGTAAGGGAAAACGCGCGTCCAAGAGGAGGCTAACAGTGCGCACCGTCGGAGCGCACTGTACTGTATCAGCCTGACAGCTTGCAAAGAGAGCAGGAGAGACCTCTAGTTGCAGGCAAAACTCTCCTGGAATAATGTGTTGGATGGGAGATTGGAGAAGGGGAGGGGAGGGGAGGAAGCGGCAGTCTACATTACTTTTGGCCCCCCCGAGAAATAATCAGATTACTTGTTTATGTTGCCTTTTCAAAATAATCGCTTATGGTGGTTTATTTCTCATGTCTAAAGTCAAAATTTCTGTTTTTTTAATGTTTCCGGTCGCAATTAACCAGCTATATTATTTGAATATAGCCGGTTAAGGTTAAAGTTTTGCAGGAACACATTCCTAGATAACTTTCAAATCAAACCAGCAATATTCAAACACAGTCAGTTAGGTTTCAAAATTATCCAACTATGTATACTCAGATAACTTTATTCGAGGATAATTTAGCAGGACATTTATCCCGCTGAATATCCCTGATAACATATACAGCTAACTTTAGCCAATTAAGGGCTGGATTCTCTAAGAGGGGGGGGGGGGGGAAAGCAGGGGGCGGTCCTGCAATAGCCGGCAGCGATCGCACCTCTGCGGTGTGATCGCTACCGGCTTTCGTGCCGAATAACTACACCATAAAAGGTGCAAAACTGGCGGCGATAAGGAATCTTACCTTTCACCACCAGCAATGTGTCCATAGCGTCGGCCCCTGTGCCGCTCCGACTCCTCCTCTTCAGGGGCCGACTCCGCCCCCCGAGCTAGCTATCGCACGTGAAAAGGGACTTTTTGCTTGCGAAACGTCCTTTTTCGTGTGCGATAGCGTTAGAGAATGATCCCCTAAGTTATCTATTTTCTGATTTTTTTTTTAAATAGTGGCCTCAGTGTAGTCAAGGAGCAGAGTACAAAAGTGGCTTGTGGTAACAATCAGAGCATGAAAAATGAAAAAAAAAATGTAAAAAAACAAGGAAGGGGAGTCAGACAAAGGCAGGATATGTGATGATGACACTGAATATCAAAAGAAAACAGGGCTCTTGTGACAAAAAGAAATTTAAAAAGGAAGAAAAGATAAAAGGGAGGAGATGAAGAGAGGCAGGGTCAGCAAAACATCTTTGCTGAAAAATTAAAAAAAAACAAACCCCAAGCAAACACAAATAAACCTTAAAAACTCTACCATGGCTATATTTCTGTGGTAATCTGCCTACTTCAAGGGGAACTTTTAAAACCTGTGTCTAAATGCACCAACTCAAAGGGGAAAAAGAGAAGGGCAAAGAAGTTAATTTGCATTCGTGTTATGGTTTCTGCAAGGATTCCCAAAGCTGGCGCAGTTAGCATTTAGCTAATAAGCTTCCATTTCTAGAGATCCTTAGGCATTGTCAAGGGAGAAGAGGATTAATCCAAGTCAACCAGCTCCAATGGCATCTGATACTTTCTTGCATGGTAAGTGTAAAAGAAAATACCTACACTGGCTGTAGGGGTTATTATCTCCCAGAGCATAGGAAGCCTGGTTTTAAAGAAAATCTTATTTATTTGTCTTGTCTGTCTTTCTGTCTTGATGAGACTGTTCGCTTTGCAAAGTGGAGACTGTCTCATATGTGTTTTGGTACAGAGCGGTGCATGCCTTAGATTGCTGTATGTATAAATGATAGGAATGGCGCTTGTTTGAAATAAAACGGGAAATATTAACAACATTTTTTGTTTCATTTCAATTCATTTTTAAAAATAATAAAAGCAAACTAAAAATTGTTTGAATCTGTTTTGCTGTTAAGATATTTTTTTTCCCCCTGCTGACAAAAAGTCTCCCCACACCACTGATCCCCTCCGCCAAACCCTCTTGCCATATTTTCATTTCTTTGCAGGGCAGGAGCGCTCACCAGTATGTTTTGAAACGGTGCCAGCAGACGGAGGCTGATGCCATTGTGAGATTACTCTGGACAAAATGGTGCCAGCCTGAGTCTGGGCCTGGCCAACACCATTTTGTACGGAAGAAATGAATAAGGGCGCTGACCTGGGTCTGATGGTGCCATGTCTAAGCATTGCCACTCGCGGGGCAGGAGCGACTGGAGATCTTTCATTCTTTGATTACTACCACTAGCCAGAGGCCCAGGAGGGTTTTTTCCTTCTTTGATGAAAACTGATGGGGGGCAATGTTCAGCTGCTGAGCGGCTTGGTTAATTAGATGGATAAACTCATCCGGCTAAATACTAGCATGGTATGTTCAGTGACGCCGTCATGCTGCTGAATATACCCAGCTATCTTAAAGCTAGCTGGATATGTTTATTAGGGATGTGAATCGTGTCCTCGATCGTCTTAACGATCGATTTCGGCTGGGAGGGGGAGGGAATCGTATTGTTGCCGTTTGGGGGGGTAAAATATCGTGAAAAATCGTTAAAAATCGTTAAAAATTGAAAAATCGAAAAATCGAAAAACCGGCACATTAAAACCCCCTAAAACCCACCCCCGACCCTTTAAATTAAATCCCCCACCCTCCCGAACCCCCCCCCCCAAATAACTTAAATAACCTGCGAGTCCAGCGGCGGTCCGGAACGGCAGCGGTCCGGAACGGGCTCCTGCTCTGAATCTTGTCGTCTTCAGCCGGCGCCATTTTCCAAAATGGCGCCGAAAAATGGCGGCGGCCATAGACGAAAAAGATTGGACGGCAGGAGGTCCTTCCGGACCCCCGCTGGACTTTTGGCAAGTCTCGTGGGGGTCAGGAGGCCCCCCACAAGCTGGCCAAAAGTTCCTGGAGGTCCAGCGGGGGTCAGGGAGCGATTTCCCGCCGCGAATCGTTTTCGTACGGAAAATGGCGCCGGCCATACGCGTATGGCCGGCGCCATACGCGTATGGCTCGCGTAAATCCGCCCAAAACTGGGCGGATTTACGCGAGCAGGGCCCTGCGCGCCGGGAAGCCTATTTTACATAGGCCTCCCGGCGCGCGCAGAGCCCCGGGACTCGCGTAAGTCCCGGGGTTCTCCGAGGGGGGCGGTGTCGGGGGCGGGCCCGGTCGTTGCGGCGTTTCGGGGGCGTGTCGGCAGCGTTTTGGGGGCGGGTACGGGGGCGTGGCTACGGCCCGGGGCGGTCGGGGGCGTGGCCACGCCCTCCGTACCCGCCCCCAGGTCGCGGCCCGGCGCGCAGGAGGCCCCGCTCGCGCGCGGGGATTTACTTCTCCCTCCGGGAGGCGTAAATCCCCGGAGAAAGGTAAGGGGGGGGTGTAGACAGGGCCGGGGGGGTGGGTTAGGTAGAGGAAGGGAGGGGAAGGTGAGGGGAGGGCGTTAGAGGATTCCCTCCAAGGCCGCTCCGATTTCGGAGCGGCCTTGGAGGGAACGGGGGGTAGGCTGCGCGGCTCGGCGCGCGCCGGCTATACAAAATTGATAACCTTGCGTGCGCCGATCCAGGTTTTTAGCAGATACGCGCGGCTCCGCGCGTATCTGCTAAAATCCAGCGTACTTTTGTTTGCGCCTGGAGCGCAAACAAAAGTAGGCTATTCGCGCGCCTTTTAAAATCCGCCCCTATGGTTGTATGGGTTAGGTCTAGGCATCACAAGAAAGGGGAGAGCTGTGAAGACTCACAGGGAGGAACAGCATAGTTTGACAGCTTTAGGGGGTAGAGAGGGATAGGGGTGGCAGAATTAGCAGATAGGGGTGCTACTTGTCATCATCATTGGGAAAGCTAGAGGACAGGCCTCATCAGTCACTTGGGGAGGGAAAAGCCGGCAGAGGTGGGACTTACTGGTAACAAGTGTTGCGGTCTCCACCGCTTCCCCTCTTTCTGCTGTGCTCAGGGCTCACCTCCGATGGGGGAGATGCTGCTCCCGCGGCTCTGCTGGGCCTTTGGGGCGTCCGCCATTACTGGGCCATCTCGCTGCGAGGACGCGCATTATGGACGCACGGTCGCCGGAAGTCTGGCCCCGCCTGGGCTAACTACGCCACGCTCCAAGCCTGATTTAACCGGCGTTCTTCTGCCTTCTCATTGCCTTGCAACGAGGGTCGCTACTGTTAGTAGTTCTTAGTTGCACTTCTGCTGTTCTGCTTTCCGGTTTACCTCAGCTTGTTCCTGACTCCGTTCTGCCTGCCGCCTGCCACTGACCTCAGCTTGTTCCTGACTCTGTTCTGCCTGCCGCCTGCCACTGACCTCAGCTTGTTCCTGACTCCGCTTCTGCCTACCACCTGCCATTGACCTCAGCTTGTTCCTGACTCCGTTCTGCCTGCCGCCTGCCACTGACCTCAGCTTGTTCCTGACTCCGTTCTGCCTGCCGCCTGCCATTGACCTCAGCTTGTTCCTGACTCCGCTTCTGCCTGCCGCCTGCCACTGACCTCAGCTTGTTCCTGACTCCGCTTCTGCCTGCCGCCTGCCACTGACCTCAGCTTGTTCCTGACTCTGTTCTGCCTGCCGCCTGCCACTGACCTCAGCTTGTTCCTGACTCCGCTTCTGCCTGCCGCCTGCCATTGACCTCAGCTTGTTCCTGACTCTGTTCTGCCTGCCGCCTGCCACTGACCTCAGCTTGTTCCTGACTCTGTTCTGCCTGCCGCCTGCCACTGACCTCAGCTTGTTCCTGACTCCGCTTCTGCCTGCCGCCTGCCACTGACCTCAGCTTGTTCCTGACTCCGCTTCTGCCTGCCGCCTGCCACTGACCTCAGCTTGTTCCTGACTCCGCTTCTGCCTGCCGCCTGCCACTGACCTCAGCTTGTTCCTGACTCCGCTTCTGCCTGCCGCCTGCCACTGACCTCAGCTTGTTCCTGACTCTGTTCTGCCTGCCGCCTGCCACTGACCTCAGCTTGTTCCTGACTCCGCTTCTGCCTACCACCTGCCATTGACCTCAGCTTGTTCCTGACTCCGTTCTGCCTGCCGCCTGCCACTGACCTCAGCTTGTTCCTGACTCCGCTTCTGCCTGCCGCCTGCCATTGACCTCAGCTTGTTCCTGACTCCGCTTCTGCCTGCCGCCTGCCATTGACCTCTGCTTGTTCCTGACTCCGCTTCTGCCTGCCGCCTGCCATTGACCTCAGCTTGTTCCTGACTCCGTTCTGCCTGCCGCCTGCCACTGACCTCTGCTTGTTCCTGACTCCGCTTCTGCCTGCCGCCTGCCACTGACCTCTGCTTGTTCCTGACTCCGCTTCTGCCTGCCGCCTGCCATTGACCTCAGCTTGTTCCTGACTCCGTTCTGCCTGCCGCCTGCCATTGACCTCTGCTTGTTCCTGACTCCGCTTCTGCCTGCCGCCTGCCATTGACCTCAGCTTGTTCCTGACTCTGTTCTGCCTGCCGCCTGCCATTGACCTCAGCTTGTTCCTGACTCCGCTTCTGCCTGCCGCCTGCCATTGACCTCAGCTTGTTCCTGACTCCGTTCTGCCTGCCGCCTGCCATTGACCTCAGCTTGTTCCTGACTCCGCTTCTGCCTGCCGCCTGCCATTGACCTCAGCTTGTTCCTGACTCCGCTTCTGCCTGCCGCCTGCCATTGACCTCAGCTTGTTCCTGACTCCGCTTCTGCCTGCCGCCTGCCATTGACCTCAGCTTGTTCCTGACTCCGCTTCTGCCTGCCGCCTGCCATTGACCTCAGCTTGTTCCTGACTCCGCTTCTGCCTGCCGCCTGCCATTGACCTCAGCTTGTTCCTGACTCCGCTTCTGCCTGCCGCCCGCCATTGACTTCAGCTTGTGCCCGACTCCGCTCCTGCTTGCCGCCAGCCTCCGACCTTTGCCTGCACCTGAGACTGCTTCTACTGGCTGCCAGCCTGACCTGGGTTCGTCTCCATTTCTACTCACTGCCCAGTCCGGCTCTATTGCACGCTACTGACTCCAGTCCTGCCTTCAGCTGGTCACAGTCTACGATACGCTACAGACTCTGTTCCTGTTACCTGTCTGCTCCGCTCCGCGGCTTACTACAGACCCCGGGCCTGCTCTCCACTGCTTTGCTCAGCAGGCCACAGACTCTAATTGACTGCCCCGCTCTCGCCGGGCCTTCCTGCTCCTTGCTGCTGGACTCTGTGGTTTACTCCTTGCCCAGGCCTTCTTTCTATAGAGACTGTTACTGTGCTCCTAAGTCCCAAGGTTCTAGGACCCTACGGGCTCCTCCTGGGGGGTTCCTGGTTCCCGGGTGAAGACCTGTGCCTGTGGCTCCGCCTCCCGACCTACTCTACCCAGGGTAGTTCGGCTCAAGGGTTCACACCTGGACTGCAGCTTCCCAGACTGCAACAACAAGGGACCATGTCATTATGGAATTGGGAGAAGTCAGGTCATCGAGGCTGGGGTGTCATGGGCTGGTTTAAAACCAGTAACAGAATTGAAGAAACGATGGGATACAGACAAAAGATCCTTAATAGGTAAGAAGAGAAGGGAAAATCAGGGATCAGGCAAGGTCGATGATATTGCACTAAGAAGAAAACTGAGCAAACTGGTTGGAATTCATAGTCCTTATCTGCTGTCACAGTCTATGCTTCCATGGCTTGTTCTCACCCGAGGAGGTATGAAGGAGTGACATTCAGAACTTGAAGTCATCGCTGGGGGAGGGAGAGGGCCAGGGCTTGGAGGAAGACTTATTACTGTGGAGGGTGGTTTGGATGGAAAGGTTGGTGGTGCTTGGAGGAGGAGATGTTATGGGGGAAGGGAAAGGAGATGTAAGGACGAGTGGCGGTGCTGGAGGAGAAGTAAGCACTGTACAGTCAGCCTGTGCGGTAGGGTAGGTGTGCATAGCTGATAACCGATGGACACTTCTGCACATGCTCAGATCTAAGTGGTGACAGAGAGAGATAGACGGTTCAGAACCTAACCCCCCCCCCCCCCCCCACACAAACCAAAATATATCTCCAGTTGGAGTCTGATTAAACTACAGCTGACATTTTGGTTGCCAGCTAGATTATAGCCTCTGAACTTAGCCTGAGTCCTTGAAAGGGAAAGAAGCAAACATTCCAGCTCCAGTCTTAGCAGCAGCTGATCTGCATTCCTTTTCCAGCCAGCCTCTCTCTGAACCCTGCTTTTCTAGGGCAGGTTTAAAAAGGCTGAAAGCCCCCTCTAAATCTTATCCAGTTATTTCATTTCCCTGGAGCTATTCAGAGCAGGGGATGCAGACCCCGTTTAGACTATGGATCATATACATACCCTGCCTTCCGCTGCTAATATATTTACTTCTCTCTGTGACTGGGATCCTAGATACGTCCCGGGGAAGATTAAATTCTGGAGCTTTTCCTGGAAGTTTGTCCTTTCTAGGATGGAGCTGACAGGGAAATAGAGAGACCTCCAGGAAGTAGTTGAGCTGGAGTAAGCAGTCTGTGGGCTAAGGGGCTCTTTAGGGACATTTTCCTCCTCCTAAGGAAATGGGAAAGGAACAACGGAGAGCCGAGGCGTTTCCTCTGCCTGAGGGAGAACATTTTGGGAAGGAGAAGCAGATCTGTACTTGGACCGGTGCTTTTCAATATATATATAAATGATCTGGAAAGGGGAATGACGAGTGAGGTGATCAAATTTGCGGACGACACAAAATTATGCAAAGTAGTTAAATCTCAAATGGACTGTGATACATTACAGGAGGACCTTGCGAGACTGGAAGATTGGGCATCCAAATGGCAGATGAAATTTAATGCAGACAAGTGCAAGGTGATGCATATAGGGAAAAATAACCCTTGCTGTAGTTACACAATGTTAGGTTCCACATTAGGAGTTACCAACCAGGAAAGAGATCTAGGCATCGTAGTGGATAACACATTGAAATCATCAGCTCAGTGTGCTGCAGCCATCAAAAAACCAAACAGAATGTTAGGAATTATTTGGAAGGGAATAGTGAATAAAACAGAGGATGTCATAATGTCTCTGCATTGCTCCATGGTGAGACCGCACCTTGAATTCTGTGTGCAGTTCTGGTCACCGCATCTCAAAAAGGATATAGCTTCATTGGCGAAAATGCAGAGAAGGGCAACCAAAATGACAAGGGGCATGGAATGGCTGCCCTATGAGGAAAGGCTAAAGAGGTTAGGGCTGTTCAGCTTGGAGAAGAGACGGCTGAGGGGGGGGATATGATAGAGTTCTTTAAAATCATGAGAGGACTAGAATGGGTAAATGTGAATTGATTATTTACTCTTTCAGATAATGCAAGGACTAGGTGGCTCTCCATGAAGTAAGCAAGAGGCACATTTAAATCAAATCAAGCTTGTGCAGGGAATGTTGGAGGGGAGCTCTGAAAACTTGCTTCCTGTGTTTGGGGGGGGGGGGGGGATGGGGAGGAAAATTGCGAGTCCAGAGGAGAGCCTGAAAGCACATGGAGCAAAAGAGGAAGTTGCAGAGATGACATCAGAAGGGAGAGGGGCAGGGCTTGCGGCTGGTTTTTGGCTGGGGAAAGTTGGTAACGCTAAAACCAGGGCACCCCCAACCTTGGACCACAGCCACTTTCAGGCACCTCTCTATTGAGGGAGAGATCCATACCAGCACCCCTCTGTTGAGAGAGGCACCACAGGTCTCCCTGTCTCTCCCATTGGAGATAAGGGGCAACTTCATTATTAACAAGCAAACTTTGAATCCCCTTTATCTCTCTCTCTCTATATATATATATTGAACTTGAAGATCTCATCTAAAGACAAGCACAGTGCAGGATTCTTTATTATCGGCATATAATATCAAACACTTACTTTGAAAAGTAACGTAGTAAATGCTCCATCCAGTCTGCCCAACAAGGTGTTTAGAGTTGCAACTTCTGCTCCATTCAAGTTACCACCCGGGTCTTCTGCTGAGGATAATAACTGCTGGTCGGTCCAGGTTGCCCCCATGCCTCTTGTTTAGGGTTGTAACTCCTGCTCCGTGGTTTACTCCCATGCAGAAATGTTGCCCCTAAGTTACTACAGAATAATTGCCCAGTATCTTAATTTCCATCCTCTAGCCACTAGGAATCCTCTCTGCTTGTCCCATGGCATCACAATTCTTATGTTCACCACCACTTCCAGAAGGGCCTTCCGGGCATCCACCACAATTGTCATGAAGAAATACTTCCTGACATTGCTCTTCGGTCTACTATATATAAATATATATGAGAGTATACAGTATATATAATTAGCAGGTAAGTATTTTAAAACTAATAAGAAAAATGCTCTGATTAAAGCATAAAAGGTGAATAGATTTGATCCTTGGCCATTCAATTAAGCATTTAAAACGTTCAGACTAGGAAAAATGCCAGTGATATTTGTCGAAGGTATAGTTAAGCTCTGAAAAGAAAGGAATTAGGAAAAAGTGGAAACCACATGTGTTACCATCTGGACATGGGAAGAACTACAGAAAAATCGTTATTCGCTTCCATCAAATATATTCCGCAGCATCAGAGCAATTCCCTCTGAATGCACGCGGATATGTCACAGCACGCCGCAGATATGAATTCCTTTACATGTGTCGGTCATTCCAGTGAAATGTTATTGAAATTGCATTGGTTGCAAAATGTGTCAACGTAAGCATTCTCCTTCATTTGTTTAGAGCATGGAAAATATTTTCCCAATAAAAATTAGTCCCTAATTAATGTCTTAAACATTACAAGGAAGACAACATAGAATTTTCTGCCAAGCTGGGTTGCAGCCAGATTCTGCACCCTCCATGCTCATTAATACACAACCATTAAGAAAGTTACTCAGGGATGAAAATCTGATTACTGAATGTAAAAATGTAAAAAAGTTTGATAACTCATGTTTTTGGTCAATTTTTAAAGCATTTTGAAAACACTTCCTGTTTTATCAACATGAAACAAATTCAAAAGCCTGCCTGAAACTTTTTAAATGTTCTGAGGTTTTCTAATCAGCTCAGGTGGGAATTTTATGTAAAACAGTTGACTGCGGATTTTTTATATTTCCTTTATTTTTTATGAGGCCTTTTGTGTCTTGCATATTACTGTATTAAACTTTGAGCTGGCTGTCTTTATGCTCAGGATTCTGTCATAGGTGGTAAGAGAAGGTCAATGGAATGCTAAGATTGTTCACACCATAGGATTTCTGATATTTTTTCTGTAGGCCGGGGAATATATTTGGTGGAAGTGAATACATTTTTTCCTGTAGCTCTTCCTATCTTTCTATGTTGCCTGGTTATTGCTGTGTCTGTGTGTGTGTGTGTGTGAGTGTGTGTGCGCGTGTGTGTGTGCGTGTGCGTTTGTGTGCGTGGGTGGGTGGGGTACTTTTAAGCTAAAATTCCCAGCCCTTCTTTGTTTTTGATATTTGCTCGCCTTCTAAATGTTATTATGAGATGAAATAAACTTTGTTCGTTGGTGTTTTATTGTCTTTTACCACTTGTCCGCTGGATATGCTCATTTTATGTTGTTTTAATCATGTTTTTATTAATCTTTGCTTTTTTATATGTTTCACTGTACAAAGAAAAGTAACTATAACCAAACTTAACCATAGCCCCCAATATATTAGAGGCAGTGCTATTGCTATTGTTTTGCACAATCCCATGAACTCTTTTTATTCACTTCAACCACTGTAGCCAAGAGAAGAAAAAACAAAAAGAAAAGGTAGAGTATCCGTCTACTGATGACTTATTTTCTCCATCACATTTCCGTGGAGGGCCAATGATGGTCTCACAATAATTATTTCATGGTCCAGACAAGTCCCGCAATTTCTAAACAAACAAAACATGTAACTCTGCTCTGAAGGAGTTGACATTACACTATTTCCAGTGTTCCATCACTATAAATTGAACATTTTTTCCATGTTCACTACTTGAGGTGTGACAAGCACGGAGAGCCGTTGGCTGACAACCCAACACCAATAATATATTGTATAATGAAAAATGATCTAAAAATACTTTGTGGTCAAACTAGCAAGTGTATGAGCAAGAGAGAAAATACATCCTTGGGACTGATGGAAGGCGGAGAGGAGAGGAAGGAAGGGTGAGGGGGACAATGTGTGGGAGGCAGCACAGAAAATTTACATTTAGGCAAATAACCTCAAAGTGATAGTTTGAAACTGATACCAGGGCTATATTAAGAGGCTTCCCACACTTTCCCAGGGGTCCGTTCTTTAGATTTTAAGTGAACAAATATAGATGCCTTTATGCCTCTGTAGCAAAAGAAAGGAAAGAAAACAAACCAAAAAAAAATCCATTGGTAAATAAAGAACAATTCTAATTGCTTAGTCACATCCTGATTGAACTGTAGTGTTTACTGGTCCTAGATAAGTCTAGGGTCTAAGTTGGTAGTCATGCCTTTCAAAAGACAGACAAAAACAACCTAGTACATGAACTTAGGCCACTACACAGATGCCTTCTTCATGTGTGACTGTAGGGCTGCAAGAAGGAAGCTTTTCCATTCGCAGGATGCCATGGGGTTGGAATTCCGGCAATAGAGGTCATCAAGAGGTATCCAGACTGAGTCTGCATCACAGGCAAGGAACAGAAAACTTAGACACTGGAGGTGCTAGAATTGTGTTGAATGATACCCTTTTTTTTTTTTGCTGGCCCTTTTAAAGATATCACAGCCTTCTTTGATTTAATTGCAAACCGTAGCAGTCTCTTTCCGAATGCCAGAAAAAGGGTTTTACATTGCATACGCTTGTTTCTTATTTGCTTTTTAAAGCAGAAGTTCAAGTTAAAGACCAGCCAGACTGTATGGCAATCTGTGGCTGCATCACAGCTTCTCAACCGCCTGGTAACTTCTGCCCTCAGCAGAGAAATTCGCTCATGGCACAATTTACTGAGCGGAAGCTTGTTCACATGACCTGGCAATTGTGTCCCATTGCTCCCCTAGAGCACACTTAGGTGTAGATTTTCAAAAGCATGCATGGGCGTACATGTGCACGTGGTACCCGGCGCGTACACGTGTTCACCCGATTTTATAACATGTGCGGGCAGGCGCGCGCATGTTATAAAATCGGGGATCGGCGCGCGCAAGGGGGTGCACACTAGTGCACCTTGTGTGCGCCGACGCCCGCAGGCTTCCCCCGTTCCCTTTCCCCTTAAATAATCTTCCCACCCCTTCCCCTAACCTTCCCCCCCTGTCGGCATGCGAACCTCCAACACAGCGGCAAATGGCCGCTGTGCTGGAGGCCTCAGGCCCCATCCCCGCCCCGCCCCTGGACCGCCCCTTTAGTAAAACCCCGGGACTTAGACTTGTCCTGGGGCTTTAAGTGCGTCGCTGAGCCTTTATAAAATAGGTCTGGGGTGCGTAGTCCTTTGAAAATCCAGCCCTTATAGCTCTATGATTCTTGTGAGGTCAACACTAAATCAAACACCAAGGTCCCCTTCGATCTGGAACCCTGAGTCGGGAATACCTTAGTATTGTCTCCTTCTCCAATCATTTCGTCTCTTACAGCCCCAGTTCTAGAGGATTCTCTGGGGCAGGGGGAGGAGACCTTTCATGGGCCCTGGATATTAACTCTTTAGGAACCTCCAGAGTACCAAATAACAAAGTTGAAGTCAGTAAGGGTGGTGCGCACATAGCTCGTACGGCCGTACAAGACAAGGGCATCGGCCAGTGCTTAGACCAGCGCCGCTTTGATGTCACTTTGGCGCTGCTGTCAGGGCCAGGCACCATTTGTAAGAGTCACAGTAGGGCAGGAGTGAGTGGGGGTTGCTTTGGACCCTTTCTCCTATCGGGACCCCCACCAGGGGTAAGTGGGGGCCTGGGAGGTCTCCAGCTCCAGCTGATTTCTGGGTGTGGGGTGGAGATGGCGTTAGAGGGGCCGATGTAGGCCCCTAAAATACCTATGGAAGTGACGGTAGGCGTATAGGAAGGTCCCCAAGTCGAGTATATTTTTTGGGGGGGGGGGGGGAGGAGGGAGATTTTTTTTTTTGTTTATTTTGGTTCATCAAATGAACCAAACTGCAATAAATATTAAAATGAAATGAAAATGTAAATCAAGCCCCACCCTCCAGAATGAAAAACAAACCAAAGCAAGTATTTGGGCTGCGTGTTCCTACTTTTCGCCTGACTTTGGCCAGGCCCCTTACTTCAAGGGACGGGGTTGCTTTTGAAGCAATTGCACTCACTGCAAGGACAGGGCAGCCTGAAGAGGAAAAGATCTTTGAAATCCATACGCAGGAGGAAACTACAACAACAGTCCTGCAACGGTGAGACGAGTAGCAAGGGGATCCGTAGCAGGGAGCCTCGTAACAAGGAGCTGCTTTCTAGCAGTAGCATCCGGTGGCTTGGGGAGCAAAGCGCAGACCCTCCACCTGACCAGGACCCCCACCCCCCCTCCCCAAGACTGACCTCGACAGGCACCTGTTCTGGGGTGCACCCTAAAAACACTGCTGGTAGGGAACAGGGGCTGCTGCTGTAGCAGTCGCCTTCCTTCTCTCCCCAGGCCTGAGTGTGCCACATCGTCAGCATGCCCGGGCCTGACCAGCCTCATTGCTTAGAGGCTCCAAATCTGGATCCCTTGCCCGACAGCGTTCCACCTAAACCACAGGTCCAGCCCTCAGCAAACAATGTTCTATGGATTTCTTATTCTTCTAGCAAACAGAATTTCCAAGAAACATTTCCAGTGAAATAATTCTTGGAAACTTGTTACTATCCCCAGTCTTTCCCATCAAGGGCTCTGGATTCTTTGTAGGTTGTGAGACTTTTAATTTTAGGACCAACATAACAATTATCTAAAGATTTATTTACCTGATTTTTAGATTCCGCTTTTTGGCACTTCAAAGTAGATTACACTCAGGTCCTGTAGCTATTTCCCAGTGTAATCCAAACCCAAACCCACAGGGAAATAATTAGGGGAGTACCCGTTCATGGAGAGTCCTCCCACTGGCAGAGCTGTAATAGATACCCTTGGTCTTGAGGTTTTATAGCAGGGCTCTGCAATAGGCTCTTGGGGCAGTATTACTTGGAAGTTTTAGAGAGAGGTGGTATTTTTCTTCTGGTTGGATTTTGGGCCTTCCTGGAGCCTCAGAAACCCTCCGAGACCCCTCCAGGATAGGTCAAAGGGGTTCCACTGCTGTTCTCTCCACACGAGGTGCAGGGTAGCTGCTCTGGGACTAATTTTGGGATTTTTGAACGTTCATTTAGAGGAGCCCAGCCGAAGGCCTGGGCCTTTACGAAGCCTAGAGAATGAAGAACCCTGGGCTGAAGACGCCCAGTGTTTAGGGAGGATCTGCCCAACAAAGGTGGTGACCCATTACAGTGGATTCCTGCCGTTATTTAAGTCGGGGAAGAAGATTTGTTTTCCAACATCTGAGAGGAAGTGTTTTTCTGCCCCCCTTCTTGCCCAAGAAAACAAAGAGGTAGGCGATCTATGATAGCCGTCAGGAAAAAAAACCCAAAATAGATGCCTCAGTCTTATTTCAATCTTTGGGGGTCATTTTCCAAGGAGTTATAACATGATTTGTGAATGCAAATTTGTAATTCAGGGGGCAGAGTATATCATGAAACAGCCACAGTGTTAGTGCAGCTCCTAGCTACAACCCTTCCATTTGTGTTACAATGTGCACGAGAGAGAGAGAGAGAGAGAGAGAGAGAGAGAGAGAGAGAGAGAGAGAGAGAGAGAGAGAGAGAGAGAGAGAGACTTGCTATAGTGTCGCTTCCCTAGACAGGTATTTGTATCCCTATGGGAGGCCCACCTAGTAACTCGAGGTGGGGATTAGGTAAGAGTGTAGGGGGTTAGGGGCCACTTTGACATTCTACGTGATACCTACGAACAGAACAGTGGTCTCTTGTGAAGATTTGCTGGCCTTCGGAGTGAGGAAACTCACTCCAAGATGAGATTTGGGCAATGTTCTCTCCATACCACATGTACATTATAAATGTATCAAATGTGTTTTAATATTTGCATTGTAAATAATCATTTTTTAGTTGGTCAAACATTTGCTGTACTTCTGATGAGACTAACTTTGTGGCGTTTCAATTTGGAATCTGAAGTGTTCAAGGTAAAAAATGTTTTTTGATTTTTTTTTTTTTTATTAAAGGTGTTGTCATCATATATATTTTATAAATTGTAATTTTTGATATCTGAGATCTTAATGATTGTTTAAAAAGATTTTTGATTATTCAAAAAAAACTTTTTAATATTTATAAGATCTTAATGATGTTATTTATTTATTGCTGGTTTTTATTTGAATATTGATGTATTCCCTTTATGACTCTTGTTTGGTTTGATTGTAGCCCCTGAGGCAGTGGCCAACGAGCTGCGAAACTCGGCCTGAGTCGGGCACTCACTGAACACATCTCTGCCCCTTCCTGCCCATCAAGGAGACTGTCAAGAACTGCCGTCCGCAAGAATTCCTACCACCAGGGATCCCACCAGAATGTTAATCTACTAACTGTGAGTAAAAGATCTACATTCAAGGAGGACACCCATCTGGCATCCACAAAAAACCCTGAGAGATAGAGACATTAACTTTGTGCCAAGTTAGAATTTTGTGCCATCCGGGAGGGTATTTTCTCCCACTTCCAAAGGGGTCCTAACCCATGGGGAACCTCCATACCATCAAATCCAGCAGTGTGGATGGATTCACGGCCTTATAAAGGCTGGTGCACAGATGGAGGAGGAAATATCTGTAGTTAAGAGAGGAACTGCAGAGACTGTGGTGTGTGATTTACCATATTTAATTGTGTCATTCAGCAAAACTGTATCAGTAAAGCATTAGTTTGGAGACTGCCTGTGTGGTCCTAGTGTGGTTTGTCAGGCACACAGCACACAGCAGAATGAGGGAGCTTCAGCACATTTCAGGTGCCACCCCGTACTGGGACCAGAGAGGACTCTTTTCCACCCCTAGTCTGAAGGACCTCTAACTTGGGATGGGAAGCGAAGTAAAAGCTAGCCAGGGTCCCTGCCCCAAAGAACTTACAAATAACTTTATGCTCCCCCCTTCCATACCTGACTTGTACCTTAAGGAGGGGTTACACCTGTCCCTAGAGGGCTTCCAATCTAAATAATGTTGCATATGAGCTGTCGACGTCTCAAGGTCACTTCTTCAGATGTGACTAAAGATTCACAGTTGTGGGTCTAAATTCATTGTGGCCCCAAAAGATTTTCAGATAGGTCACAACAAAAAAAGAAATGTACAAAGGAAGTCTAGAAGACAGTAGGGTGCAAATGAATTAAAGAAACAGTATCACATATTTACCACAACAAAGTTATTTATTTGCTGGTAGGTCTTGTGATATTTCTTAGAGCTGAATAGCGGGCCTTGAAAAAAAAACAAAACTTGGCTAGTTAAATGTTCTGAGTAGGAAGGTAATATAACCGATTATGGTCTGATTCATCAAGGTTTTTCCGCATAGACACAGAATAGGAAAACAAACCTTAGTGAATCAGGCTCTGTAAGTCATTGATTCCGATAAGATGTGTACATGGAAAAATTTAAATGTGAAACTTCTGATCTCCAAACCTGTGCAGTCTGATAATCTGTATGTCCTTAACACTGTTCTTTAAACCAGCATAGACCTAGGAAAATTATACTGCTGAGTATATTAATAATTATGCAACATTTAATGATAATATTTATTCATTGTTAACCACTTTGATAATAATAATAATAAAATTAATAATAGTTTAAATATTTAAGTGGTGGTAAATCACCAGGGCTAGATGTCTTTGAATTATGTGACTCTGTTCTTTCACTCATAACTGTTTAAGGAAGTATGTTCAGCTAGTATCCTTGTTTCTTTCTTAATTATTTATTTATTTACTCATATTTATAAAACTGTCTATTCAATCAATGCCTCTAGGAAAACACAATGCAAATAACATAAAATATAATATTGCCATATACAAATAAACAGAAAACATTCAACAATAAAAAACAAAACTTACTTAAAGACCTACTTAAGGACCTCAACTTAAACAATAAACACAATAAAATCATAAAACTAAAGATAAAATGGAACTTCTATCTCAGACATTTTGGAAAAAGAAAAATCAACTAGCAGTTCAGTTTGGACAACTAGCTCTCAGTAACTTTGGGCTCAAGTCACCCAAAAGATTTTTGGCCTGTGGATTACAAACAGTGCAGAAATAGCAACTGTGTAAATGGGAAGATTTGTCAAAACAAGAAAAATTGTCATTCCAGCCTGGGAAAATATCATAGATGTATTCATTTTGCACTTATTTTATAAATTATCTTATGTTTCTGTTTAATTTTTATCTATATTGTATTTTATGATATGCTTATATGATTTATTCTTTAATTGATTGTAAACCGTTCATGATATACTAATTGAATGATGGTATATAAAAATAAATAAATAAATAGATAAATAAATCTTCTGAGTTTACAGAAGGGACAGCCACCACAGATGTTCTGTTAACACCCTATAATCTGCTGATTGACATCCCCACAAACACTCAGCCCTCAGACATGAATGAGGCCAATATTAAAAAAGCTGAGCCCCTAAATTTATGCTCCTAAATTAGTTTCCTGAGTTAAGTCCTAATTTCTGCCAAACCTAAGGGCCTAAGGGCCTAAGTTCAGCTGAAAATTCACATACATTTAGGAGCCAATGAGATACAATCTGGAGCTTTTCCTCAGTTGACCTACTGTACTTTTTCCAAATAGCTACGTGTCTCCTTCTTGCAAGGCCAGTACGACTCACTTTCATATTTAAAGTTGAGGCTTGTTAAAGTTAGAGAAGAGATGAATAATATATATACTGGGTAAACACATATAGGGTCATTCATCAAAATGCGTTGTGGCATTAATGCCCGCGCTATGCAAATTTTTTGAAGGGGCATGATTGGCATGGGGTTTGGGCGGGATTAATGAAAATGAGGGGCAATATTTCACATATGATAGCATGCGTTATGCTATCGCACATTTTTAATGCTGGAAATAACTACAACGTTTTTCCTGGCGTTAAGCTCTGCAATATGCCCAAATGGTTGTAACACATTTTGCGATAAAAGTTACAAATTGCATTTCAACCATTTCTGAGCTGGCTGAGAGAGAGAGAGAAAGAGAGCCTCTGGGGAGGCCTTCACAGTATTCAACTATTTATAGTGCTATAGGAGAGCCAGCTAGTAACTTGAGGTGAGGTTTTGATGGAGGTTTAGGGTTTTGGGGCCTGTTTGACATGCAGAGAGACGTATGAACAGCACAGTACACCTCAGTGAAGATTTGACGAGATTTGGAGGGAGGAAAGTCTCCCAAAGATGAGATTTCTACAATGTTCTCTCGCCCTAGCTTGATGGATTCTATAACAGGGTACCATCAAGCTAATCCCTCTTCAACCCCTCCTTAATAGGAAAGGTACTAGCACATTACAAGAGCTCTACAAGCACAGAGCTCACTGACCTCTAGATGACTCTAGAGAACAAGAACTCTCTATCAAAAAACTCTTTAGTGACTCTAGGTAGGGTTACAAATGAATGGCACATCCAAACTGAAAATAGCCTTGCATGAAAATACCCCCAAAGTTTAGGGTATTTTGATTTCATTTAAAAAAAAAAAAAAAAAAGGCCTCCCCAGCCCCCTTGTGGCTGATTCCTGAAGCTTCCCCAGGGCCTTTCGAGGCCCCCAAAAGAAAGCTGCGGTGCTCAACTGGGATGAGCTGAGCTGACTCCCCGCTTGCTCTTGCCCCACTGCGATGCTTTACGGCTGTACAACATAATGCCACTTGCCGGCCCTGAGGCTGGTGCCAATGGGCCATCACTTTGGTGCTGACCTAAGGGCCACCGGTGCCATTTTTAAAAGTATCGTGTTGAGGGATCACTCTGTCCCTTTCCTATTCCAGGACCCTTATGGAAGGGGTAACAATGGCCGGGGTGGTAGAAAGCTAATTTTTCGGGAAGGGGGGGGGAGTTGTTTAAGGGGGTCAGAGGGGCCTGGGGAGGTCCCAAATGGGCTTGGCTGGGCCAGCCAGGTAGGTCCAGGCTGCACAGCTTACTTTAGGAGGCTAGAGCAGGACTGGAATGGCCCCAGCTGGGTAGGCCTGGGTCCTGAAAATGTCTTGGGGGGGGAGGGGGGAGAGGCCATAGGGAGGCTACTTTTCCTTTTATATATATATATATTTTTTTTTTGTTTTATTAATGTTTATTTCAGTTCAAGGAATGAACCAAACCCAAATTAACATTAAACAAACCGAAAAAAAATGAACTGAAATGGATTTCTCTGACTGGCACGTCCCCGTGAGACAGGTAAACCTTTGCTGTCATGCCTCCTAATGTCTGCATGCAATTACGCTTGCAGACTCGTGTTTTTAAATACATTTGCCTTTTTCTCTCATGGATGGAGCCCTCTGGGCAGAGGGATATGCCGTTTATTAAGAACAAAACGGAAAGTCATTCAGGTTGCAAGGCAAATGGGGCTTGACAGAGTCACTTTTCAGCAGACAAAGCAGGATTGTGCATTGCCAAGAGCAGTTGAGTGCGGCGTCATCTTTAGATTGAAAGCAAAAAAACAAAACAAGAAAGACATTTGCAGTTGGGTTATCCTTCTGTGCGATTCTGTTCCACACCTGTCCCTGTGTGCACCCATCTCTTTATTAATAGCAAGCTGGCTTCACTTAAAAGCATCAAATGAAGTAGCCTCAGTAGAATGAGTTGCCTTAAATCAGACTATTCCAGAGTTTTATCACCCAAGTTGTTCAAGATATATTCCCCATGATTTTTTAGCTTTACATTTACTGTTGAAGGAAATAATGTGACTAAAGGAGTACGCCCGGATAAAAATCCTGTTCCACCTTCAGCAGTAGTGGGGGCAACGTCTGCGGGTGGTTGCAAAGTCCATGATCAACTTTCTACCTATGGACTTTGCAACCAGCTTTGAAAGGGAAAGAGCCTGCAGACTCTGCCTCTGAAAATAGCCTGAGTGGGGGGAGAGAACTATCTGTAGAGATTTGCACCTCCTTCTCCCATGGTTGCTTCCCCCCCCCCCCTGCAGAACTGCTTGTGTGGTTGCCTTGCCTGGCCTAACCCTGCCTCTGATCCCACCTACCTTTCCTGCAGGTCCTTTGCATACTTCTGCCCGGGAAATGACTGGGCTATTTTCCAACCCCCCAGTTTACCCGGGCAAATGAGTTTTCATTAATTGCCCTCTCTGCGCATGATGTCCAAATATCTATGCAGAGTATCCTCCTAGAGTGGGATTGGTCATTCGTTATGAACCCTCACTCCACACCCCCCCCCCCCCCCCCCCCACCATGTAGTTTTGTCTTGTGGTCGGCGAGCCTTCTCCCAATCCACTTTACCCTCCCAACTCTGCCCTGAAGATGAAGGGGTGCCGAAGACAGGTGGAGGGGTTTGAAGCTGAAATGCTATCGTTCATTACTCTTAGCAACGAGGTATATTTTCCATTGCTTCCTCTTGCTCTCTGCTTTTATCACGGGCGTTCCAGCTACAACGTTTCCTCCCTGAGGGTCACAGGCTGAAGAACCGAGTAAAAGGGCCATGCGTTGTCTGGCTTGCAGGTGTCAGTGGCAAACGGCTTTCATAAGTCCCTTTCTACCAGGGGCTATGAGGGGCTGGTTCCCAGTCAGAGAACTAGCAAGAGACGGGTGCGGGAACCGAGCCTGACACCAGCCCACCAGTATACCCTCCGACAATTTCTTTTTTTTCTTCTAGTTCAGCAAGCTTAGACAAAAGCTGCAGCCAGCAGCTGTACGGCTTCTGTTGGAAACAAACCCACTCCCACCTGCACAGGGACCCATGAGAGTTTATATTTAGCACATTTCTAGTGGAGTCAGAGCTCTGTGATTCAGACGTCGGGTGATGCTGAGTCGCTAGCACACCCACGGACACTGTCTTCTGTGTGGTCTAAACACCAAATGGCACAAGCACAGGGTCAAAAAGATTTTTTGGTTAAAGTTTCCATGCAACCTTTTCAGTCAGCAGCCACCTTATCTGTGGGACGATTCTGTATGGAAATTTTAAGATGTTCAGTGTGCAAATGTCAGTCCTCTAGCAAGTTCAACCCAGTAGCAAGGGACTTGTGTTTTCAACAATATTAATATGGGCTCTTACCTATTTTGGCTTTATCATACTTCATAAAGGTAGAACTGAGTCCAATTTGAAACTTGTAGCTTGGGTGTGAAACAGGACAAATTTTAGGTCTGGTTTGAGTTTGATAGGATATACAGGAAATCAGTAAAAAAAACCAACCCAAACCTGTCTTGTTTTTAAGAAAAAAATGAAAAGTGTATTTATCTGTGATGTACATTTGTGCATATCCTGTGTGACATAAATGCCACGTTTGGTTATCGCTCCCTATATATTATGCTTTGGGGACTCCTGATGTCTGTCTTTCAGTTAATCTTAGTGGTGGCCACGGGGGGGAGGATCCTTTCGGGGCATGCTGTTTTACAGATAATGCAAACTATTTGTAAAGTACATGCATTATCAATGAAATCGCATGTCCTACAAAGACAGGAAGGATGCTCAGCCACCCAGCCCCGAAGGCCCCAGAGGCTGTAGGACAGAGGAAGCCACTGTGGTAGGTGACTCAAGCCTTTGAAAGCCACAGGATGGAGTGGCAGCCTGCTGCTCTCTTTATGGTCTCACTAGGCTGCCTCTTTCTTTGTGGTCATGCACATGGGTCAATGTTCTCTTGCGGTACCAGGCTGCTAATTTTCTACTAGCCGAGAGCAAGACCATTGGGCAGATGCTGTGTTCACTGTGTCTTCACAACCTCACATGGGACCAATGGACCTGCTGTTATCTCGCTCATGATTACAAAATGCATTTCTCTTTTGGAAAGACACTTTCCAAAAAAAAAAAACCCCTCACCTTATAATGAGCCAATATGGCATATAACAAACAATGTGATAAAATTAAAGCCATCTTTAGCCTGGGGGCCCTTCATTTAATTACCACAACAGATATACAGTTTCTACCCCTCTGATTACCTGCCCTCCCCTTTCTCTCACCCATTTCTCCTCACCACTCTTTCCTCTTCCTGGCTCACATCCTTACTCTCACTTCTGTCTCTACCTCACTCTTAATAACATAGTGATGATGGCAGATAAAGACAAAATGGGCCATGCAGTCTGCCCAGCAAGTTGCTCATAATAGTAATTTCCATTCTGTCAAGTTACCCCCATGCCTTCTGTTAAGTGTAGTAACTGCCGCTCCGTGCAGGTCACTCCCGTGCCTTCTTTTAAGTGTAGTAACTGCTGCTCCGTGCAGGTTATACCCAGGCCTTCTGTTAAGGATATTAATTGTTGCTCCATAAAGTTACTCCGTGCCTTCTGTTAAGGGAAGTAACTGCCATTCTGTGCAGGTTACATCCACACCCTCTTTCTTCATATCCAACATCTAGTATTTAGGGATCTGAAGTGTCTATCCCATGCCCTTTTGAAGTCATTTACTGTTTTCGTCCTTACCACCTCTCCTGGAAGGGCATTCCACCCTCTCTATGAAGAAATATTTCTTGATGTTGGTTCTGAGTCGATCCCCCCTGGAGTTCCATTTCATGACCTCTAGTTCTACTGATTTCTTTCCAACGGAAAAGGTTTGAAGGTCATGCATCAATAATATCTTTCAGGTATCTGAAGCTCTGTATCATATCTCTCCTGCACCTCCTCTCCTCCAGGGTATACATATTTAGATTCTTCAGCCTCTCCTCCTAAGTCTTCCAATACAGATCCTACTCCATTTTGGTTGTCTTTCTCTTGACCATTTCTATCCTGTCTTCATCTGTGTTGCAGATCTTAGAATCAGCTGCAAAAAGACAAACTTTACCTTCTATCCCTTCTGCGTTGTCGAAGATGAAGATATTGAACAGAATCAGTCCTAACACTAATCCTTGAGGCACTCCACTTAACACCGTTCTTTCTTCAAAGTAGGTTCCATTAACCATTACCCACTTTCTCCAGTTTGCAATTCACTCCACCACCTTAGTGTCCACTCCCAAGCTTCTCATTTTTTCATGAGCCTCCTAAGTGAGATTGTATCAAAAGCGTTGTGAAATCCAAGTAAATCACATTGAGAGCTCTTCCTTGATCCAGCTCTCTTGTCAGACAAATCTGATCAAAAAAGTAAATCAGATTTGACAGGACCTTCCCTTGGTGAATTCACGCTGTCTTGGGTCCAGCAACCCATCAGATTAGAGGTAGTTCACTATCCTTTCCTTCAGCAGAGTCTCCATTAATTTTCCCACCACCGAGGTGATGCTGACTGGCCTATAGTTTCCAGGTTCCTCTCTGCTACCACTTTTGTGGACCACCACCATTCTTCTCCAATCTCGAGGTACCACTCCTATTTCCAGGGATTTATTGAACAAGTCTTTCAGGGGACCCACCAGCGCATCTTTGAGCTCCCTCAGTATCCTGGGATGTATCTCATCTAGCCCCCATGGCCTTGTCCACTCTCAGTTTTCCTAGTGCTTTCCATACATTCTCCTCTGTAAATGGTGCTGCATCTACCTTACTCCCATCCATGGTCTTGTGAACCAGCAATGGTCCTTCTCCGGGGTCTTCTTTAGTGAACACCAAACTGAAGTATTTCTTTAATATTTCTGCTATTTTTTTGACTTTCTTCATACATTGCTTCTTGTCACCTTTCAATTTTACTATACGAATATATCACATAACCTCTTTCACAATCCTTTCTTCCACTTCACCTTTTGCTTTTCTGATTTCTTTCCTCATCTCCTTAGCTTCACCAGGTATTCCCTGTATTTAGTTGGGATCCTTTGTACTTCTTGAATGCTGCTCTTTTTGCCTTTATTGCTTCTGCCGCCTCCTTTGAGAACCAGATCAGTTTTTTTATCCTCCTACTTTTGCATACTTTTCAAATAAATAGATTTGTTGCCTTTATAAGAACATGAGAAATTGCCATACTAGGTCGGACCAAGGGTCCATCAAGCCCAGCATCCTGTTTCCAACAGTGGCCAATCCAGGCTACAAGTACCTGGCAAGCACCCAAACACTAAGTAGATCCCATGCTACTGATGCCAGTAATAGCAGAGGCCATTCCCTAAGTCAACTTGATTAATAGCAGTTAATGATCTTCTCCTCCAAGAACTTATCCAAACCTTTTTTAAACCTAGCTACACTAACTGCATTAACCACATCCTCTGGCACAAATTCCAGAGCTTAATTGTGCGTTGAGTGAAAAATAAGTTTCTCTGATTAGTTTTAAATGTGCTACTTGCTATCTGCATGGATTGCCCCCCCCCCCCCCCCAGTCCTTCTATTATCCGAAAGAGTAAATAACCGATTAACATTTACCTGTTCTAGACCTCTCATGATTTTAAAGACCTCTATCATATCCCCCCTCAGCCATCTCTTCTCCAAGCTGAACAGTCCTAATGTCTTTAGCCTTTCCTCATAGGGGAGCTGTTCCATCCCCTTTATCATTTTGGTCACCCTTTTCTATACCTTATCCATTGCAACTATCTATTTTTTGAGATGCAGTGACCACAATTGCACACAGTACTCAAGGTGCGGTCTCACCATGGAGCGATACAGAGACTTTATGACATTTTCCATTGTATTCACTATTCCCTTTCTAATAATTCCCAACATTCTGTTTGCTTTTTTGACTGCTGCAGCAGCACACTGAGCTGACGATTTCAATGTATTAGCCACTATGACACCTAGATCTCTTTCCTGGTCCTAAGATAGAACCTGACATTGTATAACTACAGCAAAGATTATTTTTCACTATATGCATCACTTAGCATTTGTCCACGTTAAATTTCATTTAACATTTGGAAGACCAATCTTTCAGTCTCGCAAGATCCTCCTGCAATTCATCACAATCCGCTTGAGTTTTAACTACTCTGTATAATTTTGTGTCATCCACAAATTTGATCACCTCACTTGTTATACCCCTCTCCAGATCATTTATAAATATATTAAAAAGCACCAGACCAAGTAAAGATCGCTGAGGCACTTCACTGTTTACCTTTTTCCACTGTGAAAACTGACCATTTCATTCTACTCTCTGTTTCCTGTCTTTTAACCCAGTGGTTTCCAACCCTGTCCTGGGGGCCCACCAGCCAGTCAGGTTTTCAGGATATGCACAATCAATGTGCATGAGAGAAAATTTGATTGCACTGCCTCTATAACATGCACATTCATTGTGGATATCCTGAAAACCCGACTGGCTGGTGGGCCCCCAGGACAGGGTTGGAAACCACTGTTTTAACCAACTTGCAATCTACAAAAGGACATCACCTCCTATCACATTACTTTTTTAGTTTTATTAGAAGCCTCTCATGCGGGACTTTGTCAAATGCCTTCTGAAAATCCAAATACACCACATCTACCGGTCCACATGTTTATTCACCCCTTCAAAAAAATGTAGGAGATTTGAGGGGCAAGACTTTCCTTGGGTAAATCCATGCTGGCTGTGTCCCATCAAACCAAGCCTATCTAAATGTTTTGTGATTTTATTCTTAATAACAGTTTCCATGATTTTTCCCGGCATTGAAGTCAGGCTCGCCATTCTATAGTGTCCCTTTTTAAATATAGGGGTTACATTGGCCATCTTCCAATCTTCAGGTACAACAGATGATTTTAATGACAGGTTACAAATTTTTACTAATAAGTCTGAAATCTCATTTTTTAGTTCTTTCAGAACCCTGGGGTATATACCATCTGGTCCAGGTGATTTACTACTCTTCAGTTTGTCAATCAGGCCTACCTCATCTTCCAGGTTCACTGTGATTTGGTTCAGTTGATCTGAATCATCACTCATGAAAGCCTTCTCTGGAACGAGTATCTCTCCAATATCCTCTTCAGTAAACACTGAAGCAAAGAAATCGTTTAATCTTTCCACGATGGCCTTATCTTCTCTAAGTACCCCTATAACCTCTTGATCATCCAATGATCCAACTGACTCCCTTGCAGGCTTTCTGCTTTAGATGTATTTTAAAAAGTTTTTATTGTGAGTTTTTGCCTCTATGGCCAACTTTTCAAATGTTCTCTTAGCCTGCCTTATCAATGTCTTATATTTAACTTGCCAATGCTTATGCTTTATCCTATTTCCTTCTGATGGATCCTTCTTCCAATTTTTGAATGAAGGTCTTTTGGCTAAAATAGCCTTTTTCACCTCACCTTTTAACCATGCCAGTAATCATTTTGCCTTCCTTCCACTTTTCTTAATACATGGAATACATCTGCTCTGTGCTTCTATGTCTATGCCTGTTGCACATTTTTTACCTTTGTAGCTGCACCTTTCAATTTTTTTCTAACTATTTTTCTCATTTTGTCAAAACTTCCATTTTGAAAGTTTAGTGCTAGAGCCATGGATTTACATATTGTCCCCCTTCCAGTCATTAATTCAGATTTGATCATATTATGATCACTATTGCCAATCGGCCCCACCACCTTTACTTCTCTCACCATATCCTGCACTCCACTAAGAATTTGATCTAAAATTGTTCCCTCTCTCATCGGTTCCTGAACCAATTGCTCCATGAAACTGTCTTTTATTCCATCCAGGAACTTTATTTCTCTAGCATGTCTCGATGTTACATTTACCCAGTCAATACTGGGGTAATTGAAATCTCCCATTATTACTGCACTACCAATTTGGTTAGCTTCCCTAATTTCTCTTAGCATTTCACTGTCCATCTCACCATTTTGACCAGGTGGATGGTAGTATACTCCTATCACTAATCTCTTCCCTAACACACAAAGGATTTCTACCCATAAAGATTTGATTGTCCATTTAGTCTCTGTTGGGATGCCCTAACTCTAATGCTTCATTAATATCCTTTGAAAATACCTCCCTCCAAACCATGCACTGCTGAGTGACTGTCGGCTTTCCCCTTTGTTCTAGTTTAAAAGCTGCTCTATCTCCTTTTTAAAGGTTAGCGCCAGCAGCCTGATTCCACCCTGGTTAAGGTAGAGCCCATCCCTTCGGAAAAGACTCCCCCTTCCCAAAAGGTTCCCCAGTTCCTTACAAAACTGAATCCCTCTTCCCTGCACCATTGTCTCATCCATGCATTGAGCCGGAGCTCTGCCTGCCTTTGGGGACCTGCATGTGGCATCCACTATCTCTCTATTTCTTGTAGATTCCACAGAAGGGATACTCCAATCCACATCTGGCAGATTAAAATCTCCAATGATCAACACTTCTCCTTTCTTTCCCACCTTTGGGATGTCTTTGACCAATTCTTCTGGGATGTCCAGTTCTTCTGTTTGAGATAGAGGCCTGTAGATTACACTAGTGTAAATGGAAGTACCATCTTCTTTTTTTAAGACAGCCCATAATGCTTCTTAAGCACATAAGAACATAAGAAAATGCCATACTGGGTCAGACCAAGGGTCCATCAAGCCCAGCATCCTGTTTCCAACAGTGGCCAATCCAGGCCATAAGAACCTGGCAAGTACCCAAAAACTAAGTCTATTCCATGTTACCATTGCTAATGGCAGTGGCTTCTTCCTTTCTCCATGTCTAGTGCAATTCAGTTGCTTAGATATTGTTCTTGACATGAAAAGCTACTCCTCCCCCTCTCTGTCCTTCCTTACATCCCATAACTAGGATGGCCATATCCCAGTCATTCATGAGAGTCAATGAGTCATGTGTATGAAACAGCAACAATGTCCAAGTCCACCGCCATCATTAGGGCTTGCAGGTCTGGATTTTATTGCCCAGACTATGAACAGCTGTAGTCATAGCTTTCAAACTTTTCTCCCTCCGTTTGCTGCTCTCACTAGTCTCTTTCTCTGCTCCTTTGCTTAAGTGTGAAACATTGAGTTGATTGATTTTATTATTTTCTCTTCTTACTTCCTATATTGCTTGGGGTGACATTCCGATTTTGTTCACCACCTTCTGCCACCCCCATCCCCTACTTTAAATGTCTAGTATCTTGTATTTTTCTTTGCTCTCCATTCTCTGTCTTCCTTCTTGATCCCTCTTCTCTGTCTCTCTCTTTGCCCTCCTGCACCCTTGCTCAATTCTCTTTCTCTGACTGCTTCCCCCCACTTACTCTCAGCTCTTTGTCTCCCTTTGCTTCTCTGCCTCTTTCTTTCCCCTCTCTCCCAGTAATAGCTGTTACGCCCGTCGGTCACAGACGGCTGCGACCGCTGTTGCTCACCTCTTGCTTGACTACACTGACTCATCTGTGTCGACTCACGGCCTCTGCCAGCTATTGCCGACCTACACACCCTGGTTCCTGGGCCCCCCGGACGGGGTGGTTGCTGCCGACTGCTAGCTTGCCCTTGGAGTCCCTTAGGCGCACGTGTGCTACCTGGCCAGTCTTATGCATGTCATGGTGGGAACCTCGGGGGCGTGCCCCTCGGATGACATTATTCTTCAAGGACTCTTAAGCCAGCTGGCCCTGCCTACTTACGACTTGGCAACGAGTTCCCTCATTGCTGAATCCGCTTCACTCGCTACAGACTCTTGTTCCAGCTCCTGCTTCCGTGGCATGAGACATTCTGGGTACTCGCTCCTCGGGGGGCCCTTCCTGTCTCTGGCTATATGCTCCTCGGAGGGCCTTCCGCCTAGGACTTCTGCCTGTTCCGTTCCCTGGGGCCTTCTCTGGAACTTTCTCTCTGCTACATTGAGTACTCCGCTTTGTGGACCATTGCCGTACCATTGCTACTGAGGAACCCTCATCGGTGTATCCCGCTCTGCGGACCATTGCCGTACCATTACTACTGAGGAACCCTCATCGGTGTACCTCGCTTTGCGGACCTTTGCTGTACCATCGCCACTGCGGACCCTCACCAGTGTACCCCGCTCTGCGGACCATTGCCATCTCTTCTCTACTGAGGACCCTCACCAGTGTACCCCGCTCTGTGGACCATTGCCGTATCATCACTACAGAGGACTTCTCCATGGGTATGCCCCTTTTCACAGACCCTGGGGCACCCCAGCACCTGTGTATCTTTCTGCAGGCAGAATATCTTGGTTTTGAATATTTTCAGGGAATAGCTGCCAGCCCATGACAAGAGGTTGGTGAGCTAGGTCTCTCCTTTGCATTTTGGGTTTTGAAGGGATTGGTTTTTCCACCTAATCCTTCCTATGGAGAAGGGAACGAGGTTGCCCAAGTCCTGGACAAAAACTTCAGTCCTCTGAGTTTTTGTCCCTTGTGGGACAGGGCCTGGTCCATCATGACAGAAATCTTTTGGAGGAGTGCTAATCCAGAGCCAGACTGAGCTGCTCATCAGGTGCTCAACCAGTGGAGAAAACATAGGTGGTGCCTACACGGTACATAAGGGAGAAAAGAAGTTGAAGATCAAGCAGTGGATTCCAGGTATCAACAAGGGGAAACCTCGGTAGAAGAGAAGTACCTTGCCAGTTACCATAGGGGCAGTCCTAAAAGTCCAGGAGAGAACAGAGGATCCCATTTAGAGATTCAAGGAAACACAGATGTAAGGCTTTAAGGTTTTATTTACTTATGATGGATGCCACAAGAAAAAAGAATGTACAATGTGCCAGCCTATTGCTGCTGAAGAACTGATTCGGTAAAGTTTTACGCTGGAGCACCATCAAGGAGTCCCGACTATTGACACACAGGGGATAAACACAAAGTCAGAGTCTTGGGTTCTGAAGGTAAATCCTAGCCCCTCCAGTGGAGAATCCTCACTCGTAGAACAGTATTGAATGAGAGCCCCTCATCCAAAGGAAGGGCCCGGGAAAGAGTTAAAAAAGCACATTGGGAAATCTGAATATCTGATGAAACACTGAAATCAATCTATGCGATTTCATATAGAAGAGGAAAGAATCTGAAGGACACAAGCGTTAAAAGAAAAAGTAAAAAAAAAAAATGAGAACAGGATATGGCTTAGAGAAATCAAAAGATATTTTCAAGCACATGTAGCTCTGTTCTACATTTGGAGACTGGAGTTGCAGTTTCGTTTGTACTTCAGTAATACTGCTTAACCTCTGCTATCATTCTTTATGGGTGAGAGGATCTGCAGTAAAGGATTACACTTATTTGACCAGTCCTTTAAGTGACTGGGTTGGGCGTGAAGACTTCTACTGGGAGTATTCCCTATGTATTTATAAATCTGGATAAACATATAGAGCTTGCCAAGATACCCAGTTCCAGGAGGGAGATTTTAGACCAGTCCTGGATTTCTGAGACTCTTATGGGACTTGATTTTAATGGGTAGATCAGGGACTACAAATCCCACACTGCACTGGGATGAAAGTTGACACTCAGGACTGGCCAAAAAGCCTCCCTTCTGGAACCAGGTAACTTGGCAGGTGTGAACATAATTGGTCAAACTGTTAATTATTTTAGTGATCTTGTAATCTGTGCGGTTTCTGTGCATGTGGAAAAAAAAATATGTGGGGAGAACCATAAAAGATGAGAATTTGTGAACGTGAGACTTCCATGTCCAGCCATCTTACAGGGATGTTTCTTGGTTGTGGGGCTGGCCTAGCGGGAGCTCCTACTGAGGCAATCTATGCTAGTCCTTGGATACTTGGTGCCTGGTGTTACTGGCTGACCTTTTCCTCTCTTTACCAGGGATGGACTGGCCTATCAGGGCTTCGGGTGTGCCTCAGTAGGCCAATCCAACTAATCATGTGGTCGGTGTTAGTCGCAGCTGCCCCATGTCTGTGTGACTGTGCAGCCCACACCAGGTGCTCTTCTCACATAGTGGGGGGGACTCCCCAGAGGCTCTCGCTCGCTGACTTGTCTTTTCACTGATTTTTCCCATGGCTGTGACAGTGGCGGCTCCCTAAGTCCTCCTCCTCCTCCTGCTGTCCTCTAGGACCCCCTTCATTCACCTTCAGCCATGGAGGTGGGAAACAATCCAGCAGCCTTCCCCGTCACCAGCTCTGCCGCTCCCTCTCTCGGTGGCAAGCTGCCAGTAGGCCTCCCTCTGCTGTCTGACCACCGGTTCCATGCCGCAGGCCTGCGCCCAGTCTAGATTGGACCGGACTGGCACCAGAAAGAAGGCAAAAAAACCCAAAACCCAACGGTAGTCCCAGAGGGACAGAAAGACAGACCACTTGGCCTGCTGGAATAACAGAGGCAGCTTCAGAGGAGAAAGGGGCATAAGAGATGAAAAAGGTAGTGCTGCATTCATGCATTAATTTTTATTCAGGCTTTTGGGAGTTGACAAGTGTATAATCTTATTAAGAAGAGAGGTTAAGATTGCTAGAAAGGATTTTATTTTGTGTCTGCTATTCAGGATGTGATTGCTTTTGTAACAAATATGTTTTTGTGAAGCTTTTATATGTACGTTTGCTGGACCACCCTCCTAGAATGAGAGCTAGTGCAGATAATAAAGGTTTTCAATAAAAAAAAAAAATAAAGAAATAAATAGTTCTAAAGGGAGAGGACCTGAGGAACCAGCTGAGACTAATCAGGATGTGGTTTTGGACAGGAAAGAAAGTCTCCTTGAAGAGACTGTAAGAGGCAGATGTCAGAGGCACAGGGTGGCTACCAGGGGAGGCTTTGGCCTGACTGCATAAGACCTAGATAAGTCAAGGGTTATCGCCTAGGCAGGGATATCCGTGGTCCCCGCCTAGGGCTGTGGGCAAGCCTATTAGCAGCCTGGATAGAGTACAGTAGGAAAGGATATTTCTTTGCTGCATATAGCTTGAATCAACCTCTGCAGGAGATGCTTGTTGCCCTGTTCGAAAGGCCCTGGTGTTTCCGATAATGGAACTGCGTAACCGCCTTTGGAGGAACAGGCTCTTAGGGGCATGCACATGGGATGGTTTCATTTCATTTTGTCCTTGCCATCTTTTTTATGTCAGAATTGGAACAGGCATTCCTGAGTAGTGGTCACAACAAACCTTTCAAATACTTTGATGACACCTGCAGAAGCTTGGAGCTGGAGCTGAGGGCCTCTCTTGGCTCCGGAGCCAGCTTGGAGTTGGAACTAGACTTCTGGAGCTACTCTAGAGCTGGAGTTGGCAAACTCCGGAGCATTGCCAAACCTAGAGGAGGTGTGTTTAGGTTGATAGGGAAAAAGTGGATAGCGTAGATGTGTGTGTGTACGGCGTCTTCAACTCTAAGCACTTACTTTTTCCAGCAAAACTCTACCCATGCAGAAAGCAGGTACTGATGTTCTTGGTGGCTTTGTCCATGTGGCACATTTCAAAGTGAAAATATGAGCGGACTTCCTCTTTGTAAATCGGTGTAAAGCCATGAGTTAAAACTACCTGCCCACGTTACCCTAATGTGGACAGTTTGCACGTTACCCCTGCACGCATGGGAGCTGTTGATGAATGAACAGGAATCAGAAACAAGAAAAATGATCAGAGCTGCTTTTAAAGACACATCCTGCAATGATTTGCGGTTGTAGATGTGTGGAGGAAATTACTAATATTAAGAAGGACCTTAAAACCGCATATGCTGAAAATGTTGCCCTGGTTCATTAGTTGCTTTGCCTACAGTCACCCTCCTCCTGCTATCAAAAAGAGCTCTGGGGCTTCCCTGACTCTTGATGTGCAGGAGAGAGGGTTCGGGGGGGGGGCAGTCTGGGGTTGTCACATGACTTCCATGTCACCTGAATGGCCTCATCCAGCCAAGGTTCTGTCCCATTGCGTGCAAGGATTTGTAATTCTGATTTTCATAGGGAACTCAATGAGAGAATCGGATGTACAAATACAGGCGTAAGGCCCCTTTGCCTCACCTAATTGTATCATTCCTTCATGCAGGGAAGGCCACAGGACAGGAGAAGGGCAAGTTCCACCCTTCTGGATTTGTGGCAGCAGGAGAGATGCCAGTGATCCCTGCCGAGAGAAGCGAGTTCTTCCCTAGGAGAGTGGAGTAAAAGGAGCAAGAGAGTTCTTCTGCGGGGAGGATACCGGAAGAATCTGGAGGATGGGTAGGGACTGAGTACAACCCGGTACTCCACTTTTGCGAGCTGCAACTGTAAGCCACAGGGTTGGGATCTGGAGAAGCTGCATACATCCCTGTCGATCGAGCTTATCACTAGGCTGGACAGCCCGGCCTTGGGATCTCTGAGTGTACTCCAGTCTGGGAACGGTGATCACTCATTGATCCATATGTCACTGGGAAGGGAGAAACTAAAAGCCTTGGTGAGTGCACGCCTCTTAATGCACAGGAGCAATGGAAAAGGAGAAGGCACTGAAGAGGATTCATAGGCTGTCTGGTGGCCTGTATGTATGCAACTGTATGTGTAAGCCACCTTTGATAGAAAGATTACAGAGCTAAAAAATATTATCTATTAAATAAACTGAAAGACTACTTTTGTATACAAAATAGGAAATGTTTTAAGAGACCATCATACATTGTCACCTCTGAAGGCAGATCCACTGCTAAGGCAATGTGATCATGGGTGTCTACAGTCCTTTATTTAAAATATTAATTTTGTGTTTCAATTTAAAATTTCTTTGCATGACACCCATTCTCTGGACTTCCAGATAATTACAGAACCTGCAGGCTGACTCTGAATAGCTGCCATTGCTAAATGATCCTCCTAGCTCCTCCTGAGGCCTGCTAGACAGACCCAGCTACATAAGCATCTGCATACTTCCCCCACTGCTAGGGTTGCCATTTCTGAGGAAAAATCCCCCACGATTTGCACATGTTTTCCTATCCTCATCCCCAATCTCCTCCATTCACTCCTTCCTCATTACCTCTCTCAGCATTCACCTCCTCTTCATCACAACTTTCTCCAGACTTCACCTCCTCCTTGTCATTCTCCCCTTCCCCACAAGTATTCACCCCTCTTTCCTCATTCCCCCAGCATTCTTCCCTTCCTCCTGCATTCACCTCCTCCTCATCACTCGACCCCAGAATTCACCCTGTCACACCCCCCCCCCCCCATCCTCAGCATTTACCTTTCCTCCTCACTGCCCCATCCTTCACCCGCTCCGCATCTCACCTGCTTTCAGAGTTCCACTCCTCTCCCTCCCCAGCCCTCACCAATCACAGCTTGCCTTGTGTTGGGGGCAAGGGGCTCTTTCCTCCTCCTTTCTGCTGGCATCGCCGACGCAGAGTCCAGAGTCCTGGCAGAGCAGAGAGCTGCTCAGTGTGCCGCGGCACCCCCTTTCCTCCCCCCCACCCCCCCACTGGCTACCGACAGCATGTGTTGAGGGGTGGGGGAAGGGGAGAGCAGAGCGGCTCTTCTGCTGACTCTGCTCTGGGGTTCTTGCGATTCTGCTGCCCGGCGGCTGTGCATTCTTTAACACAGCCAGTGAGCAGCAGGAGAGAGGCTGGCTTGTGCCTGGCCAGATAAGAAAAACACCATCCAGGCTATCTGAAAGCAGGTCAGTTGGGCAACCCTACCCGTCACCCATACCCCTAACAAAATCTTTGGGTTTGGAAAGAACCTCAGGTGAAGCTGCAGAGCTAGAAATAATCTGAAGGTGATTTGTAAGCTAAAGAACATATTTTTCAGGAAGGAGAGGCACAGTTAAATAGTTGAGCGATAAGGATGCACCAAGCTAGAAGTTTTTAGTAACCTACATAAGCATATTAATGTTAAAATCAAACTGCCTAATTTGTTCCTAACAATCAGGTTTAATTTACACACCTAGTTTATTATTTTTATATTTTACATTGTTACCGTACTATGTTGGCACACGAGTAATTTGTAATCTATACCACCCATATTTCTCTTTATTGTGCCCTTCTGTAAACCGTTGTGATGGTATTTAACTTAATGACGGTATAGAAAAATTTTAAAATAAATAAATAAATAAGTTAATATACTGTACAATACAGTGCTCAATTTCACATTCGCCATCTGGGATTGCCAACTGGCTCCAGGTTTTCAGGACAGGTTGATCCAGTCCTGGTTTTACCCCATTGCCTGCTGGTTCTTATTCTGATTTACCTATTGCATTCCCATTAGAAAATCAAGACTATAAGTACCTGCATGCAGGGGAGTAAAACCAGGACTAGATCAACCTGTGCTGAAAATCTGGAGCCAGTTGGCAACCCTGTCTCCACCGTGCATCCAAAACCAAGTTCAAACAGGATTAAATGCATTTCGCAAGGGTTGAGGACAGGTTGGTTTGTGGTTTCAATTCTGTTTGGAACTCCAAGGACAGGAAAATAAAATGAGGGACTCAGATGGGGGCAAGGTTTTGGAACCACAATTTGACTGTCGTAGCAAAATGCTCTGCGGGATTTGTTATGAAAGGGGACCGCTGGTATCGTAGTAACGGAGCTGCAGGAGAACATGACAATTAAAATGACAAAAGTGTGAACACATAGCTACAGTAACTAACCATAATGTGTCAAAAAAAAAATCACATGCATGCAAAATGAGCAAGTTTTCATTTTTTTTCCCTGTCATTATTGGGGGCTGTGGAGAGACAAAAAAATATCAAGTAAATCAGAAAATGAGAAGAAAGAATACTGAATAATATAGGGAGAAATGCTATGCCAAAATGGTACTAAATGGATGTGGAGAGACAAAAATCCTCAGATAACAAATAAGCAAAAAAGAGACACACCAATATATTTTTAATTTGCATATTTAAATGTTTTTTAAAGTATTGTAATGCAATCCAAACATATCATAATGCTTAAGCTTTCTGTTTTCAAATGTAGTATTAGTAGTAGAAACCTGGATTATTATTATGATTTGATAGTGAAGCGAGCTATAGGAGGCCACAGCATAGGTCACACTTATACTGCCACCTAGTGGCCAGGATGTTTCTTGTTGCCCTTGGCATTTTGTCCTGCCAGACTAGTTTCTTTCCAAAACGAATGGACTGAAATATTAGCAAAGCGCAATTATTCCCAGGAAAAACTGCACACTTTGTCATTTTTAATTGCTTTTATTGGCCAAAGGTAAAAAATAGCTGATTTTGTTGGGAGGCAAGGGGCTCACAGGTTCCTCTTTAAAATGTAAGAAAGAAGGCACGGTCACCCGAGAGAATCCCATTTTACACCTCACATGGATTTTTCATACGTAACCTAGGGCAGCAGTGAGTAGATGGTGATTAGTGCACATGTGATGGCCAAAAACTGGTGAGGAGCGCACAGAGAGGGCTCATGGGTGGGAAATTAGATATTAGCAAAGGGGGAAAAAAATCCATATTGGTCATAATAGTCTTTGATTTGTGAATGCAGTGCTCACTGAGTCCATTGCTCGCCTGAGATATAAGAAATACATACATAGGTGGTGTGAAGAGAATGGGGAAGGGACTAGGAAGGACACCGATAAAATAAATATGAAATGGCCAGAGAGGAAAACAAAAATAAACTGAAGAGTTTTTGGCTTTATCAGTCCATTTATGCCAAACGTTTCTTAAAAGAAATGAAAAGGTTCCTAAAGCATCTCATAGATCCCATGTCCCCGGGAATCCATGGTTTCAGTCCAATAGATTAAGGCGGTACAGTAATGTTGCATTCCATCTTTTGCTGTCTGCTGTGTTGTTCAAGAATCCTTCCAGTGATCTGCAGTGCTCTTGCAGGACGTGCCTGGTCCGGGAGACTCTGGCTGTTGCTGTGTGTTGCTCTGGGGCGGGGGCGAAGAAAGAACAAAGAGGTGGCTGCACCTGCTAAGGAGTGAAACTCGGTATGGGTTTTCAGGCGCGGGAAACCCAAAGCTCGCAAACCTTCTAGTAACTAGTAGGGATGTGCATTTGTTGGTCCATTCGTTTCATTCATCTTGGCGGCATCTCAAGAAGATGCACCAAGATCATCTTGGTGCATCTCAAGAAAGGAAGGTAGGCATACAAACCTGATGGTATGCCTACATATAGACAGCCACCTACATCTCGTGTACCATCAGTTTTGTGTGCTTATGGTAAGTGTGCATGTAGGTGGCATATAGCGAGCCTCCCACTGCTGTTTGAAAATGCTCCAGAACCTGAAGAACATAAGAACATGCCATACTGGGTCAGACCAAGGGTCCATCAATCTCAGCATCCTGTCTCCAACAGTGGCCAATCCAGGTCGTAAGAACCTGGCATGTACCCAAAAACTAAGTCTATTCCATGTTACCATTGCTAATGGCAGTGGCTATTCTCTAAGTGAACTTAATAGCAGGTAATGGACTTCTCCTCCAAGAACTTATCCAATCCTTTTTTAAACACAGCTATACTAACTGCACTAACCACATCCTCTGGCAAAAAATTCCAGAGTTTAATTGTGCGTTGAGTAAAAAAGAACTTTCTCCAATTAGTTTTAAATGTGCCACATGCTAACTTCATGGAGTGCCCCCTAGTCTTTCTATTATCCAAAAGAGTAAATAACCGATTCACATCTACCCGTTCTAGACTTCTCATGATTTTAAACACTTCTATCATATCCCCCCTCAGCCGTCTCTTCTCCAAGCTGAAAAGTCCTAACCTCTTTAGTCTTTCCTCATAGGGGAGCTGTTCCATTCCCTTTATCATTTTCGTAGCCCTTCTCTGTACCTTCTCCATTGCAATTATGTCTTTTTTGAGATGCGGCGACCAGAATTGTACACAGTATTCAAGGTGCGGTCTCACCATGGAGCGATACAGAGGCATTATGATATTTTCCATTTTATTCACCATTCCCTTTCTAATAATTCCCAACATTCTGTTTGCTTTTTTGACTGCCGCAGCACACTGAACCGACGATTTCAATGTGTTATCCACTATGAATCCTAGATCTCTTTCTTGGATTGTAGCACCTAATATGGAACCCAACATTGTGTAACTATAGCATGGGTTATTTTTTCCTATATGCATCACCTTGCACTTATCCACATTAAATTTCATCTGCCATTTGGATGCCCAATTTTCCATTCGCACAAGGTCTTCCTGCAATTTATCACAATCTGCTTGTGATGAGGAAGGACCAGTTATGTAAGCTACTGCAGATGGGGGCACTGTGGGAGTGTGAAGGTCAGGTTAGGCCTGGGAGAGGGAAGCAAGTGGGCAATATAGAGTGTTATAGTATACAGTTATGGATGGAAACTATAATGTTAAGACCAAAGATTATTTGCATGGATGATCATACTTACAATGAGTTCATAATAAGTAACAAAACATTAGGCCTAATTTGCAGGGAATGGTTCAAGCCTTACTGCTGTAAGTATTGTAAATGCTGTAAGGAACAGATAGTAGTCATTTTCCCTTATATAAAAATTTGTAACCTTTCATTAATATCATCCGATGTACCTGAAGATTGGAACATGCCCAATGTAACCTTGATATTTAAAAAGGGATCCAGGGGTGCTCCAGGAAATTATAGATCGGTGAGCCTGACTTCAGTGGTGGGAAAAATCATGGAAACTGTTATAAAGAATGAAATCACAAAACATTTAGATAGACATGGTTTGATGGGACACAGCCAGCATGGATTTACCCAAGGGAAGTCTTGCCTCACAAATCTACATTTTTTTGAAGGGATGAATAAATATGTGAACAAAGATGAACCAGTAGATGTGGTGTATTTGGATTTTCAGAAGGCATTTGACAAAGTCCCAGAAGAGAGGCTTCTAAGAAAACTAAAAAGTTACAGGATAGGAGGTGATGTCCTTTTGTGGATTGCAAGTTGGTTAAAAGACAGGAAACAGAGAGTAGGATTAAATGGTCAATTTTCACAGTGGAGAAAGGTAAACAGTGGAGTGCCTCAGGGATCTGTACTTGGATTGGTGCTTTTTAATATATTTATAAATAATCTGTAAAAGGGTACAACGAGTAAGGTGATCAAATTTGCGGCTGACACAAAATTATGCAGAGTAGTTAAATCTCAAGCGGATTGTGATGAATTACAGGAGGATCTTGTAAGACTGGAAGACTGGGCTTCCAAATGGCAGATAGAATTTAACGTGGACAAGTGCAAAGTGATGCATGTAGGGAAAAATTACCCTTGCTGTACTTATACAATGTTAGGTTCTATCTTAGGAAAGAGATCTAGAACATAAGAAATTGCCATGCTGGGTCAGACCAAGGGTCCATCAAGCCCAGCATCCTGTTTCCAACAGAGGCCAAACCAGGCCACAAGAACCTGGCAATTACCTAAACACTAAGAAGATCCCATACTACTGATGCAATTAATAGCAGTGGCTATTCCCTAAGTAAACTTGATTAATAGCCATTAATGGACTTCTCCTCCAAGAACTTATCCAAACCTTTTTTGAACCCAGCTACACTAATTGCACTAACCACATCCTCTGGCAACAAATTCCAGAGCTTTATTGTGCGTTGAGTGAAAAATAATTTTCTCCGATTAGTCTTAAATGTGTTACTTGCTAACTTCATGGAATGCCCCCTAGTCCTTCTATTATTTGAAAGTGTAAATAACTGATTCACATCTACTCATTCAAGACCTCTCATGATTTTAAAGACCACTATCATATCCCCCCTCAGCCGTCTCTTCTCCAAGCTGAACAGCCCTAACCTCTTCAGCCTTTCCTCATAGGGGAGCTATTCCATCCCCTTTATCATTTTGGTTGCCCTTCTCTGTACCTTCTCCATCGCAACTATATCTTTTTTGAGATGCAGCGACCAAAATTGTACACAGTATTCAAGGTGTGGTCTCACCATGGAGCGATACAGAGGCATTATGACATTTTCCGTTTTATTAACCATTCCCTTCCTAATAATTCCTAACATTCTGTTTGCTTTTTTGACTGCTGCAGCACACTGATTCGACGATTTTAAAGTATTATCCACTATGATGCCTAGATCTTTTTCCTGGGTGGTAGTTCCTAATATGGAACCTAACATTGTGTAACTACAGCAAGGGTTATTTTTCCCTATTTGTAACACCTTGCACTTGTCCACATTAAATTTCACCTGCCATTAGTGGATAATACATTGAAATTTCTCTCTTTCTTTTATATACTGTCAATCTGTAGACAATCTACATGGTGTACAATAAATAAAAATTAAATTAAAGACAATGTGCAATAATTATATAAAAGCGTTACAATAAATTAATCTCAAATTAACTAAAATCAGCCCAGTGTACTGTGGCGATCAAAAAAGCAAACAGGATGTTAGGAATTATTAGGAAGGGAATGGAAAATAAAATGGAGGATGTCATAAAGCCTCTGTATCGCTCAATGGTATACTGTGTGCAGTTCTGGTCACCACATCACAAAAAGGATATAGCTGCATTGGAGAAAGTACAGAAAAGGGCAACAAAAATGATAAGGGGCATGGAACGGCTGCCCTATGAGGAAAGGCTAAAGAAATTAGGAATGTGCAGTTTGGAGAAGAGACTACTGAGGGGAGGATATGATAGAAGTCTACAAAATCATGAAAGGACTTGAGAACAAGTTAATGTAAATCGGTATTTACTCTCTCAGATAATAGAAGGACCAGGTGGCACTCCATGAAGTAAGCAAGTAGTTCATTTAAAACAAATTGAAGAAAAGTCTTTTTCACTCAACGCATAGTTAAGCTCCGGAATTCATTGCCAGAGGATGTGGTTACAGCAGTTAGTGTAACTGGGTTTAAAAAAGTTCTGGATAAGTTCCTAGAAGATAAATCCGTAAACTGCTATGACGGTAATTAATAAGTAATAGTAGTTGTGATCCATCTAATGTTTGGGTACTTGCCAGGTACTTGTGACTTGGATTGGCCACTGTTGGAAACAGGATACTGGGCTTGATGGCCCTTGGTCTGACCCAGTATGACATATCTTATGTTCTTATCAATATAAATTGGTTTCCTGCTGTTATTCCATCAATAGGTTTTACCCTCAGGACTGGCTTGCACCTAGGTAGTCAGCTTTTCTGGGTGGTTACAATTACTGTGTGCTATACCCAGCTGACTATATCCGTTACTCATTAGCATGCATGCTCCTAGATGATAACAAGAAAAACTGCATGCATTGGTATTGGACAGTGAGTGACTAGAGAAGCTCAGACATTAGGAGAACTATTAATGAATAATGCATAGAGAAGGCTTAAAGGAGAGGCAGTTGCAGGATTGATGTTAATGCAGCAGGATATTCCCACAGCTACATGACCATTGAAGCTCAGTATCATGGTTCTTCATGGAAGCAAATGTTGAGATTACTTACCTGATAATCTCGTTTTCCTTAGTGTAGACAGCAGTGGCGTAGCCAGAATTGATTTTTTGGGTGGGCACAAGGTTAACATGGGTGGGCTGTAGGCATGCAGGTCTACTAGTTGTTTTTTTACTGATAAATAATGCCAAATTATGCAGCACAGCATTCACATCTACGCCTAAGTTTGAGGTTTACTTAATGATACAAACATAATTCACGGTGATTTGTGGTACTTTAGCCTTCTTATTATTATGATTTTATACACGGCTCCTACCTGTCCATAAATTTTGAGAGAGCGGTTGTGTTGCTTATATTTAAATTGCTAACATCTCAAAATATAGATATATATTTTTACCTTTGTTGTCTGATCTTTGTATTTTTCTAATCAGTTGGTCCTGGTCTCTTTTTCCCATTTTTTCCCTTATAGCTCATTTCCTAATTCCTTTTCAGTGTCTTTCTTCTATTACTGTCTTCTTCCCTTACACACACACACACACACACACATACACATACACGCTTTCTCTCACAGACTCCCTCTCACACACTCAAGCTCTCACTCTCATATGCTCCCCCCCCCCCCCCCAAGCTCACATTCAAGTTCTCACTTTCTCACCCCTCCCCAGGCTTATATTCTTATGCACACACAGACGCACATCCAGGCACCCATTCTCACCCACACACATAAACCCAGACTTCCATTCTCACCCACAAACCCATGCTCCCAGTCTCACCCACACATATTCAAGCTCCCATTCTCATCCATACATATACACATTTAAGGTACTATTCTCACCCACACATACACACATTCAAGCACCCATTCTTATCCACATATTCAAGCTTCCATTCTCACCCACCCACACAAACCCAGGCTCTCATTCTCACCCATATATACACACATTCAAGCTCCCATTCTCACCCACCCACAAACCCAGGCTCCCATTCTCAACCACACATACACACATTCGAGCTCCCATTCACCCACATATTCAAGCTTCCATTCTCACCCACATACACACCCAGGCTCCAGTTTTCACCCACACACACTCCCATTCTCATCCACACATACACATTCAAGCACGTGCACAGCTTCCGCTTTCTCCCCCAGAGCAGGAAGATCAGCTGCCTCTCCTGCTGCCACCGGACTCCTGCTATCTTCGGGCGTCCGAACTTCCTGTCGGGGGGGTGGGGGGAGCGGAAGCGCAGCGCACAACGTCCGCTTCCTCCCTCCCACCCCCCAAGCAGGAAGATCGGCGGGCAGTACGGCCCGACGCCCGAAGATAGCAGGAGGCCGGTGGCAGCAGGAGAGGCAGCTGATCTTCCTGCTTTGGGGGGAGGAAGCGGAAGCTGCCCGCGGCGCTTCCGCTCCCCCCCCCCCCTCAACAGGAAGACCGGTTGGCCATACGGCCGCAGCAGCGCTTCCCCACGTGTGCAGTGATGGCGCGCGAGGCGTGGGTTCTCTTGTTCGCTGTCGCGGGGATGGGATCCCGCGACAGCCTTGCAGTTCCGGTGCCAGTTGGGTGGGCCTGGGTCTAAGTTGGGTGGGCACCTGCCCACCCAGGCCCACCCGTGGCTACGCCACTGGTAGACAGATGGACTCAGAACAAGTGGGTATAGTGTGCTGTGCTAGCAGTTGGAGACGGATCTGACGTCAGCACGGGTACATATACCCCCACAGGAAGTGAATCAACTCAGTAATCTTCCTTGCAAAAGCTGTTATGGATATATGTGTACTGACGATCAATGAAATAGTGAAACAGGATTCCCCTGACCGATTGATAGGAGCTGGAGACCGCCAGCATTCCCAACCAGAAGACGTCAACACCTGGGAAAGGGGACGCTCTTATGTAAGAAAATGACATGGCTTACCTTGAATCGGTGAACCCCATGTATACCAGCAGCCGGGCGGGATGCTGAGTCCATCTGTCTACACTAAGGAAAACAAGATTATCAGGTAAGTAATCTCAACATTTTTCCTAGCGTGAGCCAGATGGACTCAGAACAAGTGGGATGTACAAAAGCTTTACTCCCGGACTGGGTGGGAGGCTGCCTGAGGACCGCGTAGGACTGCCCTCGCAAATGCTGTGTCCTCCCTGGCCTGGACATCCAGACGGTAGAACCTGGAGAAGGTATGGAGGGAGGACCATGTCGCCGCTTTACATATTTCTGCAGGCGACAGCATCCTAGATTCTGCCCAAGATGCTGCTTTGGCTCTGGTAGAATGAGCCTTGACTTGTAGAGGCGGTGACTTCCCGGCCTCTACGTAGGCCGCTCTGATAACTTCTTTAATCCAGTGGGCGATGGTGGGCCGAGAGGCCGCTTCTCCTTGTTTCTTCCCGCTGTGCAGGATGAACAGATGGTCCATCTTTCGTACGGCTTCTGTCATTTCCAGATATCTGGGCAGCAATCTGCCGATGTCGAGATGGCGTAGCAAACGCCCTTCTTCTGATTTCTTCAAACCCGCCGTGGTTGGCAAGGATATGGTTTGGTTGAGGCGAAATTGTGAGACCACTTTAGGTAAGAAAGAGGGAACCGTGCGAAGATGGATAGCCTCTGGAGTGATTCTAAGAAAGGGATCACGGCAGGACAGTGCTTGTAGCTCTGAGATGCGACGTGCGGAACATACTGCCAGCAAGAACACCATCTTCAAAGTTAGCGAACGGAGAGGACAGGCCCCGAAGGGGTCTGAAGGTGGATCCCGCGAGGAAATCCAAAACTATGTTGAGGTTCCACAGAGGCACTGGCCACTTCAGTGGCGGACGGATGTGCTTGACTCCTTTCAGGAAGCGGGAAACATCTGGGTGCGTGGCAATGGTCTTGCCGTCCCTCCTGGGACCGTAGCAAGACAGCGCAGCCACCTGAACCTTGATGGAGCTGAGGGAGAGACCCTTCTGAAGCCCATCCTGCAGGAAATCCAGAACAATAGGGATTGTGGTCGCATGTGGGTTGGTGCCCTGAGTGTCGCACCAGGCTTCAAATACTCTCCAGATCCTTATGTAGGTAAGGGATGTGGAAAACTTGCGAGCTCGGAGGAATGTATCTATCACCGGCTCCGAGTAACCTCTTTTCCTCAGTCTAGCCCTCTCAATGGCCAGACCGTAAGAGAGAATTGAGCCGGATCCTCGTGGAGGATGGGACCTTGACGTAGCAGGTCCCTGAGAGGAGGCAGGGGAAGAGGCTCCCCTGTCAGTAGTCTTCTCATGTCCGCGTACCAGGGTCTTCTTGGCCAGTCTGGTGCCACTAGAAGAACTAGGCTTCTGTGCCTCTGAATCTTGTGTATAAGGGCGCCCAGCAGGGGCCACGGCAGAAAGGCGTATAGCAGGGTCCCTGGAGGCCATGGCTGAACCAGGGCGTCGATCCCGTGAGAGAACGGATCTCGCTTGCGGCTGAAGTATCTGGGTACTTGAGCATTGGACCTGTCCGCTAGTAGGTCCATGTCCAGAATCCCCCACTGATCCACAATCATCTGGAAGGCTGTGGGGGACAGCTGCCATTCTCCTGGATTTAGGCCTTCCCTGCTGAGGAAGTCTGCTGCGGTGTTGTCCCTTCCGGCAATGTGGACGGCGGAGATGTCCTGGAGATTCCTCTGCCCAAGCCATCAGCGGGACTATCTCTAGGGACACCTGTCGGCTTCTGGTTCCGCCCTGACGGTTGATGTATGCCACCGTGGTGGCGTTGTCGGACATCACTCTGACTGCTCTGTTCCTCAGTCTGTGAGCAAATTGCAGGCAGGCTAACCGGACTGTCCGTGCCTCTAGACGGTTGATGTTCCACCCTGACTCTTCTCTGTTCTACCGCCCTTGTGCGGTGAGTTCTTCGCAGTGTGCTCCCCATCCGCTCAGGCTGGCATCTGTGGTGAGCAGAATCCACTTGGGGGAGGACATCTTCGACCCCCTGCTCGTGTGGTTGGCCTGCAACCACCACCGTAACCGGGTCCGCACTCTGGCTGGCAGAGGTAAATGCACAGAGTAATTCCGGAAGCGGGGACTCCAGCGAGAGATCAGGGAGCGTTGTAGAGGTCTCATATGGGCCCTTGCCCAGGGTACCACTTCCAGGGTGGATGCCATGAAGCCGAGAACCTGCAGATAATCCCAAGCTATGGGCCGGCTGGCTCCCATCAAGGACCGGAGACGCGTCTGAAGTTTTAACCTTCTCTTGGTGGTGAGACTGACTTTGTCTGCCTGGGTGTCGAACTGGACTCCCAGGTATTCCAGTGATTGGGAAGGCTGTAGGCAACTTGTTTAGGTTGACTACCCATCCCAGGCTTTCCAAAAGAGCGATCACTCTGTTGGTTACCCTATGGCTCTCCTCTCGTGATTTCGCCCTGATCAGCCAATCGTCTAGGTAGGGATGGACAAGGATTCCTTCCCGTCTGAGCGCCGCTGCTACCACTACGATCACCTTGGTGAAGGTCCGCGGCGCCGTGGCTAACCCGAAGGGCAAAGCCTGGAATTGGAAGTGGCGTCCCAGAACTTTGAAGCGTAGGTAGCGCTGATGATCCTGATGGATCGGGATATGCAGGTAGGCTTCTGACAAGTCTAAGGCCGTGAGGAATTCTCCTGGCTGTACTGCGGTCTTGACGGAGCGCAGAGTTTCCATGCGAAACCTCGGGACCCTTAAGTATCGGTTGACTGACTTGAGGTCCAGTACGGGCCGGAAAGTGCCCTCTTTCTTGGGTACCATGAAATAAATGGAATAATGCCCAGAATCCATTTCCCATGCAGGTACTGGGATTATGGCTTTCAAGGACAGGAGCCTCGCCAGGGTAGCTTCCAATGCTGCCTTCTTGTGGATTGGACACAGACATTACACAAACCTGTCCGGAGGGAGGTGATGGAAGTCCAGATAATACCCCTCTCGGATTGATGGCGAGGACCCACTGGTCCGACGTAATCTCGACCCATCTGGGGTAGAAGAGGGTTAACCTGCCCCCTATGGCTCCGTCCCCCGGATGGATCGGCTGATTTCTCATTGGGAGGCGCAGCCGGGCCCTGAACCCGAGCTGGTTCCCTTCTTATGCTGCTTGGTCCGAAAGGACTGGTTCCTGGCCTGAGGACGAGGTGCCTGGTAGCGACTCCTATAGGGAGTGAAGCGTTGGGAGCTTCTACCTCTGGAGGGCCTCGGAAAGGCGCGCTGGTTCCTTTTGAACCTATCTTCCGGCAGTCGAGGTACTGGAGAGGCGCCTCATGTGCTGGCCAGTTTATCAAGGTCGCTGCCGAACAGGAGAGAACCCCTAAAGGGCATTCTGGTGAGGCGTGTCTTCGAAGGAGCATCGGCTGACCAATTCCGTATCCAAAGCTGCCTCCTGGCAGCTACCGAGGATGAGACCCCCCTTGGCTGTCTACGGACTAGGTCGGATGCTGCATCCGTGAGGAACGAGAGAGCTGACTCCATGTCCGCTGCCGGAGCATTGTTCCTGACCTGTGACAAACAGGAACGCGTCACCACTGTGCAGCAGGTTGCGATCCGCAAAGATAGAGCTGCCACTTCAAAGGTCTGTTTCAGGATGGCGTCCAGTCGCCGGTCATGAGGCTCCTTGAGGGCCGCCCCCCCTCAACTGGAATGGTAGTGCGCTTGACCACAGCGCTAACCAAGGCGTCCACCTGAGGGCACGCCAGCATCTCCTTGATTGCCGGGTCCAGGGGGTACATGCCCGTCAGGGCCTGACCCCCTTTGAATGAGGCCGCTGGTGCAGCCCATTCCAAATCTATCAGTTGCTGTGCTGCTTGCAAGAAGGGAAAATGGCGGGCTGTAGGACGAAGCCGGGGCCTGTAATAGCCAACTCCGCCAGGCACTGAGATACCAGGTCGGAGAGATCTTCCTTGGGAAAGAACCGCCTCATGGTTCGATATGGCTCCATCCACGAGGGGAGTTCCCCCTCCTCGGGGGGTTCGGACTCGTCCTCCGAGACATCAGGGTCCACATGAACCGGACTGCCCGGATGCGGGTGCCCCCGATAAGGGCGCGAAGGTCCAGGGGCAGGATCAGCCGGAGCAGCAGCAGGGCCTGGACGGGAAGCTGATTGCATCTGTACAAAGGCATGGATCCCCTTAAAGAGATCCACCCAGGAAATGGAAGCGGTCTCTAGTCATCGGGGTACCAAGTCCCCCGGGATCCCAGGTTGTTCGAGACTGCCCGCTAGATCCGGGGTGGCCCCTGGGGAACTGTCAGCAAACCTCGGTTGAGACTGGTCCTGGCCCAAGGCTCCCACTGCCTCCTCACATTGGGCACAAAGGGAGTCTGGCTCCTCGCTGTGCGTGGCTCTAAGCTGGCATGCTGAGCAGAGGCCGAGAGCTTTCACGCCGGAAGCAGGAGGCACCGCCGCAGGAGATGCCGGGGCGTTCGAGTGTTCCATTGCGGCTTGCAAATGCAGCGCTGAAGAATATGCGCTTAATACAATATGCGCTCAATAAGATGCGGCAGCAATATACGCTCAATACAGTATGCGCTCAATAATATGCGGCAGCAATATACGCTCAATACAATATGCGCTCAATAATATGCGGCAGCAATATATGCTCAAGACAATATGCGCTCAATAATATGCGGCAGCAATATACACTCAATACAATATGCGCTCAATAAGATGTGGTCAGCAATATACGCTCAATGATATACAATATGCGCTCAATAATATGCGGAGGCAATATGCGCTCGATACAATATGCGCTCAATAATATGCGGTCAGCAATATACGCTCAATCATATACAGGCGCCTATCATGGGCGATCAATACCTGAACAGGGCCGACAAAATGGCGACCTACTCGGCGTGCTGCATACAGGCAACGCCGCCGATCCTCGTACCTCGGAGACCAAAAGTAAGAGATGTACGCCTTACCTGATCCTCGGCGCTTCCCGGCTGGAACCCGGGCGGTCTCCGGCTGCGGGGGGAGAGGGGAATACCTTCACCGCCACGCTTGAGGAAATGCACCCGCTGCCTCTAGGTCCACGCCGGGACCGAGGCGCCTCTCAGCCCGGCCCAAGCCCTTCTCGCTCGGGGGCTAGATCCCTGCCGTGATTCGGCCACCGGACCGAGGCCTAGACCTCCGAGGGATCGCGGAAATCACCCCGGGAAACTCAACTGGGGGAGGGACCCGAGGGTATCACCGCAGGAGTGCGGGGCTCGATGTTCCTGTAGAAAATTTAGTAAGTAGAATATAGAAAGTAGAAAATAGAAAGTAGTATTGGAAAACACGCTCAGCGAGCGTGCAGGCTCTCCAAACTGCTTTGGAGATGGAAATTACTGAGTTGCTTCACTTCCTGTGGGGGTATATGTACCCGTGCTGACGTCAGATCCGTCTCCAACTGCTAGCATGAGCACACTATACCCACTTGTTCTGAGTCCATCTGGCTACACGCTAGGAAAATGTAGTTATAGCACTCATTGTCACATATCAGTATAGAAGTCCCATTAGCACCTACAGAGCACATTCATGCTAGTCTTCCCATGTTTTCCTATACAGAGAGAACCTGAAGAAGAAGGCGCGGTGGCTGCGTCTGAAGAAGAGGAGGTGGTTCGAGCGGGCTGCATGCAAAGCGGGCTGGGCCTGGTGGTAAGTGAATCTTCCATACTAATGGGCAATGTTCTTACATACATTACATGTTTTTCCACATTAATGTACATTCATTCTGACCCCCTGCTTTTGTTTTTTAAAATGCTCCAGAACCTGAAGAAGAAGAAGATGAGGAAGGACCAGGACCAGCTCCCGCACCAGCAGCAGCAGCCACCAAGGGGGGGAGGGGGAAGAGCTGGATTCTCCCCCCTCCCACCAGGGAACATCGTGCAATGGAGCCACCTCTAGCTAAAGAGGCACACCCCGGGTCATCCTCCCTGTTTTGTCCAGGGAGTTAGGAATGTGGGGACACAAATGGGCCAGCCTTTGCTGGCCCTTTTGTTCCTCTGCACCCCTCCCCCCCCCCTCGCTTGAACCTCTACCTAGGGGTGAATTCCGTCGGGAATTTGGTACTTATGTGAGGGGGGGGGGGGGGGGGGGGTACGAGAGGAGCTGAAGGCTGTGCATGCCTTCCAAGAGAGGATGGTCAGGAGCATGGATGCAATTCTCAGGGCCATGTAGCTGCTGGGCACTGCTGCAAGGGTCCTGGGAAATCACATGTCAAGGTTCTGAGCTTCCTCCCTACTTCCCTAACTCCCTGGGTTTTTGTTTTGACTGCTTCTTCTCTGCTTTGCTAACTTACCAGTAGACATGCCACCCTCAGCTATACTGTCTTTCTCGCTAACTGCAGCTGCACTCCTTGCTTCAGTACTAATCTTCTCTACCCCTACCACCTCGTGATCCTGCCCTAATGTGGGCTGTGTTCACCTTGACCTGCTGGAATCTGACCCCCAGCAACTTCGGTCGACCAGGTCTCACCCCTGACGGCCCCTGCTGTCAATAGCTCCCTAGCTCCAATCTCACTGGCAGGTAACTCACCCGGCTGATCCGATGACGAGCTCGGATTCAGGAGCAAAACCTGGAGTGTTGCTCCACTCCTCTTGTCGCGAAGTACCTGGCCTGTCGCTCGCCTCTTCAGCCGCCGGACCCTGTAACGGCAAATCCGAAACAGCAGCAAACGGACCAGCACCCTCTGCAGCCCCCTGTCCCTCACGACCAGGTGGGTAAAACCCACTTAGGAGAGGTCTCGAGCCAGGGTGCCAATCCCATTGCCCAAAAATACCCCCTGCTGGGTCCACAACGTCCGGACCAAAGGCCAGCTCGAAGGAGGAATATTCCAGTTCTGCTGGAACTTCCTGACTATGCGGCGGCTCTTACCCGCTTCTGGAGGGAGAGAGACATTGGCCGTGGGGTGGGGGAAAGGCAGTGATTTTGAGAAATGGATTCATACATTCAGATGAATTATAATATCTTCACTGCAATGTTAAGTCTCTGAGCTATACGAGCAATGTTAATGAGCACATGAGGATTTTATTCTGCATAAGAACGCTGCAAAAATGTGGACTATTTTTACTTCTTACTTGCATCGAATGAGACTGGTCTGGGGTGAGGGGAGGAACACAGTGACTGAAAGAGACAGAGAGACACTTGTCTAGGAAGATTTCAAAGTGACTGGTGAGAGAGACTGCTCTGGGGGGAGAGGGTGACTGACTGGTGAGAGAAACTTGTCTCGGGAAGGGGTGACAGTGACACGAGAGAGAGAGAGAAACTGGTCTGGGGGAGGGGGTTACAGTGACACATGAGAGAGAGACTGGTCTGGAAGAGAGGGGTGACAGTTAGAGACAGTTCTAACATAAGCATTATTGTTAGTTCTATTGTTACCTGTTTTATTGTTCAACTGTTCTATGTAAAGCCCACTACTCTTTTTGGGCATTTAAAAGTTGTATGTAAACCAGATTGATTTGTAGTTCCTACAAGAACTTCGGTCTATAAAAATTAAAAATAAATAAATAAAATAAGGCCGGGTGCCTCAGGTGGCAAAATTTTAGGATAGGAAGAAAGTGTCTCGAAAACAAACCTGCGACGATCACCTCATTTCCCAGCTAAACTGGAAAGGAAAGTCCTGTGGAAGCAGAGTATAATTAAGTACTGGTGACGCGCCTACTCTTCACCCCCCCCCCCCAGCAAGAAGAAAAACATGTGCGTCAGCGGGGTTCCCACTTCCCCCACCAGCAGGAGGAGGTGGGAACACCACCAACAAGAGCAAAACCTGCATGCCGGCAGGATTCCCACCTACCCTGCCAGCAGGAAGAAATGGATGCACAGAGGCGATGCTGTATAACGATGTGCCAGAGGGGTTCTCACCTCTCCCCCCCCCCCCCCCACTGACGAGGAAGACCTGCTTGCTGGAAGAGATGGACCCGCGGAGGAGGCGCTTTGTACTGATGTCTTGATGGGGTTCACACCCCTCACTGGCACGAGGAAGGCCCAATTGCCAGCGGGGATTTCCCCTTCCCCTCCACCACCAGAAGTAGAAATAGTAGAAGCTGCTTGGTGAGTTTGCAGTAGAAATAAGGCAGGAAGGTAGAGGGTATGAGTGAGAAGGAAGGAGGGAAGGGTGAAGAAAGGAGTAAGAGAGAAGGAAGAGGAAAGGAAGGGAGAGTGTGCAAGAGGGAAGGAAAAGAAGGGAAAGGGGTGTGGGAATTGAGAGGAAGGGAGTTGCTCCTTCGCCCTCTGCAGCTGAAGAAAGTAAGGCAAGAGAGAAGCCCCAGCCTGAGAGAGAGAGGGGAATCTTTTGTGTGTGTGTGAGAGAGAAAGAGAGATGGAGGGAGAGAGCATGTGTGTGTGTGTGAAATAGAGAGAAGGGGGATCAGGTGTGTGTCAGAGACAAGGGGAGTGTGTGTGTGTATGTGTGTGAGAGAGGGAGTGTTGTGTGTGTGTATGAGAGAGAGGGAGGAATATGAAAGAGAGAGAGAGAGAGGGAGGAAGGGAGTATGTGTGTGTGTGTGAGAGAGAGAGAGAAAGAGAAAGGGAATATGTGTGTGTGTGTGTATGCGAGAGAGAGAGAGAGAGGGGGGAACATTGTGTGTGTGAGGGGAGAGGGCATGTGTGTGTGTGTGTGTGTGTGTGTGTGTGTAAGAGAGAGGGGGGAGCCTGTGTTTGTCTATGAGAGAGAGCAGATTTAAGTCTGTACATCCCCTCCCTCCCTCACAGAGCTATAAGAATTGGCAGGGTGACTGGAAACCCAAACTTCCCAGTTATGGAGATCTATGGATTTTTTGTTTATCCTTATTATTTTTAATAGGATACCATTTGATGTGTCTGCTATTTTGAAATATTTTATTGGGGTTTGGGAAATTTTGAAAAGTCCTAATTGTTTATGTTTTTAATAATTGGATGTTCTATTTGTCAGCTATTTTGAAATATTTATTCTTTTTATTAGCATAGTTTAACTATTATAATTAATGTTTTATATTTCTTGATTTTATTGTTTGATGTTTTATGAGGCATGGTGATGTTTCTGTTTTTTCACTATTGCACTGCACAGAGTATCTGGTTTGTTGCGGTTTCCAGTTCAGTTTTTGTCTGCACATTTCTGTGCATGCTTTATGGACTCTTTATTCTGTATCTGGGGGCTGGTATGTGTTCTGCATGGTGTGACCAATGTGAGGTATTCTGTTGACATATAGTTTCTGTGTAGAAATCTATAGCAGCCTGTCTTGTTCTGTTTTCCTAATAGGAGGTGAGTATTGGTATTTTACAGCCTGATGCAATATTTGCAGTATTACTTTTTCCTAGGTAGCGGTTTTTACTGTGAATGCTAGTAGTTAGAGCTGTTTTGGAATGGGAGGTTTACTATATTATAATTAGTAATTCAGTTTGCTCATGGGTTTGAGGGCCAAGCACTTCATAATAGGCCTAATATCACATGGCTTTCAAGGATCTTTTTTTTTTTTTTTTTGCTTTTTTTCTACGGTTTTCTGGTTGGCACACAACGGTGCATGTAAATATAATCAATATGTTGTAAGTAATGTTTTTACCTAGAAAGACTGTACTTTCTCCTTTTTCATGTAAAATCTATTATTATAAATGCATAATTTGTAATCGTGTATGGGATGGTTCGGAGTGGGGGGAGTGGGCGCAAGGCTGTAAGGTTTGCCTGGGGCACCTACTACCCTTGCACCAGCCCTGAGAGTCACACACACAGAGCCACATCATTCACCCACTTCCCCAGGGGGAAAATGCTGAGGAAGTTTGGGAAGCAGGTGATAGGGATCCTGCCAGCTTCCTAGAAATATCATTAGCACTCTGAGAAGCCTGACCCCCTCATCTCCCCCTTCCCTAGCAATTCAAATAGCAAAATGAGTTAAATGCCAAGAGGGATCCCTGTCCCTTTTTTTGCTTTCTTGTTGATTTGACCTGCCCTGAGTCGGGAGGGGGGGGGGGGGTGTTACTATTTCTTTGTTCCCCTCAGGCAGCAGATTGTCTGTGACTCCTCTGAAGCACCGGCCTGAGCCTGTGTCATGGTGGCGTGGCACTGGATTTCTTAGCATGATCTGCATTTTTGTTTTTCTCTGCTTGCTCACATGCAGATGAGACATGGCAGGGTGTACCTTACGTGGAGGTAGGCACACACCGCAGGTCTATTGTGATTAGTTTTACAATAACCTACAGCAGTCTAGTTCCAGACTGGGACTGCATCACAGGGGCATTGCTTACCTTAGAGGGGTGCGGGATCCGGGGTGATCCAGCCCTAGCAGGGCTACCCCTGAGATTTTGAATAGGAGGGGAAGGAGTCTTTGAGGTTGAAGAATATATGAGGGGGGGGGGGGGCACTGTAACTTCTGGCCCTATACAGATGTCTCCGTACAACATGGGCCGCTGCAATTCCTGCCCCACCAACACTCCTAAGGAACAGGAAGTAATATTAGACAGCAGGGGGCAAGGCTACCATGACAGCCCAAGGCCCACCAAATCCCTGATGGGTCTCTCCCCTAAGGATGACCCTGCTCAGGGGTGATGGTGGGATTGGACTTAAACCAACTTAGAACATGTTATACAATCATGGATTTTCATCATCATCAATCTTTTATTTATTTCATGCTTTTCCAGCTACAGACTTCAAAGCTTGTTACAGCAGTCTAAAAATGTACAATTCACAATGATTAAGAATACTGCAGCTGGGTAGCAACTAATAGTCACATTGGAAGATTCGTGATATAAACTCACAAGATGAGCAGTTCATATTTACAACTGCATTCTGCATATATATGGGCGGATTTTCAAAGCCCTGCTCGCGTAAATCCGGGCGGATTTACGCGAGCAGGGCCTTGCGCACCGGCGCGCCTATTTTCCATAGGCCGCCGGCGCGCGCAGAACCCCGGGATGCGCATAGGTCCCGGGGTTTTCGGAGGGGGCGTGTCGGGGGCGGGGCCGAACGATGCGGTGTTTTGGGGGCGGGGCGCGGCATTTCGGGGGCGGGCCTGGGTGCATGGTTTCAGGCCGGGGCGTTCCGGGGGCGTGGCCGCGCCCTCCGGAACCGCCCCCGGGTCCGGTCTCGGCGCGCCAGCAGCCCGCTGGCGCGCATGGATTTACGTCTCCCTCCGGGAGGCGTAAATCCATGGATAAAGGTAGGGGGGGTTTAGATAGGGCCGGGGGGGTGGGTTAGGTAGAGGAAGGGAGGGGAAGGTGAGGAGAGGGCAAAAGAGAGTTCCCTCCGAGGCCGCTCCGATTTCGGAGCGGCCTCGGAGGGAACGGAGGCAGGGTGCGCGGCTCGGCGCGCGCCAGCTGCCCAAAATCGGCAGCCTTGCTTGCGCCGATCCAGGATTTTAGAAGATACGCGCGTATCTTATAAAATCCAGCGTACTTTTGTTTGCGCCTGCTGCACAAACAAAAGTACGTGATCGCGCAGTTTTTCAAAATCTACCCCACAGAGTACTTTGGTAAAGAGTCAAAGAGAGCATCCGTATGTATTATAAATATTATAGTTGGGTAATGGGTAGTAGTAGCAGATTATATAAGAGGCTATTAGGGAAACAGAAGAGGCTGCCTGCTACCACCGGCAGCTGGTCCGGGTCTTTCTTTTAAACTAAAAATAGTAAATGCATCATAATAAGGAGAAAAATGAATGATGTTTAATCCAAATAGGTGATGAAAACATGAGAGACATGACAGAGAACTGTGGGTGGAGAAAAGTTCTTAAGAAAGCCATTAACAGGAGATGACCATCCCCTCAAAATGTCCCACCATGAGTGTCTCCCAAACTCCATAACGTCCATGGCAAATTGAAGTAATAATTGAAAGTCTGTGAAGAATGTTATCAGTTGTTACGATGATCCATGGAGCAGTGTAAAGAAAGATGAGTCAAAATAAATTTCAAAAAAGAAATTTTAAAGCCAAATGTCATGGCCAAAAGTTGAGGAGATGGGATGAAGAGATTATTATGAGCAGGCATAGTTCGAGGACACGCATTGTTATAGGCATAAATGTGGACCTTCAATAACCATACACATTTGATCATCAACAATAACAAAGAGACATAACATTCTAATTTTCATCTACCCAAGGTGAGCCAACTGAGATTGGCTGAAGCTCCGCCCCCTGAGGTGATGTTGGGGAACCTGCATGTCGACATCACCCGTGGCCTATTATGGTCTTGCCTGTGCCGCCGTTAGGTGGCTTGCGGTTCCTAGGAAGCCTTTTGGAGAGCCATCTGGAAGAAATGTGGGATAGAATTAGGTGAGATGTCCTCGGTATAGAGTTTTTATTTAGGAAAGAGAATATGCTGGATGGAGGATGTTGTGTTATTTCAAGAGGTATTTCAGGTCAGGTTATCTATTCCAGCACTTTTTCAGGACCTAGGTATATATGTTATGTATCTTTGGAAAATGAGCTGATGTTACAATCTAGTCTGACTTTCAGACAGGTGATGTGCTCTCCCACCCAGTGAATAACATCTGTTGCCTACTCCTGAATGCGTGCGCAATTCATAAGAAGTCTTTGACTATTCATTGGGGGATTGGGGATGAGAAACTTGATTTGGTATTTATCATAGAAACCTGATTCCCTATAGAAGGAGGGGTTTCTCTATCTCCAGTATATCTAATAAGATATCAGATTCTAATTCAGTTCTGCAGAGGGAGGAGGGGTGGCGAGGATCACTGCTTTATTTAAGTCCATGTGGCTGGTATCTCAAATTAATTTTCATTATCCAGAAGATTGTGATTGCCTGCTTTTACAACTACATTTTGAAGTATTTAGTGGACTTTTTAGTTATTTATCGTCCACTTGGCCTCCACAAATAGCACATTGGTGATGTCAGTCCTGTGAATAGCAGTCATAGAAAAGTTATGGTTAAAGGGAGGAAAATTAAATATGAAAGAACTTGGGAACCATTCTTGAAATTCTACAATCTGAAGCTGTAATATTCTTAATTAATTTTATCACTGTATATGTTGAACAATCTGGTACTGTTGTTGCTGATCTGGAGAATCATTTTTATCTAAAGTGAATTGTGCATTGTAATGTCAGGTTGTTTACGTTTGCAAGAAAGTGTAAAAAAAAAAAGAGCTAGTCAAAATGCTTTATTATCTGTCCCATTCTATAGGGATAATGGACGAGCCCTCTTGCCAAACAGAGCCTTTTTGATCGCAGTGCCCATGTTGTGGAGTTATGCTACCAGTAGAAATTAGGCTTGAGCAAAATTATTGAACCTAGCAATGTTCTGTTGGGGACAGGGTCAGGATGCAATTGGGAATCATGTTTCTATGATAAACACCAAATCAAGTTTCTCATCCCCGATCAAGGCATGAATCCCCTCAGTGGCATGCAATCGTGAGTAAGACGTTGGTTAGTTGGCTTAATTAAAGGGAGCAGTAATGAAGTAGGACCATATCGGAATAGGGCTTAATTTTATTTTAAGAAATGAAAGTGTATATTTTTTTTTGTTGTCTGGAGAATTCCCCAGCAGAAAGGCTGTATTGTTGTATTTGGTGCTGTTACGATGTAGTGTATTTTATTTGTATTTCCTAATTATATACATGTCGCTTTTGTACACTGCTTTAGGTGGCCTAGGTAGACTGGGGAAGCAGTTTATAGGAAATTCTAAATAAAGACATACATCAAGTAGGAAAGGATCCATAGGTCCTAGGATAATATTGTGATTCGGGTAGAATCAGTGTCTCAGATAGGATTGATGCAGGTGTCCCAGATAGGTATCTAGTAAAATGCAATGGTCATTTGCAGGGAGTTTAGGTTTCATCTCAGGGCTAAAAGAAGTTTGGAAAAGCCACGTTTTTAGCTGTTTTTTGAAGGCGAGTAGGTCTGGGATTTGTCTGATAGTTGGTAGTAGGCAGTTGCATAGGATGTTTTTGTTTGGTTTTTTTTTCCAGAAACAATTGCTCATAATTGTTCTGCAGTTATTTTTGTAACTTTTCTACCAATATCTGCAACAGTCCCATGAAACAAAAAACCCCATAAGAGAGCAGTTGCTCTTTTTCTAGGACAGGTTGCTCCAGTTCTGGATCAACCTGGTTTTACCCCATTTGAATGCATGGATTTGTACCTGGACCCCATTGCACACATGGACTTGTACTTGACCCCATTGTATGCATGGTCTTATTGTTTCTTTATTGATGTCCCTTAGAACAGCAGAACTAGAAAGAAATCCATGTGTGTAATGGGGTAAAGCCAGGTCTGGATCAACATGCTCTGAAAAAATGGAGCTAACTGGGATCCTTATATGACATCCTACTGTAGAGAAAACCCAAAACTGATCATCTCTTTAGTTTGTAGGCGCACAAGATGTTCTGAATAAGGGAGATCTGCACTTATCATGCTCGATAACTGTTTTACTCATTATCTGTTGCAGTACCTCAAAATGACCACAGGATGGCATTTTATAGAGTGAGCAATTGTTATATGATAATGTGATTTTGGGGGGAAATGGTCTGTGTTCCCTTAAATATGCGGGATTTTCTGATTGGATACCCAAGGTTTAGCAGGAGTTATAAAAGTGGGAAGTTTTTGACAGGTTTTTCCCTTCTCAGGAAAACAAATTTGGTACTTTACTCACTCCAGGTCCACTTCACCATCTGCATGACCTATGCTAAGAGCCCCCCTAAACAAATTTGGAAGGATGACCCTTAACAAATAGAGAAACCCCTGCCATCAATGTATATACCCTATATAGGGGCTACTCTACATTTTCTATATCCAAGGTCAGCATAGCTTTTTGTTTCAAGGGACTATTTTCAATAATGGCAGCTATTTCTTAAGCATTTCTAGAATATTCTTTTAACATTGTTGCTCCTGGGATAGCATTTTGTTTTATGAAACTGGGGTGAAAGATTGGAGGAGAGGGCTGACAGCGACAGATGAAAGGTGGTTCTTATGTTAAATAAAGAGGGTACAGTTTACAGGATAAAACAGCCTTGTCGCTTCTTGTCAAAGTTTGAGCTTCACGCAGCTCCAGTGTAACTGATATTTTTGCTATTTCTCTCACTTAGAACAGCAATGTTTAGAGGGCATACACTTGATCTAACCCAATTAATTTTAATCACTACTTTCAAATCTCATAGGGTGCAAAGAAATACAAATTAGAATTCATTCATGGAAGCCTTGGATTCTGCTGTAAAACAGCTAATCATGAATTGTATATTTGCGTGCTCTGCACAAGTTTGTGATTGAAGAGAAAATTCAGTTAGATCCATTTTGAACTGCTAAAGTATGAAGACGAGATTCCATTTGATCATTTCTGTTTTACTAAATTGTTCAAAAAATAGCTCACATTAAGACATGATTATGTTACAGCCCTTTCTAAGAGGCTTGGGCAAATTCTTCCCAGATCTCTATAGGGATTGTGTCAACTCGTGTCTTGTAGATTATATGTTCTGTATGACAGCCCAGTTTCATTCACAAGCATGGATTTTGCAAAGCCAGCACACCAACTCATGCTTATGTTTATTTTATCTGCCTGGGTTTCCATGGCAGAGCATGCCAATGATTTTTAATTGTGCATAAATGAGCACACTGCATGGACCAATACACTCTCTTTTGTAGGTAATAAACTGACGTACCTATTGCTCAGTGGTTCTTCTCACTATCTTCTCCAATTCAATGTGCATGGAAGTTGTGCAGCACTGATGCTCTGTTTTACTTTTCATAGGTATGCATTGAAGTAAACGTTATTGGCCAATGGTTAAAGGGTTAGAGTCATTAAGTATTTTTCCCATTGTCTTCAGAGAATTACCTGTTATGGGTAAGGATCTTCACTTTCTATGAAGACAAGTGGAATCACCAGTCATACATGGGGGACTCCTTTGCTAAGGGTTGTTTTCAACAAAGAAAAGAGAGACATGAAACAACATAACTTTGCCAACAGGAAGTTACTTATTTTTAGTGGGCTTCAATTCCTTTTGTATTCCATGAAAACAATGATAAATTATAAAAATAGATCTAGGTGGGAAGGAGTTGAATTGGGCTATAACCATCAAAAAAACTATTATTAGTAGTCATGAAGATAGCACTACCAGATATATGTAGCACCATATAGAAACACCTAAGAAACAGTTACATAGAAACATAGAAATATAGAAATGACGGCAGAAGAAGACCAAACAGCCTATCCAGTCTGCCCAGCAAGCTTTCACACTCTTTTTTTTTTTCTCATACTTATCTGTTTCTCTTGGCCCTTAGTAACCTTTTGGTTCTATTTCCCTTCCACCCCCACCATTAATGTAGAGAGCAGTGTTGGAACTGCATCTAAGTGAAATATCTAGCTTAATTAGTTAGGGGTAGTAACCGCCGCAATAAGCATGCCACACCCATGCTTATTTGTTTACCCAGACTATGTAATTCAGTCCTTGTTGGTTGTTGTCTGTATATAGATCCACTTTTCTTCATTCCCCCCTGCCATTGAAGCAGAGAGCTATGCTGGATATGCATTGAAAGTGAAGTATCAGGCTTATTAGGTTTGGGGTAGTAACCGCCATAACAAGTGAAGTATCAGTCTTTCTCCCTTGCCGTTGAAGCAGAGAGCTATGCTGGATATGCATTGAAAGTGAAGTATCAGGCTTATTTGGTTAGGGGTAGTAACTGCCGTAACAAGCAAGCTACTCCCCGCTTTTTAGTGAATGGAAATCCTTTTTTCCACATTACCTGTTGCCGTTGAAGCTTAGAGCAATGTTGGAGTCGCATTAACCATGTGTATTTTTATTGAATAAGGGTATTATCTCCAGGTAGTAGCCATCATTCCCGTGAGCCACCCACTCTTCATTCACATCCTCTAGACCAGTGGTTCTCAACCCTGTCCTGGGGACCCCCCCAGCCAGTCGGGTTTTCAGGATATCCACAATGAATATGCATGAGAGAAAATTTGCATACACTGCCTCCATAACATGCACATTTTCTCTCATGCATATTCATTGTGGATATCCTGAAAACCCGACTGGCTGGGGGGGTCCCCAGGACATGGTTGAGAACCACTGCTCTAGACTTTATGAATCCACAGTGTTTATCCCATGCCCCTTTGAAGTCCTTCACCGTTCTGGTTGTCACCACTTCCTCCGGAAGGGCATTCCAGGCATCCACCACCCTCTCCATGAAGAAATACTTCCTGACATTGGTTCTGAATCTTCCTCCCTGGAGTTTTAAATCATGACCCCTGGTTCTGCTTTTTTTTCCCTGACGGAAAAGGTTTGTCGTTAACTTTGGATGATTAAAACCTTTCAAGTATCTGAAAGTCTGTATCATATCACCTCTGCTCCTCCTTTCTTCCAGGGTGTACATATTTAGATTCTTCAATCTCTCCTCATAAGACATTCGATGAAGACCATCCACCTTTCTGGTCGCCCTTCTCTGGACTGCCTCCATCCTGTCTCTGTCCCTTCGGAGATATGGTCTCCAGAACTGAGCACAGTACTCCAGGTGAGGCCTTACCAAGGACCTGTACAAGGGGATAATCACTTCCCTTTTCTTACTCGATATTCCTCTCTCTGTGTAGTCCAGTTCCTATTCCCTGGAGCATACATTACTGTTCTGTCTCCACAAGTGTTTATCTGTTTATTCACTGTTGTCCTGCTATCACAGTGTCCTGCTTCCACAGCAGCCTTTCTGTTCCTGTTACTATTGCTCTTGTTCATAATTTATTCTGCATAATTTCTTGTTTTCCATTATACTGCCTAGTGGTCAACCTGCACATTTACTGTTTCTGCTATATTCAGTGCAGCTGGCTCTAAAGGGTTAACCTCTGACTTGAAGAAGGGGTTCATGAGTGCTTTTCCTCTTGTTTTCTATCAGCTCTAACCATCTCTGTCTCACCTTTGTGATGCAGTAGCTAACATGGATAGCCCTGCAGAACAATCCTCATTTTACCTGTCTTCTTTTCTGTGGCCCAGACTGCTCTGGTCACTGTTTAGTTTTAGATGTTAATACTTTGTGAACCATTGTGATGTGACCACGAATGACAGTATACAAAATCTTGTAAATAAATAAATAAATAAATAAATGCACCATAAGAATTTGTTTATTTGTTTTGCCTGTTAATAAAGTTTGGAGTTGAAGATGTGCCCTTCTCTGTCTGGGAGTAAAGACTGAATTAAGCTACCTTTTAAGTAGTGAAAAGGCAATACACAGCGGAGACAGAATAATCGCACGTATCTTGCAACTACATTCATCATCTAACTGAAGCAACTGGACTGCAAAGAAATTAATCTAAAGTATTCAGCAATCACGTGAAATTGAACTGAAAAATCACAAGCTAAAATTCTCGCCAGAATTTAAGTAGGGATTTTGTGAACTTATTTTTAATATGTTTGAACTGGGAAATGTATTTAATTATTTAAAAAATGTATATTCTACTTTTTCTACAATTTAATAAAACTGTAAAATAATTCAAAACAAATGTGGAGACCTAGGTGGCCCTAGGTCCCTGTCTTAGAGAGATAGCAGTGAAGAAGATACCATTCCATCAGCACCCCCCTCTGAGGTTTGTCTGAAATGGATTGATCCCTGCCTAGAAGGCAAGGTCAGGATGATTAGTAGTGTGGTCTTTTGAATTGGCTCTTTGAGCGTGAGGATCTGGTTTTTGTTTTTCTCTGTCCGAGTTAGGCCCTACCCATCTGACTTGGGGTTTGTGACAAAAAGGAGATTCTGCGAGGATTTTCCTCAAGTTTGAAGAGGAAATTTTTTTGGACTATAGATAATTCTTGGAGTTTTGGCTGAGGGTGAAACCCTGAATCGTCCTGTGTGAGGACATGCCCAATATCCAGATGCCAGGGAACAGAAGAAGAAGAGCCCTTCTCCATCCCAGTAAGGGGTTGCAGTCACTGCTTTCACCTCAGTGGAAGAGCAGAGACTGAGAAAGGTTTTTTGTTTGTTTTTTTTAATGTGTTCTGGAATGTGATGAGGTTTATTACCACTCCTCCTCACCTTTGGAGCAGAGACTGCCATAGCTAGGTCTCTGATCTGAATCTGACCTTTCCCCAAGAGGGGTTCATAGCTGGTGAATCCAAGGAAAAGAAGCAGCATTGTATTGAGAGACCCACAACAGGATCTCTATGCTGGGGAATGCAGGATGCATGATGGAAAAAACTTTTCCCAGATTCAAAAATAGATTGAATCTCTGAAGTACTTTTTCACACTCTCAAAAAATCCAAATCTGTCTTCTGCCTGGCTGTTAACTGGGCACAAGATGCAAAAACGAGGATATAGCCCTTCTTCCCAGGGTCCTGCCATCTCAGGCAGGAGCTGATCCAAAATATCCAAAAATCACTCTTCAAAATCCTCAAAAAACTCTTATTTCCAAAAACCTTTCTGGTCCTGCAGAATGAGATCCTAACTCTCTGCAGCCTTGCCTTCCCTCTCAGTGTCTCCTTTTCTCTGACTACAGCACATGCTCCCAGCACCCTGTCACATGGTAGGAGCACAAGATGGCGCTGGCCATCCATTGTTCCTACCATATGACAGGGGCCGACCAATGGCACTGGTAGCCCCTGTGACATAGTAAGGTCAAAGGCTATCGGTGCCATTTTGAATACCAGCAGCCGAGGGCTTGAGTGCAGGAGATGGCTCCCGGACCCCCCACTGGACCACCAGGGAGTTTTGGCAAGTCTTGGAGGGGTCAGGAGGGTGGGGGGTTGTAGTTAATTCAATTTTAGCTGGGAAACGAATAAGAATTAACGCATGAACATATCGGGGGCCCCCTTGCCAAATGCAATGTATCTGCCTCCCGATGAATACGAATCCCGAATGCAACATATGGTGTCCCTCTGCATATCCCTAGTTGACGCAACCTGTAGGTAGCAGACCTACAGGTCCCCACTGTCGGCAGGTGGAGTAGGCTGATGGACAGAGGCCAACTGGAGCTTCACCAATACCAGCCCTTGTTCCCTGCAGGTTGAGCCTTTGGGTGCTGGGGCCAGCTGGACTTAGGTGGGCATCTGTAGGTAGTTGATGTAGAAGTCGGGTCAGCCCAGAGACAGCAGATGAGAGATAGTACAGACTTACTCTGGACAAGGTAGTGTCCTGGAGTCTCGGGCACCAAAGGAACAAAGGCAGACAGGGGCGCCCGAGCAAGAGCATGCCAAAGCCTGAATAGACCAAGTCCAGGATGTAAGCTGGAAAGGCGTTGAGATACAGGCTTGAGTCAGAGCTGGCGGCAATCCAGAGGCAGTGGCAAGCAAGGCTGAGTTCTGATCACGGAGAAAGTCAAATTTAGTCAAATGAAGCAAAGGTCTAGGTCTGGAGGTAGGCAATAGTGTAATCGGGCGAAGCAGAGGTCTGGGTCTGGAGATAGGCAATAGTGTAGTCAGGCAAAGCAGAGGTCTGGGTCTGGAGATAGGCAATAGCGTAGTCAGGCGAAGCAGAGGTCTGGGTCTGGAGAGAATCAATGGCGTGGTCAGGCGAAGTAGAGGTCCAGGCTTGGAGAGAGTCAATGGCATGGTCAGGCGAAGCAGAGGTCCGGGCTTGGAGAGAGTCAATGGCGAGGTCAGGCGAAGCAGAGTCAAAGTCCGTGTAGTCAATCCAAGGTATTGTTAATAGCGGCAACCTCTGACTAATTAACTCAATGAATACCAGCTTCAAACAGTTATAAAGTAAAAGGTTTATTAATGGAGGAAAGTGGAAATTCCTCCATGGGGCAAAAGCAAATACAAAGCAAATGGTGTATAATTCAGAATCCGCCCAAAGATCTGACGTGCATGTTCAACAATATAAGGGATTCCATTAGCCAATCACAGATGTCTGCAAAAGCCAACCCATTTACCTTAAAGCCAATTAACAAATTTTAGCATGTGTGCGTGCTCTTACTATGGGCAGGAGCCTCTTGTTATCAGTAGCAGAGAATAAGACCAAGTTAGTTTCGTTTTCCCAGGAATGATGTCATCTGTGCTGGCTGATTCTCTGGTAAGTTTAGTTATCATAGTGCTTCATAGTGCTAGTGACACGTGTGCAGGATATATGCAATTCACTATTATTACAGTATGAAGCAGGACAGGAATAAGGAGACAGGAACCAGGAACACAGGAGAGAGATGAATTTCTAGGAGGCAACGAGTATGCGATCAGCGAGGAGACCTGTTGTATAGGCGACGCTAGGGAGCAGAGCCTGAGCTTAAATACTATAGCTCTGTTGATGTCATCATCCGGGGCCTCGGCTAGGTTCCTGCCGCGGTCCCTACTTAAACATCAATGATGCGCACGCACGTGCCTAGGGAGGGGTGCGGCACCGAGTAGCAGCGTCTCTCAATGGGCCATGCGGAGAGGCCCAATGAGCAGCAATGGGCTCGGTGGCTGGACCAGGAATGCCGGGGGCTGAAATAGGGCTGGAGGCACCGGGGGAGGCCCAAAGATGGAGCTGACGGCCCACCGCCGCCAGCGAGGAGAACCAGAAGCTGGAGTCACTGTAGAAAGGTGAGGGGGTTGTGCCGCGGGTCTGCTGTGGATGGGCACGCGTAACAATTAGGGCCTTCTCAACACTATTACTTACCCTCTGAAGTCAGTTTAGTTCAATTCAGTTCAGACTGGAGTTTAATATTGAAGCACACATTATCATTAGACTCTAAGAGGTCAATATTCAGAAATAGCCTGCTAATTAAGTTAGCTGGATAAGATACACAGCTAACTTAGACATAGATTCCATCAAAAAAGAAAGAAAGAGAGAGACTCTTCATAAGAGGCTCATATAAGTCAACTATTTATACCACTGTAGGAGGGTCAACTAGTAACTAAAGGTGAGGTTTTAGTGGTGGTCTAGGGTTTGGGGGGCAGTTTTACATTGAAGAATAGGCTGAGCAGATAACCAAGAATACCCAGACACCTCTTCTGTAAGGTGAATGAACTTTGAGTGCTTTTCTGAAGCATGACTTGCAGAAAATCTCTGAGACAGATTTGCTGGCAACAACAGGAGAGAGGCCTATTTAATGGCCACATTTACTTCACAATGCAGGGATACTTGTTTTGCAGGAAAACCAGGATGCAAGCTTTTATCTTGCAGATGCATGGTTTCAATGAACAGAAACCAATTTGAAAAGGAGATCCTGTGAGGTGACAGTTTTTAATTAAACCCTGGTGCCAAGAAATGGAATCCAAGCCTAGCTCTATTCAAGACCCAGACTGCGATTTGTTTACACAAACAAAGAAGAACAAAAGAAGAAAAGAAGAATACATTGCATCAAAGCCAGAATGATACAGGAACTTTTATCATGGGAGGATGGGTCAGGAAAGACTAGTAAATGAATGATTTTTACAATTGAATGGGGGGTGTCATCACAAGCATTTCCTATACATGATAGATTGTCATGACAACAGCCTAAGATATCTTTGTAGAAGAAGTCTTTGAGTAGTCACGTCATTCATTCTGGAAGCTTTGGGAAGGTTGTATTTTGATTATATAAGTCAGGGCATGGCAGAGATTCACTGAGATGCAAGTTATTACAGATAGAGGGCAGTTATATTGTATCTCCCAGAACACTTGTCTTGGAATTTCTTATAAACAGCTGAATAAATTATATTTTAAAATCTTTTTCTGAATCGAAGTGTTCTGATTATGCCCTGTCCCTGTGTACACAAAATATGTACAACATGCACCATCAGAGGTACGAACAGCACAGTACACATCAGTGAAGATTTGATGTGATTTAGAGTGAGAAAAGGTACACAAAGATGAGATTTGTGCATTGTACTCGCGACCTAGTATGATGCACTCTCTACCTAGTTGCTCCCTTCAGGGCACACAACTAATTTATATCTTTGGGGCTGCTCCAGATAGCAATTTCATCCCACACTTGACTCTCAATCCCTGGAGGCGCGGGGGTGGGGGGGGGGATTTTTTTATGGGGGTAAGCTCTTGCTTGTGGCCCAGATGATGTTAAATAGGTTTCCAGTGTGTGTATAATGTATTGGTGCTTCCCATGAGGTGAAAGGCTGTAATAACTCAGACATGACCAGGTCTGAGTGTTAAAATAATAGTTTACTGATTGGAAATCATAAGAATGATGGTACATGTATGTTTACCCTTTGTATGTAGGTGTCCTTTAATCAGACCTCTGAGTAGAGCCCATGGTGAGTTTTAATTGTACAAACTCTCCCAGCAGCTGTCCAGGAATCCTAGTGAAGGGATCCCCAACTTTACTGCAAAAATCCTACCTTAGTTCATCTTCTTCCTCGGACACATCCTGGTCCCTTGGTATTGGTGTGTTGAGATCTGATTGGAGTCTCCTGTTCTTGTTTTTTCATCCTTTATTTATTAATATTTCTGGGGGATTTCTCTTGGGGAAAAGTCAATGGGATCAGGCAATTTCTCAGCATTGCAATTCCAGTGGGGAAGGGGGGGGGGGGGGGGGGGGATCTAAAAACCTGCCCACTCTGCTCAAGACCAAATCATACTTCAAAAGATAAACTGGATCCATCTTCTGCCCTCACGGTCTCTCGCAGGAGAATCAATCACTGGTGCTTGCCCACCTAGGGTTTAGAATAGGCTCACAGGTCTTTTGTCCCCTGGTGAGAGCCCTTTTGCCCTTATGCCCTTAAAGGGTATCAGGTTTAAAAATCTATCTCTCTAGAAATTAGTAGGAGAAGGGCCCTCTGGCAGGGAGTGCACGATGAGGTATCACTTCTAATAGGAACTCCTTTAGGGTGAAGCTGAGAGGCCTCACCAAAGTGTGAAACTGTTCAGAGGCTTCCTCAAACTGATCCCGATGTGTCTTAAAATGGCTGGTCTATATAGTGTTCAGGCACCCAATCCAGACCCTCCAGGTGGGAGGGACTGAGGGGTATGGATGGCTCTTTACTAGAGTGTTATACTACAGGGATAGTGGTATCTGGTGGCCAGACCAGGAGGGTCTGCCACATATTTATTTATTTACAGCAATTTATATTCTGCCCAATTACTAGCACGGCTATCTCTCTAATCTCCAAAAATCCATCTCCAATGAAATGGGCCTAGGTTTTTTTCCAGGAAAAAAGGAGCTCAAAAAGAACATGCCTCTCCCTTAGACTTTCAACACAAAAATCTACAACTCCTCTAGAAGTCTTCTCTGTCTGATATAGACACAAGGAAGAACCTTTGCAGCAGCCTCACATGGTGGTGCTGTGCCATAAATAGCATGTTCTTTTCTCCTTCCCCATGGAGCCAATGTAATAAAGTGCAATGACATTAGGTTGGGTTTTAATAGAAACGTAGAAAATGATGGCAGAAAAAGACTGTCTGGCCCATCCATCCAATTCATTTATCATTATAATTTCCATCACTTACTTAGAGATCCCCTGTATTTATCCCATGCTTTCTTGAATTCAGATATTATTTTTGTCTCCAACACTTGCAGTGGGAGGCTGTTCCACGCATTCACCACCTTCTCTGTAAAGAAATATTTCCTAAGATTACTCCTCTTTCATCCTCATCTCATGACTCCTCATTCCAGATCCTCTTTTCCATTGAAAAGACTCACCTCCTGTGTATGGAAACTTTTGAGATATTTGAATGTTTCTATCATTTCTCCCCTATCTTGCCTTTTCTCTACGGTATACATGTTTAGATCTTGAAGTCTATCCCCATAGGCTTTAGAACGAAGACCACTGACCATTTTAGTAGCCACCCTCTGGACTGACTCCATCCTGTTTATATCCTTTTGAAGGTGCGGTCTCCAGAATTGTACACAGTATTCCAAGTGAGGTCTCACCAGGGATCTAGACAGGGGCAATATTGCCTCCCTTTTTCTGCTGACCATTCCTCTTCCTTTGCAGCCAAGCATCTTTCTGGACTTTACTGTCACTTTATCCACCTGTTTGGCTACCATAAGATCATCAGATACAATAACCCCCAGATCCTACTCTTCCTTTGTGCTTAGAAGAATTTCACCTCCAATACTATACCTTTTGCTTGGGGTTTTGCATCTTGAATGCATTACTCTGCAATTTTTAGCATTAAATCTTAGCTGCCAGACCTTAGACCATTCCTTGAGCTTCTCTAGATCTCTCTTCACGTTTTCCACTCCTTCCTAGATATCCACACTGTTATAGATTTTGGTATCATTGGTAAAAAGGCAACCTTTCCTGACAATCCTTCTGTTATATTGCTCACAAAAATGTTGAAAAGAATCGGTTCAAAGACTGATCCCTGAGGCACACCACTAGTAATAATCCCTTCCTCAGAGAAAGCTCCATTTACCACTACCCTTTGTCGCCACTTACTCAGCTAGTTTCTAATCTAGCCACACTAGGATCTATACCAAGGGCGCACAATATATTTCTAAATTTTCTTTTTGGAAGCATGTCAAATGTCTTACTGAAATCCAAGTAGAGTACGTCTAGCATTCTCCTTTGATCCAACTCTCTGCTCATGCAGTCAAAGAAATTGATCAGATTTATTGCTGGTAAATCTATGCTGCCTCAAATCTTGTAATCTATTGGATTCCAAAAATTGCACTATCCTCTGTTTTAGCAGCGATTCCATTAGTTTGCTCACCATAGAGGTCAGACTCACTGGCTTATAGTTCCCAGCCTCCTTTTTACTTTTATGAATAAGAACCACATCTGTCCTTTTCCAGTCCTCTGAAACTACTCCAGACTCTAAGGAAGCATTGAAAAGGTCAGCCAGTATAGCTGTCAGGACATTTCTAAGTTCTCTTAGTAACCTTGGAGGAATCCTATCCAGCTCCATCTTCTTATATACTTTAAGTTTAGTAAGCTTCTCACAAACACACTATTCTGAAAATCAATTGAGGCTTACCCTACTTCCAATCTTGTTTATGTTTATTTTATGTGGTCTTGCTCCTGGCCTTTCCACAGTGTAAAAAGTTAAGCTGAGTGGTTATATATTACATCACAGAACACACACAAACAATCTAGTAAAAACAAAACTTAGTTTACTAAATATGGTGAATATATGGTATAAAACCAACAAAAAGAAGTATCACACAGTAGCACATCAATATTGCATAAATCAAATCAAGTAAATAAGATTATAATAATACAGATAGAAATAAGGAAAGAATTTATACAGAGAATACTCTCATCATAGGTCTTCCTAGCTATGGAATAATGTAATCACAGAAACGAAAGACTTACAAGCTTGGGAACGCGACAAATCAACAGTCTGTGGCTCATTCAAAAGAATCACTGTTGCACACAGATTTTTATGTCTCATTCTCTCTGGCTTTTATCCAGTGTCTGCAAGTTAGATGTTTTGATTTGCATCCATAGCTCTGAAATAAGCCATCTAGAGCTGTTAAACTATGGTATTTAAAGATCCTGATACTACCTGTCAGACAATGCTTGATTCCCAAAAGTTTCAAACATAAGCCTTTATCAGGCTTATCTCTTAATACAACAAATGTAGAAAGAACAGGGTATCCTGGCTTCTGTCTTTTAGCTCATTAGTACCAAGCAGCATGCCTAAAAGCAAAATGACAATGACATTCTACAATTTTAGGCCTTTCTTATGCTTAAGTTGTGCGGAGCTCTGCCATATATATCCACATTTATCAATTACTGGGGACTGTTTTGATCCATAGCAAAATAACTCCCTAAAATAATCTTCATACATACATGTCCAAATTTTCAAAGCGCCGCATGCACTAAAATCAGGGGATATATGCATGGTCACACCGAGTGCATTTTAAAAATGGCCCGGCCACCCGTGTATCACCTGGAGGGACTGGAAAAACCCTACTCCTGCCGCTGCTCGTGGGTTTGTAAAATCCCCCCCGTTGCGTGCGGAAGAGGCCATTCGCCCACACATGCGCATGTGGACTTTAAAATCCGGCACACATGTGCGCATGGGAATTGTATTTTATAACATGCACATGCCAACGCGCATGTTATAAAAGAGCCATGTCCATATGCACGCACCGGTAACCCTGCGCATATGGATGCACGTGCGGGTTTTAAAACTGATCCCACAGTGAACACTGAACAGAAATATTTGTTAAGCAATATTGCTTTTTCCTCATCAACCTCTACATATTCTTTCCCTTCATCTTTGAGTCTCACAATGCCACTTTTGCACTTCCTTCTATCACTAACATATCTAAAAAAAAGTCTTATCCCTCTGTTTTACATATTTGCTATTTTTTCTTCTATTTGAATTTTCACATTCCTGACTACTTTCCCAGTTTCTCTTAATTTTTCCAGATATTGTTGCCTCTGTTCCTCTGTCTACAATCTCTTGCAGTTTATGAATGCTAACCTTTTCTCCCTTACTTTTTCAGCTACATCTTTAGAAACCCATAACGGTCTCTTTTCCTCTTTCTTTTATTTACATTCCTAGTAATAAGATTAGTTGCCCTTATAATATCTTCTTTTAGTTTTGCCCACTGCCCTGCTACTTCCCCTAGATTTGCTTATCTAGCTTACGACTCCTTGAGGTACTCTCCCATTTTGAGAAAGTTACTTTTTCTGAAGACTAGGACTCTTGCCTTAGAATGAACCTTCATCTCTTGAGTCCTAATATTAAATCACACCATCTGGTGGCCACTGGTTCCCTGATGATCATAGACTACAACATCAGAAATACTGTCCCCGGTGGTAAGCACCAGGTCCGGTATCTCCCCCTCCCATGTGGATTCTGTTACCAGTTGACAGAAAAGTTCTCCTTGCAGAGAATCCAGGATCTCCTTGCTTCTAGAAGATACTGCAGCTAGGATGTCCAAATCAACATCTGGAAGATTAAAATCCCCTAGCAGCAGCACCTCCCCTTTCACAGCATTCCTGTGACTATCCTCTATTAAATCTCTGTCCATCTCCTTTGTCTGTGATGGAGATATGTATGTTACACTAATATAAATAGATGTCCAATTCTCTCTTTCAAGATTAACCCACAGTACCTCCTCCTTACCTCATAAGTCTAGCAATGCTGTTGTTTTAATACTGTTCTTTATATATAATACCACTTTCTTCCTTTCTTTCCTAACCGGTCCTTCCTGAATAGATTGCGGTCGTGTATGACTTTATCCTAAGTCATGGTTTTCCGTATACCAGGTCTCTGTGACAGATATTATATCTAAATCAGCTTCTTTCATGACTGCCTCAGATCTGGGACTTTATTCCCCATATTATGAGCATTAGTATGCATAGCTTCCCAAAAATTGCCTTTTTTCCATATTTGCCAATGGGAAAAAAAGGCAATATTTGGATAGCTATGTATTTTAGCATATATCTTTCAGCCCACCTGCATTTTAGCATGTACTTTTCAATGCAAACTTAACCCTGGAATGGATTAGGGTTTTTGCATGGAAAAAATATGTACTAAAACAGTTTAAAACCTGTGCTCAGACTAGAGCATTCACATGCAAACTCCAGTGCAAATTAAGTTGTTATGTATTACCCTTCAATGCAGGGATGTATGCTAGAGGTAGGACTATTTTGCACGCATTTTTTTAATGCCAGAAAATTAATACCTGGGACCAGGAACGAATAAAACTTACTGAGAAGATTGGGTATGCTATGAATAGGATCCTGGGCATGGAAGCAGAATGTGAGAAGTGGGCAGGGTGTCACAAAGTACAGCTGCTCTCAGCAAAAGCTCTGTCCATCCATGAAGGAGCAGACTTTTGTATCACCCTTTTTAGCCAGTGAAACAGACGAAGACTTCTCCCAGGTTTTGGGACCCCACAAAGGTCAATTAACAGCCCACAGCCCTATATGCATCGTTATCAAATTTGTGAATGATACAAAATTATTCAGAGTAGTTAAATCACAAGCGGATTGTGATACATTACAGGGGGACCTTGTGAGACTGGAAGATTAGGCATCCAAATGGCAGATGAAATTTAATGTGGACAAGTGCAAGATGTTGCATATAAGGAAAAATAACCCTTGCTGTAGTTACATGATGTTAGGTTCCATATTAGGAGCTACCACCCAGGAAAAAGATCTAGGCATCATAGTGGATAATATTTTGAAATCGTCGGCTCAGTGTGCTGCAGCAGTCAAAAAAGCAAACAGAATGTTAAGAATTATTAGGAAGGGAATGGTTAATAAAACAGAAAATGTCATAATGCCTCTGTATCGCTCCATGGGGAGACCGCACCTTGAATACTGTGTACAATTCTGGTCGCCGCATCTCAAAAAAAATATAGTTGCGATGGAGAAGGTACAGAGAAGGGCATCCAAAATGATAAAGGGGATGGAACAGCTCCCCTATGAGGAAAGGCTGAAGAGGTTAGGGCTATTCAGCTTGAAGAAGAGACTGGTGAGGGGGGATATGATAGAGATCTTTAAAATCATGAGAGGTCTTGAACGAGATGTGAATCGGTTATTTACATTTTCAGATAAGAGAAGGATTAGGGGGCACTCCATGATGTTAGCAAGTAGCACATTTAAGACTAATATGAGAAAATTCTTTTTCACTCAATGCACAATTAAGTCCTGGAATTTGTTGCCAGAGGATGTGGTTAGTGCAGTTAGTGTAGCTGGGTTCAAAAAAGGTTTGGATACGTTCTTGGAGGAGAAGTCCATTAACTACTATTAATCAAGTTGACTTTGGGAATGGCCTCTGCTATTATTGGCATCAGTAGCATGGGATCTTCTTGGTGTTTGGGTAATTGCCAGGTTCTTGTGGGCTGGTTTGGCCTCTGTTGGAAACAGGATGCTGGGCTTGATGGACCCTTGGTCTGACCTAGCATGGCAATTTCTTATTTTCTTATGTTTGCACTTGTCCATGTTAAATTTCATCTGCCATTTGAAAGCCCAATCTTCCAGTTTCGCAAAGTCCTCCTGCAATTCATCACAATCCGCTTGAGATTTAACTACTCTGCATAATTTTGTGTCATCTGCAAATTTGATCACCTCACGCGCTGTACCCCTTTCCAGATCATTTATAAATATATTTAAAAGCACTGGTCCAAGTACAGATCCATGAGGCACTCCACTGTTTACCCTTTTCCACTGAAAAAATTGACCATTTAATCCTACTCTCTGTTTCCTGTCTTTTAACCAATTTGCAATCCACAAAAGGACATTGCCTCCAATCCCATGACTTTTAGTTTTCTTAGAAACCTCTCATGCAGGGACTTTGCCAAATGCCTGCTGAAAGTCCAAATACACCACATCTCCAGGTTCACCTTTGTTCATATGTTTATTCACCCCTTCAAAAAAGAAAGTAGGAGATTTGTGAAGTGAGACTTCCCTTGTGTAAATCCATGTTGGCTGTGTCCCATCAAACCATGTCTTTCTAAATGTTTTGTGATTTTAGAACCACATTTCTCATCCAGCACGATTATTATTGTAAGCCTTAAAGACCGTTAAGACAACACTCAGAGCCTTGGAGATTATTCTTCCTCCGATAGGGAATCCTGGAAAGAGAGGGACTTAAGGAAAAGATAGGAAATGATAATAGTATAAGCCCTGGAATCTGAGGATGGCCTTTGGAGTCCTATGGGAAGATATGAGCCCAGGAGCTACATATAGAAGGTGCTGAAGTCACTTTTAAAATCAAATCTGTTTCATGAACTGTGTTCTAACTTCCCAAATACTATGCTCTACCCATTGGGAAAACCAATCCTGAGATGTTACCCGACAAAAAACATTTAAGAGTCAGACTTGACTCCACAGGAGACAACATGATTTGTGCCTGTGCTGGAGTGTTAGAAATGGGCCAGCACATCAAGTACCATTGCAAGGGTGAGCCTTCAGGAAAAATAGTGGTACAGAGGACTGCAGCTTTGATGGAGGCCTCCTCGTCTGTCTTTGGTCAGCAATGTTGTCTGAATTGCCCAGGGAAGAATGGGGGAAAACTGGGTGTAAATTCAAAAAAATCAAAACCCCATCCCAAAACCTTTTTTTTTTTTTTTTTAAATTATCTATTTATTGAATTTTTCAATAATATACAGAACAAAAGTTCAGAAATATAACATTATAGTTTGAGGTTCAACATAGAAATTATAGCATTCCAAATGATAAAACATAGTATTCAAAGAAAGAATAATATATAACCCCATTCTATACATGTCTATTATTAGAGGTGAATAGGGAGGCAAGATGTAACATCAAGCAGAAATATAGGAAATTATAAACACATATATATTTATCATATTGCTACAGAATTAACTAGTGTTACATTTTCTAATTGCCAAAATCCCCCCTGAAGGTTAATTTGAGTGAGAGTCGAGATATAAGCGTAGCTGTTCAGGTTCTCTAAATATATATCTAGAACTTCTATATACTATAACACAATAGCATGGAAATCAGAGTAAATACTTAGCTCCCCTTGCCTGGACTTCCTCTCTCATTTCCAGAAATTTTTTCTCTTAATTTGGGTCATCTTAGTTATATCTGGAAATATTTTTAATCGGGTAACCATAGAATTTTAAAGATTGATTTCGAAAAAAGTTCTTAGAATTAAGTCTCTTTCAGATGAGGTGGCTAGTTGTACAAACAACATAGCTCTCTCTTCCACCACTAAGGGCCTTATTTTCCAAATGTATCGCACGCGGTACGGGACGTTTTGCACGCGAAATGTCCCTTTTCGCGTGCGATACCAAAATGGGGGCGGAGTCGACCCAGGAAGAGGAGGCGTCGGGGCATCACCGGGGCCGACTCCGCGACGAGGGTGCGCACAGCGAAAAGGTAAGTGCCTTTTCGCTGCCTATTTCGCTCCCAATAGCTACACCTCCTATGGTGGCGCTATTGGGTGCGAAACCGGCAGCGATCGCATCGCGACGGTGCGATCGCTGCCGGCTAGCGCAGGCCTGCCCCCCGTTTCGGCCTCCCGCCCCTCATCTTCTAAAGTATCGCAGGCCTGCGATACTTTAGAAAATGAGGCCCTAAATCATGAGAATTTTCCAAAATAGAAGTCAAATCATACGAAACTTCTTCCTTCTCATTCTGTTCCTCGAGGTTTCTTCCTCTATTAGATTGGGGCAAGTAATAGATTTTAACAATTTTTGATAAATCCTGTTCCAGTAATTTTAATATATTGAGGAGGTAACTTCTAAAAGTTCATGATGTGCTACAGACGCATCTTAGGAAAATTAAGGATTCTTATGTTGTTTCTCCTTATGTAATTTTCAAGATTTTCCATTTTATCATTTGAAGACTTTCAGACTTTATCAAATTACCTTGAACTTTTTCCATTTCAACTATTTTTTTTTTCCAATCCAACCATTGATGTTTCAGTTTTCTCAATTCTTTCCTCTATAACTTGGTATTTTGTAATACTTTCTTTTAACATGATTGTTAGAGAGGCAATCGCTTTTTCCACAGATGAAATTGCTTTCAGAATTTCTTCTAAAGTTGCTTTGGGCGAGATAAATTTAGAGGCTTCACATACCACTCGTATCTCTCTCTCTCCCCTCTTCCTTCAGGGGATCAACTCCTTCCCCAGCTCGATGCGGTGCTTCAACGGGTAGGCCCCTGGAGCCCGATAGTCCGAGGCTCTCCGAGGGCAATGCAATTCGATCACTCCCTCTCTGGGCGCCTACCTCTAGCGAAGCTGATTTTCCTTCCAGCAGAGCAGATGTAATCAGTTCGGGTTCCAATTCCCCGAGTGGAGGTTCCGGGGTAATTGGTGCGCTGGGGCTCAGTGATGTTTCTGTGGCCAGGGGGCTTAGCATCTGCTCTCCGTTGACTCCACCAATGGCCCTTCCCTCCTGCAATGGCTGCACTAGTCCGGCAAATGCTTCCTCAATCCGGGGTTGCCGCGAGGTCAGTACTGGAGTAGAGGTAAATTCTTTAATCTTAGTTTTGCGTTTTGTATGTGGCATGTTTGACACAAAATAAAGAGGAAGAATTCACTTTTTAGGTAATTTAAAGCAAAGAGAAGATCGGTCACCACCAGAGCTCAGTGTTTGCTGTTCATTCTTCAGCGGCCATCTTGCCCCCAATCCCAAAACTTTTAGTAAAAACAAAACATACCAAATAATATTCCCTGATGCTTGGATAATTCAGTCATTTTGGTCACAAGCCTGTATTTTTTTTTACTTTAAGGCCACTGTCTTCTTATCAGCAATCAAATTTGACCTGCTGATGGAAACAGAGAGACCATGGGTAAGATTATCTAGTAATCCACCATTCCTACAACTACAGCATGTTAGATCCATAGGAAAATCACGCTTGACATGCTAATCACACATAAATATAATTGCCTGTTTGTACGCGCTTTTCTCAAGGCAGCATACCAAAAATAGCTTCCTTTGTTGAAAGTGCTAGAGGAAGGATTTTTTTTTTCATTTTCTTGCTAAAGGATCAGAGCACAACGCAAAACTGAAAATCACCAAGACCTGATGCATTGGCTTAGAACTTAAATTAGTTCTGTTTCTGCCTGCAGCCTTACTTGGAATTTGAATTGGTAACGAACAGGCTCATTATCGAGCCTTCCTTTCAGCTGGCAAGGTGCCAGTCACACAGGCTGAGCTGGTGGAAGCTCTCTTTCTCTCTGTTGTCTTTCTTATTTTTTCTACCTTGGTTTGCCTTGTGTGTGATGAAGAGTTACTGAATGCTCTGCTGTGCTAGCTTTGATCCATCCTCCACGTTTTTGCTTCCACTGTTTGATGCTACAAATCCACCTTCTTTTCCTCTTTATAGAGGGAGGCTGTTTCACCCTAGTGATGGCAGGAAACCTTAAAAATATCCTAAATGAGGGAAGGGATGGCTCACAGTATGGGAAAGAATACTAAGGGAATTCAAATGAGCTGAAGCGCTATGAATTTCTGGACTTAGAGGTATAGAAGAAGTATTGTAAAATAAATAAAGCTGTGTTTCTCAAGCTGGTCCTGGAATATCCCCTGTCCAGACTGGTTTTCAGGATACCCACAAATGAATGTGTATGAAATAGATTTGCATACAATGGAGGCAATGAATGCCAAATCTATTTCATGTATATTTATTGTGGATATCCTGAAAACCTGACTGGGAAGGGTGTACGCCGGGACTGGCTTGAGGAACACGATAAAGACCACATTTACAAACTTACGAATTTACAAATGTGGTGAGGCTTTGCTCGTCACTAATATTTTCCACTGGAAGGTTTTCCTAAAACTAGTGATAGTAGGAGCAGTTACTGGTGGTTGGTATTCACCCCATTGCTTTAACCCACCTTTTTGGGGGAAAGGTATCTCTAAGGGTTTATAATCCCTGGGAGCAGGCCCAGTTGATTAGAAGGGGTTTGGAGGTTCTAGGAGGCTTTGAGTATGGAGAGTGGAGATTCATCCAGAGTCTCAAATGAGGGGAAATGTTTTGAATTTTGGGAGATTTCTTTCCATTAGACCAGTCTGAAGGGAAGGATTTCTCTTCCTGCCTCCCTAAGGATTGGGGTCAAAGATCTGTTTGCCCAAATGTCTGCAAAAGCAGGGGTGAAGGGCCTGTCAGAGGTATTGAAGGAAAATCAACTGCTGAAGAACTGGATAACAGAGAGGTTGGGGAGTTTGGAATCCCTTTTTGGTAATCTTTCTAGAGTTGGGGACTGGTTTTTCCACTGGAGTTTGGTGGATGTTGAAGTTACATTCCAGCTTCCCAACTCCAATTGGGGAGAATTGTTTGTTAATAGATGAAGGTGCAAGAGCAGGAAGGGAAGAGATTAGAAAAAGAATGGACAGAGAAACCATTTGCTTTTTGCTGATTATTGGGTGTCTGCTGCTTCTTATTTTTGTGATCTAATCTTGAATCCTCTTCTTTAAATTACAATAAAACTCTCTTTTATGTGGACATCAAATTTCAGATTCCAGAGGATTTTTTTCCCCCTTTTATCACTCTGTTTTGGACTTGAAAGAGAATGGATGGATCTTGGTTTGAGTCATGGTTTCTGCCTGCAGTAATGATTTTGACTTCTCTGCTCTTATTTTTTTTTACCATCTGGAACCTTCTGGAGTTATTCAACCTAGAGTGTGAAGTGGTTACAGAGATTTTGATTGACTGTGCCAAAGGCCCCGGAAGATAGGTCTTCTTCCCCGTACAGACTGGAACCTGGACCTGTAGCACCCCTAGCTGAGGATCAAGCACCAAAACAGGGGACCCGCTACACAAACACATTTATAAACTGATTTACTAAGGATTCTCTCCCATTCTGTCTCTGGGAAAAAAGCATCATAAATCGGGTACTTAGATTGTAAGCCCTCTGGGGACAGGGAAATACTTGTCTTGAGCTATAAATGAAAGGGCATAAACTAAAATCCATACTAAACAAATTGGCCCAACCAATCTATCCAGTTGCAATTCTTCTGCTTTGAGGAGATGTACAACATAGTAATGACAGCAGAAAAGGATCAAATGGACCAACCAGTTTGCCCAGCAAGTTTCTTATGGTAATATCTGCCGTGCCATGCAAGTTACCCCATGTTTCTTTTAAAGGTAGCAACTGCTACTCCGTGCAGTTATTCCCAAGCTTTATGATAATCCATAAAGAATTTAATGCTAGCAACATTTTTACTGGGTGATAAGCCTTCTTGAAAATTCAGACAGTCCTGATGTGTTTTGCTTATGGACTTGGTCTTAGATGCAGTCCTGTACGTTTTCCCTTATGTCTGCGTATCGGTCCCCCAGACCACAAATGTCAGGGCCCATGTTGGTTGTGGTCTGAATCCAATTGTAATCATCATGGGGGGCACTTTTCATGATGGCTTGTAGAGGTGGAACAATGGTGGATTTGCCAGTTACAGACTCTGATACCATTTGGTCTTAATACAGATTTAGACCTTTTTGTATTTTTATGATTATGTCTCAGAAAGCAATATTCAGGTCATATACACTTGTGCGTTACCTCTGTTGCTTTAAGTACCTATACTACTGAGACAGAGGAACTCAGCAAATTATGATGCCAAACAATAATTATATATTAAATTTTATTTAAACACCAATTTCAAATATCCATATTGCATAAGTTCCACTATGTGCTACAGGAATTTCCAAATTAAAACCAACGACGCATCACCTTCCACATATACCAATCATACCATTCATACCATACATCCCAAACACTCACTAAAATTGGTACATTCTATATACTCACAACCCTTATACCTCCCCATACAATGTTGACATAAACACCATATTGCATACAATTATAATGATTTCTTTACAACATGTTATACCTGGTAACAAATACCTACAATGATTTTAAACAATAGCAATCTTGTAATGACAAATCAACAGTATGATATTATAACTCCCATATACTACCCGACAAGATACCCGTTTCGCCTGTACTGTAGGGCTTCTTCAGGGAAAAATTATTAACTTCCACAAATTGTATATTTATACTGGCATCTTCATAATCCTGATTTCTTCATATCCATACATCAGATAGGGAACTTTTTTGTCATTGATAATTATGTGTTGAGAGAATAACAATCGCACATAGCACTGGACTCTATAACCTAAAAAAATGAAATATAATACAATAACAATTTAAATAAACAACTTCTAGCCATTACAGATATGTACACCCTGTGCACCATCACCAGAACTCAAACAGTACCAACCAGATCTGTTTTACACAATTCGATCTGTCACCACACTAAATAGAATATCAAGATTTTCCTCAAAACGACTTTGCTGATGATTTATCTTCAATATCCAATATAAAACTTGCTTCTTTCCAAACTCATTATAACCATTTTCAAAATCTCCAAGGTCGGCACACGGCAGGAAAAAAAGCCTCCAACAGCTTTCAAGTACAGACCCCTGAGGCCACTCCACTCTTTACCCTTTTTCCACTGAAAAAACAGACCAGTTAATCCTATTCTCTGTTTCCTGTCTTTTAGCCAGTTTGTAATCCATGAAAGGACATCACCTCCTATCCCATGATGTTTTAGTTTTCTTAGAAGCCTCTCATGAGGGACCTCGTCAAATGCCTTCTGAAAATCCGAACACACTACATCTACTGGTTCATCTTTAACCACATGTTTATTAACCTCCTCATAAAAATATAGCAGATTTGTGAGGCAAGACTTGCCTTGGGTAAATCCATGCCGGCTGTGTTCCATTAAACCATGTCTTTCTATATGTTTCTCTGATTTGTTCTTTAGAATAATTGCCACTATTTTTCCCAGCAATGAAATCAATAGTTTACAGGATCACCTCTGGAGCACTTTTTAAATATTGGAGTTTCATTGGCCACCCTCCAGTCTTCAGGAACAATGGATGATTTTAATGATAGGTTACAAATTTTTACTTATAGATCTGAAATTTCATTTTTTAGTTCTTTCAGCACTCTGGGGTGTATACCATATGGTCTAGGTAATTTGTTACTCTTTATTTTGTCAATCTGGCCTACTACATCTTCCAGGTTCACCATGATTTGGTTCAGTTCATCCAAATCATCACCCTTGAAAACCATCTCTGGAACTGGTATCTCCCCGCATCCTCACTGGCAAACACGGAAGCAAAGAATTCACTCAAGTGTAAATTTTCAAAGCTACGCGCATTCATCCATGTGTGTGTGGCTCCCGGGTCACACACTTAGATGTGCCAATTTTATAACATGCGTGTGTCACAGTTACCTGTGCACGCGTGTGTGTGCTGGTGCCCACTTGTGCGCATGGGGGGTGGAATTTTTTTTTTTTAACTTGCACGCCAATGGGATAGGGCCTTTCCCCAGTTCCTTAACCCCCTACTTATTCTTCCTCCCTTTTCCCCTCTCCTCCCTGACCCCTAAACTCCACCTACCTACCCTAATTTGTTTTGTTTTACAATTTACCTGCTCCTCTGAGCAGAATTAAGTTGGTGTCAGCTGGCTGCCAAAGCGCGCTTTGCTGGCACAGCGCAAAATGGCTGGCCCCGCCCCTTTTCAAAATTCTGGCTCTTCCACGTCTATCTGCCAAGATTTCCACTTGGCGGGTTTTGAAAATTTCTAATATAGTATTTTTAAATAATGTTCATGCCTGTTAACCTTTTCTAGTGCACCTTTTAGTTTTTTCTATTTTCCGTATTTTATCAAAGTTTCCGTATTTTATCAAAGTTTCCCTTTTAAAGGTTTTGCATTAGAGCTGTAGCTTTACATATTGTCCCCCTTTCTAGTCATTCGTTCAAATTTGATCATGTTATGATCATTATTGCCAAGTAGCCCTACCACTGTTACCTCTCTCACCAAAGCTCTCCTAAAATAGCTCCCTCGCTCATAGGTTCTGAACAAATTACTCCATGAAGCACTCATTTATTCCATCTAGTAACTTATACCTCTCTAGAATGTCCTGAAGTTACATTTACCCAGTCAATATTGAGGTTAAATGAAATCTTCATTATTATGGCACTGCTACTAAATTAGTTAACTTCCCTGATTTCTCTTAGCGTTTCATCGTCCACCTCATCATTTTGGCCAGGTGTGTGGTAGCATACTCCTATCGCTATACTCTTATCCAACACACATGGGTTTCTACCCATAAAGATTCTACTGTGCATATAAAGCTAGATTTTAAAGTGCGCAGTTCCCGGCGCATGCACATGGACATACCGATTTTATAAAATGCTAACTTCGCAGAGTGTATGTTATAAAATATGATAATCAGTGCACGCATATGTAGGCGGGTTCAGACTCACGCACTATGGGGGGGGGATTTTCTAAAAAAAAAAAAGTGCAACGACGCAATAGCACCTTCCTCAGTTCCCTCCCAGTCCACTTCACTTCAGGAGCAGACTGGGAGGGAATTTCCCTAACCCCCTAATTACCCTTCCTACCTTTTCCTTTCTCCTCCCTGACCCCTACCCCCTACCTATCTAGCCTAATTTTATTGTTAAATACCTTACTGCTTCTTTGGAGCAGAAGTAAATTCCACATGCTGGCCAGCTGTCGGCCCGCGCTTCCCCGGGACAGGGTCTAATGGCACTGTCCTGGCCGGCCTCTGCTCTGCCCCTTTTACTGAGCCCAGCACTTCCTCGCATATTGGGAGATACGCTAGTGGCCAGGCCATTTCTAAAATGCGCTCGGCGCATGCACAACCTGGCCACGCGCGTATCTGCTGGTATTTGTACTCTCTGGGCTTTTAAAGTTTGGCCCTTAGTCTCTTGCATGCCCTCTAGGACATAAAGTGCCACCCCTCCTCCCACAATCAAATCGATCCTCCCTTTCTTTGCAGTATAATTTGTACCTGATATAGCACTCCTCTTTGGTTATCCTCCTTCCACCAGGTCTCTGAGATGCCAATTAAGTCTATGTCATCATTAACTGCTGTACAGTCTAACTCTCCCATCTTACTTCTTAGACTTCTCGTTTAAAAGCTGCTCTATCTCCTTTTTAAAAGTTAGTGCCAGCAGCCTAGTCCCCCTCTGGTTACGGTGGAGCCCATCCCTTCAGAAGAGACTCCCCTTTCCCCAAAGGTTACCCAGTTCCTTACAAAACTGATTCCCTCTTCCCTGCACCATCGTCTCATCTACGCCTTGAGACTCCGGAGCTCTGCCTGCCTCTGGGGACCTGCGCGTAGAACAGGGAGCATTTCAGAGAATGCCACCCTGGGGCCTCTGGATTTCAGCTTTATATCTCCCAGTTTGCTATTTAGTTCACTTAGCCATTAGCCAAGCTTCCCACAAACCAGAACAGCAGCACTGTTCTCGTAACTGAGTTGCTTTGTATATACTTTTCCCACAAAATACCAACTATAGTATGTAAATGGCAGCTTTGACAACCCTGTTAATAGACAGTAACAGAACCCACAGGCTTAGAACATTCTCAGGGAGTAAGATAAAGATGCCACTGTAATAAGACAGATTTCAAAAGCAGAACAAATTGTTCACACTATGCCGATTTTAAATCGGCCACGTGCGTAGAAATCGCCATTCACGCGCATGGCCGGGCGCTGCGCGCATTTTTAAAAAGGACCCAGCCACGTGATAAGTGGCAATACATGTATTAGTGCTGGGCCCTGACAAAAGGGCGGGCCGGGACAGTGCTATTCATCGCTGTCCCGGAGCCTCGACGGCTGGCTGGCAGCCAACGCGTTCAAGTTACTTCAGGTCGGGCCCCTGAAGTAACTGTAGACTACAAGGTAAAAAAAAAAAAAAAAAAGGTGATTTAGAAGGTGGGGGAGGAGAGGTGAAGGGAGGTTTGGGTAGGGGGCGTAGGAAAGTTCCCTCCCATTCCGCTCCTAAGTTGGAGCGGACTGGGAGGGAAACTCGGGAGCCCCAATCTTGTCGCTGCGCAAATTTGCATAATTTTAGCCCCTCTTGTGCGCGCCGCACGTATGTGCATGCGGTCCACCTATTTTATAATATGCACGCACTTTTTAAAATCTACCCTTTAATGAAGAAAAATTAAATGCTACTTCAGAAAGTGAATAGGATAGGCAATGATGTTAACAGATTCAAATCTGCTTATTTTACTACAGTGTTATTGTATGTTATTTATCATTTTTTTGCATTTGTATGCTGATAGTTTTATTGCAATCTGATGTCTGCAAAATGGCAGACCCCATTTTCGGAAAGAGGAGCGTGGAGGGAGCAGCGCTAAGGCGAGCTCTTGATATAATTGGAAAGAACAGATGACATTGTACTGCAGTGTGCAGCGCTAGAATGGCTTCCCCCTGATGAAGAGTATTCGAAACCTGGCCTTATTGGGGCAAGTGCCGCCGAAAGACGATCTTTTGAGGATTTCAAGCGTTAAGATAAGTGCTGCCTGAGATCTTGTGCTCCAGTTTTGAATGGTTGGCCATCTGACATCCTCTGTTTGCCATTTAGTGTTTTCACACTTACTTTTAAAAAAAATAAGAAAAGTTTTTCAAAAAACCAGATAACAAAAAGTAGTTTTTGAGTAATTAATTAAAAATTAGAAGGTGGATGGAGGTGCTCATGATTAAACAAAAAAATTGAGCAAGGCACCAATGGTAGTTGTTCCTTGAGTTTTATGAAGCATCACCACACACCTATCAAAAATTTTTGTTTTAAAGTACAGATGAAAATTAAAAACAAAAATAATATCTATTTAAAGTTGGGGTTTGCACATGTAAGTGTGAGTTACACAGGTGAATTTGGTATTTAAAACAAAATAAAAATAGCATTCAGATTAAAAGATAAGAGAAAGTTTGGGTTTTTAAGCGCGGGTTTTTGGATAAGTTTGACATTATATACCCCCCACATTTGTGGATTAACATTGGTAGGCTTTTGGATATCCATGACCACCCCAAGTCAGAACCTTGGGGTGGTCATGGATAACCAACTAAGCTTCGCTGGTTTCATCAACACTACGATCAAAGAGTGCATACTACAAACTTCAAGTTCTAAAAAGGCTTCGTCCCCTCCTCCATTTCCGTGATTTTAGAGCAGTGTTACAATCCATCATTTTCTCGAAAATAGATTACTGTAACTCACTTCTACATGGTCTCCCAGTCTACTCCCTAAAACCCCTCCAACTGTTACAGAACGCAACAGCAAGATGTCTCACCAAATCCAGCAAAAGAGACCATATAACACCCAATTCTAAAAAAGCTCACTGGCTCCCAGTCAAATTTCGAATCCTCTTCAAACGTTCTATCAATCACCCACAAAGCCCTTTTCAATAACACCCCACTGGCCTCAGAATCCCTCTCCAACTTCACACATCTTCACGACCCATAAGATTAGCACAAGAGGAACTCTACACGCACCTCCCATGAAAACATCATTAAGTAAAAGAGCTCTATCTACAGCAGGCCCTAAACAGTGGAATTTTCTTCCTCCGGGACTAAGGTTGATACACTGCCACAGCACATTCAAAAAAAGACTCAAGACATGGCTATTCGGTCAAGCATTCCCATAACTTACTAAGTACTCCTCAACTCCCACAGACTGTAGACACCAATAGCTAATCTCCCTCTCCATGGACTTGTTTCGCATTAATAGTTTGTAATGTTCTTGTTCCCAGTTATGTTATCCAAGTTGTTCTCTCCCTGTTCTCTGTAAGACACTTGTTGTCATTGTTTAATATTTATATCTGTTGCAATGTAAACCAGAGTGATAAGTAACTCTGTTACCTGAACTTCGGTATAGAAAAAGTTATAAATAAATAAATAAATGTTAGGCAGATGCTAGGCTTGGATGTTAGGCAGACCCTGGACATAATGTATAATCCTAGGTGCAGGAGAGAAGAGTCCCTTTTAGTTTCAATAGATTCTGAGAAAGCATTTGAGAGGGTAGACTGGCCTTACTTATATGCAATCCTGGCTAAAGTTTGGCTTTGGGGGAAAGTTTATTAGGTGGGTCAAGTCCCTTTCTACTGAACCAACAGCTCAGATTAAAGTCAACGATTTGCTTTCTCAGAGCTTTACTCTTTTCAGAGGCAAGTGACAGGGGTGCCTCCTTTCACCTCTTTTATTCCCCCTAGCTATAGAACCTTTTGCTAGCCAGATTAGGCAACATCCCGAGTTTTTGGGGATATTTGAGGTGGATGGCAGCACGTAGCTCCTATGTTTCAAAAGCTTCTCAAACTTTGAGGGTAGTCCGAGAAATGTTCAATAAATTTGGCAGGGTACTGTCTGAAATATAAGGAAAGTGAAGCTAAGACAAATTTTAGAAATTTGGATACACTCAGAGACTAAGAGGTGTCTGGAGGAATTGTATCATTTTAAGTGGAGCAAAATTTCTATTAAATATCTCGGTGAATTGATACCAATTAAGATGGATAAGTTAAATTGTATGAAATGAACTACCTACCTTTGCTAGGAAAAGTGATAAATGACTTATGGGCTCTTCTTCAAATTTCATGGTTTGGTAGAATAGCTTCTATTAAAATGAATGGTCTGCCCCATTTTTATTTGTTTGATAAGTTGCCTATCCAGGTTTCCCCTTGTTTTTCCAAGACACTCTTAAAAAAAAAAAAAAAAAAAAAAAAAGATTTCTGATTTAATCTGGCAGGGCTGGAAACCTTGAGTTCGGATGCAGGTTCTTGTAGGCATTAATGGTAAGAGGGAGTGGGGCTTGCCTGGTTTTAAGCTTTGCTATTGGGCAACTTTGTTAAAGAATGCCATGTTCTGGTTACATAAATTTCTGGATAGGCACTGGTTTCTCTTTATAACTCCCTTTGATTTTTGTGGTATAGGATTTATGCATCTTTGAAGCTTTCATCTTATCCTTCTCCTTTATCTCCTCTTTGGAATAAACCAGAATTACCAGGTCATTTTACTAGGACAAATTTTCCATTGGCAATGCTTAATGGTCTTCAAAGGGTGGGCCAACTTCTCCCAAAGATCCTCCTTTGTCTCAATGGAGGATCTTTGGGAGAAGTTCCATTTCACTGATATCCCTATCTTTCAATACCTACAAATTAAGGGCTGGGCTCTCTTACAGCCATTTAAATCTTCTTGTAGTAGAGAATTTAAAGATTTTGAAACGTTTGTCTCCATTGCCCCTGGAAATAAAGTGTGTGATATCTATACTTTATAGGTTATTGATGGCTAGGGATTCTTATTCATTGGACCCAATCATAAGCACTTGGGAAAGAGATCTTGACTTTACCATAAGCAAGGATGAGTGGGCAGATTTTCCTTAGATTGAATAAAGGGGGCTCGATCTGTGTATCTGCTCTGGAGAATGGATTACATTTTTTTTTCACAGATGGTACTTTACACCAATAAGATCGTTCAAAATAGAATGTAAGAGAGATCTTTTTTGCTGGAGGGGGTGGGGGGTGCAGGACTCTATCTTCCATGTCAGGTGGTCTTGTCTTTACCTCCTGTTTTGGTCTGAAATTCTCTCTTGGATTTATCAGATTTCTAGGGTTAAAGTCCCCCAAATTCTGCCTTTCATTTTGCTAGAATATAATTTCAAGACATCTACCTTTGATTTGCTCAACATCCTTCTCTGGTGGTTCATATGTTAGTAGCTGCAAAGCGTGTAGGGCTTTGCAATAGAATTCCCTTCTAAATCATCCATATCCCTGTGTTTCCAAAATTTGTGGCAGATGTACGCCATGGAGCATTTGACTAAACAAGTCAAAGATTGATATGTGGATGTTTAAAAATCTGGAGACCTTTTTTTTGGGTATAAATGGGTAAGGCAGGGGTAGGGGATGGGCATGCACTCATTTCGGGATGCTTTAGCCCCTGTTGATTGGTTATTTCTTTTTATCATCTTCTATTACATATTTTCATGATGTGAGTTTGCTTTTCTTTATTTATGGGTAATGGGACTGTTTTCGTAGACCACATTTTTTGTTTTCTTTCCTTTTTTTCTGGATTCATTATGATCACAGTCGAGCACAGATCCAGTTGAAGTATTGCTCATAGCATACGTTCATTTTGTTTTCTCATGTAACAAATATATCATATTGTGTTTGTGCATTATGATGTATTTTGTACCATTTAAACAATTTTAAAATTGATACGCATGCCAAAACCAGGAGATGGACGTGCATGTATTGCTTAATCGTGGCCATCAGAGTTTATAAACCAGCCACGTAGGTGCACAAGTACCAATGCGTGAATTATCTTACATCAGGAAACGAGGGGCAGAATGTCGGCAGGGTCATGGGTTTTCCGGGGTAGAGCCAAGTGATTTGCTTGGCACACACACTTGGGTGCACTTGTAGGTCGATTTCAGCGCAACTTTACTTCTGCTATAGTTGAAGTGTAAGTGAATAAAATGATTTCCAGCCAAATATGAACTGATTTAGGGGTCTGGGTTAACTGAGGAAAGTGCAAGCTAAAGAATTAGGGGGGGGGGGGGGGGGTGTCTTGATTTAGCTGTAGACTGGCCAAACTGGTGGCCAAACTGGTGAAAGTGGGTCCATATCCTGGACGCATCATGCTAAAATATTCCCTCACTTGTGCCACTCAAAGCCAACATTTCCCTGTTGTACATGCACAAGCTACCCACGCTCGGCCTATTTTACAACATGTGGTATTCCTATGTGCAGGATATAAATTGCAGCGCATCTGGCAGTGCCCATATACACGTGGTTTGTCCTCCATCCTATCTTGGTTACATCATAATAAATTATCTTTGGAACATGTCCAAAATGGAATTTGTAATAATCCAACAATCTTCATACCCCAAAAGCTTACTCATCAATCCTGTTGGGAAACTGTTCATTCAGTATTTCTGATTCGATAAAGTTAGGAGTATTGATTGACTCTCACCTTTCTTTTAAACCCAGATTAAATCTATTATATCTGGATTTTCAAACCTAGTAATTTCAGGTCTAAAGCATTTACTTTTTACATTTGATTTTCAAACAATTGTTCAGGCAATTATTTTTACGATGATTGATTATTGTATCAGTCTCTACCTTAGTCTGCCAGCCTCCACATTACAACCTTTGCAATTATTGTTAAACTCTGTCGCTCATTTAATTGCTGGTAGAAAGCGGAATCAACATATAACACCTGGAATCAAACTTAAAAGTGGCTACCAATTAATCAACGAATCATATATAGGGTGGGTATGATTGTAACAAAATTATTAAATCCAAATACATGTCCTTGGGCCAATGCATTATTAAAAGTACATAAGCCGTCTCACCAACTGTGTTCATCCCAGCATGGACTCCTTGACATGCCATCAGTCAGACTTGCTCGTCTAACATCTACTAGAGAATCAGCCTGTTCTGTAGCAGCACTGTCATTATGGAATTGCTTGCTGGCTGAATTAAGACTAAATCTTAGCAGTAAAACTTTCAGAAGTTGTCTTAAGGCCTTTCTTCTGCAGCAGATTTCGACATTATTGATCAGCGACTTATGTGTTGGCAAGATGTTGATATGTGATGTTGTAAATATCCCCTATCGCTTAGTGGGTTTATTATATATATGTATGTGCTTTGTTATATGTACATATTCTTATTTTTATGTTTGTTTTATTGTACATTGCTTCAGCCTTTTTGTATGAAGCAATTAATACATTTTATTAAATGAAAATGAAATGATGTGTATATGGGCATGCACACACATTTTAAAGTTACTGTTTCTGCTTCTTGTTTTGCTCTTTTTGTGCTATTACATTATAAATAAAATACATAAAAAAGAGAAACAAAAGAGAGAGAGAAAGGAACAGAACCATACAGAAGAAATGGTATAAATGCAAGAAGAAAAGGAAACAACAAAGGGAAAGTAGAGGAGACTGAGAACAGTTCACATTGAAAACACTGACAAAAGAAAATACATTTTATTTTCAATGTATTGGATAAATGTGACTGAAGTATTACAGAATATTGCGTTCATAATTTCAATTTTAAATTATAAATGCAGGATTGCTGGACTCAGCAATTTGTCTTTGGATTTTATGCATAGTTTTCCACGGCAAGGGTGGTAGCAGTATTCTATCCTCCTCCCTCTCTTTCCCTCCATACTCTGGGCTCCCTAAAGTCAGCAGTGCAAATTTAGGGTGAGTGCTGCAGTTTGCGGTCACCTTTGGCTCACTAGCATTAGCTATGTTTGCATTCTGTATAAACCAGTAGACAAGAATCAGTTTCATTAAGTCCCTTTAAATGCCAAGAGCTACATTTTAAGCCAGCTAAACCTCTCTAGGTTCTGGGGCTGAGACAGCCTCCCCATGCCTATCAATAATGCTGAACAGGGCCCCTCAGTGTTCTGGGGCTAACCTTGTCTGGTAGAGGAGGGAGTCAAAATGCTGTGCTATTTGAGAGAAGTCTTAAACCCAACTGCACAGAAACCCTTCAGGCAAAAAGGCTGGAAAGGGGAGAAACTGATTTTATACTGGGGTGACAGGCTTCGCCTGCCCAGGTCAACAAGGGGTAACTGAGTAAGTGTTACTGCCAAGGCTATTTCTATTTTTTTTTTTTTTGTTACATGTCCATTGTTTGTTACTATCTACTGCTTCAAAGAATGAGAGGCTGCTTATTTAAAAGGAACCACCATCACCTCCTGCGCTACCCTGTGGGCAAGTGACCTAAACCCATACTCCCTCCAGCGAAGAGGTTCAGTAACATAAGCTGCAGCACCTTTGTGAGGGCATTGATCCCTTTTATGGAATTGAGCTCTCTGGACAATTTCGGATAGCTTGGGCAAAAAAAATTGCTTCCAGCAGAGGGCTAGTTTCATGATCATGTTGATCTGTGGAGACATGTTGCTCATGCAGGCCAGAATATGGAGAAAGCATGCAAGTGCATAATATACTGTAATCTCAGCTATGTTACTTTACTGCCACCTTGTGGCTGAAGCTAACACTACATGTTAGGATGAATGCATAATACCGTATTTATAACAAGTTATACAACTGAATATTAATAGTGCCAGGTCTCCCTCTTGCAGAAGATCCAGTACAACCTTGCTTGGGTTATGGCTTTGCACCTTTGAAAATTGTAATTTAGTAAAGAACATTTGATAGAAAGACATGCTTCAGTCTGAGAATTGCTTTAGTACAGGGATGGCCAACTCTGGCCCTCAAAAGCCACAAACAGGCCTGGTTTTCAGGATGTCCACAATGAAAATGAATGAGACATATTTGTATACAATGGAAGTAGTGCATGCAAATCTATCTCATGCATATTCATTGTGGATATCCTGAAAACCAGGCCCTTTTGTGGCTCTTGAGGTCCAGCATTGGCCACCTCTGTTTTAATACATGTAAATTATCTCGGTAATCTCAGTATTAGATTACTGTAATGGATTGTATGTGGGCTTCTCTGAAAGGCTTATTCATAGACTCCAAATAGTCCAGAATGTGGAAAGCTAGGTGGTATTGGGATGTCTGTGGAAAGAGTTGGGGTGACTCCACTACTGCATACACTTCATCGGTTGCCCATTACACTTGGATGAAATTGAAGCTATTGACTCTTACATTTAGTGTCTTACAAAGTCATGGGCCCACTTATTTATTGAATATGTTGGCTTGGTATCAACTTTTGCAAGAGCTAAGATCAAGCCAAGTTATGCTGTACTGTGTGTACCAGCTTTGAAGGTCTGTAAGACCTGCCTGAAAGCCAGAACTTTCTCAGTTGTTGCCCCTGTTCTGTGGAACAGCCTCCCCTTAGATTAGAACAGATCTGAAATACATGAGCTTTAGAAAATTTGATTTTATATATCTAAATCTATACTTCCATATTTTACATTTGTATTTTGAACTATTTGTTCATTTTGCTGTCTATTGCGGATGGCTTAGTTGATGTACAGAGCCTAGTGTTTCTGATGGACAACTAATCAAATCTAAATAAATGGCTCTTCACTGAGGTAATAGCCTCATCAACATGAATTTACATGTGATGAGCGCTATTACCTACGCACTTGATTGGACGTGCTTTGGTCACACTAAGACCCATTTTGATTCAGGTGTTATGGTCGCATGTCCAAAATGCGCATCCAGTCATGTGTTGAGCCATGCACAGTGGCCAGCGCCTGGTATTGCACCGGCCTGTTGTAAGCGGTGCTGTTTTGAGATTATAGCAGGAAGTTCTGGTTGGTGGGCCCGGGACTTCCATTGTTAGTTGCAGGTCTGTGATGGTAGTCGTGATGTGTGTGAACATACAATATTACGTAATTTTATGGGTTTGCTTATATATAAATATCCTGCTTTGGGCATTTTTTAATTGTAAAAACTGTGGAAGAGGTTAATAAGTTTGAATAAGTTAAAATTTAAAATGATTTTTATAGTAAATTATGGCAGAAAAAGACCAAACTGGCCCGTTGTGAATCTTCCAGTTTGGGTAGCCGAACACACAAATTTCCATACTCAACCCAACACCAGCTCTTCTACCCTCATGTCAATTACCCGAACACTCAACCTTTTTCCTAGCACTGCTCTCCATCTCAGTGCAAAGCATGGCCAGAATATGCCAAAGTACTTACCATCTCCACTTGTAGATCATTTTAGTCTTACTCATTTTCCTAAATGATTCTTTCAAGATCAACACCCAATGCAACCCCCGGGTCCCTCTATTTTTTTTTTTTTTGAAAGGTTTTTTTTGTTCTTCCCTTGCAGTTTGAGAATTGGCTATCCATACTGCCAAGTATTTGGAACTTTTGGATATCTGATAAAATGATCTAAGGCATCAGACGGCATTCGGCCAAATTACTGACATGTCTTCTCGCTCACCTCTAGCTCCTATAGTATCAGCACATGCAGCAGGAAGGGTAAAAGTGGATCGGCATTCACATTGTGCTCCCTGTGAGTATTTGGCTGAACAGGGTGAGATCAGGGAAGGACAGGCAACCAGCTAGGGAAACTAATAATCCAACCAAGCGAGCCAAATTCACAAACATGAATTCCCATCACTCTGCCAACCAACTTCATGTACTAAAGAAGAAAAAAAAATGCAACAGACTAACTGGTAACTATTCTGCAGGACATAGAGACATTTTACCCTGCGGCACATTTTCAAATTCAAGAGAAAAAAGTTATTATAACTCTCTTCCAAATGTACAATTAATAGGTGACTTATAATAAGACACTGCGCTCAGCTGTTTAAAATGGTCCTTGCACAGAGGCTTATCCTATCAGTTCTTCTGCCAAACGTGCACAAAGACACTTGAAACAGGAAGACCCACCAGAAAAACCACCTATTAGCTGATAGCGGTTTGTCAAAACAAGATATTCCGGATAAACAATTTGGGGCGGATTTTCAGAGCCCTGCTCGCCTAAATCCGCCCAAAACCGGGCGGATTTAGGCGAGCAGGGCCCTGCGCGCCGGTGAGCCTATTTTACATAGGCCTACCGGCGCACGCAGAGCCCCGGGACTCGCGTAAGTCCCGGGGTTCTCCGAGGGGGGCGTGTCGGGGGCGTGCCCGGTCGTCGCGGCGTTTCGGGGGCGTGTCGGCAGCGTTTTGGGGGCGGGTACGGGGGGCATGGCTACGGCCCGGGGGCGTGGCCGCGCCCTCCGTACCCGCCCCCAGGTCGCGGCCCGGCGCACAGGAGGCCCGCTGGCGCGCGGGGATTTACTTCTCCCTCCGGGAGGCGTAAATCCCCGGAGAAAGGTAAGGGGGGGGGTGTAGACAGGGCCGGGCGGGTGGGTTAGATAGAGGAAGGGAGGGGAAGATGAGGGGAGGGCGTTAGAGGATTCCCTCCAAGGCCGCTCCGATTTCGGAGCGGCCTTGGAGGGAACGGGGGTAGGCAGCGCGGCTCGGCGTGCGCCGGCTCTACAGAATTCATAGCCTTGCGCGCGCCGATCCAGGATTTTAGCGGAGCCGCGCGTATCTACTAAAATCCAGCGTACTTTTGCTTGCGCCTGATGCGCCAGCAAAAGTACGCCTATTCGCGTTTTTTGAAAATCTACCCGTTTGTGAACTATTTCTGCCTGGGTAACTGTAATCCATTAGGAGTTATGCACAGATCAGAAAAAAAACGTCAGCGTCAAAACTGGAAGAGAGACAGGTCTGGGAGGCATAGCTTGCCCGCCAGGGTAAGGACAAAAATTAAAGAAATGAATAATTCGTTTACAGCTCGGTGTGTATGTGGAAATAATTACAAAATACATTGGGTGGGGCTGTACATTCTGGTCCGTCTTGTCTGAGGGTAAGGGTTGTGGGCCACATAAAGCCTGACAATTTCTAAGTTTGGACTTGGATTTTAGATTTAATTAACTCACCAAGGCAGGTTACAGTTCAGGTGCAGTAGGTATTTCCCTGCTCCCGAGGACTTACAATCTAAGGGGTCTACGCACTAAAGGTTTTCTCCCATTCTGTGTCTCTGGGAAAATGCTTAGTAAATGACCCCCCCCCCCCCCCCCAAGTTTAAGTTTGTACCTGAGGCAACGGAGGGGGAAGTGACTTGCCCTAGTTCACAAGGAGCAGCAATGGGAGAAGCAGGACTTGTGACTCTGTTGCCCTAGTTCTCAGCCCACTGCTCTAACCAGGCAGCCACATAAATCCTACAAGAGAAGGGTCTGAATTGAGACTCTTGCCATAAATCCAAAGTAGTAAAACCCAAAGATTGATCTCAGACCCTTCTACAACCTGCAGTGTCTGGGCAAGGATTATTGGGCTCTTTGTGTCTCCCTTGTGAAGGGGGTAAGTGCTACTTCAGTGCAAAGGGAACGCACCATTATTTTGTTCTCAAAAACACTTCTGAATGTTCCCATGACACTAAAATCTTTTTAAAATGTGAAGATAAGGAAAATGCACTACCATAGCAAAGCGAGTCACAAGTTGACATTTTTGAAAAAAATGTAGTAAAATAAAAATATCATGCTATCGCTATGTCAGAGTCAGTTCTGCCCACGGTCTTGATTCTTGTGGGCCAGCCTGATGGCCCAAACTTGTCTTCCACACCCTGGGCTGGCAGAAACTAGGCATGCTGGAGACTGAATGATCAGAGACCCCCAGAAAAGAGGGGGAGCATTAGCCATTACCGAAGACCATCACCTACTGGTTGACTCAATGGAGCATTTATACCAGGTTTTGGAGGAAGCCATGGGCAGTACCTCTCCACCAGAGGTTTGTCACTGCAATGGCTGGACTAGAAGCGGCAGGCGAGGGAGGAGAGAAAATAAAATTTAAAAAAAAAGTGTTGTGGTGGGGGAGGGAAGGCCTTGGGTAGCTGTGAATAACGTTCATGACATTGTAGCCCCAAGCTAGTTCAGGGTCTGTTTTGTACTGGAAGCCCAGAGGAAAAGGAGACAGCTCTTGTATGTGCAAAAATAAAAGTCTCTAATGATTTAGCTTTATGGACAACTGTTCCCTTATACAGATAGTTTTTGTTTTTTTTTATAGATATACTCCATTGTAGGTAGAGCTGCTGACCAGGATTTTACGAGCTGCATCTGTCTGGCTCTGTATTCCATAACACCTACTGAAAAAAAAGGTTTTGTTATATCACCCGGTTGCAAATAACATATTGATTACTACTGAAATATTTCATTTTTTATTAGACCTAATGCAATATAACTCAGCAGCAGAAAGCCAACACTGCTCATTCCAATGCAGGAAATAATTTGTCATTTTATGTACAAGTTCAGAATTATAATCTTCAACGTTTCGTCATCCCCCTCCGAGAGAAGAAAATTCTAAAAAAAAAAAAAGGCAGTTTTCTGGGAGAACCACACAGCATGGAGAGGCATACTTCCTTTACATGATTTCTTACATGATCTGTACCTTATGCTAAAAAGAGAGTCCGAGACCATTTGGAGAATGGGACAACCCGAGAGAAAATGTCATCTATGGAAGCCCAAGGTCACCAGGTGGAGAAGGGAGAAAAAGCTTAAAATATTGTATAAGCACACTAAAATATTTTAACAGAAAACAAGTACAACATATGTAAACAACTTTAAAAGAAAGTTTTTTTTTTCACATGCTAATGTCACTAGCTAGTACAAGGAGAATTTTGTTTGACCTGGAACAAATACCCTCAAGACCCTCTTCTCGTCACGTTCTTACTCAACGGGGTATAAGATCAATTTAACGGATCTTTACACTGAAAAACTGCAGAGAAATATATACACGTTGGGGGGTGTGTGTGGATATAACAGGGTCAACGAAAGATCCATGCAGTTTCCTGTCTTCATAAATAACCAGAAAAGTAACACATGCTCACGAATAAGTAATGACCAAAGCTGAATTCCACTCAATGCACTGCCATTTGATTGAGCATAAACCTGCAGAGGGCGGGCATTGCCTTCAACTACCCAAACTTCATTGAAAAGGAGGCGACTACACATTAGCACGCGCATCCTAGGGCTTCCTAAGTGCACATAACCAAGACTTCCGACGGGGTTCAGAGCAGATCACGAGGCTGAAAAGGGGCGTTACCCAGTGCCCTTTCAAGGAGGCAACAATCGACGTGATGGGAAGCAAATTTCTTCCTCCCCTGGTGTTTGACAAAGCACGTGTAGACCGGAACTTTCCTTTCTGGCAGCGGAGAATGCCTCTGGTTTTAAGAAAAAGCCTCTGTAACTCTCCTCTGGGGTCAAGACCTTTCCCCGCTAGAAACATATGCGTAAAAAGGAAATCATATGTGCAAATCTATACACACACACACACAGACATTTAGTCTTGCTTCAAGTTATATGACACAGCTGAACCCTGTAAATGTTGCAGGAAATTATCTCCCATCTGTAAGATGAAGTTAGCCCCTGATTATTTTTGCCCTTTCACTTCATGGTTCTGAGCAAGTCAGGATTACATCCATTTCGGTAGAAATGACAGATGCATACTAAGCAGCCATGCCCTGGATAACCTGCGCTATTTCTAATACTACAGTTATTTTCTCTGTCAATTAAATTTTGCTATAAATACGGTTGGCCTTGCCTTGATCCCAATATCAGTTTCAGCGAACTAATCAAATTATCTCCTACAGTTTTGGGAACGATAACCCTCCCTTCATCAAAAGAAGAAGAGGGAAGCGTCCAGACTCCCAGTGGCTTGCCAATTATAGACTGGATGCATTTAAAAAAAAAAAATCTAAGTTAGAATGACACCGTATGGTAGAAACCAAATATATTTGGAAAACCTACCAGAAGCTATTACAGAACTCATCAGGAAAATATAAAAAGAGCAGGAAGAAAAATAAAGCACTTATTCATCTGACACTTAACACTCTTCAACATTTTCCACGACTGATTTTGCTAATGGGATCTTGGGCTAATTACTTAGCTGAACTTGAGCCAAGCAACAAAATGATCACAAATAGAGCCCTTGATCATCTTTCTGGTATCCTGATGACATAGCAACCCCAGTTTTCATTTGCTATTTTCTCTTCACTTAAGCTTCCAAGCATTAAAAAGCAGGTTTGATGACCTCCATCCCTCTAAAAGACGAGCCGCACCTGCATCGGACCGACACATTTTTGGAACACGCTCTGGTTAAAAATACAGTCCTCGCAATCCAGCAAACTGCTAATGACCCCTGCGGAATTGTTTCTGTCCATACGGAGCACATGCTAATTTTATGTATTATGTATTTTATATATACATACACAGACTTTATAAAACTAACTTTTGGCAAATGTGGCAGGATTTATTATATAGGTAGCCTTACATTTACATGCCTGCTCCAAATTCCTTTTGAAAATGTCTCTTATGCAAACCTACAAAGCTTAGACTTGTGCACACACACACACGCTCTGAAATCCTATGGGAGACCCATTTTGTTCAATGTATCAACATCCTATTTTTGGCCAAAATTTGTCCAACTACCATCATAACCATGGCTTTTTTTTTTTTCTGTCAATGATTAAATGTCTGAAGACAGCACTGGCATGAGATTTACTAGGAATGGACATAAGGAAATTACTTCAGCGTGGGCATCCGTTTGACTATGGCACATGAACCTGGGATACAACAGTAAAAAACCCCAACAAACAACCCCCCCCCAATAAAACAAACAAAAAAACCCAAAACAAAAAAACAAAACAAAAAAACCCAAAACAAAAAACAACCCTTTGTTCCAGGTCAGCCCATATCACCTGCTCAGTTTACATTCCACAGAGGGCTTCTCGCAGTCATGAAATGTGCCGTTTGCCCAAGATAGGATCCACAAACAAAACAGTTTTCAAAGAACATTATGATTTGCTTTGCTCTTAACAAGTGTAAAACCAGTAGCTACTCACGTCAACCCACAAACCAATAAGGAAGTCTTATAACGCAGCACCCACCCTGCCCCTCTCCTGCTTCTGCTCAGCGTTTGGCTGGGCTAGCTTTCATGCAGACCCAGGGCCTACAGCGTCAGGATACAGCAGGCACTTTAGAGCAGGAGCTGCTGAGCCATGAAAGTTACGGCTGTGACCACCTTATCCCTATGAACTCATTGAACTGGATCAGCATCGCCGAGAAAGGAAAAGACAAGTGATGCAAATAAGTGCCGACTCTGCCGAATTTAAGCATCCAGAGTATCGTAAGAAGTGAATTTCCACAGGTCACTCTTACAAGGCCGTTGGAGAAATCTTTTTCCTGGGTGCATTTCTGCGGTCCCGGGGCATCATGAAGTGCCCTGCCGTTTCTGCTGCTGACTTCTGATGACCTCTAATTGTTTTTTGCATTGCTGGTAATAGGTTGAAAGACTTTTGTTTTCGTCCAAAAGCTTTTTATGTTCTTGCACAAGACGGGATGTGTTTTGTTGGTCTTTTTCATCCTGGTTCAGTTCTGCTATTAATTCTTGCCTAGAAAAAATATCAACAAAAGGCTTGGCATGAGACGTGCACACCTCTAGAGAAGCAAGATTCATTAGGCCACAAACAGTCAATTTATGCATTTTATCTTCTGCATTGAATCAGAAAAAGAAACAGTTATTACACTGATCTCTAGTGATAGGTAGTTCACCCAACATCTGCTATTGGTAAAGAGCTCTGCTTTGTCTGAAGACAATGTGACTCGCCAATCAAATATATGGTACTCCTTAGCTAAGTGTTCTCTTCAACCAAAAGGGGGAAAACATTGACAACACAACTCTGCTAATGGGCGTTCATTTGTTTTTGGTGGATTTGAACTATCTACCTTTTTTCTTCTCTTATCAAAGACACATCTAAATTATAAAAATGGGCCCTAGGGGGTGAAGTTGGGCTCTAAACCTCAAAAAGATCCTGAACAATAGACTGTGCAAACCTGCTGTCATGAGAGGAGACTGTGTCTAGATCAGTGGTCCTCATCCCAGTCTTCAGGACACACTTAGCCAGTCAGGTTTTCAGACTATCCATTATAATACAAGGGAGGCAGTGCATGCAAATCTCTCTAATGCATATTCATTGTGGATATGCTGAAAACCTGACTGGCTAAGTGTATCCCAAGGACTGGATTGAGAATCCCTGGTCTAAATGGTAATAGGATGTGAATGTGTGGACTGAATATCATACCACAGCTTTGTAAATCTCTTCTGTAGTGGTCAACTTGAAATGAGCCTGGACATGCACTTCTAAGGTCAAATCAGTTTGGGCAAAAACGTGAAGGATATAAATCTACTACCCAATGAGATAACGTCCTCTTCAATACAACAATCCCAAACTTGGGGGCCAAGAGAAATAAAAAGATGTATGAACTTTCTAAGATCATTAGTCCATCCTAGATAGAAGGCAATGGATCTTTTGCAGTTCAAAGTGTGCAAGGTTCATTTACCTTACTGAATGTAACCTTGAGAGAAAGGTTTGAAGGATGATAGGCTAATATAAGGTGGAAATCAGTCACTACCTTAGGCAGGAACTTAGGAGGCGTGTAAACCACCACTCAGTTATGATGAAATTTAGTATAAGGCAGAGAGGTTACTAGGGACTCGAGATCATGGACTCTGTGGGCTGAACTGACCGCCGCCGTAAAAGCAACTTCCCAGGTCAGGTACTTTAGCCCAAAAGGAAGGCCTAAAGCTCAGAGGCTTTCATCAGCTGTGTTTAACTATGCTGAGGTCCCATAACTCTCTGGGTGACTTAATGGGAAGCTCTCCTAACAAAGCAAACCCCACATAAATTTGACAACTAACGTTCGTAGTCCACTGCTCTAACCACTAGGAGACCAGGGTTCAAGTCCTGTTGTCGCTCCTTGTGACCTTGGGCAAGTCACTTTACCCTCCATTGCCTCAGGTACAAAACTTAGATTGTAAACCCTACGGGGATAGGGAAATACCTACAGTATCTGAATGTAAACCGGTGTGATATCTCCATGGTACTACAGGAACGAAAATGAACAGGTAAGAACTAATTTTCCTTTCCCTGTATGTACTCGGATCAGTCCAGACTCCTGGGATGTACCAGAGCTCTCCTACCCGGGGTGGGACCCTAAGAGTACCGCTCGGATCACACCTTCCCAAAACTCCTAGAGTCTGGAGCTCGCACATCCAAGCGGTAATGAAGAGCAAAGGTGTGCAGAGATTTCCAAGTGGCTGCTCTACAAATCTCCTGCGGCGAAATCTGTTGGCACTCAGCCCACAAGGCTGCCTGTACAATGCGCTCGGAGACCCTCCGGGAGAGGACGACCCCGAAGAAGGTACGCCGATCCAATGGCCTCTTTTAACCAATGGGCTATAGTAGCCCTCAATGCTTCATGACCTCTCTTGGGACCGCTCCAGAGCACAAATAAATGATCTGACATGCGAAAACTATTTGTGACCTCCAAATAACGCAGCAGAGCCCGTCGGATGTCTAATCTCCATAAATCCGCAGCGTGGGGATCAGAAGGATCCAAACCAGAGAATGATGGAAGTTCCACAAACTGATTCAAGTGGAAAGAAGATACCACTTTTGGGAAAAAGGAAGGAACTGTTCGCAAGGAGACTCCTGAATCCGTAATCCTCAACAAGGGCTCCCTGCAAGACAACGCCTGAAGTTCAGACACTCTGCAAGCTGAAGAAATAGCCATGAGAAATGATATCTTTAAAGTAAGATCCTTCAAAGTAGCCCTTTTTATGGGCTCGAACGGCTCATTACATAGAGCTTTAAGAACCAAGTTGAAATTCCACAACGGACAAGGCCTTTTAAGCAGAGGATACAGATGATTCGCCCCTTTAAGAAAATGCGCCACGTCAGGATGCGCGGCCAAGGAAACTCCTTGTAACTTGTACACATAGCGAATTGCGGGAAAATCCCTTAGCGAGGCAGGCCTGCAAGAAAGAGAGAATATTCGCCACCACCTCCCGAGTGGGATCTATGCTGTGTTGAATGCACCAGGCCTCAAATATTCCTGACACTCGAACATAAGCTAGTGAGGTAGAAGTCTTTCATGACTTTAAAAGAGTAGCTATCACTGCATCTGAGTATCCTTTGCTCTTCAAACGTTGCCTCTCAAAAGCCATGCCGCAAGACAGAAGAGATCCGCCTCGTCCAAATAGACGGGCCCCTGATGCAGAAGATTCGGCAACTCTCTGAACCGCAGTGGGGTGTCCACCACTAGGTTGACTAGATCCGCAAACCAGGGATGCCTCGGCCACTCTGGAGCAATTAGTACCACTTCCCCCGGATAGGTCTCTATTCTTCGGAGCACTCTTCCGATTAATGGCCAGGGTGGAAACACATACAGGAGGACTGCCGTCGGCCAAGGAAGAACCAGGGCATCCACTCCTTCCGCCCCTGTCTGTCGACGCTGACTGAAGAAACGAGGAGCCTTGGCATTTCGGAACGTGGCTATGAGATCCATGCTCAGCCTGGACACGTGTTGCATATCATCCGAAAGGCTTCTGTGGAGAGTTCCCATTCTCTGGGATCGAGACAGTGGCAACTGAGAAAGTCGGCTTGAACGTTGTTGACCCCAGCAATGTGAGAGGCTGCGATACTGACGAGATGGTGCTCTGCCCAATGAATCAGGAGCTGAGCTTCCAGTGCCACCGGTTGGCTCTTGGTTCCTCCCTGGCAATTGATATAGCCACTGTCGTTGCGTTGTCCGACAGGACTCTGACTGATTTCCCCTGCAGAAGCAGCAGAAAGGCTTGTAATGCCAACCTCGCTGCTCTGGTCTCCAGACGGCTGATGGACCAACTGGATTTTTCCAGCGGCCAGAGGCCCTGTACAGATTTGTCTTGACAGACCGCTCCCCAGCCGGAGAGGCTGGCATCCATAGTCACTACCGTCCAGACAGGCACTTCCAGGGGCATACCCCAGTTCAAGTGGTCTGAAAGGAGCCAACAGTCAAGACTAGACCGAGCAGAATCCGGAAGGGGAAGGAGAAGGTGAAACTATTTCGAGACGAGATTCCAACGGGAAAGCAATGCTGACTGCAGAGATCTCATATGAGCAAAGGCCCATGGCACTAACTCTAGAGTGGAGGTAATGGAACCAAGGACCCGCAAGTAATCCCATACTCTTGGAGGATTTTTGGACAACAAATCCCGAATCTGTCTTTGCAGCTTGACAATGCGGTCCTTGGTGAGAAAAACTCTTCCATGGTACATGTCGAACAAAGCTCCCAGGAATTCCAAAGACTGCGAAGGAGTCAGGTGGATTTTGGCGGGGCTGACTACCCAACCGAGAGACTGTAGTAGCTGAAGCACTCTCCTCACCGCCGAATGACAGAGCTCCTCCGTCTTTGCCCGAATCAGCCAGTCGTCCAGATAGGGATGCACAAATAAACCTTCTTTTCTCAGGTGCGCCGCCACTACAATCATGATTTTGGTAAAGGACCTGGGCGCCGTAGCCAGGGCGAAGGGAAGAGCGCAAAATTGAAAATGATCGCCCAGCACGGAGAACCACAGGAACGTCTGGTGGTCCGGACAGATGCCGATGTGTAAATACACTTCAGTGAGATCGAGGGACGCTAGGAACACGCCTTGTGAACCGAAGCGATGACCAATCAGAGAGTCTCCATGCAAAATCATGGAACACGAAGGCACCTATTGACTCGCTTCAGGTCCAGTATGGGCCGGTAGGTGCCGTCCTTCTTTGGAACCACAAAGTAAATGGAGTAATGGCCCTTTCGCCGTCCCTCGGGGGGGAACTGGAACTATTGCACCCAAGTCGATCAGGCACCTTACAGTGTCCCTGACCGCCTGACGTTTCTCTTCGTAGGAGCAAGGGGAGATTAGGAAGCGATCCCGAAGGCGCTAAGCAAAATCTAAAGTGTAGCCTTGTCTTATCACCGTGAGGACCCACTGATCAGACGTTAACTTGGCCCATTCCTCGTAAAACTGAGACAGTCTGCCTCCCACCAGCGGAACAGACGAATGGACCAGCCGCATTTCATTGATAGGATTTAACTCCTCCTGTGGACTGAGAGGCTCCGGATTGCCCGAACCTACAGCCACGAAAGGACTGAGACCAAGATTGCTGCCTGCCTGTAGATTGTCTGGAGGAGGAACCCGACAAACGAGAAGCTCGGAATCTGTGATTCCCCCGGAAACGAGACTGGGAAGGGAAGGTACCCCTTGGTCTAGGCTTATCCTCCGGCAAGCGATGGACCTTGTTTTCACCCAAGGATTGGATCATATCCTCCAGTTGCTTTCCAAACAGCAATTTGCCCCTAAATGGCAAAGATCCCAACTGAGCCTTAGAGGAGACATCAGCCAACCAGTTCCTCAACCAAAGTAGGCGGCGGGCCATGGAGCGTGCTGATGTCCGAAGCAGGTCATACAAGGCATCAGGCGCTGTACGCCACCGCGGCTTCTAGGTGTCCTGCCTAAATGGCTTGCTCCTGAGAAAGAGGTAATACTCTGCAGATGCTGGACCCAACGAAGTCCTGCACGCAAAGAAAAGGTGCTGCACATAGCAGCCCGGACCCCCAGTGCAGAAACTTAAAAAATGCGCTTAGGTTGCACCTGAAGCTTACGGTCCATAAGATCTCGAAGTGCTATTGCTCCTGTCACCGGGATGGTGATCTTTTTGGTTACTGCAGACACGGGAAGGGGATACAGTCTATCCATAGCCTTGCTGACTTTCAGCCCCAACTTTGGAGTGTCCCATTCACGGAACAGCAAGTCAGTGACAGACAAATGAAATGGAAAAGACTTTGTCGGCCCCCGGAGACCCACCATGACTGGGTCAATGTTCCCTAAACGGGAATCTTCCTTAGGTACCTCAATACCTAATTCTTCCAATACAGAGTGGGTCCAACTCATCTCTTCTAAAGAGACGGACCACCTTAGGGTCATCTCCCTCCATGCCTTGAGGCTTGACGTGGTCCAAGTCATCGTCAGGATCCACCCCCAGCGGGGGCTTGTCACCCAAATTCATGTCATCTGGGCCAGAATCCGGTGAGGACACATCGCCCACTGGACGGGCCGGGGCGGAAGCACGGAGGGGCCGAGGAACTGCAGCATCTCCTTTCTCTGGAAGCGGAGACAGCTTAGGGCCATGTGCTCCAGAGGCCAGCAAGGCAACTCCTGCCCCTCTCTTGGCAGCTTTGCGGGCTTTAAAGGCTTTGTGCAGGAACATAATAAAATCAGAAGAAAATGAGGAAGAGGAGGAGTCAGAATCCCTCTCAGGGCTCTGTCCCTCTTCGTCAGCGACCTCCTCTGCCCGACTGCCCCCCTCAGGAGCCTGAAAGTGCGGTGACAAAAGTGGGGGTAAATTCCTCTCCCCCCAGCGTGGCTAGCTCAGCCGCACAAAAAGTTTGCAAAATGGCCTCCGTTCCCGCGCTGAGTGGGAATGGGTCTGAGGTGTTCTGCTGCAGCCGCCCGAGCCTTCCCGGCTCGCAGCATGGCTTAGAAAGGCGGAACAAAGGCCGTCTCTGGAGATGCCGCACAGGCGCGTCTCCACACGCCTTGCAGGCCGCCCGCCGCATGAGAGAAAATTAAAAGAAACGCTGATTGAGAAACAAGCCCGCTCCCAGCGCAGCCCGATAACGGAGGGAGACCCGGCACAGCAAGGCACTCTGCCCCGAAACAGGAAAACACAAAACTTTGTTCTTTTTTTTTTAAACCTGATCGACGTCTTCCTGGGTCTTCTGCCTCTGAGGGTGAGTGAGCCGGGCTCCCCATTTCATTGCGAGGACTTAGCTCCTCCAGAGCTCTGGTCGAGACCTTCTCTCCCTGGTTTTCTGCCCCCTCAAAAGGGCTGGTTCCAGGATTGCTGCCTCCTGGTTCCTTGTCTCTGAGCTCCTGCTCGGGGCCTACTCTGACAAAACCTTCTATTCGGCCGGAAACGAGATTGCCCCGCAAAGGGACTCTTGTTTCCTTTAGGCTTATCTTCCGGCAGCCTATGCCCTTTGGTCTCACCGAGACATTTCACGAGCTCCTCCAAGTCCTTTCCAAACAGAAGCTTTCCCTTGAAAGGCAGTTCTCCTAACCGAGACTTAGACCACACATCCGCCAACCAGTTCCTTACCCAAAGGAGACATCTGACCGAGACTGTGGAAATCATAATTCTCAAAGAAGTTCTGATGAGGTTGTACAATGCATCTGTGACATAAGCCACCACTGCCTCTAGACAGTCCGCCTACTTAGCCTCAGATTCAGAAAGCATTCTTGTAGCCTGCAACTGCTGAACCCAACTGTCACAAAAACTGACTACAGAAATTTGAAGGAAGAAGCCATTTCTAAGGCACATGCTAGACAGAACAGAAAGCAGGAAACTGTCGAAAAAAGTCTAAGATCAATTTTGGGGAAAATAAATCATCCATTTTTCCTTGCAGAAGAAAGCAAACTGAGGCACATTGGTGGCCGTAGTAATGTGGAAACTACAGAACATGATCAGAAGTGTTTCACCTAGACGGCTCTGGAAAATGTCCGATTAATGCCGAGCGAAAATGAAACATGCCTTCTGAAAACCCTTAATCCAGAGAAAAGATTTACACATGCCACCCCACAACGTCAACATGAACTACTGCAATATAAATGATTTCTCTGCCCATTCTCTAAATATTTTCTTGATAACCTATGTAAAAATGGTAGGCAAACAGTACAGAAACGACAACCAACTACAATCAGGCACCAGAATGTAAAATGGGCAAACACTTCCAAGCGCAGACTGAGATGAGCCAATACTAGTTGGCATCACTAAGCCATGTCTCTGGTTAGAGATGGGCCAAAAAGCCATGATCGTATCCAACTCTTGCCCAGCTTCCAATGCTGATAGGATTTACTGGATCATGAATGGAAATCTGGCTACAATATTCTGATGAGGGATTGTTACATATACCCCTGATTTTTCAGAATCATTTTAATCAGATCTCAGATGGAGACTAGATAATCCACATTTGAAATAGTGGCAGGAGGGGTAAGGCATTATCTGCATAAGATCATTATCTGTGTAAGATGGCTTTTTGAGAGTTCTAAGATAGCAGAGTTGAACAATAAAAAAGTGCAATCTATCATCATTGTGTAGGGATATGAAGTCTGTATGGAGTGTGCAACTTCTCTTGCTGCAGTGCAAGCCAAAACAGAAAATTAAATTTGACAAGATTATAAAGCAGGGGTGGGCAGCTCTAGTCCTGGAGTGCAACAAATAGGTCTGGTTTTCAGGATATCCACAAAAAATATGCCTCCACAGTATGCAAATCTCTCTCATGCATAATCATTGTGGACATTGAGAAAACCAGATCTGTTTAGGGCATGCCAGGACTAGAGTTGCTTACCTCTGTTATAAGGCAAGTAGTCTACTTACTTTCTCTGCAATAGCAATGCAATTTCTGTTTGAACTTTCATGTATTCTTGAGCCATTTTACAGTGCTGTTCATAGACGGCCATAGATTCTTTGGAGTTCGGACATGGTTGTAGGGGCTGAAAATAAATCAGACATATTAAAAAGTAATCAACTGATATTGCAATATATAGCCTGCTAGAATGTGCCTGAAATATATTTATAACACGCTTTCGGAAACAAGAAAACCTTTAAAGAGATGTGCAAAACCATGCTCTGGGAAGTTTTGGAGCAGATTTGAAAACTGCTTTTGTTTGCTGTGACACTTTTGCTTATTACAAGAAGGCAAGATCAAAGCCCTGTTTAATCACCATTGGTGATTTTCATGGTGCCAAGTTACTTGTAGTGCTGGAAAGGATGTTTATAGCATGCGGAGTCACTTGTGGACGTGTCAGCCTCTGCCAATGAATTCTAAAAAGTGCAGCTTAAAAGGTGCTGTCCAAAGCAAGTGCCAAGGGACCTCAATATAGGGACAGGTATTAAAGGCTAAGACTAGCTATCCCCTGCAGGGCTTCAGGAACAAACAGAACAACAGAAGGAGAGGTGAGGGGAGAACAAAAGCAAAGTAATTAGAGAAGACGCTCAACTTGTTGACCTGAGCAGCTAAAAGTACCATGAGCTGTGATCCCCTCAGACTGCCGGAAGGACATTTATAAAAGGACGAAGCAAATTCTATCAGGCCAATTGCATTGCCTATAGCAAGTCGTATTTCACTTAGACTTATGCTAAATTTATATTTCATCTCAAGAATCTTCTCTAGAGGGGATTTTTTTTTTTTTGCTTTGTACAAGTAAAAAAAAAAAAGTTTGCTTTGTCTGAGCTTTTGTTTGTTTACACTTTTTATGGTAATTATACATTTAGAAAGGTTGTTCTCCAAAGCCTCCTGTTCTAGTTTATTTTTATAATTCTTATAGATTCTTTTTTTTTTTTTTTTATCATCACGCTATGCAGTACCATTTTGGGTCTCATCAGGCTCTTCCTTTTAAATTTTGTGATGTCCCCTGCTGATTCTGGGCTCTGCGAAGTCAGTCAATTATAAATCAAGTTTATATATATGTATTCTAACAGCTGAAACAGACTTCTTTGACGAATGATACATTTAGCATTTATTTATTTATATTTATTTATTTATAGGTTTTTATATACCGATAGCCGTTTGCACATCGTATCGGTTTAATAATAAGCATTATTACTTATTATGTTAAGGTTAATATTAAATTAAAACTGGTTGCTTTTGTGAGAATGCATCCAAAGCTGCAGCAAGCTTGTTTGGTTTCACCCAGCCTACCAAGAGTGGGGAGTTTTCGGTGACAGCTTGACCTCACAAAATTCCAAATAAAAGGGTCATCCTCAATTGCTTTAGTGGCTGTACTAAGTGGGTTCCATTCCCAAGCCTGGTTTCTGCCCCTTGGATCAGCTGGGTCGCTGTATCACCTAGTGGCCAGCATAAGCCTAATTGATTCCAGAGGTAGCCATGGACTACAGGATCCTGGTCCCTACAGTTACTGCAACAGCTGGACTAAAGGCAAGTGGGAAGAGGGGTCGTCCCCCCACAACAAAAAAAAAAGTTGAAAAAAAGTAGGGTGCTTGTGAATGGAAAACCATGGCGCTGCAGACCCATTGAGTTAGAAAGCCAAAGTAACAGGAGGAAACTGCCACTCAACCACCCCGCCCCCCCCCCAACAAAAAAAAAACTTGAGCAAAAACCTGCAAGACCTGAAGCGGTACTGACCAGACTCACTAAAAAGCAAAAGCTTAAAAGGCAAGGTGCCCAACCCCAGAATGAGATGCTTGGAAGGTGACCTAATTGCCAGTTCCCTTTAAAAAGAACATGGATCCTACATGACCTGATCTAGTGATCCCGGGCAGCCGCTCCCCTCTCCTTACCAAGTTTGTCCTCCCATACAGTCCAGATTGTGCTAAAGTTAATTGTTCACAAGAAATATACTGCTGAATGTGCCAGACTTGGTTGTCTGAGAAGCAGCGGGTGGTGCTAGTCTGCCACCAGCCATTCCTGTTGCTTCTGCTGGACTGTGCCTTGCAGAGGAAATGCTGCAAAGAGCAACAACATGGCAAGGGAACTGCTGCCGACCGCTTATGCGGACGGAAAGAAATCCAGCGATCTGAGCAGCGCTCGTGGCACACGTCTTCTTTTAATGCCCCTTCCCTACTGCTGAAAAAGCACCACTCTGATTAACCATTCAAGATCTGCACAGCTCCCCAATCATGGCTGTTCCTGCAGTAGGATGAAGCAATGTGGCTGTAACAGCATGGAAGTAAATTACAACTGGCACTAGAGTTCTCCGTAGACAAGCTGGCATGGATCAGCCATTACGTGTGGGTGAAGTCATCCAATGGCACCGACACAGACCTAACTCTCGAAGTTCAGTGACTTTACTAAGCACGCGCGGCAGTTCCCGCGTGCACACACTGCCTCGTGAGCCCCCTCGGTCTCTCTTTATCTGAGCTGCCGCACGGTCGTGTCCCAGGCTCTCTTTCAAATATTTTCATCTTTTGGCCTTGTGCCTCCTTTTTACTGCTGCCTTGTTTGTTTCAAATTGTTTTGTGGCTGCTTTCGCAGCCCGTCAAATAGAACTTTTAAGTATATTAAAAAAAAAAAAAAAAGAATTATGTACAGAAAGTCAAAAGGAAATGTCAAAGAGCTCAGAGATGCCCAAGACCAAGAAGCCTGTTTTAAGCAAGTTTAAGGTTTGCATCTGTGGGTGCCTGATGTTTACCATGGATACTCACGCCATCTGCTAATACCTGGGCCCAGGCCATGACTCCTCCAATTGCCACAGCTATGGTCATATGTCCCCAAGGTGCAGCAGCTCTGCTCCTGGAAGATGAAGGCCAAAATGCATCAGGGAGTAAGAGGCCCAAGCCTCGGGGCGAAAGCAAGCAGTGGAGCTGCTCTTCATCAAGAAGTGAAGTATTGTTGGGTTCCCAGCACAAGAAGCTGAAGTGGGAAGCTTCCCCCCTCTCAATCCTGTAAGCATAGGAAGGCTCCCCCTCTCCATTGGTCTCTGGATCCACTGCAGGCCAGGGGTCGAGTGTAATGCGGAAGCCTGTGGCACTGTGATAGATGCTGAGAAAGGCTCTAAGCAGCACAGGGGTCCCCCTTCGGGGACGTCTCTTAGAGCTGAAGAGACGATCGGTCTATGGTTCTCAACACAATGGCAGGACATAACCCCAAAGGCACAAGTGCTGAGCCATCTGTTTTATCCACAGAGCTGCCCATGTCACTGGCATTCAGTTCCCATTCCAAGACCCAGTCAACACATTCAGCACGGCAGATAGTGGCACCATCAGTGATTCTGGAGTGAAATGCTTCAGCGCGTATATCTAAGAGTTTTGCAGTAGATGTCATGGTGAGGAAGGAGCTACGGGTGCCCTCTGTGGAATGGAGTGGAGTGCTGATTGATGGGAGTTGTCGATGCAATCGGAGTGGAGTACCTTGGAGCCAGCCACCATTAGAACAGGAGCAGCAATGATACTGAGTTCCTCTTCAGCTTTACCAGCAACCCTGAGTGAAGATGAGCTGATCTGGGTTTCTAAATAGGATGTCTCTCCTTTAACTCCAGCTCAGAGGATCCTCCAACCAGTGGGAATCCATTTATCGGAGCTGGTGAAGAATTTCTTTGCCTCCTCAAGCCCTGGAGACAAAAAAAAGAGGGAAATCAGAGCTCTCCTATCCAAGACAGAGGAAATATTCCCACAAAGTGGGACTGCTCCAAGTTCCGCACCGCTGCATACTTCACTGCAGGAGCTGCTAGTGTTATGGAAGCAAGTCCTCACCATAAGGCAGTGGATTATCCTCTTCCAAGGGAGGGTGAGGAAGTGAGCTCTGTCCACTCTCAATTCTTCCTGGGTGTTTCCCCTCCAGACCAGTGAAAGCCTCCAGCTCAGTCGCATTCTTTAACAACAGACTCATGCCTTAATGTTCTCCCATGGTCAGGAGACAAGGATGATGCCACAGGTATTCCATCTGATCCTCTTCCAGACTTGCTGCAGGATAGCTTCCCCATGGAGGATCTATGTTACTTTTTTAAAACTTTGTATTTATTTGCATTTGATCTATTACATACAGGCATAACTTGTCATGGAAAAATAAGTGCACATAACACAGAGAAAAATACTGCCAAACCTGTTAAATAAATCAAGAAAAACAAATCCTGTCAGTGCACTATATGTGAGACCAACATATTAAAGGTGTCCAAGGGAAAAGTCTAGAAGTGGCTAAATCAAAGCAAGAGGAATAGGAAGTCTGAAAAAAAGAGAGAGCGAATACAACCAGATAACATTTAACATGACAAATATCCCTACTCATCTGCAACGTGAAAAGGAAAGTTACAAAGTAGAAGATTTCTTAAAGTCAATAAAGGACTTCAGCTGGGAAGACTCAAAGAAAATATACTTAACATTTGAGAATAAAAATCAACATTTACAAGGAAAAGGTTTGTGGATAAGGTGGCAAAGAATCTGTATATCAGTTTCAAACAAGAAAAAGACCCAGAACAGACACCTTTGGGCTCCTTCAGTTTCTTCAATACCCAACAGACTATAGCTATCCCAGCTCACAAACTTCTCCAAGACCTTCACATAAGGACGTTGCAGATGATGTAACTATCCCAGCTCACAAACTTCTCCAAGACCTTCACATAAGGACGTTGCAGATGCCTTTCAGAGGCACATAAGCTAGACTTGCAATATGGAGTGGATTTGGAATGCTCCTATTACCGCAGCATTCTGTAGTGGTGGAACTGGCATTGAAGCATGCTAAGCACATTTGTGCTCACTTATATGCTCCCGGGGAATGCATGAAGGCATTGGATGCATTTGGGAGGAAGGCAAATTCAGAGTTCCATGGACTTTAGCATTGCATGAATGTGTTCAAAAGCTAAAAACCTTGATGGACTCATCAGACCGAGAACAGGTGGACTTCCATTTAGTAGTAGAAGACGTGGAGGAATGTGAGAAGCACCATTTGATACTGTGGCCAAGACTTTTGCTGCTTCTTTAGGAGCCCAAACCTTTGTGTGGTTATGGGTGCATGGCTTCCGAGAGGATGTGCATTAATATTACAGATGTACCTTGCAGAAGGATGACAAAGTTAGAGAGTGGCTTTGATTAATGAGCATCAATCCACAGTACAGTCATTATCAGCTATGGCAGGGATCAACTGGCTCCTGCCCAATGCTAGTAGTTTTTTTTTTTTTTTTTTTAAACAAGTGCCCATTCTTCCAAAGGCATCCTTTTCACTGTCATCAAGCTCCTCCTCCTTTTCAGCAGCAGCAGCTGCCTGCTTGAGGTCGACAGAGGGTATGGTGTCAACCCAAGGCTCAGCAGCAGATGCGTCCTAAGCCAGGCACTAGTTTTTATTAACCAAGACCTCTCTCCAATGGGGAGAAGGTTTCAGTCCTTCCTTTCGGTTGGCTCTGAATCACCAACAACCTGAAAATTGTGGAGTACAGTTACCACTTATGCTTCTCGCACCCTCCTCCCAATGGAACTCAGTCTTCAACTCTAACCCTTTTCAGTCTGTCCAACTGTTTTTGGAGTCCCTTTTCCTCCAGGAGTCAATCCTGTACATTCCCAGAAGTGCGGTCAGGGATTTTATTCCCAGTACTTCTTAATCCCCAAGAAGTGAGGGAGACTGAGGCCTATACTGGACTTGTGAAGACTGAATAAACTGCTGGTTTGAGACAGGTTCAAGATGTACTCACACCAGATTGGTTGTGTACACTGGATCTGAAAGACACTTATGCACACATTCTCATTCATCCTGCTCATTAGAAATTCCTCACGTTTGTGGAGAAGGATGTGCACTATTATATAAGGTGCTACCCTTTGGCCTCTCAGTGTTCATGAAATGCCTTGTCATAGTGACGGTATAGCTTTGTCAGCAGGGAGTCTGTATATTTCCATACCTAGACAATTGGTTGGCAACAGGTCCATCTCTGTCAGGAGTTCTGGAGTCCCTCGAAAAATCCATATGGTTCCTCCAGTCCCCAGGCTTTCTAATTAACTTTGCCCAGTCAAAGATGGTTCCAGCTCAAAGAATTCAGTTCATAGGAGCCTGAATAGATTTGCTTCAGGAGAAAGCGTTTCTTCCTGTCAAAAGAGCCACATTGTTGATGGGCCTAGTAAGGGCCTTCCTTTAACAGGACAGAGTGTTAGCAAGCATAGTCCTGATCCTTCTCTGTCACATCACAGCTACTGTGGTACCTCTAACTCATCTGCACATGTGGGGCCTTCATTGGGGGATCAACTCTATCAATCTTTATCCCACCATACCTCAGTAACCTCTGGAGGATGAATCTGGAAGTCTTAAAGGTGAGTCTCTTGCCATGAGTCCCACTACATCAAGTGACTGTGTCTGCTGATGCCTCTACACCAAGGGGTGTGGAGGTGCACACCAGTGCGACGTGGATCCATGGATTGTGGTTCCCAGCAGAGAGCCATCTACTAATCAACTACCTGGAGCTGCAAGCCATTACTTAGGCTCCGACAGCTTTCTTTTACCTCCTCTTGGGAAAGAGAAACTTAATCCAGATGGACAACCAAGTGGCCATGTTCTATATCTGCAAGCAGGGAGGTATGGGCTCTTATGCTAGGAGGCCATCTGAATCTGGTCATGGACAAGACATCACAATACTCATCTCCAGTTAACCTAGCTTCTGGAAAAACCAGAATAAGTTGGTGGACCGCCTCAGTACAGTGTTACTCCCACATGAGTGGTTCTTGGCTCAAAGAGTCCTGAATGAATTGTTCAGTTGCTTGGGAAGACTGGTGATCAACCTGTTTGCTTCAGACGTCAACTGGAAGGTTAAAAAGTTATGCTCCATGCATCCAAGCAGCTACAGATCAACTCCCAACACTTATCTTTTAAACTGGAATGTTTGTCTACTCCATGCACATCCACCAATTCTCTTAATCGCCAGGACTGTCCGGAAGGTCCTTCAGAAAAAAACCAAACAGGATACTCCTTATTGCACCAAATTAGCCACAACAAGTGTGGTTTCTATATCTCGTCTATCAGTGCAATCTCTGATTCCATTGGGGATATTTCTGATCTCATCACACAGGAAGACAGCAGGTTCTACAATCGCAGCCTTCCATTCCTGACTCTCATGGCATGGATGGTGAATGTGCAGTAGCCTCCTCCTTGCTCATTCTGAAAAAGGTGAAGGATGTGCTGATTTCAGCTAGAAAACTTTCAACCAGAAGATATGATATTTTCAAGTGGCAGGCATTCTTGACATGGTGTGGGACCAGGACTCTGGATCCCTTCTTATATGGCCCAAGGGGCATGCCTCAATATCTATTCTTCCTCATGTCCTCAGGTCTTAACACCTTTTTGGTCAAAACTCATCTCAGTGCTATTGCAGCGTATTACCAGCAGGTAGAAGGGGGCTCTGATCTCTCTCCGCCTTTTGTAATTCAAGTTTATGAAAAGGCTGTGCTAGTGCCTTTGGATCTCAATGTGATCCTAGCTCAACTCATGAACCCTCCTTTCTAATAGCTTGAGTCTGTAGATTTGAAGTTTGTCACCTGGAAAGTGTTGTTTCTGGTGGCCATCACTTTGGTGAAAAGTGAGCTGCAGGCGCTGATTTCATATTCACTATATCTTTAGATTGTTTTCAATAAGGTGGTTCTACCTACTCACCCCAAATTCCTGCCAAACATGCTATTTGTGTGCCATATTAATCAAACTACTGTACTACCTACATTCTTTCCAGGACCACATGCATACAAAGGAGAATGAGCTTTTCACTCATTGGAATTTAAGAGCACCCTGGCATATTAGTATCATCTAGTAAGGACTCAACCTCATTGTCAAGCTTCTGAATTGTTCATGTCTTTTTATCCCAATAAATTGAGAAGAGCAGTTGCAAACAAACTATCTAATTGGCTAGTCCCTGTATAGTGCACTGTCAAGTGCTGGCTGGCTTACAGATTACAGACTCTGTCAAGGCTAATCAAGTGAGAACCATGGCGACTTCAGTAGCTTATCATCTCAGGGTCACTTCTATTGAAAACATTTGCAAAGCTGCTACTTGGTCGTCTGTGCACATCTTCATGTCCTACTACTGTGTGGACATCATGTCCTGAGACAACAGAAACTCTTGACAAATTCTGCATGGCTTTTCACATGGTAGTTTACCTTCCACCTGATGGACCCAGGTTGTGCAGTGCAACCCTCAACTTGGGACTTTCCATGCATGATGACTAATTGCTGCCTGCCAGTCGATGGAGAAAGCAAGTGTGATTACCTATGAATAAGGTTCTCTCTAGGCAGCAGGATGAATTAGTCATTCTTAATATATGCTCACCTCCCTGGAGAATCGATTACCTTGCTAAGGTTTAAACTTTGGAAAAGACTGAAGGGCTCAAGTAGCAGCATGCATGCACAGGAACTCCCACACATGCTCAGTAAAGTCTTTGCTGAGTTCTAAGAGCTGGGTCCGTGTTAGTGTCTTTGGATCACGGCATCGATGCCTAATTGCTAATTTATGCTGCTAAATATGGAGAACCTTGTTTTCAGGTAAGCAAACTTGCTCTATGTTCTAATGAAACAGAGATAACTCTGTATGCACAGGACTCCAGAGGCAGGCTAAGCTCCAGAGTCTCAATGCGTGGATGGTGCAGGGAAGAGGGCTTTAGATTTATTAGGAACTGGGGAATATTCTGGGGAAGGGAGAGCCTATAACAAGACAGGCTCCACCTTAACTACAGTGGGATCAGGCTGGTGCCACTAACTTTTAAAAAGGAGATACAGTAGCTGTTAAACTAGATATTTGCTCAGCAGCACATGATTCCGAGGGAGGTGTTTTCAAAAGATAATGGCAAACCAAGTTAGAATATCCAGATAAAAAGATGATTGTAAAAGCTGAAAAATACCAAATTATTTAAATACAGAGTACACAGATCAAAATGACTCCAAACTGCCTATACCATCTGATAATAAGCAGGTTATGGATACATATAAAATTAAAAATACAAATAAACCTACTTTAAAATGTCTATGCAAATGCCAAGTATGAAAAAAGACTGGAAAGCTAAAACAAAAGGAAGATTTAGACATAATAGGCATCTCAGAGAGCTGATGGAACCAACGGGACACTGACAAGACAAATCAAATTGGTGGAGGGGTGGCACTATATGTTAACGAAGGCTTAGAGTCAAGCAGCATAAAAGTTTTGTAGGAAACAACTGTACTCTAGAATCCAATGGATTGTAAGATCTGAGGCAGCATAGTTTTACCAGACATAAATCTTGTCAGATGAACCTGATAAGTATTTGTTTAATATTTCCACTATTTTTTTGTCTTTCTCCACACACACTGCTCCTTGTGACCTTTCAATTTCACTATACCAATTCGGGCCTTCCTCCTTTCTCTGATACATCTGAAAAATATTTTGTCACCTCGCTTTACCTCTTTGGCACTCCATTCTTCTGCTTGATCTTTTGCTTTCCTGATTACTCTCCTCATCTCCCTCAGTTTCACCAGGTATTCTTCCCTGTGTTCCTCTTTTTGGGATCCTTTGTACTTCTTGAATGCTGTTCTTTTTGCCTTTATTTGTTCAACCACCTCCTCTGAGAATCAGATCGGTTTCTTTTTTTTTTTGGTTTACTTTTCTAACATATAGATTTATTTCCTTTGTAATAGCTCCTTTTAATTTGGCCACTGTAATTCTACCTCTCTTATTTTCTCCCAGTCTTCTAGTTCTTCCTCCAGGTACGACCCCATTTTGATAACTAATCTGGGGGTAACTGGCATGGAGTGACGGTTCCTACCCTTAACAGAAGGCATGGTGATTACTACCCTTAACCAATTAGATTTCATTCTTTTGATACAACTGAAACAGCGCTCTCCACTTTGGCAGTGGGGGGGGGGGGGGAGAGGGGTGAGGGGAATTGGATTCAGACGACAGACAACGCTAGGCCCCGACTTTTATGGTCAGGGGTACTGATTCACAGACATTAGGGAAAAGGCCCAGGACTGCTTATACGGCCATGACCAAAAGCAAAGAACTTTCAAGCAACACTGTCTGAATTATCAAGAAGGCTACTCACCTCGAAAAAATGCTGCTAACAGTAATTTTATTATGGGCTTTGACAGTTACTTGGCTTTGATTGTAAATATTACTACCCTTAACATAAGTCTTGGGGGTAACTGGCACGGAGCAGCAGATACTACACATAACGGAAACATGAGGGGTAACCTGCACGAAGCGGCTGTTACTATCACATGATAATTGTTGGGCAGTCTGGATAGTCGGTATAGATGGCGGTTACTAAAATAGTCCGTGGTCTTTTTTAAAAAGCATATGGGGACAGACTTAAAGATCTAAACATGTATATCCTAGGGGAAAGGCAAGATGGAGAGAAATGACAGACAATTCAATATTTGAACTGTTTTCATGGAAAGGAGGCTCTAGAATTGAGGGGTCATGCAATGAGGATGAAAGAAGGTACTCTTAGGAAATATTTCTTTACAGAGAGGGTAGTGAATGTATGGAACGGCCTTCCCAGTGGGAGGTGATGGAGACAAAAAGATATCAGAATTCAAGCAAGCAAGAGATAAATAAAGGGGATTGCTGAGTGAATGATGGGAACTGAATCTAAATTAGCAAGCTTGCATTGGCTCCCTGTTCCATTTAGAATTACATTTAAAATGGTTTGGTTAGTACATCATTTGAGAACTCGCCCAGTAACTTCGTGGATTCTAATTATGATTAGGGCCTATTGCCCTTCTAGATCTTTCTGTTCATGCCAGAAAGTTTGGCTTGAAGTGCCATCATTAGGGAAAAGGCCATCATTTAAACAGGTCCAATTATGCAAAATTTGGAAATCTGCATTTTCAGTGGTGGGCCCGGATCTTCGGTACAGCCTACCTGAGGGGCTGAGATCTGTCACCTGTCTTAAAACATTGAAGAAACAACTACAAACTTTATTCTTTGAGCAAGTCTATTATTAGAAGTAATTTTTAAATTTAAGTCATTTTATTTTCATCACCTATTTAATGATGCTTTTAATTATTGTTCATTTTTATGCTTTGTTTTAACCTGTATTGTTATGTTGTAATTCTCCTGCTTTATTTATTGTAGATGTGATGATTGGTTTGTAGTTAGATTCTATTTAGTATTTTATTTTTGAGTTATGTTTTTCATTATGCTTCATTTTTTAAATTATGTTTATTACTATCTGCTCTTATTTTGTGAGTCACCCAGGATTTGAGTGGCATACAAATACATTTAACCATAACCATTAGTATACGGTCTCTTTTTCTGCTGTCATGGTTCTAAGTGAGGCGACCAAATTTGCTGATGACCCAAAATTGTTTTGACTCATTAAAACAGCAGCGGATTGTGCTTTGCAGAATCATCCCTTTCCAACCTAGAGTTTGTTCTCTGCTGTTTCCCCCCAGTGCTGCTGTGCTCGGTTCCTGCCTATCATAGCAGCTGCACAGCTCTAGGTAAGGCTCTGACCTCACCACAGCTCTCAGATGGGTGTTATGCAGCTGTCTAGCGCTAGTCAGGGAGGGTTAGCTTCTGGGCATGGAGTATGGGCTAGGCCGAAGATGATTAGGTACCAAAATTGCCTACATGAAAAATAGGCCAATTCCCACCCCCCAAAAAATTCTTGGAGTTGCAAAAATTAATGTATTAAAAGACAAACTCTAGAGCCACACAGGATGATCTCTCCCCTTCCCATCCCCCCACCTCCCCAACACTCAACCCGTTGAATACATTCAACCAGCCAATCAGATTAGTTGCGTGGAGGTCTACACATATGTAGAGCACACTCTGTGGCCCAGGATATTTCTGGAGATCAGCCGCCCTGAAATTCCCTCATGCTGACTGCCACTTGCGAGCTCAGGTTCCCGTCTCCAATGGCTCTGTCCCAAATGCAGCAGACAGCTCTAAGTGCTTGCAAAAAGAGCAGCTTCTAAATCTATCAACATCTTTTTTTTTAAACTTGTAGAGCATGCAGTGTCCCTAGACTTCAAAAATACTTTTGAACTTGACACAGTAAGTGTCTTATTTTATATGCTTATAACAAAGTGGGACCTATTAAAGCCATCACTGGGTGATATATTCCAGCTGTATACAGAGATCACTTAGCTCTGATCACAGTTCAAGGGCACGCAACTGGCAGATTTTGTGTGATAGGTGGTTTAGATACACAGATGCCTTTTACTGGCAGGTGATCTGGGGTACATTATTTCACCCAAAATTTATTTCAGAGATGGTAGATTTAAAGAGGACAGTGAAAAATATGCTGACCAAAGGACGTTTGTACATTTTTCTCTTGCGCCCAGCATTAAGGCTCTAGAAAGATAATCCCAAATGCTGTACAGTGAAAAAAAACCAAAACAAACATTTGGAAGACCCAGAGTCAGGTTCTTTAGGTTTCGTACATTGAACAATGACTACAAAATAACAAAATATTCAGTGAGAAAATAGAAGCAGTGGTGCTTTTAAATGCAGTCAGAAGTGAGTGAGATGCACAGTCAGTCAACAGTCTCCTGGGTAGGGTGTCTCAGACTGCCGCCACCATGGGAAAGTAAACAGGAAAATCACCTCTTCAGCATTTCCATGAAAAGAAAACTGCTCAGATTACTTACCTGTAATGGCTGTTCTCTGATAAGAGCAGTTCAGTGGAGTCACACATATAGCTCATGCAGCCTTAGCCATGAAAGAAAGACCTGGACAGCTTTCCTGAAACGGCTACTGAACATGTGCCGGGAGGGATTTGCACAATAGTGGACCGATTGCTCTTCCAGTTTAACCTGCAAAAAGGAATGACTCCTCGTATGTTTGACCTGATTAAGAGTGTAAGCTCAACTGAGCAAGGACTGTCCCATGTGTGCTTTTGTACAGTGCTGTGTACGTTGAGAAGTGCTATAGAAGCAACAAGTAGCAGCAGAATCCACTGAGCTGCTGGCAATTGAGAACCAATTTTGCTTCCTCTAATAAGAGACAGCTTGAGAAGTGGTCACAGATATGGGATCAGCAGGCCCAAGGGCTTTCTTCACGTAAAAAGTTCTGTGTAATGGGAGTGCAATCAAAAAAACAAACGAATGCTTTGGTCTGAGAAATCTCAATTTTGTCATTTTTCCTTTTAGTTTTCAATGAAATTCAACTTTAACAAGGAACAGAAGATGATTTATTTTCTCCCAGGTATCTCACAGAGCTGTTGGCATCAAAAAGCTGGGTGGACTTTCTAAAAGGCTCGAATCTGCTTCAGTCAAAAGACTACGGCATGCACCACCTCTCAGGAACAAGAGGGTGAGGGGAAAGTTTTGGAAGGAGAACGGATGACTGATGAAGGTAGAAATCCGCCGCCGCCTTAGGAAGGAACTTTGAGTAAGTGCGATGTACCCGTCTGTCAGGTGGATAAGCCACTGAGGCCTACGGCTCACTGATTATAACCCTGCCTTGGAGGTCAGCTTCCAACTGGGCATGGCCCAGAGCTTCCCCCTTCCCAGGCCTGAACCACTGGAGGCACCATCCTTGAGCAAATGCTCTGTCTGGAGATGTATAGTTACTGCCCCAGAGGAACTCGGCTCAATTTAAAGCCAAACATGTGTTATATGAGAATTTTTATTTCAAAATAGTATCAAAGTACATTTTAACAACAAATGCTAAGTGCAATACACAATACCCACGTTTAAAATCTACACATCATACTCACATGCATACCACACATACCATCACAACACACCACATGCTAAAAAGATGTGACATTAACTAAGACATCAACCAAGACATTAACCAAGACATTGTGTAGGCCCATCAACAGCAACTCTCAACGCAGATGGGGACACTTTGTGGTTATCTTTGAGGGGCAAATAATCAAAAGTAAATTTCAAAGAAGACATTTTCTTCAGAAAATAACTAGGAATGTGCCAACATCCTGTAAGTCCCTCCCCAGATCTCTGTGCCTAGGAGGGAGTACCACCGAAAAGGCACAGACTCTCAATAAATAAATACACAGAGACTTCAGAAATTAGAAGCCCATTTTCTGGGCTAGCTTTTGGCCATCTGTCATTGTAACAAATATCTTCGGAGGCAAGGGCTGGGATGCTGTGAGAGTTATTATAGTCTGGTTTAGATAAAACCAATGATTCTGATGATAAACGTTTTCTTTGTACATCGCCTTGGTCCTTAAGTTTAGGCGACTAATAAATTAAGGTAACTAAGTAAAAGATTACTTTATTAGCAAAGAAGAAAAATGCATGCAGGCTCTGAGCCTAGCTCTCCCCGCCCAGAAATGGGAATGGAGTAGAATATCAATTCTTAAAGAAACCTGTTTCAGCCAAACACAGGGGCTGCTGTGACTGATGTGGAACCATTGACAATGCAAAGACAGAAACAGAAGTTCATTTTAAAACCACGAACTATTCAACTGGGAACACTAAGAAGAATGGGGAAAAAGTATCTCCAAAAACTGTGATGCAGCGCAAATCAGCAAGAAAACCCATCAGAGGTTCAGTCGCACGCTCTTCTTCAGATGACAGATGAAATCGAAACCCGTTATATTTTGCCGGGTGCCATGATGGTCTTTGTGTATGGCTCAGCAGCTTTCTTTCAGGAATCTCGCCTTAAGATCCTCTCATAATAAAAGTCACATGCTATTCGAGAAGCCATTTTATAACACTTTTTTTTGGATGGGTATTTCGAAGGTCCTGCTGCTTTAAATGAATTAAATGGTTTCTTGAGTCGCTCAATGGTTCAAAGCTTGACTGAGAGTGGAAGCGCAGCTCCCAAGGGGCCAGTAGGCCTGGTGAAAAGGATAACCGGGAATTAGTGTCCCAGCCATTGCACTACAGTGACACCTAGTGGCTAGCCCCAGGATGTATGCACAGTGGGTTCTGGCCCCTAGCTGAGGACCACGGCTGCAATGGCTGGGCTAGAAGGGAGAGGGAGAGAGTTCAAATGGGGGAAAACCCCTGGGTAGCTGCAAATGAAGGATGACAGCAATGCAGCCCCAGTAGATGGTGGTTCTGTCTGAGATGGAAATACCTAGGCAGCAAAACGCATGAATGGACCTACTACCCCACCCCCACATTCCACCCCCAAATAAAGCAAAAAAAAAAAAAAAAGGTGCAGTTCTTACCTGAAGCTGGTGATCCAGTGTAAGATATGCCATTGGGATAGAATTATCTGACCCATTTGTATCTGAAATATAAACACGGGTTCACCTTTTGTTAGCCCGCAGTCTCTCATCATCCAATTTGTAGAGTTATATCAGACTTAAAAATAAAAGAGAGACCCCCCCACCCCATTCTGTTTCAAAACAGTGCATTTTGCAAGGAAACGCTCGAGGAGTTTATCTGTCAGGTGAATGTGCTGCGCTCATGGAAACATTACAATCTTTGAAAGTTCATTTGCCGATATCTTTCAGGTCTGCCGGGAAGCTCATTTGCCGATATCTTTCAGGTGCTGCCGGGAAGCTCGGAAAGTGACTGGGGTCAGAATGAAATGGGTATGCTAGCTGCACAGCAGATCCCAGCAACAACTATCACCGCATCTTCCAATTCTCAATAAACTACCTCGTGAATTCTATCATATTCTGTGAGGGCAATTCTCCCGGTTTCAGATTCAGGAAACTTTATTGGCATGACAGTTTGCATGAGTGTTGCCAAATTCATAGGGTGATTTAAATAAAAAGAAAAAAATGTACATCATGAAATAAAATGACAGGTCCCTTTCTGTGGGTTTTCTTTTAGATGTGTGTTTCCCAATATACTAAAACAATGAATGAAAGGTATTTTATTAGGAAACCAGGGTATTCTGGGGTGTGCTGATATAAACTATCATGGCAGAGTTCTCCTGACTGGCTGTGTGGCAAAGGCGATGACATGCCTCACCAATGCTGCACATTCCCATGCTTCCCCTCACCCAGGCACTTGGTTTTCTCCTTTCAGAAGGGAGCCCAGCTCTGTCCTCCCCACCTCACCAGGAGGTAGGCCAACTCACCTGCTGCTGTGGGAAAAGGCTGCAGGCCCTTGGTGAGCAGTGCATTACTAATTCACAAAACGCAGCAGCTGCATTCCTGGTGCTCTTTGAGAGCTACGGTTTGCTCACCCCCAGAACTCATTTCCGGCCTGCTGCAAGGCTTGCTGACTGGCTTATACAGTTAATTTTTTTTCTTCTCCACTTAGATAAAATCAGAGTGAGTCCCTTGCTTTGGGATTTGTATTTACTTCATTCCTGAGCCAGGGTTTAATGTTTTTCAAAGCTCCTCTTACCCAGTCACTTCCGCTTTTCTAGAACTGGGTAAACTGGGCTGCTACCATGCTGATACTTACCAGAAGCAGGCATCATAGTGATACGTATCAATTGAAAATATATCATGAACTGAAGAGTGGACTCAAGGATGATGATTAAAATGTTGGGGGGGTGGGGAGGAAGTGTGTGACCTCTGAACTATAATAAAAGGTGCACACTTTTTATTCTCTTCCCTCTCCCTCTCCAAGGAGCATGCTAAGAAAATATTAGGACAAAAAGGAAAGGAGAACTTGGAATAAGATGAAATGAATTAGCAATAATCAGACACTTCCATTCCGAACAATCTAATACTGTTGCTTTGGCAGGGCAGGCACTATATTCATTGAGGGCAATGTGGTTATAGATCCCGAGCTGAGGGTGCACTGTAGAATACAGAGGATCTCATACCTTGCCATGGCAAAATGTGACAAGCTGGCCACATCAGAGGGTTCAGGAAATGGGCATGTACAGCAAATCCTTTCCCATGTGCAGAGCAAGGCTGAGAGACAAAAAGGTTAGTGCCACTGCAGTGCTATGTTAACACACAGTGACAGTGTGAACGCACAGCAGGGCAGTTTTAACACTGCTGAAAGTTTTCTTTCATGGGACAGGGTGACTTGGTTGGACATGTTGCTTTGAATGCAGACTCGTTTTCTCTACTTTTCTGCGCTGCAAGAAAAAGACAGGGAAACCCGAGCAGGATACTGCAATTCTGGAGCAGGAATGCTAGGCCAAAGCATGCCAAGATTAGTACCTGAGGATTCGTCAGGCGTCCAAGGAAGGCTGTGAGCTGGTTTATCGGCGGTTGGTCCCGAGGTAGTGATCATTTTCACACTAGGACTTGATGATCGACTGCTGTTTCTGCTTTCCTGCACAGATCACGAGAAAGGAGAAAATGAGAGAGTACCTTCTGTTGCCTTACAAGAGTTAGCTCAGGATACATTTCTCTATGCTACCCCCCCCCCCCCCTCCACCCGTCATCCCTCAACCTTCAATGCAAGGTAGGAAAAAAAGGACTCTCAAACGAATAGAAACAACGTCCAACTTTTTCCACAACCATCTGTCATGCCTCTGTGTATTGCTCCTAGAGGCCCAAACCAGAAGAGTTAGGGGCAGCACTATATACTTCAAAGAAGATTGTCAGCACCTTCAAGAGCTGACACTGCTAAAATACATCCTCTTCTGGGAGTACAACAGTAGGCGTCATGCAACCCCCTCAAAGAAAGCAACAATAACTCTTAACTAGGAAACTCAATTTCACTGCGATTTAGGGGTACAGAATGAGCTTTGAGACTTTGTGTATTCATTTTAAAACATTTGTTACCTGCCCTTCCTACATCCAGGGCGGGTTACAAAGCCTTGTCTCCTATACTCAGGCGGCTCAAGCATCCCACTGAGCCTATTACAGCGACTGAGTAGGGATCAAAGAGCCACCAGATACTGAGCACCGGAATTAAACTTTGGTAACTAAAACTTTGCTTCTCCAGCGGGGCAGGGACGGAGAGATGATTCTCGAGATCTGGAGCTGTACACTCCGGGGGAGGTGGGCGTGTAACTTGGTCAACATTATTCATTTATTTAAAACATCTTCTAGAACACTCCTTAGATTAAAAATCTTCTAGAACACTCCTTAGATTAAAAATCATGCTGAGCGGCGTATAGCATATAAACTTGAATTTATCAATTTGAAGATGCATCTTGAAAGGGGTCCTTCAAATCTTTAAAACTAAATTACAAATTGAAAAAATATGTATAAAATATATACACATACGTATTTACAACTGCTTATATTAGTACAACTATTCTAAACAGATTCCATAAAATACAATCATAAAACAAAAACACTTAAAAAGATCTCAGATACCATGAAAAAAAACATATCTATCTAAAAACATATACAATACACACATACAAAACATACATATACACATACTCATTCATGCACTCACAGATTCAGATGCACACACATATTGCCATTGGCAGCATTGCTTATAAAGCACTTTTGTGCAGCACCATAATAATTCTACAACTAGCTGAGCATTTGGGTTGCTGGACCCGTTGCAGCATGGATTCAGCAGGAGAAGGTCCTGTCAAACAAATCTGATTGATTTTTTTTGACCGGGTGGCTAGAGAATTGGATTGAGGAAGAGCGTTCGATGTGATTGTCTTGGATTTCAGCAAAACTTTTGATACTGTCCCATACAGGTGACTTGTGAATAAAACGAGAAGCTTGAGAACGAGTGTCAAGGTGGTGGCATGGATTACAAACTGGTTGACTGAAAGGAGACAAGAGTGTAATGCTAAATGGATTCTACTCCGAAGAGAAAACAGTGTTAAGTGGAGTGCCACAGCATTCAGTTTTGGAACCGGTTCAGTTCAATATCTTTGTGAGCAATAGTGCAGAAGAGATAGAAGGTAAAATTTGCCTATTTGCGGATGATACTAAGATCTGCAATAGAGTGGACATGCCTGAAGGAGTAGAGAGAATGAGAAAGCTTGAAGAGTGGTCGAAGACTTGGCAGCTGGGATTCAAGGCCAAGAAGTGCAGAATCATGCACCTGGTGTGCGGTAATCCAAAAGAGCTGTATCTGATGGGTCATGAAAGACTGATGTGCACGGACCAAGAGAAGGATCTTGGGGTAATAGTGTCTGGAGATCTAAAGATGGCAAAGCAATTTGACACGGCGATTGCTAAAGCCAGAAGAACTCTGGGCTGCATAGAGGAATAACCAGTAAGAAAAAAGTGGTGATAATACCCTTGTACAGATCCTTGGTGAGGCCTCACCTGGAGAACTGTGTTCAGTTTTGGAGACTGTATCTCTAAAGGGACAAAGACAGGATAGAGGCGGTCTAGAGAAGAGCGACCAAAATGGTGTGGGGTCTGTATGAGAAGACTCATGAGGAGAGACTGAAGGATCTGAATATGTATACCCTGGAAGAGAGGCGGTGCAGGGGAGATATGATACAGAGCTTCAGATACCTGAAAGGTTTTAATAATGCACAATTGACAAACCTTATCTGATGGAAAGAAATCAGTAGAGGTCACAAAATGAAATTCCAGAGAGGTGGCTCAGAACCAACGTCAGGAAATATTTCTTCACGGAGGGGTGGTGTATGCCTGGAATGCCCTTACGGAGGAGGAGGTGAAGACGAAAACAGTGAAAGAATTCAAAGGGGCATGGGATAAACAAATTACAGAATGGAAATGAAGAAAGAAATGCACGGGGGTAACTTGCTGGTGTGGCAGTTACTACCTTTAATCTTCATATTGTTGATACAACTCCATCATCGCTCTCTCTTTCAACGGCAGGGGATAAGAGGAATTGGATTCAGACAGCAACCAACAAAGGCCCCAAATTTACTGTCCGGGGAAACAAATAAGCATGGGGGTAACTTACTGATGTGGCAGTAACTACCCTTAACCAATAAGCCTGATACTTTTGATGCAACTCAACATTGCTCTCTGCTTCATGGTATTGAAACAGCAACCATCGAAGGCTTGACTTTTACGGACTGGGAATATATTAAGTATGGGGATAACCTGCATGGCACAGCGGATGCTGCATTTGGCTTGCAGGGCAGAATAGATGGATCATTTGGTTCTTTTCTGCCATCATTTCTATGTTTCTAGTGACAAGAGGTGTCAATCAGCATTATTTGGCCATCCTGGTGGATTTTCTTTATGGGAAGCCAGTGAATGGCAGAACCAGAAAAGTGGCCAATGAAAGGGCAGGTTTTCTGCTGACCACTCTCCTCCCCCTCTCCTGTGGACCTTTCCTTTTCAGAGCAGGGGCCGGTCTCAGGACTGACTGGTGTGGCAGCGGCAGCTCGCTGTGAAGGCGTGGGGGCTGGAGGCTGAATCAGTGCGTGCTCTGCTCCCAGGTCCCACCCCTTTTGGTTTCTGTAGGGGAGGTGGGGCCTGCGTGTGCAGCACACACTGGCTCAGTCTCCAGCCCCTGCAGCTTCACGATGAGCTACTGCTGGTGCTACCACAACAATCAGACTGGCTCCTGCTAGGGAAAGGAAAGATCTGCTGGGCAGGGGAGGATGGAAGTGATGTTGACTGCAGAAGGGAAGGAGAGAGAGGAATTGGGGTGGTGTGTGGAGGCATGTGGCTTTTTAAAAACATTTGGCAATTATTTACAAGGCTCATGAAGGACTCAATTCCACCTGTGCCTAGCCTAGAACCTTCCAGAATAATGCAACCACTTCTTAATTCTCTATGGCGGGGGGGGGGGGGGGGGGGGGGGCTGGGGGCAACTCCAGTCCTCATGAGTCACAACAGGCCTGGCTTCAAGAAATCCACAGTTTATGCAAATATCTCAAGCAGATTCATTGGGAATATTCTGAAAACCAGGCCTTTCTGTGGCTAAGGCCCAGAGTTGGCCACCCCTTCTCTATGGTATGGGTCTATCCCTAGCAGAGCAAACCAACATTGGAAGTTGGAAATCGCTGTGGCTGGGGTGGACATCTGGCCAAGTCCCATGGTCTTTCATTGACAGGGGACAGGATTTTATTGATTTGATTATATTCTGCTTTTTCAGGCACTTTAAAGCAAATTACATTCAGGTACTGTAGGTATTGCGCTATTCCCAGAGGACTTACAATCAGGAAGGATAACTTTCAAAATTAGTCATGTGTGCCCATATGCACGTGTATGGGTATGCACAAAGTTAGTACAGTATTTTATAACCTGTGCAAATGATATGCGCAGGTTATAAAATACAAATATATATGCATGCAAACACACTCGCATATGTAAAAACTATGAGTGACGCAAGTTGGGACTTATCTGGATAAGCAGCGGCACTTATCCAGAAACATAGAAATGACGGCAGAAAAGGACTGATGGTCCATCCAGTCTGCCCAGCAAGCTTCCCATGGTAGTATCTGCTGCTTGGTGCCGGTTACCCCATGTATCAGTCAGTGCTGCTTGACGTGCTTTGCTTATGGTCCTCACTAGAGAAGCAGTCCTGTATTTTTTTCTTAATGTCTGTGCATCAATACTCCAGACTGCAAAAAAAGTCATGGCTCGTGTTGGTTGTCTCTGAATCCAAATTTATCTTTCCTTTCAGCCCCCATCCCCCTCCTTCAAAGCAGGGAGGGATGTTGCAGTTGCATCAAAAGCATCAAGGCTTATTGATTAAGGGTAGTAATCCCATGCTTCTATAAAGGGTAGTAACCTCTGCATTGTGCTGGTTACCCTCATGCTCATCAGTTCCGCAGACTGTAAAAGTTGGGGCCCTCGATGGTTGCTGACTAAATCCAATTCCTCTTTTCCCCTGCCATTGAAGCAGAGAGCAATGGTGGAGTTGCATCAAAAGTATCAAGGTTTATAACCGACCCCTGGACCTTCCCCTAAGACACTTCATGTATTTCCTTTTCTCCTCTTAGTGCACGATTAATTTCTGAAACAAAACGACATCAACACATCATCCCTATATTTGCAGGTCTACATTGGCTTCCTATAGAGCAGGCATGACTACATTTAAACCGTTAAGCTCAGATACGTGTCCTTGGGCAAATGCACTTCTCTAAGTTTACCAGCCGCCTTGTCAGTTGTGATCATTCCAGCGGGGTATGCTTGACGTATTGTCTGTTAAATCTGCTCGCTTGTCAACTACAAGAGAGTCTGCCTTTTCTGTGGCCGTGCCGGCTCTGTGGAATTTGCTGACTGTTGATTTAAGGCTAAGTCACTGTGTTAAAATGTTCAGAATATCATTCAAAAAGTTTCTCCTGAAGCAGGCTTTTAGCTAATTAACCAGACAGTATGAGTTTGCTCAGCCAAACAGTCTCTCTATTGAGTCTATGATATATGAAACAGCATATTATTGAGCATATATAGCCTCTGTACGATGTTTTGTGATTGTTTACCGCTTGTATATATTATGATAAGTTTTTCCTTGTCCTGTTTTATGTTATGGTTTATGAATATTTTATTGTACATCGCTTAGGCTGCCAGTGTTAAGCAATTAACATTTTAATAAATTAAAAAATGAAATTAATTCCATTTATCATTGCTCTCTGTTGTCTATCACTCAGCCAGTTTCTAATACAGTCCACCACCTCCTGTTTTGCTTTACATTGAGCATTCAGGTAAAATTCAAAATGCTTAAGGCAGGACAAAATGGATACAGATAAATTGGAACTTGTTTACACCCAAGAAGTGCTTAGCCTAGCATATGAATTTATAATGGTTAATTCTTTACTATACTGAAGCTAATGAATAATCAATGAATGTGATGAAAGTATAAATATGATTTAGGAAATGAAATCTAATCCTTATAGGAAATTTAAGAAGCAGCTCTCATAGATATATAAAATGGTATTTATATCTGCGTAGTTCAGAGCTGCTTCCCCTTTTAACAATTGGCTCTATGTGCACACAATAGAATAGAATAAGAGGAAAAATTACAAAAGTTGTCTTGGTTGTATTTTTTGTTTACATCTGAGCAAAGGAGAAAACCAGGGATCTAAAGGAATAAACCCTACAGAATTGAGGACTATGTCTACAGCTCCATTACCATTTGTCTGAGGAGAGCACCTTGAAAGGAATCCAGGATCTCTCTACTTCTAACAGAGTCTGCCGATGGGATACTCCAATCCACATCCAGCAGATTAAAATCTCCCACCAATACTACTTCCCCCTTTACCACCCCTTTTTCTATATCTGAGTTCTCTATCCAGTGCTTTTGTCTCAACAGCTAATTATGCAGACTAGATATAAGTGCTATCTAGTCTTTCCAAAACAGCTCACACCACCTTCTTTCCCCAGACACTTCATTGCTTTGGTATTATTTTCAACATACAGAGATACTCCGCCCCCTTGTCTGCCAACTATCTTTCCTAAATATGTTATAATCTGATATGTTCACATCCCATTCATGGGACTCACTGAATTATGTTTCTGTGTTAGCAACAATATCAAAGTCCACCTCTACCATTATGGCGAGAAGATCCGGAATTTGCTGCATACCCTATAAGTATTTGTACTCATGGCTTTCCAATTGTTTCCCCTTGGCTTACTTATACTCTGTATAACAGGAGTGGCCAACGCCAGTACTCAAGAGTCACAAACAGGCCAGGTTTTCAGGATATCTACAATGAATATGCATGAGACAGATCTGTATACAAAAGAGGCAGTGCATGCAAATCTATCTCATGCATATTAACTGTGGATATCCTGAAAACCTGGCTTATTTGCCAAATCTATCAGCTACTGTGTGCTATCTAATTCTCTAGTTTAAATGCCTGTCAATGTATGATCTGAGTTTCTCACTTAGGACAGAAAGATGTAGGGTATCATTTGTTTCATATATGGGCCCAGCTCCCACTATATCTAAAAACTTCCTTCTCTGACGATTTCAAGATTGTTAAACAGCATGACAAAGGCAGTGGTGAAACTCAAAGGAATATTAGGATGCACAGGGAGAAGAGTTATAACGAGTAGAAATAAAAGAGGCAATACTATTTATATATAAATCACCAGTGAGACCTCATCTGTAGTATTGGGTCTAATTCTAAGATTGTATCTACTAAAGCAGCGGTTCTCAACCAGTGTGTCGCCAAGCACATGCAGGTGTGTTGCCACGCTTCCCGGTCCCCTGCTGACCCAGCTGCTCCCCCTACCCGAGTAAGAAAAGGGACTAAGAAAAGGGAAGTGATTATCCCCTTGTACAGGTCCTTGGTGAGGCCTCAACTGGAATACTGTGTTCAGTTCTGGAGACCGTATCTCCGAAGGGACAGAGACAGGATGGAGGCGGTCCAGAGAAGGGCGACCATCGAATGAGGGTCTTCATCGAATGACTTATGAGGAGAGATTGAAGAATCTAAATATGTACACCCTGGAGGAAAGGAGGAGCAGAGGTGATATGATACAGACTTTCAGATACTTGAAAGGTTTCAACGATCCAACGACAAACCTTTTCCTTTGGAAAAAAATCAGCAGAACCAGGGGTCACGATTTGAAGCTCCAGGGAGGAAGACTCAGAACTAATGTCAGGAAGTATTTCTTCACGGAGAGGGTGGTGGATGCCTGAAATGCCCTTCCGGAGGAAGTGGTGAAGACCAGAACTGTGAAGGACTTCAAAGGGGCGTGGAATAAACACTGTGGATCCATTAAAGTCTAGAGGACGTGAATGAAAAGCGGGTGGCTCACGGGAATGACGGCTACTACCTGGAGATAATACCCTTATTCAATAAGGGTATTATGTAAACCGAGGTGATGCATTGCTATACGTACCGCGGTATAGAAGAACCTATAAATAAATAAACAAACAAACAAACAAACAAACAAACAAACAAACGATTAATGCGACTCCAACATTGCTCCAAGCTTCAACGGCAAGAGGAAATGTGGAAAAAGATTTGCATTCACAAAAAGCGGGGAGTAGCTTGCTTGTTACGGCAGTTACTACCCCAAACCAAATAAGCTTGATACTTCACTTTCAATACATAACCAGCATAGCTCTCTGCTTCAATGGCAGGGGAGAAAGCCTGATACTACGTGCATATCCAGCATAGCTCTCTGCTTCTACGGCAGGGGAGAAAGTCTGATACTACGTGCATATCCAGCATAGCTCTCTGCTTCTACGGCAGGGGAGAAAGTCTGATACTTCGTGCAAATCCAGCATAGTTCTCTGCTTCAAAGGCAGGGGGAATGAAGAAAAGTGGATCTATATACAGACAACAACCAACAGGGACTGAGTCGCATAGTCTGGGTAGACAAATGGGCATGGGTGTAGCTTGCTTATTGCGGCAGTTACTACCCCTAACTAATTAAGCTAGATATTACACTTAGATGCAGCTCCAACACTGCTCTGGTGGGGGTGGAAGGGAAATAGAACCAAAGGGTTACTAAGAGCCAAGAGTAACAGATAAGTATGAGAAAAAAAAAAGAAAAAGTGCGAAGCTTGCTGGGCAGACTAGATGGGCCGTTTGGCCTTCTTCTGCCGTCATTTCTATGTTTCTATGAAATAGGTCCTCAGCCCGGGCAGAACGCAGTAGGACAGCTGGAGTCAGCAGCACCTGCATACTCTCTTCTTCCCGCCCCCTCCCCGCGGCCCGGAACACGAAGTGGTGAGAGCAGGTGCGTGCACGAGAAGAAGAGACCATGCTAGTGCGGGCAGCATCGGCCTGAAGAAGAGAAGAGAGGCATGGCCTGAAGACTGAACAGCACGGCTCAGAGCAAAACGAGGAACGTTGTCAACCCCCGTGGCTGATGGGACTCTTTTCTCCGTGAGGGCTGAAAGTGAAGGCGGTTGCTGCTGCCTTTAGGGTTGGAAGTGGAGGAGGCTGCTGCTGCTGCTAGTTCGGGGGGAGAGAGTGAGTGAATGAGCAAGCATATGTGTTTGAGACTGTGTGTGTGTGTGTGTGTGTATGTGAGTGAGACTGTGTATGTGAATGATTGAGAGCCTGTATATGTGAAAGAGAGTATGTGTGTGATTGAGAGCCTGTGAGTGAGATAGCATGAATGGAAGTGTATGATTGAGAACCTGTATGTGTAAGTTTATGATTGAAAACCTGTTTGTGTGAAAGAGTATGAGAGTGTGATTGAGGTCCTTTGTGTGTGTGAGAGATCATGTGTATGTATGATTAAGAGCCTGTGTGTATAAGTAAGAGAGAGAATGTGTGTCTGTGTGTGATTGAGAGCTGGTTTAGGTGAGGGAGCATATGAGTCTGTGATTGAGAGCCTGTGTAAATGAGAAAAAGAGAGCTAGCATGTTTGTAAGCATGTGAATGAGAGTCTGTGTGAGAGAAAAAGACAGCATGTATGTGTGTGATTGAAAGCTTGTGTGTGTAAGCGTGAAAAGACAGTCAAGCATGTATGTAAATGTGTAATTAAAAGCTTACATAAGTGAGAGAGAAAAAGTATGCGTATATGTGAGTGATTGAGAGCCAGTGAGAGAGAGAGAGAGGAGAACATTGCAAGCAAACAATCCCTCCTCCTGTTAATTCAAAACAATCTCAGGGCACCTGGATATCAAACGTTCCCAGGTATGCAGAGCAAAACATTTTTTGTATCATTTTTCATTATTGGGCCTTTGTGTCTGCTATTTTGAAATATTTTATTGATATCTAGAAATTTTCAATATGAGTTTTTAATTAATACATTTTCCATTCATCAGCTGTTTTGAAATAATCTGTTCTTTTTGTTAGTATGGTTTTGCTGCTATTGATTTTATATTTCTTGATTTATTTTATGACTGGTGATGTTTCTTTTTTTCCTTTGTTACACTGCATACAGAGACTCTGACTTGTTACATTTTCAAGTTCAGTTTTTGTCTGCATGTTTCTTTGTATGCTTTATGGTCTTTATTCTTTGTAAGGTGAGGGTCTGCACATGTAACAGAGGTATTCTGCTGGTGTTTGGTTTCTGTGTAGGGCTCTATAGTAGCCTGGCTTGTTCCGTTTTCCTAATAAGAGGTGTATTGGTGTCTTAAGGCCTGGTGTAATATTTTCAGTGTTGCCTTTTCTTAGGTAAGGTGTTTACTGTACTGGAAATTGGTGCGGGATGTTTACTATTTATGCAATCTCTGTTCAGACAGAATACGTATCTTTCCCTTAACAATAAAAATAATAGTGGGCCTTTATTTTTTTATTTCTGCCATGGATTGTAATGAGCAGTGTGTCACACATATGAGCGAGGTCTGTCAGGTGTGTCATGATGGGAAAAAGGTTGAGAACCACTGTACTAAAGGTTATATATAAAGCAGAGAAAGCTCAGAGGAGAACTATAGAAATAGCACAGAGTCTGTGTCATAGGAGATACAAACACAGAAACATAGAATATGATGGCAGATAAGGACCTCAAGATTCATCTGCTCTGCCCAGCTCCATTCCGGCTGTGATCCCTACACCCTAGTTGAGCTTTGGATTTCCCCTCACTTCTTCAGTGAACTGTATATCTCCTTCAGATGTGATACGATAGGTCATTCAAATACCTCAAACAATATAAATAATGCATAGGAAGCAAGCACTTTTCAGAGGAAAAGAAGATCTAGAATAAGATGTTACGGTTTGAGGATGAAAGGGGGTACACATAAGAGTAACTTAAGGAAATATTTCTTCACACAAAGGATGATGGCTTTGTGGCTAAGCCTCCCAAAAGAGGTGTTGAGGAAAAAGCAGAAGCTTCTTACCTGTAACAGAAGTTACCAGAGGACAGCAGGATATATATCCTCACCAGTGAGTGATATCATCTGATAGAATCCAGTGTGCAAGATTTACACAAAAGCTTCTAGAGATTTATGGCATGCTCGATTGAACATATGCTTTGCAGGGCCACCTCAGTCCTTCACAGCTATGGCAGAAAGCAAGAACAACAACTTCAAGGGGAACACAGGAAGTGCCGTGCTGGATCAGACTAATGTCCATCAAACTCAGCATTCTGTCTCTGGCAGTGGCCAGATTGGGTCACAGGTACCCAGCAGATCCCCTCAAATGCCTGGTGGCAGGGTTTGATGGCAAGCAACTTCTGCTTTCTCCTAAGATGAGCAGGATGATTAATCCTTATCAGTGGGGATTCAAAAAGGAAAATACAACCAGTCAATTTTCTTTCCTTTTCCATTTTTCTCTTTTTTTCAAGAAGGGTGACCTGGAAAAAAAGGATAATGGGCCCTAGGGGAGGATAGAGTTGGGGTCTATACCTCAAACAGACTCCACAGGACATATTGACTAAACCTACTATTGTGTCCAGAGTCCCTATTCAAATGGTGAGATGGGAATATTTAGCTACAGGGTGGCCCATGGAAAATGCACTGGTATTGGAGGCAGGCTTTGAAAAATCTCCTCCATTTGGTCAATCTTAGATGGACCCACTGATGCCATGAGCCTTGACACACCTTACCAGAGTTAGGCCTGCCTGGGTATAACAGAAGGTGATGCAATCTGTTAGCCTAATGGTCAGGGTATGCTTAGCAATGGCACATCCAGATATTTTAGTGTCAAAGGAAACAAAAAGCTGGATGGTCTTTCTAACTGCTACAATCTGCTCCAGATACAAGACCGAGGCTCTTTTGCAATCCACTCTGCAGCTCTGGTTCAGTTTTGTGGATATGTGGCCTGGGGAAGAATATCAGAAGGACAATTGACTGGTTAGTACTAATTTAGGAAGGAACTTAGGAAGCATACACAGAACCACAAAATTACTAGGGTCTGGAGTTTACTGACTACACGCCAAAGTGACTGCCACAAAAACATGACCTTCTAAGTCAGATTCGTCAGCTCACAGGAATCTAGTGGCTGAATATCATCCATAAAGAGACGGCACTCAACATTGAAGGCCTGAATGAGGTTGCATATCGGACTGCTGCAATTTTTTATTCAATGGCATCTCCCTATACAAATCAAAATGCCACCAGCTCCTACAAAATATACAGCAGCAAGAATCCTAGTAAGAGCAAATGCATTGGACCACATAAAATCTATTCTCTCTCAACTACACTGGCTATCAATAGAGAGCAGAATCAAATTCAAAATACTCTGATTTGTCTTCAACTGCATGAACAAACAGGTCCTAGGATATCTCTCGCAACTCCTCCTCCCTTATGCCTCCAAGAGAGAACTCAGATTTTCCCAACTGGCTCTACTTTGTACCCCGCCTCTGCTAGAGTGTCCTGCACCAGACTTTACGCACCAAAGATCTGGAACATGCTTCCATTATCCCTATGCTTGGAGCCCAGATACCTCACCTTCATGAAGAAAGCTAAAGCATAGCCTTTTAGCCAAGCATTCCCAACAGAGACTTCCTGTCCATCAACCTAGTTCCCACAGAAGTATTACTATTTCTATAGCAACAACAAAAGAGCCTAATATGAATCTGTCTTTAAATATAGAGATCCTCAACCAATATTATTTGTTGATCTAACACTATTGTAACCTACTTTAAATTTATTGTAATCTGCTTTGAGACCATTCCTGGTAAAAAGCGGACTATCAAATGCCAATAAATAAAATTATAATAATGTGATTGTCTGCCAACATCATTGGGATAATCCTTTCCTGTGGAAGAAAAGCTTTTGCCGAAGTCACGTTCGGCAGAGCTCCTTTAAATTCCAGTTCAGATGATGGGCTCCAATGCGACTTGGGGAAATTTATGATAAATCCACCAATTCCATTACCTGGATGGTTTTACTCATTGGTCCTATAGCACCTCTTCGAGATGTGCCCTTAGCCAATCATTCAGGTGGGGAAATATGTGCACCCCCAATTTGCAGAGATGCGCAGCCACAATTGCAAAACACTTTGGGCCTGATTTTCAAAGAGATACACATGTAAATTCAGCATATACACATGCAAGTATAGTGTACGTGTATACGCTATTTTGCAAACATCATGAGCATGCATGTACTTACAGTACTGCACGTAAATGTTAACAGGGGGAAAAAAAGCTGCACTTTAGGGGCATTCCAGGGATTCAGAAGTACATGCACAAGTTGGCATTTTATAAGTGCATACTTTACAAAGCTTGTCCATATGCATTTATGCCTTCTAATTGAGTTGTGTAACTGAAATCTTTTCTCTGCAGCTTTTGGGTGGAGTGCTGGAGGATCTAGGTAAACTGATGAATTCAAGTACTGCATAAGTATAAGTGTCATCTGCGAATACTTTCCAAAATACATACCTTAGCATATAACTTACACATGCATTACAAATATATATGTAAAATGTAACCACATACTTTTTAAAAATAGGTAAAGTATGCATCTCCTTGCATTACAAAAATATGCACATATGGATATATATGCATACTTTTTGGGCAGATAAACATGGAGGACAATATTCAAAATCATTTAGATGGATAACTCAAAAGTTATCCTTTTAAATGGCAGCTTTTAAAATATTGGGTTACTTATCTGGCTAAATTATAGCTGGATAAGTCATTATCTCAACCCTCATTTGTATCTCTCATCTAATTTATGTACCGTTGTGATCTTGTGATTCTCACATGAAACGACGGTATTAAAAACCTAAATAAATAAATAAAATATCTAGCTATATGTTAGCTGGATAAAAAAAAATGACATTTCAGGGTTGGCCTATTCTGGCTAAAAGCCAATATTCAGTTGAAACCAGCTAAGTTAGACAGAAAACTTTAGACCTGCTTTAGAGTAGATCTAAAGTTACCTAACCTTGTGTGGCTGCATAACCTGCCACTTAACTGGATATTTTCAAAGATATAAGGTTAAGTGGCACTGTCAAAATTAAAAAAAACCCTGCCTTTCAGGCCTGCAACCCGATTCCTGACCTCCTCTCCAAGATCTTAGACATGCCCTGCTGGACCGCGTACCCCCTTCTCCCCCAAACCCTACCTAATACACAAGATAGCGCCCCATGTCAAACCCTCCCCCTTCCCATTTATTTTTAAATTTAAGAATTGCCTCTCTCCTGCTCTTCCCCTACCCACAGCTCTGGTTGGTATGCACACAGCCCCCCCACAACAAGAAATGGTCAGCCAGGGGTGAGGCAGGGACCTACTCGCTTCCAGTGAAGCTTTGATAGAAAGCACTGGAAGCATAAGTTACCCTCACAGCTTATGCTTCCAATGTAACTGCTTTCTGAGCAGCGCTGGAAGCATTAACAGAAAGGTAGCTTATGCTTCCAATGTTTCTCTATCAGAGCTGCTCGGGAAGTGCCAAAAGTGAATAAGTACCACCTAACTCGCTCCTGGCTGGACATTTCTTGGCCTTGGGGGGGAGTGGCTTTGAAGACATCTGGTTAAGAGGCAGATTTACAAGGCTGGATAATTAAAAAAGCTAACCGGTTATATTGAAACAAAGCTGGTCAGGTTTTTAAGCTATCCAGTTACATGTAGCCAGATAACTTCAGGTAAGTATATTCAGCGGGATGTTTATCCTGCTGGATTCAGGGACAAGTTATCTGACTAACTTTAGCCAGATAATTTGTCCACTTGCTAGCTTACCAATGTCAGGAAATATTTCTTCACAGAGAGGGTGGTAGATGTCTGGAATACCTTCCCGGAAGAGGCGGTAAGGATGAAAACAGTAAATGAACTAAAAAAGGCATGGGATAAAGACTGTGGATCCCTAAACATTAGAAGCTGGAAATGAAGAAAAGGGTGCATGGTGGTAACCTGCACTGAGCGGCAGCTACTACCCCCTAACAGAAGGCATGGGTATTATTACCAATAACCTTGATATTTTTGATGCAACTGGAATATCACACTCTGCTTTGACGGTGGGGGGGAAAAAGGGGAATTGGAGTCAGATGACAGCCAATGCTGGCCCCTGACTTTTACGGTCCGGGGTATTGATACACAGACATCAAGGAAACAATATAGAACTGCTTCTATGGCCAAGCCCAAAAGCAAAGTTAGTTCAAGAAGCATTGTCTGAATTATCAAGAAGGCTGCTCAACCCGTAAAAATGTTGCTAGCAGTAATGTTTTGTATGGGTTTGACAGCTGCTTGGTTTTGATTGTAAATCTTACTACCCTGATCATAAGACTTGGGTGTAACCTGCACAGAGCGGCAGTTACCACCATAAGAAACTTGCTGAGCACTTTGGATGGACCATTTTCTCTTCTTCTACTGTCATTAATATGTTATGTTAATGTATATGGACCTCGTGGTATTTTAAAAACTGTGTTGCTCCTGCCATAGTTTATAATATATCACTTTAACTTTAGATGTGCAGACTTAGGCAAACTGATGAAAATTACCCTATCTGTGAACACCCATGGTGCTGATGCAGGTGATGTTGGAAATAGTATTTCCCTACTATAAAATCAATCAGAGATGTTTCCTGTGACCAGAGAATATCTTTAGATGGATGTATGCATCCCTTAGATCTAGAGAGCATTGTCAGGTCCCTTGGTGAGAAATGCACTTGTCTGTTGGGGTCTAAAGTACGATACACTTCAGTTCCTCTATGAAACTTTCTTCCCCAATACACTGGAAATTAACACTGGTGTGGTTGCACCTCATGTCAAGGCTCCTCTGAGAACCAGCGTAATGGCTCCTCCACTGGATACCTTTTAGAATCTCCAGTAAGAGTTGGACCTCAGTCTGTAAAGCTACCAGTGCCTGACATCTTGTGGTCCAGAGTCACATTCATCCTTCTGTCCAGTTCTTCCCTGAAAACTGATGATGGAGATATTGCATGGGAAGCAGAAGGAATAGAAACATTTTCCTGAGTCACTTGTGGAAAATTAGTGGTTGGCATCTGGACCCTTGAAAGTTGTTAGAATTCCCAAGAATGATGCAAGCTTGAGTTGCCCTTCTTACGGGAATGTTTCAGGGGGATTTAAGGCAGGAGCCAGAAAGTCCTTGTTACCAGCATCTTGCACAAAAACGGAAACAGACTATGATTCTTGGCCTTCATTTGATGTTCATCCAGAGTTTCTTGATGTTGGAACCCTTCACTTTCTTTGGGAGAGAGTTAAATGAAGACCTATCTCCCTGGCCCTTACAAGCGCTTGATGTTGAGGGGGATCCATAACTTCCCAATGTCTATGCATCTCCTGGCTCCCTTGATACTGATGGGCCAGACAGAACTCTCCTGAAGAGCTTTTCCATCAACTTTCATTCGAAACAATGTCCTCTAGGGGTCATCCTTTTTCACGTGGAACACCCCAAGATGTTATGGTTCTTCCCAAGGCAAAGAAAACATATCATGGGGATCAGCGATAGATATGTGTTCATATCAGGGGCACTTGTTGAACCTGTTGGCCTTCTTCACCTTCTGGGATATTGGCTGAAAAACTAACAAAACTAAATCAAATAGCTTGATTGTAACAAAACTACGACCAATGCACCTCAAAGCACCAGATATTAGTGCACTCGGCAGATGACTAAAAATAAAAAAAACAAACTCGATCAACCAACCTACTTAATGAGATTAAGAGTGATGGAACTGAGTGAATCACAAGGCCCTGTGTAGGAATACAGTATTTTAAATAACTTTTTTCTGGGAGCACAAGAGAGAGAATTGCAACTGTGGGGCTTCATGAAAAGAATGAAGACTGAGGTGATGTGATGTGGCCCCTATATTGCTGTGACTGTTCTTTCCCTGCTCAGTCTGCGCTGGGGGGGGGGGGGGGGGGCAGAAGGAGATGAGTCAAGGAGTGTGTGTGTGTCGCAATATATCTCAAGTAATGAATCCCTTTGAGTCCCGCTATGCCTGTCTGGCATGTATATGTGAGGGGTATGGGGGTCTCAGAGAGGAATTTTGACATGCAGACAAAAATCATTAAATGAAAAGAAAAATCTTTCCAGGGCTTGTCTGTCACTACAAACACACTCTTCCCCCCTCCACCCAATGCATGTGGCTGTGGCCTTTAAGGGGAAGCTAAGGATGTGCAGATAAAACCATGAAAACAAAGAAAGCTAATTTTTTTGTGTTGTTTCTTCATTAGCAAAGTAATAATTCAGAACTTATATCTTCCCAGATTTATATCCTGGCTGCACTGCCTGCAAAATCTCACTCGTTGGCCTTCAGTTTTACCCACTGGCACATTAAACGTCAAAGGGACCACCCTTGGTATCTTTGCATAAACCTTTAGTTATAATAATCCAATCCGTGTCTGTGGAATTTCATTTATGAGACTCCATACATACAAAATGCGATTACTGTTACTAAAGGTTTCTGATCAGCAGTCAGGAGATTAAAAACGACACAGCCCTTATGGATAAACTTGGTCATAAGTAACATTCTGAGATGAAGAATAAACCAAGAGAAGTACAGAAAATATGAGAAGAGTATATCTAAAATTAAATTTCCAATGCCATATAATCAGGGCACCTTGTCTCCTGTGATGCTGTGGGAAGGGCCACAAAATTTGCCCCTTTCTTTGGAATTTACTAATCCCCACAGAAGTGCCACACGAGAGGAAGGGCTGAACTGGGCAGAGGAAGCAGGGACTGCATATCTGCGCATTTAGTCAGTCCCCTAGCTAATTGCCCCCCCCACACACACACTGACAGGGTGGCAGAAAGAGAAGGATCGGAGCTGCAGGGTGTCATCTCCTCCTCTGCTGATGAAGCCTAACTGCTGCCTTGAATATGAAGCAATGCAGTACCGAGTAAGACTCAAAGCAGCAATCAGGCCACAGGTGACAGAGGAGGAGGAGGAGGGAGGATGGGAGAGGGTTGTGTGAAAGAGGAGCTAGGGAAAGGATGGGTGGGTGTGTCTGTGTATGGGGGATACAAAGGCATAGAAAGAAGACTGTGGTTTGAGAGAGGACTGTAGACCCCTGCGTAGGTCTGCCTCTTTATCTGGGTGTGGTGTTGACCTGTTGTCATTCTATTGTAGGGTGAATTTCTCTGGGTGTGGTGTATTTATTTATTTATTTAAAAGAATTTATATACCACTTTATAAAATTAGTTTTTTGTCAAAGTGGTTTACAGTAGTAAAAAAAAAATAATAAAAAGAAATAAAAAGAAAAGATAATGAATAAATAAAATTAAAAGTACATAAAATTACTTATTAGCTGGAGGAAATTCCAGCTAGAAATAAACAAGTATTTACTAAAGTAAATAAAAAATAAAACTGTTGCCGTGGAACTTTACTAATAATATGGGAGGAAGGGAAGAAGGTAAAGAAGTGACAAAGTGAGTCCGTAAGCTAGGGAACAGATGGGAAACAAGAGGAAGGGAAGGGAAGTGAGATGAAAATGAAATGAAAAGTATGATAGTGACTGTAAATGAAGTGGTGGAGAGGAGTTTATGTTTGTTCTGGAGTAAGTGTTTTAAATGCTAATTGGTGTAGGTCTCTTTGGTGTAGGTCTCTTTGGGCCAGTCTGCCTGTGTCTTTCTCTCTCTCTGGTGTGGTGCATGTGTCCGTGTGGATGGACATGGCCTATCTTTCTGTGAGTAGGTATGGAGTATCAGTCTCTGTGTGTCTGGATGTGCTTCTCTGTTTACCTCGCTGTCTCGTGATGCGCAGTACATGTGCCTGGATGTGGTATGTAGGTATCCCTCTGTATTTATCTAAGTGTGCCTAGTGTTTCTGTACCTGTCTTTGTTAGTCTGTCTGTCTCTCTCTGCTTTTCTGTGCCAGTCTGGATGTGGTGTGGTATTTGCCTCTCTTTCAGGCCGATACAATACAGACGCGGTAAAAAAGTGCATCCATTTCAGGCGCCCGCTCTTTTAATATGCACACAACCCGCTTTCTTAGACACGCGATACAGTATTCAAATAAGACACAAATCACGCCGCCGCCAAAAAAGTATGCGGGGTCAAAAATAGCATCCATAACGCTACTGGTTTTACTGTATCATATGTCCATACAGTATCTCGTGTGCGCTTGTGAATGTGTGAAACGTCGGCCAAAGGGCATACATGTCAGATAAAATAATAACAAATAAGAGTTTCCCCATTTAACATTTATCATAGCTATCTCTCATAGCTCGCCCACCATGATGCCATGCTGCGCATCATAATCCTGCCTGGGAGGTATATAAATCGCTGCTCGGAGTAAGACTGTCCTTTTCTATTCGGTTCAAATTGGGTCAGTATTATATACAAACTGGTGTGAACTGGTGCCTTGCATATTACAGCAATAGGAGGATCAACATCGGCATCCCTTAAATTTCAACAAGTAAGAGACACAGTCATGGGCACTCCTTTCCCTGGGCCATCATATGGCTCCAGCGGTCCAGCACAGGCGTGTAACAGACGCTCGAAGTCATGGATGTCCAGGAACGAAGTGGGAACCTCCATGCTCAGGGGCCCTGCTACTTTTCCGGGCGCTTATGGCTTGGGCGGTCCGGCATGGGCCCGCAACAGACGCTCGGAGTCATGGACATCCAGGAAAGAAGCGGGGACCCTCCATGCGTGGCCCTCCACGCGTGGCCGCCCATTACGGGCCTCTAGTTGGTCGGCAAGTTATGTTCTTGCTGTCCATGTGCCCTGCTTCTTTGTACTGACCATTAACTGCATGTACCAGTGTCTGTTAATACAAGCCACGCGGCCAGTATTGTTCCCCTTTCATTAATTTCATTTTTTCTCATACGTTCATGCTGTCCATGAGTAAATCTTCCCCCACTGTGCTCTGTCGAATGACATCACCCACTGGTCAGGCTGCTTTTCCCCTCAGAGAAAAACAAACAAAAGGATATAGGAATTCACAAAGGCATGGGATAAGCACAAAAAGATCAGTGGCGGTGTATGTGGAAAGCCAGAGATCAGCCAGGGTCTGCAGTATTACCGCAGAAAAGGCAAACAAAGACTGGATGGGCTTTGTGGTTAACAACGGTCATCATGGTCTACGGCTGCGTGAAGACTGAAATACCGAAGGGGAGGGAAGCAGGGAAGGAATGCACTGAGGTTTCCATCCCTACAGCCTTTTCTCCTGTAGCAAGAACAGAATCAAATAATTATTTTAGTATAGGAAATTTGGTTTTGAAAACGTCTTCTTTAATGCCCTGATTCTAATAGAACTTGGTACACTTTCACACTGTTTTCAAGCTAGGTGGGTTTATAATAGAATCTTAAAGGCAAAATCCCCAGTACAAGCAGAGAGATAAAATCCCTCAGGACTTATGAAGAAACCATTCACCTGAGAACAATCGCAAACAATGCACCAAAGAAATATCAGCCATAAAGAGTATTAATTATTAAATGCAGAACAAAATAGGCTAAATTTTAGTGGCTTTCCAAAACTGGAAAAGAGAAATTGACTGAATGTCCCTGGGAAGATGGTGCAGCTACAAACAAAAGAATACCCTCTCTTTCGTGTACTCGCTAAATTTCCTTCTTTTAACGAAGGGACATTCAGCAGAGTCTCCAATTCGGACCTGAAAAGATCAACCTGGCTCTTTTACCTCACCATTCAGTCATTTAGGGAGAAGACCCTGTGCCATTTGGCGAGTCATTTTGTAACAGCCTGCATAAATTAGATGACAAATACATGCACATGTTCGGACTTTCTCTTTTGAAAATTATCTTCCCCTCACACAAAAAAAAAACTACCTGCAAACAATCATGTCTGCTAAACTGTGCGCAGACATTCCTGTGGAAAGTTTATGCGTACGCTTTTGAAAATGCAAACGTACACACAGAGGCACAAACACTGTCCCCAGGCAACACCTCCATTGAGCCTGAATAGTCTTGTGTGCGAATGAGAAACAGACTTCCAAGTTTACTCGCATATTGGGTGGGCAATTTTGTAAAAGGTCATTTCTGCACATAACACAGAGTTTTGCCCTCAGAAGTCCCTTCGAAAATTACCCTCCTCTTCCCTTGAAGGTCAAGGTTCATCCCTTAAACTGAGTTCTAAACAGAATAGGTAACCAGTGGAGTTTATTTAATAACGGTGTAATGTGATCTCTCTACTGAGCAGCCGTCTGGACAAGTTGCAGTTGCTTCAAACTCTGTAGAGGCGGATCAATATACAACGCATTCCAGTAGTCTAGCTATGTTATGAGGGCCTAGACCACCGCCCTCAGAGCTGCGTTTGATGAAAAAGGGCCAAGGTGGTAAAATGAGATCTTGGTGACCATCATGGTTTGGGGGCTCCTTTGTTTGGGGAGCTGTCAATGATTATTTCCAGACTTTTTAACCTGCAAACTCGGAAAGATGAGGACTCCGTCTAAATAGCCAGAAGGACGTGATACCGAAGTCAAGGATTTGCTTACCCATAACATCTCAGTCTTCTGAGGGTTCAGCATTAACATGCTGGATTTTATCCAGCCAGACACTAGACATGCTATTATTTTAGTCTTTCTACCGCTGCTGCTCTGTTTGGCTTGAGAGGTAAACACAGTTGCATATCATCTGCGCAGATGTAACGTTTTATCCCTAGACTATGCAGAACAGATCCAAAGGGTTGTAAAAGTAGATGTTAAATAAGGCTGGCGGTAACTGTGACTTCTGAGGGGACTCCACAATCCAGCTGCCAAGGGAGGGAGGAACAGGACCCTGCTGGTAAAGAATGACTGAAACCACTCCCAGGCAACACCTTTGATAACCCAATGTTTGTGAAACACCCGATGTGGCATCAAAAGCTGCTCACATTCAGGTACATCTGCTTCCCCAGCATAACCCAGTAGAGTCTGGGAGTTAAGGCAAACCATTAATTTAAAAAGGCATTTTGGGCAATTATTTGTCTCTGAAAAAACAGAAGAAACAAGGGATTTTTTTTGCCATCGTAACTGTTCATCTATACATTCTTCAATGATCTAGAAAGGCAGCTTTGGAAGCTTGATCTTTGTTTTTGCCAAGATCTTTCCAACTTGGCTACTGGCATACTAAGGGGAAGCTTGCAAAGGAGATAGAAAATAAGCTTTTCAAGGAGGTATTTTATCAACTACTTTCAGCTTCTGATTTCAACTATGGTGGTGGATGCCTGGAATGCCCTTCCGGAGGAAGTGGTGAAGACTAAAACTGTGAAGGATTTCAAAGGGGCGTGGGATAAACACTGTGGATCCATAAAGGCTAGAGGATGGGAATGAAGAGTAGAGCCATGGGGGTGGCTTGCTGGAGTGGAGGCTACTACCTGGTGACTACTACCCTTACTCAATAAACCTTCACACGGTTAATGCAACTCCAACATTGCTCTCTGCTTCAATGGCAAGGGGAAATGTGGAAAAGAGGATTTGCATTCAGACAACAACCAACAAGGACTGAACTACACCGTCTGGGTAAACAAATAAGCATGGGGGTAGCTTGCTTATTGCAGCGGTTACTACCCTAAACCAATTAAGCCTGATACATCACTTTGAATGTATATATAGCATTGCTCTCTACTTCAAAGGCAGGGAGAAATGTGAAAAAGAGGATTTACATTCAGACAACATCCAACGAGGCATGGATCTGTGCAGTCTGGGTAAACAAGCATCGGGGTAATTTGCTTGTTGCAGCGGTTACTACCTGTAACCATTAAGCCTTATGCTCACCTTTGATGCAACTCCAACATTACTCTCTGCATCAATGGCAGGGGGTGTCAGGAAATTCGAATAAAACAGTTACCAACAAAGGCCCTGAACTTGGTGGTCGAAGAAACAGATAAGTATGGGAAAATAAGTGTGGGGGCTTGCTGGGCAGATTGGATGGGCCAATTAGTCTTTTTCTGTCGTCATTTCTATGTTTCTATATCCCAAACACAGAAATGCCAGTAAACGTCAAGTCAAAGAGGCCGATATTTAAAAAAATCTGAGGGGTCAATATTCAAAGGGTTTGTCCGAGTAACTTTTCAGTTTACCCAGACAAAACCCGAGATTTGATTTTTTTCTCCCGCTGTCTGTCTCCCACATACAATTTAGCTGGAATCTGGTTGGAAGAATACCTTTCCTTACATTTCCCGGATAACTTTCACTGCACAACTAAACAGGGTATATTCAGCAGAACGCTTATCCAGGTATGTTCTGCTGAACATCTCATTTTTCTTGGGTGGAGTCACCGCCAAGCAATTAGAGCAGCAGGATGTGTACCAGGGAAGCCAGGGTTCAAATCCCACTGGCACACCTTGTCAAGCCACGTCACCCTCCATTGCCTCAGGAACAAACTCAGGGCCTCATTCACCAAGCTGCATTAGGCCATTTACTGTGTGGTATTAGAAATACCGTGCATTATTCTGGCCCCTGCGCTGCATGTATTTAAATAAGCTGATTAGCATGCAAATATGTGCTAATCAGCTCATTACTACTCTAAACTATACAAAACAAATAATGCGGCTTCTGAAAAAATTGCAAGCCACGTTATTTGATTTGAAGTAGCTACAACTCCTGATAATCCTAGGGCCTAGCCTTAAAAGGGGCCATTTGGTCCCGAATCCCCCCCCAAAGAGTTCCATAAATACCCTGAGGGTCTGCATAGACTCCCTGTTGCCCTCCCCCACTGCCCTTAGAGACAGCTGTAGTACAAAGAAAAAATAAAACATTTTTTTCAAAAGTGGTCCCAGCCCTCCCTTTCCCCTTCAACATAAAAATCTGGCCCTGGAGGCCAGGACTACCACCCTAGCCCGCCCTGCAAACCCCCCCTCACTCACATATTCGTCCCTGGTTAGGTCCAGTGGAGGCCTGGGAGTGCTCCTTTGATTCTGGGGCTGGAAAGGGCCACTTTTCAAAATGGCTCCGGCTGGTCTTTTGACCCTATGTTCTAGTGAATGAGCCATGTAGATGGAGAACCCTCTGGGGTCAGGGAAATACCTACAGTACCTGAATGTAATCCACTTTGAAGTGGTTGATCAGTCTCAAAAGGCGGACAATAAATAAAATATTAAATTAAAAAAAATATATCAACCTCATAGAGCCTAAATTTAGCCAGCTAATTCGGAGGTCTATGTTTTTAGGTGAAAATGCACCTAAATTTAGACCAACTATTCATTTTCCCAGATTTCGGATCCGAAGTTCGGTGCCTGGCGTTAGAAAGAAATGCTAAGCACCTAACATTCCTCTCAGCCCTTGCAGTCACCCGCTTTTTACAGCCCTAAATTTAGGAGCCTATTGAAATTAGGAATCTAATATTTAGGATCTCAGTCCTATTAAATTGTCAAAAGAACCAATTTAGCATCTTAACTCCCTTTGAAATTTAGCCTCAAAGTCATCTAAAACTTCAATTAGAAGTAAGTTTTCTTTTAGAGAGAAACGTCTGAGTCTGCTTTCCAGCCAGTTTAGTTGAAAACTGGTAATAAAGTGATCAGCTCGGGATATTTCTTCTAGATCTGGATCCAGCAGCCTTGGTGACTGCAGTGGGTCTGAGTGGAAAACCAAATCAAGTGTATGGCCCACAATGGGTGTTGGGGCTTTCCACCAATTGGGAAAATCCCAGGGCTCTAATTGAGGAAACAGAATCCAGAGCTGTGTCACTGAGATTAGTATCCAGGTGAATATTAAAATCACCAAGGACAACGATGGCAGGCAATTTCAAAGCAATACCTATTAGATCTACCAGATCGGGAGATGCAGTGCCCGACTCGCACGGAGCACATCAGATCAAGGGCAGAGCTCAAGTTAAATAATCACTTTTTACTAGCAGACATTACGATCCATCAGGTTGGTAAGTGGCCACTTTAACCAAAGAAATAAAGTACAAGAGGCGAGCATTTTGCAGGAGAAAGGGGGAATACAAGGCTGAAAGGGGGCAAATGCAGAAGTAAGGAAATATTTCTTCACAGAAAGACTGATGGAGATGTGGAACACCTTCCAAACGGAGAGGGTGAAGGCTAAACAATTTGAAATCAAGATAGCCTGGGATAAGCATAGAGAATCCTTAGCTGTGGGGATGCAATGGGAAAAAAAAAACAGGAAAGTAAAATAGGCAGACCAGATGGGCCTTATAGGGGTTTTTTTTTCCGGCTGTCATTGTCTGTGTTTCTGTGAGTCCACAAACTTTCTGGGTTAAAGGAATAGTCAAAATGCCCTGGCAGAGCAGCCACACAGTAGGTTAGATACCTCTCCTTTTTCCCCCAGTATTGGCTGTGGGGAAGCACAGCTGGTGCCCGAAGCAGACTGGTGGCACACACCAGTATGATTTATAACTGGTGCTGAAATGCATTTATGGGCCGTAGTGGACCACTTTCCAACACTTCTATTAGCTGCTATAGATGGAAGCCTACTCCAGCATTCATAAACAAAGGCAAGTGCCTCCCTTCCAGCATCCAACAAGCAGTCCTGCAATTTGCAGCAATTAGTCTGGTTTCTGCATCCTACTATATGCATTTCCAAAAGCTATCATTTTCTTAGTAAACAACAATTCTTTCAATACGCCCAGTGGAAAAGACAGAGTGAAACAGGGCAAATGGATGCACATTTCCTAGTTTAAAGCTGAGTGACCGAGTACTTTGGTTGTTTAAGGCATGCCCTTAACTTCTGGTGGGGAAGGGGAAAAATACTTGGGACCTGATGTATTAAGATCTTTCCCTGTCAGCACAGAAGGGGAGGAAACCCTCAGTACAGCAAGTCCACTGCAGTCTCAACAGTACCCCTGGGTTGGCTGATTTAAGCAAAGGCACTGCCTGTGAATGAAACGCCACCTGCTGCTATTCTTGGTCCAAGGAGCTACATCCGGATGTGGGCAGCAGAAGGCGGCTGAATGAGAGGGTGGGAATCCACAAATTGCTGCACAAAGCTCAGGGGTGCAAGAGAACCAGACGATGAACGCGATACAGGCTTTAGCATAAAGGTATACGCGATTGGTTTATGATTACTGCCAAGTGCAAAAGGGGCAAATGAGAGAATAGACTATGATGGCAGTGGATAACTGCAAAGCCCAGCCAGTCTGCTCATTACCACATCCTCCAGCAAAACCAAAGGCCCTCCCCCTCTGTCTCTGGCTTTATCTTTGCTTCCTCACTACTAAGGAACATAAGAACATAAGAAATTGCCATGTTGGGTTAGACCAAGGGTCCATCAAGCCCAGCATCCTGTTTCCAACAGAGGCCAAACCAGGCCACAAGAACCTGGCAATTACCCAAACACTAAGAAGATCCCATGCTAATGATGCAATTAATAGCAGTGGCTATTCCCTAAGTAAACTTGATTAATAACAGTTAAAGGACTTCTCTTTTGTACTTGTCCCAGGCTTTAATTCTATTATTCATTCCCCCCCCCCCCCACCAAAAAAAAATAGCCTCTACTGGGAGGCTGTTTCATGCATCCACCAAGTCTTTTTGCATTACTCCAGAGTCCAACTCCCATCCAGCTTCGTATCAGGACCTCTAGCTCAACATCTTCTGTTCCACAGAAATCTGTTCTCCCTCGTGCAATTACTGATGCTTTAGAGGTACAAAATACTAGTGAGAACAAACTTTAATGGAAATCACTCAAAACAATGAAGGGCATTCCATTTTCACAAGGCGATATTCATGTGATAGAACGATTTAGAATGGTATTTTTTTCCCCCACACACGGCACATTAATCAGAGGTGAAGACACAGTCGGGACATGCGACTGGCTGCAGCAGGCTAAACTAATGAATGGCGAGGGCTGCATCGAGTTGCGATCATCTCTGCAGCGATGAATCTGGGCAGGAACTGGAGACATTCTGGCAGCATATATCCAAACGCACCCAAAAACCTCAATCGTTTTCTGTCAAGACTCACATCCAGCACATCATGAACAATGAGCAGACTCCTTTTTTTTAAACTGAAGCGGAAGAAAGTTTCTCTTTATGGGCCTGACATGCATTTATGCCGCTTAAAAAGGAACTAGCAAATTATGGTTTGCTTTTTTTTTTTCAGAAGAGGGCAAAACAATTCTGTGACGGTCAAACATGAACTTAAACAATGACTTCCAAACTCCCGGCCCACAGAGCTTCTGGCCCTGTGCCCGGTGTGCACAGATGTCAGAGATCCGCCGAGACGTTTGACCATTTTAATCTAGCAATCTCCAAAGTTTTAAGAAAGTGCGGGAGTTTAGATTTAGGCATCCAATGGCGTGCACTTACCCCCCGAACCACGCGTGCTTTATGAGTGCAGACGCAGAGCCGCACTACCACGGACATACACGCGGGTTTCTTTACTGCAACAGGGGAAGAAAGGATTAAGGAGAGCCTTTTAAGCGCGGGAAGATTATGTGACTGGCCCGGTGTCAAGAGTGCAACAGAGATGGCCTTCAAACCCTAGCCTCAACTTTGACAGCTCTGCATAACCACCACAGATTTGTTTTCAACACACTGTTGTCTCTTTGCCCATGTCATTAAAAAATAATAAAAATAAAAAATAGTAGCCACCTAATTTAACACTTCTGTGGCTACTAGGGTCCTTTTCTAACATTCCTGTTTAAGTGTACAGCAGAGAATGGCACAAGAAAACCTGGGTATAACATGAACAGGTGCAGATTACGAATAGAAATATGGCACTAAAATACATGCTCACTGGTATAATTAAACAAAATAAATGTTATAAATAAGTCTAAAAAAAAGCAAAAGAAAAAAATCACTAAATTGGGTTTTACATTCATATCCTGGGGCTGTTATTTAGATTATAAAATCAGGACATCAATAAACAGTTGTGAAATGAAATGAGCTCGGGATTACAGCAGATGACTGCTCAGTGCCGACTGGGATGGCACAGAGCACAGCAGGAGCCTGCCAGCCATGTGTCCCTGAAGACGGTGGAGCGGCAGAAGCGGCGCAAAAACAAGGCTCTTCGGCTTACCTGATTGGACTCTGTTCCAGTTACACTGAGGTCCTGGACGGACCTGCGCCTCTGCTGCCCGTTGCCTACTGGATGAGAGACAAAACAAAAAGCACTGAAAAAGCTGCTCGGAAACAGAATAAGTAGGGAACGGACTGATGCAGCGGGAGCTTGGAATTTGTACAACTCCAGAGAGCGAAAGTAAGGGAGGGAGGGAGAGAGAGAGAAAGAGAGAGAGAGAGAGAGACAGCTGCAGAGTTTTAACTCCAAAAACACTGGCCTGTCAACAGAAAGTCTATCCTGACACAATGACCACTCCTCCTACATGAATAGCTGCACTCTCTCCCCTCCCCCAGCTTCTGTCACATGTGCTTCATCAGGCCCTGTGCCTAGGAGCCGGGGCCGATGACGGCACCTATTTCCAGGGCCTTGCGTTATGGGGGGTTACTGGAGCACTGCTTGCTAGCACTGCCTCCCGCCTTTTGTTATGCTCGTCTGCCTGCCACTCACCGACATCTCTCGTCTCTAAGTCCTCCAGTCTGCCCAGCAATCGACATGCAAGGCAACAAGCGGGGGCCGGTTTGTTTTTTTTCCTTTCCCCATAAAGTGGATCTGATCTATCATTACTTGATGGCTGTAATAATAAAGAACATATAGTTCATTTGGGAAAGGAGCGGGGTGTGGGTGTGTGTGTGAGAGCAACATGATTTCGACTTGTACAGAGAACCCACCCTTGTGCTTTTTAATCTCATCCGCTGGTCGCCAGCGTTGTATCCCCCCCCCCCCCCCCATTAAAATTTCCCAGTAGTCAGTCCCATCTTAATATCAATGTATTGAACTGAATACTGTAATCTTTTCCCTCGTCCTCCTAATCCACCTGTTAGTAATTCTGAAACACCATTGGGAAAACGCCTCTTGAACTCGGTCAGCCCGTGCCATCAAAGAGGAGAGAGAGAAAAAAACAAAAAAACCCAAAAACCGGGATTCTCTGAAACGCAAGTCTCCCGTGAAACGTGGGCAGCCAAGTTCCTGCCGGGGCCGGCCTCCCCCCTCCCCCCCTCTCTCTTTTTTTGTTTTGCCTTTCCTTAGACTGATGATTCGAGCTGCCTCTTGAGATGGGAGAGATCAGCTGTCCGAAAGGAAGCAGTGAAGCGCTCCGGGTAACAGCTGACCCGCTGTTTGGCATTCCTGCTCTTTGATAGCTGCATTACGTAACTTCTCTGCCAGCAGCCCTGCACTTAGGACATGCACTAAAACAGTGGCAGGTCTCACCCCCACCCCTTCCCCCTCGATTCCCACAGCCTCAGCTTGTTATTCAGTGCTCTGTAACGTGGGTCCCCCCCCTCCCCCCTCCCGGCCTTTAAACTAGCTCAAGTCTTATTTTAATTCAACCCGGGTCTCCACTTCGGTACATTTAGTTTGCAGTGTGCAGGGCACATGTTGGCACCATGCCAGTTGCTGCATATCCATGCAAAAGAAAGCAATGTAGCACGGCGGGGGGAGGAATTTGAGACTGCTCTGTTTTTTTTCTGTGACAATTTGTGCTGTATTATACACAAAATATTTCTAATTGTCTCCCTAGCTATTCTCACACAAACGTGTCAGCAGTTTCCTGATCTATTTAGTGAACAAAACACTAATAGAAACATTTTTGAAAGCCAAAAATGGTCTCTGATCAAGCCACAGCGTGGGAGTGTGAGTGAGTGAGTGTGTGTGTCTGCTCTGTGAATCCAGGTTCACATCAGTTCAGTTCATTTTTTTCTTTCAACATTCGGTTACCAATGCAGTGAAAATAGAGCAAAAAGTTCAGGATGTGTTTTCTGTAGCTGACAGAGAAAAACTATCCTAAAACACATTCTGAGCTTCAGACTCTATATTCCTTTTGCAGTGTTAAGACTCAAAAAAAAAAGTTTTAGGTTTTTTTTTTTGGTTTGTTTTTTTTTAAATTGCTCCTCTATAATTGCTGACCCCAGACTGTATGCTCAGAAGACACAAGATCCCTTCTCCATCCAAGGGTAGAGGGAAGTCGCTACTAAGTCTAAATCTGTGCACCGGTATTTTGACAGCCGCCTCCCTGGACTTTCAACTGGTCACCTTTGTGCCCCAGGCAGATAGAAGACTTAAAATTGTGCATCCCCTGTGTCACAGCACTACAACCCAGTTATGGGGCTGGTTGTAAAAAAAAAAAAAAAAAAAAAAAAATCACATTAAAATCAGTGACACAGAAGCAGCCCAAAACATTTCACTTTTACACAAGGCGCCAAGGGAGAGCGCCCTAGCTGGATTCATTCTGAACACAGCCTGCATGGTTTGCTGTGCATGCTGGCATTTTTGACTCCATGTTGCTTCTCTAGGAAAACCAGCAACCGTGCAGCGAACACGCTAAAAATACCTGCGCTCGATGATAACTGGTAACTGTTTTAGTAATCAGCTTGGATAAGGAGGTTATGAGCCAACGGGTTGGAGCTTTTTGTAATGTGTGGCTTCGGAAGGGGTGGGTAGGGGACGGTTTGGGTTTTTATGGGGCGATATTACTCTTGTTATGACAGATCACTGAGAAGTGTCAACCAGTGAGCCCTTTGTTAAAAATTAATAAGAGATTAAAACAAACAAAATAAAAAAAATTGCCTGTACACTTTGCCCTTGCTATCTGTGCAGGTGACAGAGTGGAGGACGAAAAGAACAGGCGTGGATCTGAAAAGCGAATGTCCGAGTGCCACTCTCCTCCCTCCACGCCGCCTCTTTTTCACCTGGCTCAGGCCAAGCATGCTGGGAAAGCCAGTGCTCACTTGGGGGCCGATGCAATTCAGTGCGCTCAGCCGCGCGCACTGTTTAACCCGCTATCTGACGCGGGTTAAATAGGCGCTAATCCATCCCCTAATGTAATAGGGGGATTAGCGCCTATTTAACCCGCGTCCGACGAGGAGTGAATGAGTTAGCGCTCAAAATGTGCGTCTCAGACGCACATTTATCGCTCAGCTATTAACGCCTGCCTGGAGCAGGCGTTAATAGCTGAGCGCACGTAGAAGTAGTACCGAAAAGCAGAAAAAAATGCTTTTCGGTACTTCAATAAACCCCCCCCCCCCAAAAAAAAAAAACCCAACCTCGGCAGACCGCCAAGTTATGAAAACCGAGGCAGAGTTTACCGGGGTCGGTCTTCATAACCGGCAGCTGCCATGGGGTCACTTTAGCAAGGAGGCGCTAAGGTCGCACAAACGACCCTAGCGCCTCCTTGCTAGCGTGACCCCCTAATTTGCATTAAGAAAGAGGACCCTGAAAAGTCAGCGCCCGCTTTCCGCAAAATTTACTGCATCGGCCCCTTGGAGCTGGCATAAGAATGCTGCTTTCAAACAAAACGTTATCCACGTATATGGCTTGGAAACTGCCCTCATAAGGAGCAAATAAACAAATCCCCTACCAATCTCCACTCCCCCCCCCCCCCCCAAAAAAAGGCCAAAACCACGCCTGTTGATGTTCCGTCCAGTTGTTGCACCATAGCCTATTCTTGAAGATATAAACAAACCACCGATGACGGGCACAATTATGTGCAGGTTTCATTCAACAGCTAAGGTCTAAATTTAGTACCCACCTAAAGAAGCTGGCAAAAAATAGATGGACTTCGCAATTCAGATTAGCAACATCTGTGAGGTTAACCTCTGCACTTGTGTTAATAAAGCAATAGACCCTTTGCGACTGGAATATCCAATTAAGCAAAAGCGGAGGTGGGGGACAAACAAAAGGAAAATGCATTTTTCCGTAGAAACTGGCAGGCGTTAGTGATCGAACACCATTAAGTAAGAAGGGTACAAATCAGTAGCGTGTTGCAATGAAAGCCAGGGTAAGCAATCTGAAGTTTAATTAGGAAAAGCACTACAAACTGAATCTGGCTCAGTTCAAAGGAAGCAGAGAAAGGTGGGGGAAAAAAACTGCAATCAACATGAAATACTTGTTGCTCCAGGATGCAAAATGACTACTTTTGCTTGTGAGACTGTAAGTAGTTGGTTCTGTCCCCTGTATATTTTCTTGCGTGTTTTGAAATCTGTTGGCCTCTCCAGCATATTTTTACCATTTAAATAGTCCGTTTCTTACATAATCCTCTAAATAAAGCACCATTTTTCAGCTGCATTCTGTCTTATCTAAACAGGGCAAACGGGTGCAGAATTAGTTTAGTTTGACGACATCTGATATAATCCAGAGCAGTTAATGCAATCTACTGCTCCAGGAGGTCGTCAGTCAATGCCCACCGCTGCTAACTGGCTCAAGAAATGTGGCTGCAATGAAACTGCATCTAGAAAGCCCTGCAAACCAGCAGCTGAAGAGCAGAAAATAAATAAGGAAGCTGCATGTTACCGGGAAAAGCTATTTACCAGTGTATAAGTTTAACTGGGCAGACTGGGTGGGTCACTTGCTCCTTATCTGCTGTCATCTACCGTCAATGTTTCTCAAACCCCCTTCTCTTTTCTGTAAAACTTTAAAGACCCTTCCAAACAAAAACAAAAATAAGGAAAACTGGGGTTTTTGTCTTTAAATTTCAGTACAAAGTACTGCAATCAAAGTTCTGTTACACCAAACTTCTTTTGCTCTGCTCACAAAACTATTTTCTTTATCTCGTCTCCAGAAAGTGAAATTGCTTACCTGGAACTGCTGATCCCCAAAGACAACCTTTCACTGGTCACACACAAGTGTTGTAGAACTGCAGTTGGTGTCAAACAGAAGGATTTGTTTGTCTTCCCCAATTTTCTGGAAAAAGGCAAAAGCCTTTCATTCCTCCTGCGTGGTGGTTCCTGCGCTGCGTAGAGCAACTCTCACAGGGAGGCAGGAGGGTTTGTCTGAATGGTAAACTGCTGTCTTCACGGAACACCTCCGCTAAACTTAACCTTCCGCACTTCATATATGCCGATGATGTGCAGATACTTATCCCGGTTAAAGACTCTATACACAAAGCCATTGAAACTTGGAAATCCGCCCTCTCTGAAATTAGCAGCCTCCTATCCAACAACTTTCTCGCCCTCAACGCTACTAAAACGGAACTCATCCTTATTTCACCCCCTAACATCTCCCCCACCCATCTTATGACCCCCCCACACACACACAACAATAATCCCTCCACTAACATCACCTTCCCCACCCATGTACGAAGCCTCGGCGTATCCATTGACTGTCACCTTAATTGCAAGAAATTCATCAATAACACCCTTAAAGATTGCTTCTACAAACTACACACCCTTAAAAGACTCAAACCACTCTTACATCTCAGTGACTTCCGTACTATATTACAAGCACTCATCCTATCAAAAATAGATTACTGCAACTCCTTGCTTTTAGGCCTACCTAAAAACACCATACAGCCTTTACAACTCCTCCAAAATGCAGCTGCCCGAATACTCACCAACACCCACAAAAATGATCACATAACCCCGGTACTCAAACATCTACATTGGTTACCCGTAGCATCTAGAATTACCTTCAAAGCCCTCACTTTAATACACAAATCTCTTCACAACCAGAACATGAACTGGTACAAAGAACACCTCTCCTTTCACAACAGCAATAGACCCACTAGAAAACAATATCTAGCAACATTACACGCCCCATCACCTAGGCTTACTAAACTTCGCACCACAAGCGAAAGGGCCCTCTCCCTAGCAGGTCCTTTACTCTGGAATAAACTACCTACCTCCCTCCGCCAAGAAACCTGCCCAAAAATATTCAGGCAAAACCTGAAGACCTGGTTCTTCAAACACTCATACACCTAACATGCACACAGTCACTAGCACCCCCCCCTCCAACTCATCACCTCCCTCCTCTTCCCTCACTCCCCCCCATCCTTTCCACCTCCTATCCACACCCTCTCCACTTCACCTGACACTCTCCCATCTCCCCTACACCCCATAAAGTGAAATTACCAGGACAACATATTGTATATTGTACATAAGAACTTGTTATTCCCAAACACGTGTTTATATGCCGCCTACAAATGTTGATATCCTTCCTATTTATCAGAATTTCTTTGCCCCCCCCCCCCGTTTAGATGGATAACCTCTATCATGCATACCACTTAGTTAATTATTTATTGTATATTCTACTCTGTTAATTGTATGTTTTTAATGTTCCTTGTATATTCTACACTGTTAATTGTATGCTTTTTAATGTTCCTTATATAATTATATGATAATTGTAAAGCCTGTTGCTCAGTTCTGTTCTCTGTAAACCGACGAGATGTTCCCAACGTTCGTCGGTATATAAAAGCTATTAAATAAAATAAATAAATAACACCTTACGGGTAAAGCAACTTCACTTTCTCCGCAGCCGCTGAGTCACGCACGCAGGACTCCACAGCAAAAGAGCAAGTCCTCGACTAAAAAAAGTGAAACTACAAGAAATGCCCATAGGCATTGATGGGAAAAGTTTTATCTTTTTTTTTTTTTTAAGCAGGGAAGGCAACTGTAAATTATAAAATGGGCCCTCGGAAGGATGAAGATGGGCTCCAGCCCTGAAAGAGACGATGGAAAATGGACAGTTTATTTATTTATTTATTTATTTATTTATTTATTTAAAATTTTTATATACCGACATTCATCCAGGATATCATATCGGTTCACATTGTAACATAAACTGGTGCTAGGCATGGCGCTTTACATTGAACGATTAAAACATGCGAACAAGGTATTAAAAGGGGGTGGGAGATAACATGGGAAAGTTTGCATTAAATTATATTATAGCAACGTTTGCAAATATATACATATGTACAATGGAAAATAAAGACTAAGAAGTGCAGGCAGGCTAGTGAGGGAGAAAGGGGAGGAGGAGAGAGGAGAGCTGAGAAGGAGGGAGGAGCGGGGAAAGAGGTAGGAGGGGGAAAGAGGGAAAGAGGGAGGGGAGAGAGGGAGAGAGGGACAGTGAAGGGGAAAGTAGAGGGGAGAGTGGAAGGTGGATATAATGGATAGGAAGAGTGAAAAATTAGGTGTATGCTTTAGCAAAGAGCCAGGTCTTAAGCTTCCGCTTGAAAGATTTGAGGCATTCCTCTTGCCGTAAGTCAACTGGCATTGTATTCCAGAGGGTCGGCCCGGCTATAGATAATGCACGGGCTCTCGTGGAAGTAAGTTTGTAGAGTTTAGGAGAAGGGATAGGCATGGTTGCAAGGTGTGCATGTCTGGTAGGCTTAATAGACTGGTGTAAATGGAAGGAATCGTTAAACCAATTCATTTCAGGGTTGTATAAGGCCTTATGGATTAGAGAGAGCGCCTTATATTGTATGCGGGAAGCTATTGGAAGCCAATGTAAATCTTTTAGAACAGGGGTAATATGGTCATGTTTACGTAAGTTGGTCAATATCCGGGCTGTGGTGTTTTGCAGGATTTGAATGGGATGGATGGCATTGTTGGGTAGGCCGAGAAGTAGGGAATTGCAGTAGTCAGTCTTGGCGAAGATTGTAGTTTGAAGCACTGTACGGAAATCGGGGGGATGTAGTAGGGGTTTGAGTTTTTTTTAGTGTGTGGAGTTTAAAGAAGCCGTCTTTGAGTATGTTATTGATGAATTTCTTAAGTGTGACATGACCATCAAGGATGATTCCCAGATCACGGACTTGTTGGGCAAATTGGAACTGCGTAATAGGGGGGAGGATTGGTTGGTTTTGGGGTGAGATGAGCATGATTTCAGTTTTCGTGGTATTAAGGGCTAGGTGGATGGAAGATAGGAGATTGTTAATGGAGAGGAGGGTTTCATTCCAGAAATCCATGGTTTTCGATAGAGAGTCGGTGATGGGTATGAGCAGCTGAACATCATCAGCGTATATGTAATGAGGGAGATTTAGACTGGAAAGGAAGTAACAGAGAGGTAGGATGTATATATTGAATAGGGTAGAGGATAGGGAAGAACCCTGAGGGACACCTCGGTTGAGGGGGATGGCCTTGGATACGTGATTTCCTAATTGAATTTTGTAATCTCTGTTGCTGAGGTAGGAATTGAACCAGTTGTGGGCAACGCCTGTAATGCCAATTTCAGTCAACCGCTGTAGGAGAATAGGATGGCTGACGGTGTCAAAAGCGGAGGATATGTCAAGGAAGGCAAGAATGTATGATTGCCCTTTCTCAAATCCTTTGATAATGTGGTCTGTCAGGGAAAGTAAAAGAGTCTCAGTACTATGAAATTTCCGAAAACCGTATTGTGCGGGGGCAAGGATATGATTATCTTCAAGGTATTCTGTAAGTTGCTTGTTGACAGTTTTTTCAAGGAGTTTAGAAATGAATGGAAGATTTGATATAGGGCGATAATTAGCTGGATCAGAAGGGTCAAGTTTGGGCTTCTTTAGAATAGGTTTGACAATTGCCTGTTTCAGGGGGAGGGGTACCTGCCCAGAGTTAATAGACAGGTTAATGATTTTTGTTAAAGGTTTGGCAATGATGTTGGGTATTGTGAGAAGATGTTTAGTGGGTATAGTGTCAGATGGGTGAGTGGACGGTTTGGCTTTCTTGATAAAGGTTTCTATTTCTAATGTGGAAGTGCAGTCTAGGGAGGAGAGAACTTTAGTATAGTTACTGGTCTTTGTTTGATTGATGGCCAATTCGAAGTGGTTGCTGGGACCGGTAGAGGAGGAGAACTTGGATAGCAATTTATCTACTTTGGTTTGGAAGAATGTGGCAAGTTCTTCGCATTTGGATTTGGCTACTACATCAGGGATGTCAGGAGTAGTTGTCTTGGTGAGTGAGTTCACGTAGTCGTATAGTACTTTAGGATTGTATTGGAATTGGTGTATTTTGTTGGCATAGAAGTCTCGCTTTGTCATGTTAAGTTTGTCACTATAGAGGTTTAGGGAGGATTTAAATTGTGCCAGGTGAGTATGTGAGGGATTCTTACGCCAGATCTTTTCAGATTTCCGAAGTTGTTGTTTAAGGTTTTTTAGCTCTTTTTTAGCTCAGTTCAAGTTAGTATCTCACTGGAAGGCTGTGCCTTGCAAATCTCCTTAACAGAGGTAAACCTTAGTTGGGTGACAGACTTTGCCATGGCCCTTAAATTACGGGCCTTGACATGGCCTACTGAGATTAGGCTAGCCTGGGTATAACGGGAGATCTAACCAGTGATTTTTCGTTGCATTTCCAGTCATATTGGGGCTTAAACAACTAAAAGAGCTGGGTAGTCTTTTTATGGGCTTTAGTTCACTCCAGGCCGAAGGCAACAGCTCTGTTGCAATACAGGGAACGAAGAACTTTTTTTACCCTTATGAATGTATGGCCTTGGGAAAAATGTTGGAAGGGCAATTGGGGTGGAAATCATACATCACCTTAGGTAGGCGATTGAGATGTGTACTAAGCACCACCTAATTATAATGAAATCCGGTATAAGGCAGATACAGTAAGTCATTAAAGGCCAGAAACTCAATGATTCTGCAAGTCGAAGAAATTGGCGCCCAAAAAAAAAATAAAAAAGAACCTTCTACATCAGGTTCTGAAGCTCACAAGAGTCTAGAGGCTCAAAGGGAGCTTTCATCAGTTGGGTGAGAATGAATCTGACCAGTAAAGGCTGCACAGAAATGAGTTTTCCCTCTTTATGATGCAAACCCCAACAAACGTTGGTTTTAATTTGGATTTTTTTTTTCAGATTCACTTTCTTGCCTTTCTAAATCTGAGTTCAAGGCAAGTTGCATTCAGGTATAATAGATATTCCCCTGTCCCAGAGGGCTTACAATCTAGAGGGCTATCTTTAAGCACTCACTAGCCTTCAATAGCAAATCAGTAATTAGATTCTACGGCAATGAGTGACCATCTACTACTTCCCACTGAATAATCAGCTTGACTCCTTCCTTTAACTATCCAAATTCCTATGCGACATGGCCACTACTACCACCAACAACCTCTTAGTACCAGAAGACTTCAACTATCACACGAAGGGCTCCCCTTAAAGGGAATGCCACCACTTTCCAGCACAACACGGATAACCTCAGCTTCCCGCAGCTAATCAAGGACCCACTTAGAAACATGGTCACTCTCTCAACCTAATCTTCTATTCCTCAAGTATTAAGCTCGATTCTAACAATATCATTGGTCCCCATCTCCTGGTCAGATTACAGTCTAGTCCGGGCCACCATCTTGATCTCACAACAAACTCTCCACATTCCCACACCCAAACCTCATACCAGAAACTTATCCTCTATTACAAGCAAAAAAATGTAATCAAACTTAACATACCAACAACCCCTATCTGCCACAAACCCACTAGAACTACAGTCCAGCAATGGAATGATAAACTCTCTATGGCTATTAAGACTCTAGCCCCTCTCAGTCCCAATCTTATCAGAATTCCCCCAGGAATTTCCCATGACTCCACTAAAGTCATCTTCTTAAACAATCCTGACAACTTGAACGGGCATGGCGGAAACAAAAACAAAGATACCAACCGTTATCTCTGTAAAGAGCACTCCAAAAAATACAACGCAGCCATTCCACAAGCAAAAATAAAAATCTACATCTTCAAACAACTAGAACAATCTATGAACCATTAAGGCAAACTTTTTGAACAGGTAAGAAAACTCTCCAAACCTGAACCCCTCATATTTCCTACCACCTAGAGATTTATACAAGCTGAAGACTTTGCCCAATTCTTCATGGAGAAAAATCCAAGCTATTTGTTCCTCTTTTGATGCCCTCCACCGCCATCCCCACCCCTCTTAATCCTGGACCCAAATCACCCCAAGAATAAAATCACCCCTCTTACCATGATCGATTCAATCCTCTCCCCTCCAGACTATAGCCTGTTGTCAATACTTTAGGACAATCTCCCCATGAAAGGTAGAGAAGATCCTACTACAGACATTTCATCTGTGGAGTGCTTCTCCCTGATCCTTTTCAATATTTACATTTGCCCTATCAACACTGAATGCCACTATTCGCTGTTGATATCCATCTGTGCATTAAAATGGGGCCCAACCAAACCATCCATTGTCAACCTCTTACAGAAGTAGCCTAATGGCTTACCCAAGCACAAACTTAAAATAACCTCTCCAAACAAACTCCTCTGGCTCAGCTGGCAGGGTCATCCCCTATGATCGCTACCTTCGCTGTCAGGTACCCCTTACATTAGAACATAAGATATGCTATACTGGGTCAGGCCAAGGGTCCATTAATCCCAGCATCCTGTTTCCTACAGGGCCAATCCAAGCCACAAGTGCCTGGCATGTACCCAAACATTAAACAGATCTCAAGCTTACTATTCCTTACTGATTAATAGCAGTTTGTGGATTTTTCATCAAGGATCTTATCCAAACCGTTTTTAAACCCAGTTACACTAACTGCCGTAACCACATCCTCTGGCAATGAATTGCAGAGCTTAACTATGCGCTGAGTGAAAAATAATTTCTTCGATTTGTTTTAAATGAGCTGCTTGCTAACTTCATGGAGTACCCCCTGGTCCTTCTATTATCTGAGAGAGTAAATAACCAATTCATATTAACTTGTTCAAGTCCTTTCATGATTTTGTAGACTTCTATCATATCCCCCCTTCAGTCGTCTCTTCTCCAAACTGAACAGCCCTAACTTCTTTAGCCTTTCCCCATAGGGCAGCCATTCCATGCCTCTTATCATTTTGGTTGCCCTTCTCTGCACTTTCTCCAGTGCAGCTAAATCCTTTTTGAGATGCAGTGACCAGAACTGTACACAGTATTCAAGGTGCGGTCTCACTATGGAGCGATACAGAGGCATTATGACATCCAACATTTTATTTGCCATTCCCTTCCTACTAATTCCTAACATTGTTTGCTTTTTTGACTGCCACAGCACTCTGAACTGACAATTTCAATTTCAATGTATTATCTACTATGATGCCTAGATCTCTTTCCTGGGGGGTAACTCCTAAGATAGAACCTAACATTATGTAACTACAATAAGGGTTATTTTTCCCTTTATCCATTACCTTGCACTTGTCCACATTAAATTTCATCTGCCATTTGAAAGCCCTTACATCCTAAGAAGTCAGTACGAAACCTTGAGGTTCAGCTTGATCAAAATCTCACCATGGAAACTCATAATACTAAGATGGTAATGACCTCCTTTATGTACCTATGCCAGATCTGCCACCTGTGTAATTACTTTGATTAACAATCTTGCTACTATAATTCATGCATTAATTACCAGTTGAACTGACCACTGCAACTCCTTCAATGGCATCCCACAATACAGTATGAGGTACCTCCACCTCCTATAAAGCACTACTGCTAGAAGTTTGGTAAGAGCCAAAACAACCGACTATATAAAACCAATATTACATCAACTGCAAAAACTCCCAGTCGAAAGTAAAATACAATTCAAAACTCTCTGCTTTGTCTTCAAGTGCTTGAATAAACAGGCCTTGAGTACCCCTCTCAACTTCCCTCTTTCTACACACCAACAAGGGAACTCAGTACTCCCAAATAGCTGTTTCTTCTCCTGCTCTGGCCTCTGCAAGATTGCCCTGTACACAGGGGCAGATTCCCGATAACGACCGGCCCGGGGATTTGCCGCCCAGGAGATACCACATGGTCTGCCGAGCGCAGCTCTGTCACAGCCCTGCTGGGCAGACCACGTGACTAGAGCGACTGGCCCACCGGGGGATGCCCGATCCCCCGATAGGCCAATCCGCCCCTGCCTGTACAAGATTTCAGGCTTTCAGCTGTTATGCACCAAAAATTTGGAACAAGGTACCACTATCCTTACGACTTGAAATATACTATCCCATTTTCAGGAATAAAAGCTAAAGCATGACTTTTCAGCCAAGTATTCCCTGCAGAGATCCTCAATCCCTGTCCTAGCTAGCCAAACTTCTGACTGACTAAGGACTAAATTATATACTTGGGTCCCAATATGATTCTAACTGTAAATTTGATTCCAACTATAAATTGTTTCAAATAGAATTGTCTAATTTAAATTGTAATCTGCCTTGAGGCAGAACCTTAACAAAACTCAGAAGGGACAAGGGAATTATGATCCTCATAGTTCATTTTGGCCAAAATGGATTTAGTTTCCACATTTTGAGGATTTATTCCTGAGAAAACTATTCAAGTTGGGAATTTGCCCAACTCTGATCATAAAGAACCAGGGATCATTACTCTGCCTAACATTCATCCTCTGCCCTCACAGTCAGGATGATGGAGGAGGATGTAATACAATGTTTTGGTTTCTCCAAAAAGATGTCTAATATCCTTCTGTCTTTTAGAAAGGAACCCAGCAGAAGTTCTTATTTTAAATAGAGATTTTCCATCTAGTTTGGGGACAAAACTCTAGATCCTCTCTCTTGTCCCACACAAAAGCTACTTTAATAACTTTTGTATGTTTTAGAGTCTTAAGAGGAGGAGTAGCCTAGTAGTTAGAGCAGTAGACTGAGAACCAGGGAAGGCAGAACTCAATCTCATTACTCGTACAGAAGACCCAATTATAGGAGAAGATGTCTGGTGCTAGTCTGTCTTCCGAACAGCAGAATGGTATTTTCCTTATTCAAGGATGTTGCAAATCCAAGTCTGCCTTGGGTGTACCTAACTCAAGAAAGATTCTGTTTGCCACATCTAGAAATTATTTGTGGAGTCCAGGGCGATAATAGTCTACTTGCTAGGATGTTCTCTTCCTGCTAGGTATATGGTTCTTAAGGTCATCCCATGAGAGATGGCCCAGTTACACACCTTGACAGTTTCCCCAATATAGGAGGATGAAGCCTGCTCCTCTCACCTCGTTCAGGTAGACTGACTGGACCAAAGCAATTTTGCTGACCATCTGATTTCTGAAAAAACTTTAGAGCATTCTGAATTCCCCTTCGTTCCAGTAGGTTGGTGGGCAACTTCTTCTCCTGGAGGAATGAGGTGTTCTGAGTGTGAAGCCCTTTTAGCTATATGCACTAGCCTAGGCTGGAAGTATCCTTAGTGACAATTTGGTGTTACGAAATCCAGATTGGAAGCATCTGTAGTTTGGGGACAATTTGATGAAGAATGATTTGAAAGGGTAATCCCGGTTCAAACTGGAATAGGATAGCTACCAAGACAGGAAGTCCCAGAGTGATTTGGTTCTACTATGATTTTAGCACCCATAGAGCTTGTCTCATGGAAACATGCTCTAGTATAGTGTTTCCCAGCCTTTTCACATTCAAAGCATGCTTACATTAACAAAAATATTGCATGGCACACCAACCCTCACAGAGCAGGCAGTGCAGACATGGGGAGGAGTTATACAGCCAAAAGAACACCTCACCAGTCTCTCTTCAAATTTTAAAACAAAGCCTTCAACACCAAGATGAGGAAGCCAGTGACTGCCATTAAGGCCAGTCAGTTGGCTTGGTTAATTTAAGTCTGAGAGAGGATGTCCATGATTTAATTGTGGCGGTCCCTTGTTTAGAGAACAGTATGTTTGGGGATAAAGTCAAGGCGATTGTGCACAAATTAAGGAGGACCAAGCTGCTATTCAAGCTCTGTCTTCAGGAGAAGGCAATCAACGTCTGGCTTCAAGTCATCAATACTTTTCTTACAGTCGTGCATTTTTCCAGAGGTCTTGGTCTGCTCTGCCTTTGCAGCAACAGATTCCCATCAGAGGGTGTCAAAGAAAGAGACATCAACCTAAAACCCTGCAGTAACCACAAGGTCCCAGAGGATAGCCTCTGGTAGAGGGAGAGTCCAGTCGTTACTTTCAGAATGAAAGAATATTGCAAAGGATCACTGAGTCCTGAAAACTATGGTATGTGGTTACTACTTGTGCTTCTCTCACCTACCCTTGACCCAATGGTTTTCAGTCTTGAATTCAGACTGTCTCAGTCACTATTTTTGTCTGAAAGCAGAACTGGTTCTTCAACAGAAATCTATAGAGTGGATTCCTCTCCATTCCGCATTCCCAAGATGTGTGTGTGGGAGAGCAACTGAAGCCAATTATGAATTTATAATAACTGAACTAACTTCTGATTTGAAAGAGAAGTTAAAGATGAATCCCCTTCACATGATACTTCCATTAATTCAACCTTTGGAATTCTTATCACAATTTATAATCTACAATGGAGATACTTCAGATTTGTAGAGGATAGGATTCATAACCGATACCTGCAACCCACAAGAGTGTTCACTAAGTGCCTGGCTGTGGTAGCGGCATACCTGTGCTGTATGGGAATCTGCATCTTTCCCTACCTGGATAATTGGTTGGTGACAGGTTCTTCACAGTCGTGGGTTCTGAACTCCTTGGAAAAAAAATCTGATTCCTTCAGTCCCCGGGTTACCTGATCAACTTTGCCAAATCTAGCCTCACTCGTGTACAGAGAATTCAGTTCATAGGAGCACTGATAGATTCAGTTCAAGAGCGAGCATTCCTCTCAAGTGAAAAGGCTGTAGTGCTAAAGGGTCTGGTAAATGCCCTCTACAGCAGGATCAGGCTACATCTCCGATTTCACTGGGTACATCCCCATCCCATGTCACTCAGGAGGATGGTCATCCTTGTCACCTGAATCACCCTCTCTAGCCCTCACAGCATAGATGTCCAATGCATGGTAATTTCCTCCATGCTCCTTCCTAAGGATATGGAAAATATGTTGATCTCAGCCAGAAAGTCTTAGATAAGGAAGGCTTATGGCTTCAAATTGAAGAGATTTTCAGCCGGGTGTCAATCTGACTCTCTGGAACCGTTCACTTATAGCCCAAGGGACCCGGCTCCATTATTTTCCCTTTTTTCACTGGGACTCAACATGTCCTCTGTGAAAACACAATTTAGGTCAATTGCAGCACATCACCAACAGATGGAAGGGGTTCCAATCTCTACTCATCCTTTGGTATCCAGATTTATTAAAGGATTGTGGCACTCCAAGCCTCCGATGCCTTAGGATCATGATGTCGTTCTGACCAAATCTTTGGAATCAACTCCTTTGGAGTTCTTCACGTGGAAGGTGTTGCTAGGGACTGTCATGTCCATGGGTCAGTGAGTTACAAGCTTTAGTTCAGTACTCACCTTATTTCTAGTTCTTCCATGGTACGGTAGGACTTCACACTCACCCTAAATTCCTTCCTAAAGTGGTGTCAGCTTTTCACATAAATCAAGCTATTGTTCTTTTTACTTTTTTCCCCCAAAGGCTGCATGCTCATAAAAGTGAGAAGGCTTCTCATTTGTTGAATTCTAGGAAGGCTTCTCAGTTGTTTGTTGCCTTTGATCTTAACGTGACTGTTAGTGGCAGTTACCAAAAGAACTCTGTCAAATTGGCTAGTGCACTCTTAGGTACTAGCTGGTCTACTAATCACAGATTCTGTTAAGGCTCATTAAGTTACAGCCATGGTGACTTAAGTGTCGTACCTAAGGGCCACCTTAAATGAAGACAACAGCAAAGATGCACACCTTCACATCCCACTACTGTCTGAACAGTATATCAAGAGATGACCATAGTTTTAGACAAGAGGTTTTGTATAGCCTGTTCTCCCAATAGTCTACTCTCCACCGGGGGGCCATGTTGTGTTCAGTAAGTGCTCTGCTATGCAACCATCAGCCTGTGTCTCACCACGTGTCATGGCTATTTCATCCTGCTAAGGAGAACCCTGTTTGCAGCCAGAGAGGCAAAGAAATTCTTCACCAATTCAGTGACTTGATTTTTGGGCTGGAGTTGGAGAAAAGACATCATCTTCAGACAACCAAACAGGATCCTGTCTGCTGTAGAAGAGCTGAAGTGCTTGGTTCTAATGAAAAGAGGTTCCGAGGCACTCCATGCCCTCTAGAGTATTTATGCTGGCAGGATAATACATGATGCCTTTTTTTTTTAATTGTTACCACAGGTATAATGAATGGAATCAGCACCATCATGTCAAGCCTTCGTGCCATGGAATGGGTGCTCCACACTGAAGCTATAAATGGTGCCCTGGACACAAGGGGATCTGGGAAGAAAATGTGTTCTAGCACCACACGGGTCTTCCACACCATGAAAGATGAGGAGACTAGTGGTGTTTCACAGAACAAGATTGGTGCCATCAAGGAGGCCCCAGTCACAGTATCATAATGTTTCTTTAGCTTCAAGGATGAGCCTCGTTTAGGCAAATATGGCAGTATCTCTCTTGTTAGCACTGAGGCCTCCAAAAGCAGCAGAAAGGGGAGCTTTCGCCACGGAGCAGTGGCGGGAGGAATCCATGCTTAACTATGTGTGGCGAGAGCTCGACGAGGAGCGGCTCCTCTGACCTTTGGAGATCCTGTATTTTCCAGGCCCAGGATATATCCTATTGCAACTATAGCAGTTTCCCATGTAGCAGTCTGGGCCCGAATACCTGTAACAGATCTCATGGGCATCGATGATGGACATCTGGTGCCCGCAGAAACAAGACTTAAAGCCGCTGATAACTGGCTTCTTCTTGGGCCTCTCTCCACATATCATGGAAGAGCAATCCTATCAACTAAATAAAAAAACTTTTTTTTTTGGTAGCACTCAAACGTGCTCTTGAAAGGCTGCCGAGGCAGTGGAGAAAAAAAAAAAACTGCAATGAGGCAGAAACCGCTGAAAACATTTGAAAAAGGTATCAGGAGAGAGAGGATGCTTGGACAAAATCAGACTGAGGGGCTCATGAGGCAGCACACGTGTGGGAACCAACATACCTGCTCAGTAAGTTTTTGCTGAGCTCTAAGAGCCGGGTCTGTAGAGCATCATCAGATGACATCAACCCCAAATGTCATGGCTAATTCAGCCCTGCTTGACGACGGAGAAAAATACATGGCTCAGTTCAGTAAACAAAGCAAGGAACTTTAAAAGTACAAAATAACTAACTAGGGAAATTTAGAGGGTTTCAGCAGAAAATCTTCAAAAGCTCTGCAGCGACTGAGAAGATTGATCACATCTGAAGGAGCCACAAGGCTGCAGTAGTAAGGGAACTACTGCAAACAGGCAGTTTAAAGCTTTTAATTTATCCAGAAAGCTGTAGAAGAATTTGTTTGTTCGATGTTAAGCATGGTCAAGTAACTTGTGCGAGAGAAACTGAGGACAGTGCGTCTTGACAGAATGAGAAGGGACATGCTTGAAAAATATGAGTCACCTACCTCATTAATCTTAAATTGTGCCCAAGCACAATCCATGAATATTTAAACCTGACAGTTTCCTTAATATTCAGGGGATTCATGATGGAAGAAAACCCTGGCATGCCATGGAGAAGCACATTTCTCCGTTTTTTAAAGGATCTTTCTTCTATGATTTCTCAAAATGGGTGGCAATATTAGAATGGGCAGGGATTCCCAAGGTCACTTCAAGCAAATGAATCCATTAGCAGTTCTTGTGGGGTGAAAGCCAAATTACAGAGCGCTCATTACAAATTCAGTTTCAAGCTTTGCTTTTCTACTGATATAGAAGCTGGCCTTAAATAGTTATATCTGTGGCAATAAACAGTACTGTTTATTTCACCTACAGCTTGCCAGCGTTGAACATTTCTAAAGCACAGGATGTTTTTCCTCCTGCAACAATAATACATGATCTCTTCGAGGCAACCCTATCCGAAACAGAACATTAAAAGTTTAGGGTTACAAATTATTGCGCTGAATAGTAACCTAAGAGCTCAAATGACAAACAGAAAGCCTCAGCATGAAATACGGGTCTAACATTCTAGTGATTTTATGCACCAACTGCTCTTAAAATTAGCAACAAAACCATCAGAATGCAATGGAACACCGCCATGGTTAATGTATGGACCTGTCCCACCCCACAAGTCAACCACTGCTGGAAAAACAGTGGAGGCTAACTGGACGCTTGGTCCAGTTAACCACATCGGGCAAGGTGCTTTACGGTTAAGCCAATGCTGGCAGACTCGTACAAGTTTTGAAACATGCGTCATGAGCAAACTGGAGCAAACAGTACTATTTTCCATGAAACGAGGATTCCGGCATCATTAACCTGGGCCGGCCTGCGGTACCTGTGATGACGATCTCGGGGACATCCAGAATGTTGCCAAATGAAGCAGTTTTGCGATGGCCTCGTTTAGGCTTGCCAGAGGCTGCGAAAAACACACACACATACAAATACACGTGCAAACTACAAATGGTATTCAAGGCACATGATTAAAACAAAAACACTGCGGTTTCCATCTTATATGTGTTAAATGGAAAGAGGAGACATGCAGACGACTTCCATGCACAATGTGCTAGGCAACATCACATGAGTAAGTGGCAGGGGAGAAAAAAAAAAAATGCACGTCACATTAACAAGAAGTTATAAAATGCATGACAGGTATTAGATCCAATAAGCATATACGCCCATACAACAAATGGATGGCGGGATACACAAAGCAGCACAGTCACAAGTAAGGGGGAAAAGTAAGAAGCAGAATGTTAGCAGCCGACAAGAGCATCAAAAAGGCTTCACACAGGTATCAGCAGGATGTTGGTACTGGGAAGCGAAAATTACTCAGCGGGGAGGGGGGGGGGGGCCCTGTACTGAAAATGGCTGTGATGTGGAAATTAATTAACCACAGTCACATCTTGATTTTAATACTTTGCACTTCCCAGCCGCCTCTTTCCGTGTTCGTACTCCTGGTATTGTTCCCCCATTCTGTGCCTAGGGAAAAGAGCTTTACTGAATCGGCCTCTGAATTTTATACTTATAACTGCAAACGTCTGACATGGCTATTTTGTTTCTGATTAATATGCCCTTCTGGCTCCTCCTTTATCACACAATACCTGAGATAATACATGCAGTCCAACTGAGGCATATTATATACACCTCTTCTGCAGTACCAGTTACTATTTACATTTTTCTTTCCCACAAATATTAGGTTTAATCTTGTTTGGCGGCCCAGTTAGTACGGGCAGCAGGGAGCAGAGGCTCCCCCAATGTCGTGCAGGTTCATAATCTCAGCCAGAAGGCCAGGGAGCCACCACCTTCAGATCATGGCTCAGATTTTACCTTTGATCTTGGCCAAGGGCTGAGAAGTGACTGGGATCAGTACAGCTACAGTGACTAAATGGGAGGAGGAGGAGGAAAAGCTTCTCAAAACTCTCCATGTAAGTATCTCCCTGGAAATGTAATCAACATCTGGATGAAACCAGGCTCACGATGACTTTGGGTTGTTTTAAATGCACTCGTGACGCTGTTCTAAAGGAGGACCTGCCACAAACAGAGCCTTGTAAAAGACTTCAAAGTCCTTGTACATTTTTCACATTCTGCTGTCTAAAAAAAAAATAGAAATCAAAATGCACTGAAGCAGGAGTTTGTTTTACTGATCTACACAACTTACTCCACACTGTGAAGACTCTTACAAGGCTCTGTATTCTTTTAAAGAACATTACTGTAAAGAAACATGGATATTGCTTAAGCCATAGGGGGCTGCGAAGCTGGAAGAAAAGCATCCTTTCAAAACACGGGCTTCCTTTTCTTCTGCTTTTGAAATGCAGTGGTGGGAACCCGGCACTTCACATTACTGCAAGCTCTTGCTGGTGGAATGAGAGAGGGCGAGAGAGTGCATGCTCAATACCCAGAAGATGCACAGAACTAGGACTGCAGGCCGCCCCCTGTGCAAACTTTACACATATTGGAGGTAATTTTAAAAGGAGCTACACGTGTACATGGTAACATACTATCATAGCAATTTTAAAAAGGCATTTACGTGCGTAAAGTGCACTTACACGTGTATATCCCACGGCCGATTCAAGGTCATATATTGTCACAATTTTCAAAAGCCCATTTGGCACGTGTAAAACCCAGTTTATTGCAGTAAATGCTTTTTAAAATCAGGCACATAGGACTTAACGACAGGGATACTACAAACTAGAATCCATTTTTCCTACCACTTTCTAAATTTGCTTTGAGCATATTCTCAGATAACTGACATCATGGGTCACCTTACAGCTCACGCCAGTATCCAAAACCATTTAAGAAATGAAAAGTACTAACCCTTACAGAAGCAAAAGAACCTCTAGCTACAGTTCTACAGAAAATCCTAATTCCTATTCCCTTTTTAAAATGACTTGAAAGGACACCTAACCTATTAAGGTGAACTGCAGCTTCTCAAAACATCTACACTAATATGGGTCCCATGCCTTTTTGTGAGAAGTTTTGTCTTCTTTGTGTGAATGTTCTGCAACTTCTAGGTCATACCAGCCTCCTTTCTTTTTTTCTAAATAAAAAATATCACATTTTGCTCCCTTTGTTACTGTACAGGGAAAGCAAATTGTTCTGCTCAGCTTGCGTTGCCCCTGGGTCATGACATCCTTGGAGTAAGCAGGTAACCGTAAAGGGTTTTGTCTGTGTAACATTTGGGAGTTATTAAAATCTTGAATTTTGTCAGGATATTTCCCTCCACTCCCTGAATAAATGTTGTCTGGGTAATTCTTCACCCACACACAATTTGCCTGGGTAATGAGAGGTAGAGCAGGGGGTATGGTTTCACTTTGTCCCAAGAAGAGCTGATATTCGGCACTCCCTGGACAAAAGTTAGCCAGGTTTAAGTCTGGTAAAAAAAAACAAACCTGCTCTAAAGCTATCCTGAATATCCAGGAAAAGTTATCTGGTTAATTTTTCCACTTGCAGGATTACTCACTATTGACCTTTGTATGATAAGGTTACAAGCAGAGAATACAGTCTGAGCAGATCGACCTGTTTTCAATAGGTAGTAACCAAGGGCCAAAAAAAAAAAAAATAGAGAAAGCAAACATCTATTACAGCACAAACACACAGAAGCTAAACATCTCTAACGGCTGACTGAAGGAAGGAAGATCGCCAATGAGCACCAAGGTTAAATGAGCACAAGCAGTGGATCTTCAGTGGTGTGCGATATGCATCTAAAGTCAATCCCGTGTACTTCTACTAGAAAGCAGTATGCCTACATTACGTTAACAAGTATGAGAAGGAGAAAACTTGGATACGAGATTTATGGAGATGATGCAGAAGCAACTCTACTAGCTCAAAGGCAAACTCTTTGTTAGATTGAACGGAATAGGATCAACCAAACACATTGTGACATGGAAGCTATATTTTTAGGGAATAAAGGTTAACAAAATATATAAGGACTAACATTTCTTGGCTAGCTTTCAGGAGCTAGCACTCCCTTCCTTAGGTCAAAACAGAATGAGCAAAAGATGACATTACCAGCAATGGTGAATCATAACAAGGATTCTAATGATAGTGTGATTTGAAAGGGAGTAGGGGGTTGATGGGTGATCAGATGACCAGCAGTAAACTTTTATTTTATACATAAGGAGTTAAGAAACCCCAAGTCTTTGCTGACACTTTTCTTGTGAGTTGCGAAGTGTCTGATCATTTTAACTTCAACAGTTGTATGTTCCAGGACTGTTTTGTGTGTGTGTGTATATATATGTATATATATATATATATATATATATTACATGCAGAAATGTGAAGAAGGCTGCTACACTGGTGAGTCACACCAGAGGTTAAAGGCAAGAATCAACTTGCACAGGCACAAGATCAAACACCAAAGAGAAGATAAAAGGCGACAACTCTGTGGAGAGCACTTTTTGGAAGCAGACCACTGCCTGACCTTATAATCAGGATACTAAAAAAAAAAATATATATATATATATATATATATATTCAAAACAATCCACAAACATACAACTTTTAAAGTTAAAATGATCAGACACTTGAACCTGACAAGAAAGGACTCAAAGACCTATGTTTCTTAACACGAGTCATAAAATTCTACTGCCCGTCAACTGATCCCAATCAACCCCACCCAACTCCCCTTCCTTTTCACAGCATCATTGGAATGCCTTCAATGATTCACTTATATTTTCTGGTAATGTCCTCTTTTGGTTATTCTGTTCTGACCTGAGGAAGGGAGTGTTAGCTCCAGAAAGCTAGTCAAGAAATGTATTACTTTAATCCAATAAAATGGTATCATCATCTTGTATATTTGTTTTTATTTGTTAACCTTTATTTCTGTGCATTCAAACAGACTAATATGTCAACCACACTACTTTATCCATAAATAGGAGTCACACTCCCTCAAAATTAGGCACCCACCACAAAAAAAAAAAAAAAATCCTCCCTTATAATCCTCCTCAGTAAACACCACAATTCTTGAATTGCTTATGGTCAACAAGGCTGTGTTAGGGTGGGATCACACTAATGTGTAGAACTGTCAGTGGGCTTTAAATTGGCAGTTTGTTACAGAGTGCTCTGTGGGGTTTACATCAGGTCCAACCTCCCCTCTGGAGTCTAGTAATGGCTTCAAGTGCAAAGAATGGTGACATTTAAAATTACTCTTTAATTTCTTTTTCTTTAATTCTGCCAGACCAGTCCAAAAAAGTGGGTTATGTTCCCCCTGCCAGCAGATGGAGACAGAGAAAAATAGAAGCTCAAACCTTACATCATTTCCTCTACATGAGTCTGGTGCGGCCGTTAGCTCTTCAGTATTCTTTTTTTTTATAATTGAAAATTTTATTGAAATTGTGCATAGAACAAACAACAATGGCTTAAACAAGTAAACAGGAAGCAATAAAGATATGTTACCAAAACAAAATAGATCTTCCAATCTACAGTTCTTTGAGAGACAATGCACGTATCATATATGATCCCCTCCCACCCCCTCCCTCCCAACCCTCCACTTGCATACATATGCGAAATAAACCTTCTAAAGAAATCACAGGCAATCAATCTTTCGGTGAAAGTGTTATGAGATTTAGGAGACCGATGCATTACGGTGAGCCAGCCATTCCCGATACGGGTGCCACACCCTCCGAGCTGATGTCACCTCACAGGCACGAAAAGTACTCACACTGTCATGCAATAGACTGAGGGTCTGCAACTGGTCATGTATCTTCTCTATATCTATTGGACCCGGCTCCTTCCAGACCCGTGCAATCTGGCATTTGGCAACTGATATAATACAATGAACCAATTTCCCCTGTAACACTGGGAGATCAAACGGAAGATTCAATAATACTTGTTCTGGAGTAAGAACCAACACAATCCCCAATATGGCTCTGAGTAATGCAGTCAGGTCAGCCCAGAACTGCTTTAAGTAGGGGCAAACCCACCACATATGGTAGAACGTACCTTCCTCCCCGCACCCCTTCCAACACCGACAATCATAAGTGGAATTGAACTTATGTAGCCTAGAAGGCGTATAATGCCATCGAAATAATACTTTGTATCTATTTTCTAGGATTGGGGAATATGGCAGCCCCTTTTTAGTACTAATGAATATCTGGTCCCATGTCTCTTCCGACAAGGAGCGAGTCAAATCCCTCTCCCAAGCTTGCATATACGGTGGTTTAATTTTAGGGTCCTTATTAAGATAGTTGTACACCTGGGATATAGCTTTTCTCAAGGTATCCGCATGTTCACACCAGACTTCAAATTGTGTCTTGCCAAACGCCATATCCCTCCCCACCATCTCCGTCTGGAAAAAGTGTCTGATCTGTAAATAGGAGAATACATCTCCCGATGGTAGGTCATATATCTCCTGCAATGATTTGAAAGGGAGAAGTCCCTCCAATCCCCATAATTTGCCAAAAGTACTGATTCCTTTCGTATACCAGCTCCCAAATGCTAAGGAGGTCATACCCAAAGGGAATTTAGAGTTCGTCCGAAAGCTGGAACTATAGTAATATCGTCTGTCCCCAGTCAGCTGTATCCTCCACTTATCCCAAACTTGGAAGGAATGGAGAGTCGTGGCCGCAGCCTGCACTAAAGAGGGACGCGTGTTCTTGGGCTGCCATAGCAGGGAGCTAAGCGAGGTCACCCCAGCTAACTCTTGTTCAATTACTGCCCATTGTTTCTGTTCCTTTAATCTATGCCAATCAAACAGAGCTCGTAATTGGGAAGCAACCAGATACCATCTTAAATTGGGGACTCCCATGCCCCCCCGAATCCGAGGTCGATACAGAACCGTTCTGGAAACCCTCGGGGGTCTTCGTTTCCAGATGTAGGAAAAAATGCGTTTCTGCCAGCCATTCACTATGACATCAGGGATAGAGATCGGGAGCGCCTGAAACAAATATCCAAGCTGGGGCAGGATATTCATTTTCACTGAGGCTATTCTCCCCATCCAGGAAAGGTAGAGTTCAGACCAACGATCCAGATCATAAAAAATTTTACGAAGAAGGGGTGGATAGTTCAGCTGGTATAGCTCCGCTGGATCTTTGCTGATATATACGCCTAAGTATTTAATTTTGGAGGTCGCCCAGCGGAACCTAAACTGCCGTTTGAGGTCTAAAAGCTCCGAGTTATTCAATGTAACATTAAGAATCTCAGATTTGTCTACGTTGAGCTTAAAACCCGACACCGCACTAAAGTTACTTAAGGCTTCTAAAGCCGCTTTTAATGAGGTGGATGGGTCAGTCAGGGTAAACAAAATGTCGTCCGCAAAGAGGGACATTTTATAAGATCTGCCCCCTACCTCCACCCCCCGTACTTGCAAGGTGTTCCGTACCGTGGTAGCCATCGGTTCCAGGAACAATGCGAACAATAATGGTGACAGGGGGCACCCTTGTCTGGTTCCCCGCTGAATATTAAAGGCTTCGGAGTAGATCCCATTGACTTTTACACGAGCCGTAGGATTCGTATATAAAAGCTGTAACCATGTTAAAAATTTGTCCCCGAAATTCATGGCCCTCAAAGTCTGAAATAAAAACTGCCAATGCACCATGTCGAAAGCCTTCTCCGCATCGACTGCGAGCAAGACCATCGGCTCACCCTCCTTCCGGGCCCACCCAATTAAATCAACAATTTTGCGGATACTGTCCGCCGCCATTCGGCCTGGTATGAACCCTGCTTGATCAGTATGGACCAGCCTGCCCATAACCCCATTCAACCGATTTGCCATGATTTTAGCTAACAATTTAAGGTCGATATTGAGAAGCGATATGGGCCTGTAAGATCCACAATGGGTAGGGTCTCTACCTGGTTTCCCTAAAATGGTGATTCCGGCTTCATTAGAGCCTAATCTTAAGGGTTCACCAGCCCGCAGATAGTTAAATAGCTCCCGTAATAGCGGATTTAAAGAATCAGAAAATGCTTTGTAAAATTGAGGTGTATAACCGTCCAAGCCAGGAGCCTTATTCGCCTTGAGATCCTTAATAGCCCACTGAATTTCCAAGGGTGAGATCTCGTGATCTAATCTACTCCGCTCTTCCGATGTTAAAACAGGAAGAGAGACCCTGCCCAGATATTCCTGGATCTGTGCGTCAGTAATATGTGTCTCAGCCGCATATAAAGTACCATAAAATTCCTGGAACCTCTTACGAATATCCGGGGGGGAAGTTAGCAGTTCCCCTCCTGCAGACCGAATCCCCAAAATTTGATTTTGCAGTTGTCTACGTTTTAAGAATCTGGCCAATAATTTCCCAGACCTATTTCCCCATGCAAACCTTTCTAGATTCACCATGCGTAATTTGTCCGTCAGCTCGACTGATGCCAAGGCTCTCAATTCCTCCCGGGCCTGTTGTAATGAAGCATAAATAGCCGCCGACAGCGTTTTTTTGTGTTCCCGTGCTAAGTGCTCAATCTTCTGTAGAAGCGTCTGCCTATGCGCTAATTTAGTACGCTTCACATACGCTCCCTGCGAGATACATTGACCCCTCAAGACTGCCTTAAGGCAATCCCAAATCAGGGTGGGCGCTCCAGAATTATGAGTAATATACTCCTGAATACCATCAGTGAGCTGCTGACGAAATCTATCGTCGTGAAGCAGTGTGTCATTCAGCTTCCAGGTTTTGATGCCAGTAGTGGCAGGTTGACCCCTCAGCTTTAAAGTTATGGAGGCATGATCGGACCACTTAATAGAGTGTACATCCACATCCCCAATTTTGTCCATCAGTAAGGTATCAAGTAAAAAGAAATCTATACGAGAATAGGCCTGATGGGGAACAGAAAAGAACGTATATTCCCTTCCTGTGGGATTCCGCTGCCTCCATGGGTCCACCAAATTCCATTTATCAATCAAAGATTTGAGGCGCTTTCTATGAGGACGGGAACCCTCCTGTGCCCCCTTAGAGTTATCCAAAAGGGGATTCAGGGTCAAATTAAAATCACCCACAACTATGAGCATTCCCTCCCCCTCCTTTTCCAGAAGCTTATCAATCTGGGAATAGAAGTCCCCCTGCTGAACATTAGGTGCATATATATTCAGTAGGGTATAAGTGGTCCCCTGATAATCAAAACAGACCAGCACGTACCGACCATTCTCATCCCCAATATGTTTATGTATAACATAATCGTCCCCCCGACAAAATAGAGTACAGACCCCCGTGTATTTAGCCTTTGGACGCGCTGCAGAGAAAACCCTATGAGTAAACTCTGGCCAGTGTAATAGATGCTCATACCTCTTTGTGAGATGGGTTTCCTGCAGGCATAATATCTTGGCACCGCTAGATTGAAGATCATGACGTAAAAGATGCCGTTTCCGTGGGGTATGGAGCCCTTTTACATTAAGAGATAGAATGTGTAACGCCATAAAAGAAAGTGTACTGTATCGCAGTGGTCACATGCACAACAGAAATACAAATCCTTAAGCCCATCAGGATACAAAATACCCCTCCACTCCCACATCTCACACACTTGTCCTCCCCGTACATTTGGATTAACCTGTGAATGCCCCAGCTCTTCAGTATTCTAAGCTAAAGCTCAGGCAACTGATGAAATTGTTTTGGTTTCCAAATCATCACCACAACCAAAACCTGATGCATCCAAGAAACTTTACTCCATGGTAATTAATCCAGGAATAATCTCTACACAGAGGTCATGATTAGGTCAACCACCTTCAGAAATGGGCAACAAAGTACTCTGCTAGTTTTCTGAACTTTTCAGACTAAGGGTCCTTGATCATTGTGGCTTCTGGACTGGTCTGGCAGGACTAAAGGAAAAGAAGTTTACAGGTAAGTTTAAATCTCACCTTCCTTATCATCCATACCAAACTACTCCAAACAAGTAGGATGTACCAAAGCTCTATCCAGACCAGGTTGGAGGAAGCTCCATTTGTTTTCAAGACTCCTGTGACCAAGATGTAACCTTTCCCACCCTGTAAAACCATACTGAGGTCCTTAGAACATGAGTGCAACAGAGAAAAGGGCACTGCCCTGTCATTATCCTCTGGAAAAACAGGTTTTGATTCTGCCTACCAGAAATCCTGAAGCCTCAGAGTGGATTTGACAGCCTTTGGGGCCTGCAAACTCTTGCTGGAGAAGGCCAAAGCACTCATCTCCTTGATTCTTTCTGAAATTAATGCGATGGAAACCACTGTGCTTTAATAGGACACATGAAAGACCTATCAAAGAAAAAATTGGTCACCTAGAAACATTTGAAAGACCTACAAGTTGAGACTTGAGAATGGCCTTTCTTGTCCGGTCTTACATTATTCTACTTCCTCACCATCATAAGTGAGAAACGTTTGACTCTGACAGAAGTGAAACACTACTCTTAGAAGGGGGATAATAATGGCTTCAGAGATATCTTTTCATTAAAATTATCAATGACCAACAAGGAGACTGACTTCAACAAGACTCAAAGAGATTTCCTATGAGGCTTAAGAGGAAGGGAAGCCAGATCTCTTCTTATCTAACCTCAGGTTCCCAGTTAGGTAGACCTTCTTACACAGGAAGACTTGTGTTCTTGACTCCTAGAAAAAAGTATTCCATCCGAGAGAAAAGCAAGACCATTTCCATCATTATGTTCTTTTCAGCAAGCCAGAGCAAGTTATGCCTTCAACCCAGTCTCCTCTGGTGGAACAAGATTGAAGGAATGGATCTCTCAAAGGGAAATATTGCCTCCTCCGTAAATTGTACTCTCAGAGGCTCCAAACTCTAATCCTGGTCTGCTAATGGTCCTCTTTCATACCACTGAAGGCTGTAACCCTTGACATTATGTAGCCTCTCAACAGCAAAGGCTGTAAACCCTAGAAGATCCCTCCCATTCTTTCACAATCTTGAATCCCCTGACTGAGGGAAAAGGTGAAGAACCACCTCTGCTTGCATATTCAGAACTTAATCTAGGGAATGCCTAGGCTCCGGGCAGGAACACACACAGACAACTGGATAGGGTCATGGTTCTACAAGGATATCCAAACCCTTGGGCTCCTGTTTTCCATTTCTGGCTGAAGAACTTGCCCATCTTGGAGCTTTGCGAGGCTGATCTGAAATCTATTTGTGTTGATGCCCCACCTGATTGCTAGTAGGGCAAGGCTGCTTCTGCCAGTCCTTATATTTCGGGGTCTCAAAAGTATCAGCTCAAAACATTTGTCTATATGATAGTGTTGGCCATTTGAATGCTGCTAGGTACTGCTGGGGAACTCCACTCAGGCTACCTTCTCCTAAGGTAGAGGCCAGGATTTCTGGAGCACTAGACAGTTGGCTCTGGCCCTCACTCTAGACTTGGACTCATTTGCTCTCCAATAACATCACTCTCTTACTTCAGCTGGCCTGGATCATAAATCCCCTCCTAATTCACAAAGATCACGCCTACGCTGTGAAATAATCCTGAAGGAGACTACAAATCCATTTCCTGCAGGAGACAAGTATGAAGAGCCATCTGCTCAGACTCCTTCTAAACTCTCAAGAGACAGGTAAAGTAGCCTTTATTGTTTATTTATTTAATTTGATTAACTGCTAATCAATCAAAGTCATCAAAGCCTTGTGGCACTGGACTGCTGGGTATCACTCAGAGGTGTATGAATTGAGTGAGACACATGTGAATCTGTGCACAATATACAAACTTCAGATCCCTTGCCCTGGAACCTAGGACCTGCAGAACAGGCCATGCTCTGGGCAGTTACGGAAATGGGAGAACTGGGCACCAGGAATAAGGCTTTCATCCCTTGAAGTTTAAGGCTATAAGACCACTTTCCTTTTTGGATATGAGAAAGCTTCTCTAAATGCCAGCGACTAGGAAGGACTAATTGCTGTTTGTGATAATCATCAGTCAGTCTAGAGGCACACATCTACATGACCCTGGCTGCAGCTGAATGGCTTTCCAGCCTGAGTAGTCAGACATCTGATTAAGGGAGGAACCAGAGTCCTTTCTCTGCATATGGAGGCCTTTATTACACCTTGACTAGCACGTACCCAGGGTCATCATTAGCACAAGGAAACAGCCTGATAGCTGTTAGTAACAGATCCAGAATAATGCATGTGAGAAATATCTGGTAGTAACCCCTAGAGGAGATCAGGGGGAATGCCCCTATGTATCCATATAGGAACTGCCTGCCATTTTGCATGGGGACTCAAAGAATAGGAGAACTCACAGCCCTTTCTGGGAGACCTGAAGTAAATAGTACTGTGCCCCTGACCTCTTTTCAAGGGAGAAACAGGGCCCCAAAACATTTGACTGACAGAACCAACCTAATACTATCACTTCCAAAACCTACACTAAGGGTGACAAAAAAGTCCCCCTGAATGTCATCCGACCACCAAGCACAGAAGACTCCAAGAGTAACTGTGAGGGAGTACATCATGTACACAGCAGCCGAACCCACTGTCCTGGAATACCTCCCTGAGGAAGGGAGACAGATGCATAAAACGTCTCTGAAACGGCCCTGAACAGGATCAGCATGGAGAGGCTTCCAATAAGCACCAATCTCTGAATTTTGGGCCAAAACGTCTAGAACTACTCCAAACGACAACCTCTTAGAAAGGGTAACATTGTCGAGATTGCAGTGGCCATCACTCTGTTGAAGAGCTCCAGAGAAGCACACCTGCAAACATTATAGTCCTATCTTGAACTAGTCTGGGCCAGGCCACATGGAAGTTCCACCCGAAGGAGCTTCTAGCATCACATACCTCCAACTATGCGAGGCTCATTAGCTATGAATCCATCCAGAAGCTGCAGGTTCACGACCTCCCCTCTCAGCACACTGTTACCTGTGGGAAAGGTCATCATGGCTGTCTCCGATGAGTGCTGGACCCAATACAGGAGAATTCGAGTCACAAAGTCATTTTCAAAGCTACCTGGAGAGAGAGACTACAGAAAAAAGAAACATCGTTTCTATCATGGGGGACTCTGAATGTTGTGCTTCCTTCCACTAACTGTGGTCTTAAAAGATATCGACAATCACTGTAGGTGATCCAAAACCATAAAGTCTTCTCTTCCTTATGAAGGGAGTATAGAGCTCTCACCATCTTGGCCATCTTAAGGCTGGAACCAGATGTCTCACAGTGCGAAGATCACATCGCCAACAAATCAGAAGTAGCAGGAAAATCTTGGAAAGGAGGAGCCTAAAAACACCCAGGATTAAGAGATCCCCCTACAAATTACTACCTCTCATTGCTCATACAAGAGCCATACCCCAGAATTAAGGGTCACCAGTTTCTCTCTCCTGAATACCTTCCCCAATCAGCATTATCCCCTTTTGAGGAAGCAATCGCTGGATCGGCTATCTCGTTCTCTTCTTGTCCAGCCAGTGGAATACTCTAGTTCCCCAAATGTTGCTAAGATTAAGCTAAAGTTTCTCAGTGTGGGGACACTTAGAAGGGCTAGGAAGAGCTTGAGGAGAAGTTCAAAGGTGCTGCTCAAACAGGACCACACTAGAATTTTAATTTTTTAAAAAAATCATCATCTTATAGCAATCTACAGCTTCATAAGCCTAATTTAGCCTTAAAAGATCTTCTGGGAATCTTCATTTGTGTAGAGGGAAAGGGAACTATTTTAACAGACTGTTCCCTCTATCGCTCAGATATCAGAGAGGGCAGGAGAGCTAAGTTGTAACACGCATGCGATATCACCTGCTGAAAAACTCAGCGGAGAAGTAGAGCTGCAGAGACTATGATGTGCCTGAGGGGAAATATGTAGCCCCCCCACCCTGAAACATTCCTGTTCAACTGTCAGAGGGAAGAGTGAGGTAAAGAATCTGGCATTCATCATTTATTACTTACATGGGCATGAAACAGAGGTAAAATGTCTGCTAATCTGGCCAAAATGAGAGTGCCGACCAGACCCTGTTCTATGTGCACCATACAGCGCTGCTTTCCACCATAGGGGCCAAGGCTCAATCTGGGGAATCCACCAGATTTATTCTTGGCAGGTGCTGACCGTTGCAGTTTACACCTGCCTACCTGGTGCCTGCCTACTTACAAACCAGGCAGAATGCGCCCCACTGTCATGCTAAATTACCATACCTCCCCTCTATACCGGTAGTCGACAGAGGGAGGGAGAGGAGAGAATGTGATAATCTCAGACCCACTGACTGGCACAGCACCACAGGATACTGGGAGGAAATCCAGGGAAAAACTACTGCCTCCCTATTGCTCTCATAATACAAGAAGTGTGTGTTGTCAATAGCTCCTGCTGTTGGACCCACCAAGGAACAAAGCTACCTAAGACCATCCAGCGCTTGAGCCATTGGTGTGAGAATTCAGACCCCAGCTGAGTCAGTTCCTAAAGAGGACAGGAGAATCAGTCCGATCAGGAACATCACCCAAAGCTCCCCCAAGACTCAACCTATGTGCCAGCGGAAACCTGGGCCTTCCTGGGAGCAGCTTATGCTCCACTGAAAACCTGGGCCTAAAAGGACTTTCCAGGCTCGGTCTACACGTAGCTACAGTCTACATGTCTGTCCTATCTGCGAGAAACTGAGAAATACTAAAGAGCTGAAGGCAGCACCAGATCCCTACAGGGGAACTTTTTTCCCCCTCTGTCTCCATCTGCTGGCAGAGGGGACATAACCACTTGTTTGGACTGGTCTGGCATGGATGATAAGGAATGCAAGTTTGACTAGGGCCACCAAGAGTTGTTTTGGATCCTTGGTGAAAACAAAATATTGAGATCCCCTTAGCATTTTTCAAAAGAATCCTTTACTCTGGAGACTTCAGAACCCTTTACTGTTGCTAAGCTTGGGAGGGGGAGTAGGGAGTAGGTCAGGATCTGGCCCCAGCAGCCCTTGGGCTGGACTATAATTCAAGTATGAGATGTGCAGTGAGAAAGGGTGGCAAATAGTACAGCACTCTCACATAACAGACAGAGGTTGCACGCTTGGTCTCCACATTAGGATTTTTTCAGTACAGGATGTTTGAGCTCATTAAGGAATTACTTATGATCTACACAGATTAACAAGCCACATAGTTGCAAAAAAAAGGTATAACATTGTCAAGGCGATACAAAGTTCTGTTAACATGGATGCGAGACAGGCTTCTGGTCTCTTTAAAATAAAGCACAATTTTTGACGAATGCTTGGGTATTAGGACACAGTGGCCTACGTAGCTACTTCATAGGTAGGTGTGACAACATGCGACATGTCGACAGTTCTCCAAAGCAAACCATGATCAATAACAGGGAAAAAGCAGAACCGGGAAGGCTGCAAACCAGTATCTCTCTGCCAGTCAATCAGCAGTGAGATCTGTAGGTGTGAGCCAACGAGAGCCTGCTACGAATTTCTCCATGCTGACTGGGCGCTTTAAGAGAAAATCTAAAACAAATTAAAAATTAATGGGGGTTTTTTTGTTCCCTTTTTAAAACAAAGAGAATTTCCCTCACTTTTAACCACCCCACTTCAATTCTGAACATTTAACATTCAGCCTAGGAAGGGGCAGGGCCCTCCATCTCTTAAATATTGAGAAGCAGCCTTGTGTGTGTGTATGCTTGGTTTTGTTTTTTGGGAGGGGGGGAGGGGTTGGCTTTACCTGTAGTAGCAGAAATCCTCGCTTCTATTTCAGACATGTCGGCACTCATCCTCTTGCCGTCGACAGGCCCAAGTGTCGACTGCGGCCGGCCCCGAGTGTCCGACAGGCTCTCCACGCTGCTGCCCCGAGACGGAGGCAAGCTAAGGCGGCCGGGGTCACCCTGGGGAAACAGTGATAGTACATCTAAGGTCAGCAGTATTATAGGGGAGGGGGTTCTTGCCATTTTTGCTTTATAACACAAAGCTAGAGCTGTAAGCACTCAATTTGCTGTTAACATCAATCTCACAGACCCAACTTCCCTTTCCCTCCACACACACACACAAAAAAAAGCAAAATTAGGACATGCCCTTTAATGTTACCAGTTCAAAAAGTTATGCCTGTGAGAAGACAGATACATGCAAGTAGTGACAAAGAATCTTTAAAAATGCATTACAGGATTCATTACAGTAAATCAAAAACAATTCAAACAAATTGGGCAAGACAGCTTTAAATGGTTTTACACGACTAACTAAACTAAATACCTTATCATCAATTGCCTCCTTTATATTGAACGGCTGTGAAATTACTAGGATAGGAGGTGCCCATGTCAAAAAACATTGGTATTACAGACTGTAAAAAGGAAGAGAACATAGCAGTGCTTTCGCCTTCTCTCCCAATACAATTTCGCAGCCTTTAATTAAGTCACTTCACCCTCCATTGCCACTCACACAAACTAAGGTACTTGCTTTGAAGTGATTGACCAGTCACAAAAGAGATTATAAATCAGAAATTAAAATGTGCTTTTACAAAAAAAAACCACACCTCTCATGTAGCAAACCAAGCCTAGGCAAAGTCACTAATTCCCTACAGTCTCTTTGCTAATCCATTTGACATTACCCTCTTGCAAACCTCTCCCCACCGTCATGAGCTGGCAGGAACCACTACCATTGATTCCATGGCTTGTCCAGATCTCATTGTGCAGATGAACCAGGATCTCACTTGCTCTTTGCTTTCTGCCATTGTATATCTACAGAACATGGGACAGCGAAGGTGCTGAACAACAACATAAGAAGTCCAGGGGGTGCCAGGCAGGGTGGGAGCACCGGCTGCCAAGATTCTGATAGGGTGCAGGTGCCAGCTGAGCACAGAAGCACTTCATCACACTCTTGCCCCAGGCAAAGGATCAAAGAAACCAGTCAACTTTCTGTCGCGAGCCTGTTTGCTCTCAAGAATCCCAGCTCAGCATGAAACCCCTATGGCTCCTAAGATCACAACTCTTCAGGAGTACACATAAGACATGGGATGAGCTGCATGCAGATCATATCCAAATACACTTTATGGGTGACTTTCAACCAATTCCACGCTGCCGCATTTATGCACATATATGGGGCTGCAAGAAGATCTACTATAACATTTTATAACCTGCACATATCAAGTATGCGAAGATTATACAATACATGCATGTCTACCCTCCAACATACATGTGCATGTTCCTTTATTTTTTAATTTAGTGTATTATATGCCAGTATTAGCAATGCACTGATAGCACATATTTTTCCTATTTTAAAAACATATACATGTATATTTCATGCATGAAAAAATTGTGATTTGCTCACATAAAACTGTTTCCATGTGGAAGTTGGTATATTTTAAAACATGCACGTGTAACTGAAAACACCAGTTTGCTGAAACCTGCACCAGTTCACCCAGTCCTTCTCCAGTTTATTGAGACCCTCTAGTTCTTCACTCTGAACTCTTCCCAGTTCACCGAGACCTCTCACTCAAGCAACAGTAAACAATAGATGAGTCTGATATTAATCACTCACGATAATTAGCAGGTGTAAAGCTATGTGAATAATTTGACAAATGTGCGCACACAAGCCTTATAAAATAGCCACTTCAACCCTAGGAAAACAGTGATTTTGGCCCTTTTGGCCTGCCCCTTTATTTCATTTGTAAATGAGCACACAAGACCGAAAATACGCGTACTTATGAGGTTTATAAAATAGTGCATCTGCGGGTATAAGCTGAAGCTACTTCATGTGCGCATAAGCTAATTTTGCGCATGTAAATATTTTGAAAATTCACCTCTGTCTTTTTCCTCATTTGCTGCTAGCACCTTGCACTTTCCCTTGGGGTGGGGGTGGGGGTCTGGAACTGAGCTGAGTCCCTGCAGTGATTCCTCCCACAAAGGTCAAAGACGCTGATCTACCAATCATCTGGTGGCTCTGCCCCCTGCTAGCCCTACTTATGTAGGTCAACACCTAAGGATGCCTCTTTAAGTTCCCCTGAGAGCTTGAGTATTCTGAATTTTAGTTATAAATGCATTTCATTTTCACTTACCATGTGCCATTGTAAGAAAAGTGGTCTGGTTGGACAAGGGATCTTGTTGTAACTGGGCTAAGCAAGCATGGCATAGATTATCTAAGATTTTTAGACTCTCAGGAATTCATCCTGAATCTTATACCCACTAGATGTTTCAGTAGGTTGCTGGATATAAGAAAATTGGTTCTTACCTAATAATTTTCGTTCCTGTAGTACCACAGATCAGTCCAAACCATGGGTTATGCCTCCCTTCCAGCAGGTGGAGACACAGAAAAATCTGAAAGGCACCTTCACTTAACCTGGTGTGCCTCCTGCATCCCTTCAGTATTTAGAGTATCAAAGTAGAATTAGGACTAGCAATAAATCAAGCAAGAACAGAACTGTAAACATGAACATATAAACATGTAAACTGTAGCTTTCTTTCTTAGTATGCTGCAATAACAAACGAACATGCGCATGCGGACTATATAGATCTCCCTGTTACCCACTCCTAGCCTTTGGGTGGGTGTTTGGACTGATCCATGGTACTACAGGAATGAAAATTATCAGGTAAGAACCAAATTTTATTTTCCCTGTAGATATCTAGATCAGTCCAAACCATGGGATGTACCAAAGCTTCCCTAAACTGGGTGGGACCTCACAAGTCCTGCATGCAATAGGCCACTGCCAAAATCTCCCGGCGCCTGAACGTCCAAGCGGTAGTGGTGAGCAAAAGTATGGAGCGTCTTCCAAGTAGCAGCTCTGCAAATCTCCTGAGGTGATACCAACTGGCATTCGGCCCATGAAGCTCCTTGCGAGCGAATAGAATGGGCCCTCAGGAACAGGTCTCCCTTTACAAATGTATGCAGACGATATGGCTTCTCTCAACCATTGTGCAATCGTCATCTTAGATGCCTTGTGACCTTTTCTGGGACTGCTCCATAGGACAAATAAATTATCTGAGAGTCTGAAAGAATTAGTGACTTCCAAGTAACGCAACAAGGAACGACAAACATCGAGTCGACAAAGCTCTCGTGCATGTTGTATATCATTTGACAAATCAGGAAAAGCCGGAAGCTCAAATGATTGGCTTAAATGGAAAGATGAGACCACTTTGGGTAAAAAGGACGGAACCGTACGAAAAGAAACTCCCGAATCAGAGATCCTCAAGAAGGGCTCCCTACAGGAGAGAGCCTGCAACTCAGAAACTTGGCAAGCTGAGCAGTTAGTCACCAAAAACACCATTTTCAAGGTGAGGTCTTTCAACATTACCGTTTTAAGGGGTTCAAACGGCGGATCACACAATACACGAAGAACCAAATTAAGACTCCACAACGGACATACCGGACAGACTGGGGGCTTCAAATGTCTTACTCCTCTGAGGAAACACACCACATCTGGATGAGATGCCACCGAGCTACCAACCAAAGATCCTAGGGCTGCCACCTGTACCCGAAGGGAATTGAAGGACAAGCTCTTGGCTAAACCATTTTGTAAAAAGTTTAACATCTGAGCAATCATAGCGTGTCTGGGAAAAATCCCTCTCTCATGACACCACATCTCAAAAACTCTCCATACCCTAATGTAAGAGAGGGAGGTAAATGTTTCCCTGGCTTGTAGCAATGTAGTGATAACCTCCTCAGAATATCCCTTCTCTCCTCCTTTCAAAAGCCAAGCCGCTAGACAGAAGCGAGCTGCCTGGTCGAAATATATAGGCCCCTTGATGGAGAAGATGTGGAAGATGCTCGAGCCGTAGAGGGCCTTCCCAGCCAGATTGATGAGATCCGCAAACCTCGGATGTTGGGGCCACTCGGGAACCACTAGGATTACCCTCCCTGGGTGAAACCCTATCCTGCGAAGCACCTTGCCTACCAAAGACCAAGGAGGGAACACGTACAGGAGAACTGAGGTTGGCCAGGGAAGTACTAGTGCATTGACCCTCTCTGCACCATGATCTCATCTGTGACTGAAGAAACGAGGAGCCTTGGCATTGTCCCGCGTTGCCATCAGGTCCATTTGGGGAGACCCCCATCTGCGAGAAATGAGATCCATTGCTTCTTCTGAGACTTCCCACTCTCCTGGATCTAAGCACCTCCGACTGAGGAAGTCCGCTTGTATATTGTCCTTCCCGGTGATGTGAGAGGATGCTAGCATCACAAGATTTTGCTCTGCCCAAGTCATGAGCAGCTCCGCCTCGTTGGCTACGGCTTGACTTCTGGTGCCATCCTGACGGTTGATATAGGCCACTGTCGTCGCATTGTCGGAGAGGATCCGAACTGCCTGGTGGCGGAAGAGTGGAAGAAAGTGTTGCAAGGCCAAGCGAACTGCTCTGGTCTCTAGGCGATTGATAGACCATCCGGACTCCTCCGGGGACCAGCTGCCCTGTACAGAATGATACTGGCAGGCAGCTCCCCAGCCAGAGAGGCTAGTGTCCATATACACCACTGTCCAGCTTGGAACCTCCAGATCTACTCCTTGAGACAGGTTGTGCGGGCAAAGCCACCACCCAAGACTAGACTTGGCATGATCGGTGAGTGGTAGAGGGAACTGGAAATTCTCCGACTTGGGATCCCACCGGGAAAGTAATGCTCGTTGTAACGGTCTCATATGAGCAAATGCCCAAGGAACCACCTCCAGTGTGGATGCCGTTGAACCGAGCACTTGAAGGTAGTCCCAGGCCTTGGGCAAGGGAAGAATCAACAAACGCCGAACCTGTTCCATCAGTTTGTTCCTTCAGTCTGTCGGCAGAAAAACTTTCCCGACCGCAGTGTCAAACCTGGCTCCCAGAAATTCCAATGACTGAGAGGGAACAAGGTTGCTCTTGACCTGATTGATTATCCAGCCGAGGGACTCCAAAGAGAGTGGTCACCTTGCGGATCACTTCCACACAGCAATCCCTGGACTTTGCCCTGATAAGCCAATCGTCCAGGTAGGGATGAATGAGCAGGCCTTGTCTCCGGAAGGATGCCACCACAACCACCATGACCTTGGTGAATGTACGGGGTGTGGTCACGAGACCGAAGGGGAGAGCGCAGAATTGGTAATGCATTCCCAGGACCAGAAAATGAATCTTCGCGGATGGGAATGTGCAAGTATGCCTCCACCAAATCCAGAGAGGCCAGGAATTCTCTCTTGCGTACTTATTTTATTTATTTTATTTAACACTTTTTTTATACCGGCATTCGTAGGACACATCATGTCGGTTTACAAGTAACTGAGAAGGGAAATTACAATGAACAAGGGAGGGGCTAACTGGGTAATATGCAAAATACAAAGGAAGAGAGTCAACAGCAGAATTACAACTTTTTGCATTCAAGTTAGGGTTAAATCCCTAACTTGAATGCAAAAACATGGAGTCTCTGCGATCCGTCATCGCGTACTGCCACGATGACGGATCGCAGAGACTCCATGCGAAAGTGTGGCACCTTGAGAGACTTGTTTACCTTCTTGAGGTCCAAAATTGGCCAGAAGGACCCCTCTTTCTTTGGAACTACAAAGTAAATGGAGTACCTTCCTTTCCTCCACTGTTCTGGGGAGACCGCTTTACCTTTCCCAGAGCCAGGAGACTTTCGAGAGTCTGACGAACAATCTGCTATTTGACCTGTGGACTGCAGGGAGATATTAGGTAGAAGTCTCTTTAGAGGCCGAGCAAATTCCAAAGCGTAACCTCGTTCTATTATGCTTAGTACCCACTGATCGGAAGTAATTTTGGCCATGCCTCGTAAAACTGGGACAGGCAACCCCCAACCCGAGGGATCAAATGATGGACTGGCCCCATCTCATTGTGTAGCCTTGGAGGCAGGAGAGGAGGAAGCACTACCCTCTCGGAAGGCTTTACACCTCTGAAAGGACGAAGACCAGATTTGGTTCTTGGCCAACGGTTGCCACTGACCGGCTGCTTGCTGCCTGTTCTGCCAAAACCTCTGCTGCTCCCGAAAGTGAGAGCGGGATGATGGAAACCCTCTGGAGGGTTTTGGTCTGTCCTCTGGCAATTTGTGAACCTTGTTCTCCCCCAGGAACTTTATCAACTGCTCCAAATCATCCCCAAATAAAAAGCCATCTTTAAACAGCATAGCACCAAGCTGAGCCTTGAATGAAACATCCGCTGACCAGTGGCGGAGCCACAAAAGCCTCTTTGCCAACACCGATGATGACAGAGTACGAGAGGAAGTGTGGAGCAGGTCATACAGTGCATCCGCCCCATATGCCACTGCAGCTTCCAAATGCTGACTCACCTGGAGGAAGATCATCTCTAGACATCAGCAATTGCGGTACCCAGCGCAGGCTCGCATGCAGCATATAACTGTTACACACTGCCGTTCAGATACCCAGGGCCGACACCTAAAAAATGCGTTTGAGTAGCACTTCCAGCTTGCGGTCCTGCAGTTCCTTGAGAGCCGCCAAGCCTGCTACCGGGATAGTGGTCCACTTGACAACCACTGAAACTGAAGCGTCTACCTTAGGAGACCTCAGTAGCTCCAGAAACTCACCCACTAAGAGATAAAGCTTATCCATGGCTCGACCAACCCTCAGACCAGCATCCGGAACGTCCCACTCCCTGGTCATCAGCTGCTGCAGCATGGGATGGACAGGAAAAGCCCAGGTTAGCGTTCATAATCCCACCAGGACTAGATCCACCGAGTCCTGCAGCGGAGCAAGTGGGGGGAGCACCACCCCGAGCTCAGTGAGAACTGCAGGAATGAGAGGTTCTAATTCCTCTCTCTGAAACAGACGGACCACCTTAGGGTCATCTCCATCCTGGAGATAACCCTAAGGTGGTCCGTCTGTTTCCCCGATCCTCATCCAATCCCTTTCCCCGCGGGGGGGGGGGGGGGGGGGGGGGTTGGCAACAAATAAGGGTATTTCCTGATATCATTAAGAATATGCAAGAGAAAAGGAAATCCTTTTTGATGATGAAGACAGAAGTAACATCAAGTGGAGCTAAATTCTATCTAAGATTTCCCTGTATCTTGGTCTATCAAAATAATAGATATATTTTTTCAGAGCCTGAGCAATTACGGGTGTATTTAGACTCCCACTCCTAAATAACTTTAAGAGGGTTGGTCAAATTGTAATTTGGTACATGTCACAGTGCCGTTACTAATTATTATGATTTCGTTTTTCCTGAACCTGCTTTAATAATTGTGTTCTCCCCATTATTCTTATAATAATTGAAAAAAGGATATTTCCTAATGATGTAATGATTTGGATGTTTCATTTCTATATTTTTCTGGATGACATTTGTTAAGAATGTAAATCTGATTGAAATGCAATAAAAACAAAATTAAAAAAAAAAAAACAACATACCTGGCGAAAGACTCAGAATGCCAAGACTAGAGAGGTGGATATATTAAAGAGGAGGTCTTACTGAAATGCTATTAATGTTGCTAAGAAACATTTTTTTATGAATAAGAAACTGCATCCTTGAATCAGCCCAGAGCTTTTTGCGACTGTTAAAGGTTTGATACAAGGTCCAGATAGGAAGCAGGCTGTAACTTCTCTGAATTGTGAAACCATGGCAGATTATTTTGAGAATAAAGTTAAAGCTATTGGGCAGTCATCGATGGCCAATATTGGAAGCTATAGGGCGGAGGCCATTATATCTGTTCAGTGGGAGTCCTTTCATATTGTGACATCATCTCAGATTAGGAATATCTTTCTGAAAGATTCTCTCTTTGATTTGGATCCTTGCTCTTACATCCTCATTTAAAGCCCTACTGATTGATCTTTACACCGGTTTGGTGAAATAGTCCTTTCAAGAGGGTTGCTTCCCTTCTATTTTTTAAAAGATCAGTTGTAAAACACTTTTATCATGAAAAAAAAATCTTGATGTTAATAAGCTAACTAGTTTCCCCCCTATTTCAAATATTCCTTTCTTAGGAAAGCTTATTGAATATGCTGTTGTTCTTCAACAGCTGCAGGAACATCTAGAAGATAAGGTATTACATCTGTGTTAGTTTGGTTTTAGAAAAAAAAAAAAAACATAGCTTGGAGACAATTTTAGTCTCCTTGCTAGATTCTTGGATGAGTCATCTAGACTGTAGATGAGCTGCGTTAGCAGCTTTCCTCAATCTTTCATCAGCATTCAATGCTGTTAAGCACTTTTTTTGCTTTTTCAGTGACTGCAGGAGATAGGAATTAAACCTCAGGTGGTTTCTTGGTTTAGCTCATTCATGGCTGGCAGTACACAGCAAGTAAAAAGTAGGGTCTAAGCTCTTTGTGTCAAGAGTATGAGGCTCCGAAGTGTCCCCCTGTTGGCAATCTTATTTAACATTTTTGTTCGCGGTTTGCCATCTCTTCTTCTATAAATGTTGGGCTAAGAGTATACACTGTTGATTTACAGCTGTGTTTTCCTTTTGATATTTCTGATGGCATGATCTGGGCTGAATTAGTAGATTTAATCTTGCAATTTACCGAGACAGTTTCAGTGAATTATTCTTAAACCAACCTATCCAAGACTGAAGCAATGGTTATAAACTGGTCTGTAACAAATACACAGGTTAACCAGATTAAATTAGGAGATGATATTCTTCCATTATAAAGAGAAGTTTGTTTGATCAAAGTCTTACTATGAACACTCAGGTACAAGCAAATAAGTGGACTGCATTTTTTTAAACTAAGGACTTTGAAGAGATCGAGGCTTATGCTGTCCTTTCCTGACTTAGGATTGGTTGTTCAGGGCTTGGTTTTTGCCAGGTTTAGACTACAGTATATTTTGGTTCACATGGCACTTTGCTTCGTGTGCTGCAAATAATTCAGAATGTGACTGTTAGGCTGATCCTTCAAATCCCTTACCATACTCCTATCACTCCTGCACTTAAAACTACAATGGTTGCCTATTACTTGGTGTGTAAAATTCAAAATATTGTCTATTGTCCATCATGCAGTTCATAATCAAGGCCCTGAACCTTTGCAAGATTTAATCCAGATTCTTGTTCCTACCCAAGACCTTCAGGCACCTCTAAGTCAAGGAGATTTTGAGTTTACAAGGGCCTGAGCCTTTCAGGTTGCAGGACCTTCCCTGTGGAATCATTCCTGGAAGATCAGAGGTTAGAAATGGATTATCTGTTATTTAGGAAGAAACTGAAAGCTCTCTTTTTTAAGTAATGCTTTTGGGACCTTTAAATAGGAAGAGTTTTGTCTTATAAGTTTTTACTTTTAAAAAAATATTTGTTTAGTCTTATAAGGATTTGATGATGTCTTGCCTTATTTCTGTTTATGATAGATGTTATCTCGGACCTCCTAGGGAACAAGGATTTTGGACCTGCGGATCAAATATTTTTACTTAAATAAATAAATGCAGTTTAATTGTACAAATGTATTCTTGTTCACACACTTCACAGAGTGCAAACACCGCTTTAGAAAACGCCAAATGTACATTATTAATGGTCATATTGGATTTTATTTGATTTTCTTTTACAAAATATGTATAAGCAGGATCTAACTTGGAAGAGGTTCTGGGAGAAGACCTGATTCTCTGACAGAAAAACAGGGGTGCTTTTACTTAATATCCCATCATAAACTCTCAAGCTTAGGGTGCATGCATAGAACAGCCTCTCAGCAAAGCTGCTGGGGACACAGGATCCTCAGCTAGAGGGAAGCAACAATGAAGCTGGAGATCAAACAGAAGGGAAAACAGGTAGACAAGATGGGCCTTGTGACCATTTTCTGTCACCATATTCTAGGTTTTTGATTGTGGAAGACTTGCACCTGCTGCGATAATAGTTTCTCACATTACAAAACTTATTACGACGGTTCGAGAGTTGCAAACTCACACTTCTGAGCATCAAAAACAAATCCATACATGGGGCAAGAGGTGCCGACTTTGGGTGGTTACGACAACCGAATGGTCTCCTTCATCTTGACCGCAGCTAGATTACATGTTGCACAATTATGGAGGGCAGAGCACCTTCCTACACTTAGGGGTATACAAGAGAACTTACAGAAAATATACACTCTGGCCGAAATTACGGCGCTCTTACACAAGACATATGGGAAATTCTTGCAAATTTGGCGTAAATATAGACATTGGCAAATATCAACATAGAATAAAATAGTACAGGTGGCTTTTCAGGTATCTGCTTAGCAGATGAAATTCATGGTCTATGACAAAGGAATAGTGCTGGGAAAGGGGGGAAGGGGGGGTTGAGGGGGTGGGGGAGCGGGGGGGGGGATTAGATCAGTGACGAGACGTACAGCTGATGTTATAAGATTTATTGAATGTTTCCATTAGCATAAATAATTACAAAAGTTTGACATGTATTTATGGTTACATTTACTGTATTCATTTTCGAATATTTGTTCTGTTTCATACATCATATGTACAATAAACTTTAAATAAAAAAAAAAAAACCAAATCCATACAGCCCAACCTGAAAGCATTTTTATGTATTTGGAAGTCATAATGATTATAGGAAAACTTTTTTTTATCTGCTAATTTCCATTCCTGTAGTACCACAGATCAGTCCAGACTCCTGGGCTTTGCCTTCCAGATAAAGTTTTACTGACACTGTCACTTAACCTGGTGTGCCACCTGCAGTCTGTCAGTACTGACCTGTACCCAAGCCAAGATGGAAAATGTATTCCAAACACAACGCAACTTATCAAACATCTCCTCCTAACGAGCAGAAGGAAATGGAACCGCTTCATTTGAACTATTCTTACAACTATATAAGTCAGAATGTTCAACCATCACCTTAGGAGGGGATATTTCACGCTTGTTAAGGGAATGGGAGCAATGGTATATATCTGAGTGGCAAACTTTAGCCACTCATTGTCTGAATGCTGAAGTTGAGTAGCCTGCATTCATATAATGGAGCCGAGATAAACTGGTTAGGTACAAGATACCATAGGGACAGGGACAGATTCATTGTGTCTGAGTGATTGGTGTAGGGAAGAGGAAGGTATCAGTTTGGTGCTACTCGGAGAGGGCTTTGTAGTTGGTGCAAGATAAAGAGGAGGTAATCCATTTATTAATTGAATCTTTAATCTTTCTCCATGCTCTGATTTCAAGCATTCATAATATGATTCTGCGAAAAACTTTTTTGGTAGGTTAAGCCTACTTCTGTAGCTTTCTTATATGATATGTGTAACGCTGTTATTGTGTTCCAAGAACATAGAAATGTTTTTTTCTACAAACAATGGTGTGTGATTTTTTGTTTAATTATCAATCTATGGTAGTTGTATGAGGGGAAATTAGGGAACCTGCCATCTGCACGTTGCCTGGTATTAATGGTTTGCATACATCTATATGGCACATTTTCCCTTTCTAAATAAGAACCTATTGATTACATTTATCACATCAGTCTGGACCATCTAATAATGTATGAATGGGTGGCTATAGGGTATTGATGCGTGTCAGTGTTTGGTGGATGTATGATTGTGAGGTAAGGTAAGAGTCGAGTGAGCTCTCAGACCCTGAGGCACTGAGTGGCCCATGCAAATGTATGCCGAAGCTATGGCCTTCTTCAACCACCGTGCTATGGTTGCTTTTAAGGCCTTCTGCCCCTTCTTCGCACCACTCTTGAGAATGAATAGATGATCGGACACTCTAAAGCAATTAGTAACCTTCAGATACTGCAACAGTGCCCGCTTTACATCCAAACACCTCAACTCCTTAACCAAAGGAACTGTCCTATCCAGATTTGGAAAGGCTGGTAACTCCATGGACTGAGTCAAGTGAAAGAACGAAACAACCTTCGGAAGAAAGGAAGGCACCGTATGCAAAGAGACACCCGAATCTGAAATCTTTAGGAAAGGGTCACTACATGAGAGGGCTTGTAGCTCCGAAATCCTTCTAGCCGAACAAACTGCCACCAGAAAAACGACCTTTTTAGTAATAACTTTAAAAGTCGCCCTACGCAGCGGCTCAAACGGTGCCCCACACATCGCTTTAAGAACCAAGTTTAGGCTCCACGGGGTACACATTTTCTGCACTGGAGGGTGCAAATGCTTCACCCCTCGCAGAAAACTTACCACATCCGGATGCGTCACCAGAGACATCCCGTGCCTCTTGCACCTAAGGCATCCCAAGGCCACCACCTGGACCCTTAAGGAATTAAAAGCCAAACCTTTCACCAAACCTTGCTGCAAAAAAGATAAAATGTGGGCCACCAAAGCTAGAGTCGAATCCACGCTGTGCTCCCTGCACCAAGCCTCGAAAACCTTCCACACCCACACATATGCCAAGGAAGTGGACTTCTTTCTTGCTTGTAACAAAGTGGTAATAACATCTTCCAGATAATCCTTTTCTCTCAAGTGTGTCCTCTCAAAAGCCAAGCCGCGAGTCAGCAGCAATCTGCCTGATCCAAAAATATGGGACCTTGGCACAGCAGGTTGGGAAGATGAGCCAGACACAGCAGCCTGTCTACTGCGAGATTGATTAAATCCGCGAATGGCTGAGAAGGCCATTCCGGCGCCACCAGAATTACTTGTCCCTGATGAACTTCTATTCTTTGCGAGAAATTGTCCACCAGCGGCCACAGTGGGAACACATACAGGAGAATCCCCTGTGGCCACGGGAGGACTAAAGCATAGACTACTTCTGCTCCATGCTTCCTTCTTCAACTGAAGAACCGCGGAGCCTTGGCATTCTTCCACGTTGCCATCAGATCCATGCTAGGGACTCCCCACTTGCAACAAATCAGGAGCATGGCTTTCTCTGACAACTCCCACTCTCCAGGATCTATCTACTGGCGACTGAGGAAATCCGTCTACACGTTGTCCATCCCCGCTAGGTGGGAAGCGGCCAGCACTTCCAGTTGTCACTCCACCCAGTGCACTAACACCTGGGCCTCTTCCACCACTGCCTGACTCTTGGTACCAACCTGTCGGTTGATGTAAGCCACTGTCACATTGTCAGACAAAACTCTCACTGGCCTGCCCTGTACAAGAGGAAAAAAGGCCTGCAATGCTAGATGCATTGCTCTCATCTCTAAATGGGTGATGGACCATGATGCCTTCTCTGGAGACCAGTGCCCCTGCGCCACTTGATTTTGACACACAGCCCCCAACTGGTGAAGCTGGCATTGGTTGTGACCCCTATCCAACTCTGGACTTCCAAAGCTACCCTGTGGCTCAAATTGTCCCGACACAGCCACCAATGCAGACTTGATCTGGCACTTTCTGTAAGAGGCAGTTGTAGATTAAATTGTTCTGATACAGGATTCCACCTGGAGAGCAAGGCCGACTGAAGTGGCCGCATATGAGCAAACGCCCAAGGGACCATTTCCAAAGTGGAAGCCATAGACCCAAGAACCTGCAGATAATCCCGTACCCTGGGAACCGCACTGCATAGCAAACTGAAAATCTGCCCCTGGACCTTTACTATCTGCTCATCGGTAAGAAAAGCTCTCCCAAGCCTGGTGTTGAAGTGTGTTCCCAGGAATTCCAGAACTTGAGATGGAAACAGCAGGCTCTTGGGAAGATTCACAACACAGCCCAGGCACTGTAAGCACTGCAGCACCACTGGCACTGCCCAATAACAAAGGTCCTCTGACTTTGCTCGAATCAACCAGTTGTCCAAATACAGGTGAACCAGGACACCCTCCTGCCGAAGAGCTGCTGCCACTACGACCATCACTTTTGGAAAGGTCCTTGGTGCTGTTGCCAATCCAAAAGGCAGGACGCAAAACTGAAAATGGTCCTTGAGGATCATGAACCTGAGAAACCTTTGATGATCTGGGTGAATTGGAGGATGAAGATACGCCTCAGTCAAATCCAGAGAAGCCAAAAACTCTCCTTTGCATACCACAGTGATCACCGACCTTACCATTTCCATCCTAAAATGAGGAACCTTGTGCGCCACATTGACCTTCTTTAAATCCAGGATTGGACGAAAGGCGCAGTCATTCTTTGGGTCCATAAAATAAATGGAATACCTTCCTGTTCCCTGCTTCTCGACAGGTACTGGATTATGGCCCCAACATACGTAGACAACTGACTGTTTCTTGAACCACAAATCTTGAACCACAAATCCTTTAACAGGCATGCAAATTCTAAAGTGTAATGTGCTCTATCATACTTAGGACCCACTGATCCGAAGTGACATTGGCCCAGTCCTCGAGAAAACATGTTAACCGACCTCTAATTCTTGGAATGGAAGAGGGGCCGGCCTCACTTCATTGGGTGGGTTTAGAACTGGATGCCCCCTGACCGGTACCATTTCTGGTCAGTCTCCTGTTTCGAAGGACTCATTACAAAACTGCTGCCTCCCGGCACCTCGTCTCTGACCTCCTGAAGGACGAGACTGCCTGGCATGCTGGTTTGACCAGAAACAAGCCTGTGCCAAAGAGAAACCTCTCCTGACCCTCGGCTTGTCCTCTGGCAGCTTGTGCTCTTTGGTCTCTCCGAGATGCTTCACAAGCACATCTAAGCTCTCTCCAAAAAGAAGCTTCCCCTTAAAGGGAAGCAATCCCAGCTGAGACTTAGACCAAACATCTGCAGATCAGTTCCTCAACCAAAGAAGCCTTCTAGCGGAGACAGCAGACATCATAGATAGAGAAGAAGTGTGTATGAGATCATACAAAGCATCCGCACCGTAGGCCTCCTCAACTTCCAGCTTCTTGGCCTGCTTTATGTCCTCCACGGACTGCGTCCTGATTGCAATTGCTGTAACCAGTGCAAACTGGCCCGGAGCATAAAACTACTACATACAACAGCGCGAATGCCTAACGCCGACACGTCAAATATCTTCTTGAGGTGTACCTCCAACTTCCTATCTTGAATATCTTTAAGCACCACCGATCTCGCCACCGGAATCGTTGTGTTCTTTGTCACCGCTGAAACTGAAGCATCAACCTTCGGCATCCGCAACAGATCTAGTGTCTTCCGCCAATGGATACAATTTCTCCATGGCTCTGTCAACCTTCAAACCTGTATCTGGAGTCTCCCACTCCCGAAGCACTAATTTCTTCACTGATTTGTGAAAGGGGAAGGCCTTCGCTGGTCCCCTTAAGCCCTCCATGACCGGATTCACTCCCTCATGGTCTGAATCAGCCTGCAGTTCTTTAATACCCAAAAGAGGATCCACGCCCGATGGATCTCCAGCCAGAGGATCACCATTCTCCAAGCTAAGTATCATCTGCATTCCCCAAATGCAACTGTTGCCCCAGCACTCTCCAAACTCTGGTTGCCCCACCAGATCGAGTCAATTAAGGCCTCTTAGCCAGAACTGGCTCCTGCAGGTCCACTGGCTTGTAAAAGTGACATTCAGTCGCTCTTCTAGCCAAAAATGTCTTGTGCATAAGAACAACAAAATCCAGGGAAAAAATCCCCTGGGTCTTCTGGATCCTGCTCCAGGTGGTCTTCCTCCTCTTCCCCAAGTAAAGGATCCCAGGACCCCCAGGGCTCTGAGGGTCTTCGATCTGCAGGTGATAGCGGTGAGGGCAGGGCAGCGTCTCCTTGCAGGCCCTTTCAGTTGTGGCAGCAAAAGAGGATAAAATGGCTGCCGTTCCCACTGAAATCGGGAAAAATTCGTCAGGCTGCTTGGCTCCCCTCGCACTTCCCAAGGAGTTTCACTGCCTATCGAGCCTTTTTTCGTGTTTCCCGAGCTGCCTTCTCCCCCGGAGATGCTGTGGGAGCAGGTGCCAATAAGAGAAAAGTTGCGTGCGTGTCTCTCCACCTGCTACACACCGCCCGCATTGCGGCATGGCTCTCTTTTTTTTTTTTTTTTACTGCTGCACCAGCCTGCCTGCAAAAAACTCTGCAAGAACTAGCCTCAACCGTGCGCGATGTCCCCGAAGTGGCACACTGCAAAGCCCAGCTAATGCACCCGACCGGCACTACAAACAAAATAAAAACTGAGAGGCCTTTTATATATAAAACTTTATACGAAAACAAAACTTCCCCGAGTGGCTGCAGGCTCCAGATGTCCACCTGTGGGAGGGAGAAGAGGGAACTGGCCCCACCAGTTATCTACCACCTCAGTGGGTCAAGGATCCAGACAGACCTAGGGGTTTCCAACCCCTCTCCCTCCCCAGCGCATCTGCTCCTCTACCTGAAAGGATGTCCCCACCATGCTCCTAAACACTGGCAACCACCCACCATCTCGGGTTCCTGCTTGCCTCTGGGGAAGTTTCCTGCCCGCAACCTTTCCCCTGGTGGTTTCTAGGGCCACTGGGACCCCACACAACACAAGGGTCTCACAGTTCCTAGAAAAACATCCACAGACAAAAAACACACAATATCAGGATCATTAGTCAGTACAAAACAGGCAGACCTAACAAACTAATAAGTTTATTAAGAAAAAGTGGGAACAATGAACGGATAAAAAATTTAAATTGCAAACAGAAACAGGTAAAACAACAAGGATTAAACAGAAGAAACTAGCTAAACACTTTTCATTACTCAATAGTGCCTGGGTAAAAAGGCTGCCCACAAATGCTGAACAGGGCCTCAGCACAGAGATCTGCTCCCTCTGTACTCCCAGCCAAGACTGGAGAATTGCAGAATCTTCAGGGAGAGTTCTCCGTCTCCAGGGCCAATCAGGGCACACAGTATTAACAGGGAGCTTTCTGGCCATTGGCAGTGCAGGATGTTTCAGTGTTATATGTACTCAGGGCTGCTGGGATGTGTATGCTGATCAAGCCACCTTCAGTCAAAGGAGCATCCAAAGCCTCTGCTTGAACTACAGTGCAGAGGTCAAAAAACACCTGCAGGCCAGCACAGAGGAAATGAGCTCTCTGGGGAAAAGTGTCACAGGGCAGAACAATAAACTACAAAGCATACAAAACCCCTCTTTCGCCAGAGGAAGTACCTAGATGACAATGCCACACCATATTTTTCTCAGGAAGTGATAACTGCTGCTTCAGTGTAACAACTACTCAGCAGTCAACGTTGTACACAAAGAATGGGTTTAAAATCAAACCACCCCCATCTTTCCAACAAAGTCAAAATTCCTCTCGATTTTGGAAGAGAAAAAACTAAGAGCCTTCTGCAACAAGAGCGTGTGACAAGTTTCTGATGTTTTCATGAAGTTCCCCTCCATTCTTCTGCAGTTTACCTACACAGACAGCCACCATTTGGTGAGGATGGAGGGGGCACTGCAGACAAACATGTTTTGTCTGGGATGATCAGATCACTAGAAATCTGGAAAACGAAAAGTTTCCTTACTTATATAAAAAGTATCTAATTGTATCATGGGATCGATGCACACGATATATGAGGGAAGGGTGGGCTGGTTTGCAAATGCATCAGAATTTGGATTTAAACAGCTGTGAAGAATCACACTGAAAAGATGATGGAGGTAGCACGGCACTACCTGGGGGTAAACAAAGGGCATCCTGCAGGTGTGAGTACTGGTGGAGGGTGGAGGCAGGAGGCTGAGATTTACAGTTTGAGTACTCGCAAAAGTTGAGACCGTTTTTCCCACACTACATCAGTCAAAAGTGACATAGGAAATGGGAGATGTGCAGCAAGCTCCGCATGAAAGCAAGGCTGTAAAGTTTGCCTGGGCCTACAAAATATTCAGCACACATCTGTAAACTTCTCTGACTATTGCACTGGTTAGAACATGGCAAATATCTGCCTAGAAATAATGCCCACATAGACAACAATGGGACACTGTTTGGTCTGTGCTAGTGAATAGGCAAACGATGTCCATGTGGGGGGGTGGCTGAGAATGGTTTCTACGTCTTCCAGACATTCTTCTGATTCAGGAATAATGGGCCTCTTGCCAGAGAAGCAGCTGCTACCCTATCAGGTTACTGAAGTCTTCGAGGTGATCCTGACGGTGAGGGAAGTCCTTTGTGCTGCGTGTAGCTGCTTTGCGATTTCCACACCCTATTTGCTCAGTCCTTTGGCTAAAATGTCCTTTTCATGTGCTCATGAAATCATACCGTGAACACTGTGCATGCCCCATGCTGACCTAGCACCCAGGATGCCTCCTGGCATGAGAGAGAGTTAAAAAATCACACTGCTTGGTGACCCACAACAGAAGGAACACATCCTGAGCTTCCAAGTCCACTTTGCATGTGCAGCGACTGAACATGTACACCAGTGGCTTTCACCAGTAAACCGAATAGGCAGGACACGCGGACAGCCTGAAAGCTCACACAGGAGATTTTCATCACACAGGAGACGAAGCACATGCGCGAAGAGAAGGAAAAGCCATGCTGGTGACAGCACGCTTACCGGCTGCTTGGGTTGGTTTTTGATGTGTTGCGTCAGCTTGGACTCTAGTCGTTTGATGGTGTCGTTTGTGGCATTTGGCTGGTAATCCCCCAGTTCAACGTTAATGTCGCTCTTGTTGCTTGTGTTGGTGGAAGTGATGTCTATGAATGAGCCTTTAAAACAATCAAGAAAAACAGAAACTGCATGTCACTACATCACACTCGGAGAAAACTATTTTCCCCTCCAGCCCGCAGCTCTCCTCATCCCTTTCCTTCCTCCCATCCCTCCCCACAAACCCTTAACCCATGGTCCTTTCTATCCTCTGCGCTTTCTAACCTTATCTCTTTTTTTTCCCCTTCAGCCCCTCCAACTCCCTCATCTCTTTTAATTTATTTGTATTTATTCTAAATCACGTATATCCCATGCACTTCAAAGCTGGAGGTGGGTTACATAAAAACATCCCCATTCTGCATTTATTTATAACATTTAGATTCCGCTCTCTCTCAGCAATACTGCCCGATGCCCGTCTCATCTCTCTTTCCTCCACTCTCTCAAATGTCTCACTTTTCTATTTTTTTTCTGCCGCTTTTTCTCATCAGTATGACTTTTCCCTGGTTCACAGTTTTCCCTCCCATCTATTTCCTTCCAGGTGCTCTTCCTCCATCTGATCTCGCAATATCCTGCTGTTTTCAAGCACAGCAGCACCAGCACACTTCTACCATCTGACAGGAAATGCAAAAATCAATGTCGTTCAGCTCATTTCCTTTGCTTGCCCTCAGAAGTCCACAAACCCCTCGTCAGCACCTTCAATAGGAACAAGTGGCAAAGTGATGCAGGATCAGAGACAAAGGGCTGATGACCAGCCAGGCCAGTTGACTTCCAGATAGTGGTGACCCCACCTGAAAATCAGCGAGCGCCAACCTCCATGACATATAACCTCTGTTATAGTGTGTGCGACACTGGCAATTACAACCACATCTCACTAACTATATGGCTTGGCTTATGTTTAAAAATAAATAAGCCCTGCTTGCTCACACATTTCTATGGCATATGTGCTTTAAGTTATTGGTATGTGTTTTAAACAGTCAGCGTGCCACTCCTTCCCCCATCTCATTTGCTTGTACTTAAGAATCAGCGAACTTCAGGGTTAATGCAATATGCATCTGTATCCTACCTGTGCTTGTGGCAGAATTGCTTTGGCCTTCATCTGAATACTGGCAAGGATACTGCAGAGATTCATCAGATCCAGGAAAGTACTACAGGAAAAAGAACCAGAGCTTACTGTTGAACATATCGTAGCGAAAAGCAACAGAAAAAGTATCCATATCTTGGTGCTGTGCCGTGTTTTACAGGTCATGACGCCAGCATCCGTCTTACTGGATGAAAAGCAAGATACTTTTGTCACAAAAAGCAGGCACATTCAATACTGACAAACTGCCTCATACTAATACAAAAAGCGCTCCTAAATAGTACAATACATAAGGTAATCTATTTTTTTTATAAAGCCCTCTCTTGTTTGGGTGACACTGACCCATGAAGGAAGTTCCCTCAGTGACAAATCCTCAGTGACAAATCCTCAGTGGCTCTCTGGCCAGTACAGTTAGCTGAAGTAGTGGTAACTGCCTCCCCCCTCCATTCTCAAGATCACCCTCGAACCTTGCCAGCTCTGTAGGGCAAAAGACTCAAATGCAAGTCTGCCACGCTACACTCATGCCATGGGGCCAGCTTGTAAAGCAGGTCTTGCAGGGATCACAAGGCCTTACAGAAGGCCAATTCTTTTAACAAAATACTAACTAACCAAATGAAAACAAACAAGAACAACCTACCCGCATTAAATGGGTCATTATCTTGACGATTTCCTCCATGGAGGGTCGCTGTGACGGGTCCTTCAGCCAGCAGCGGGTCATTAAGCTCTCAATAGGTTTAGGTAAATTTTTGATCAGTGGTGGTCGAGTACCTAGAAATAAAAATCAGGAACAAAGACTAAGGCCAGATGTACTAAGGGGATTTACCTATTTTGTATGTAAAGAGAAAAATGCTTAGCATATAAGAAGACCCTTAGTCAGTCATTTTCCCCTCTCTAACTGCGTGTGTCAATAAGACGATGCATGCTAAATAAACCATCCTAATTTCCAAAGTCTGATTAATGTACTTGTGGGTATACGGAAACTGTCTTTCATTTCATTTTCAAACATGGTCTCCTCAGCTTCATACTTAAATCCCGCTCCCTCAATCCCATCTTTAACTCCTCCTTTTCTTTCCTGCTACACCTCAGTTACCTTTCCTCATTCAGCTCTTAAACATGATGCACACTTGTACCCATGTCTTCATTTCCTTCTCATCCTCTCTGAAATATGACATTTGCACCAATCACTTCAATGAAACTACTCATCGAAATATTCAATGTGCCTTTTCTTATCCAAATGTGTTTCGACAACTCTTGTCCCTCAAATTCTGCTTTCAGCCTTTCCTTCTGCCAAAGTATGGGTGACTGAATGCTAAGCCAACTGAATGCTAAGCCAACATTTCTTTCAGATCAAACTTTAGGTGTCAAAGAAGCATCTCGTCTTTCTTCTTACTACCCCTACCCAATTCTACACCCTTTGCCTTCCTTCGCTGTGGTCCTTGAACTCAGTCAGATTGTCATATCTGACTCTTTCCTCTGCTTTTCCGCCTACATTCAAATCCCTTGAACAATTCTGCCGCTTTTGCCTCCATAAGTCAAAAACAAACACTTCCCTCTGCCCTTGGAACCAAAACCTGACCCTATGATAGCCTATCTTGCCTCACTTACTGCAACCTGTTCCTTACTAGCTCTCCCTCTTCAATTACTCTCATCTTCAATAGATGTAAAGTACTAGAACAAACTTCCAATTCTGATGCATCTTCCTCAGCTCGCTCTCTCTCTCTGCTGGCTTGCAAATGTCATCCATGTTAAGGTTTAAACTGCAGTTAAGTAATGAGGTTGAATTTTATTTTAAGTTAGCCAATAATTTACACAGTAACGACAGCAGAAAAGGACCAGATGGCCTATCCAGTCTACCCAGCAAGTTTCTTATGGTAGTATCTGCAGATGTGTGCAGTTACTACCCTTATTGTAAGGCTTGGGTGTAATATTTACAATCAATTAAAATCGAGCAACTATCAAACCTATAAATTACTGCTAGCAACTTTTTACTGGGTGAGGAGCCTCCTTGATAATTCAGACATTGCTGTTTGATGTTCTTTGCTTTGGGACTTGTTCATAGAAGCCATTCTGTGCTTTTTCTCTTATGTCTGCATGTCAGTACCCTTTATTGCTGTTCATGAGAGGTCTAGAATGGGAAAATGTGAATCGGTTATTTACTCTTTCGGATAATAGAAGGACTAGGGGGGGCACTCCATGAAGTTAGCATGTGGCACATTTAAAACTAATTGGAGAAAGTCATTTTTCACTCAACACAAACTCTGGAATTTGTTGCCAGGGGATGTAGTTAGTGCATTTAGTGTAGCTGGGTTTAAAAAAAGAATTGGATAAGTTCTTGGAGAAGTCCATTACCTGCTATTAATTAAATTGTCTTAGAAAATAGTCACTGCTATTACTAGCATCAATAGCATGGGATAGACTTAGTTTTTGGGTACTTGCCAGGTTCTTATGGCCTGGATTGGCCATTGTTGGAAACAGCATGCTGGGCTTGATAGACCCTTGGCCTGACGCAGTATGGCATGTTCTTATGTTCTTACATAATTTGAAAAAGGGATAGACCAAACTAACCAGCTTAATTTAGTTTTGTTACCAGAAATCAACAAATTTTTGCAGTCGGCATCAATGGCCTTTTATAAGCTTTGCTTACAATCTTATGAGAGTATCCCCGTTCAAAGAATCTTGATGACAGTGTTAAGAGATTGCTTTTTATATTCTTCTACCGATGTACATAACCTCCTTAAACATAGAAACTGTGCCACAGGAATATTATCTTTTAGGTGGCGTGGATGAAAACTCTCTGCATGGAAAATAGTATTTTGTCTGTTTCTTTCCTATAAATTATAGTATTAAGTTGGTATTTAGATTTATTAATAACTACATCCAAGAAAATAATGTTGTTGTATGTGAACTCAAATTTGAGATTACGATCTAAAGTGTTGAACTATAAAATGAACTCTTTCAACATTTATGACCCAGACCATATGACAAACATGTCGTCTATAAAACATTTCCACATTGCAATATGGTCTGCGAATTTAGAGGTGTAAATATATTTCTCCTTAAACTGCCACACATAAAGACAAGCTAGAGCTGGGGCTAGAGGAGACCCCATTGGTATACCTTTCACTTGCAGAAAGATTTGGCTCTCAAATCTGAAAAAAAGCTAAGTGTCAACACAATAGATGTAGAGAATGGCATTCCACTTAAATACAAAATCCTCTTTATTTGCAAAAAGCAATGGTTCTTTATTAATTCTCAATCCCCTAGGAATCCTTGACACAACAATATTTAGCTAAAATGGCTGCGTGCATCTCCATCCAATTCGGACCAATAAGGAACGGGCACCGCTAGTAGGGCATTGAACTAAGATGTACCGTTCAGAACAGGATGTTAACGTTTTTGTGGTTCACCAGATATTAAATAGACAGGGAATAGACATTAAAAAAAAAAAGGGATAATATATTATGAGCAGCGCTTTATTTCTGATTGGCACACATTTTGCCCCAAAGGGTTAAATCGTGAAACTGAATGACAGTCTTTAATAAAAGATCATCAGAGGTGAGCAGTTTTCCTCTTCTGTTAATTAACATCATGTAGAGTGGTTGTTTCGATTGATTCTATGGAGAAACTTTCTGATTGGGGGACATATATAGGACAGAGGAAATTCTTATGCGCAGCTGCGGCGTTTTCTGGCTCCCACAGCAGTGCAGGTGAGCATACAATGAGATTTAAACGTACAAGATATAAAAAGGCAAGTTTTCTCTTTCACTTACGGTGTTCATTTTAGTTTTACTATATGAGTATTCGAAGATTTAGTATATAATCTTTTATATGATTGTAGATGACTCGGGTTGATCTTGTTGGAGACAACTGCGATGCGAGCATGAACGATCGGTATTCCCCATGTTAGTCCTGAACCGCTGTCCGTTTGAAGTTATACCGTTAAGTTTAGTTGGTTGGTTTGCAGTTGTGTAGTGAGGAGAGGCAAAAATTCTTTTATTAAGACTGAATGAAATATATGTGGTTATGAGGTTTGAGTAAAATCTTTTATTAAATCTTGGTTTTACCATTTGTAGATACTCATCTAGAGGATGTGAGTTGATAATTTAAGGCCATGCCGGCAGGAAAGTCATAGTGTGAAGGACGGGGAATTGAAACATTGGAATAGAGTAGGATGAGTATTCACAAGACTGAGCTCCAACACGCGATACATCGTATATGGGTGTTAAAAGAATTTTTCATACACCTCCTGAAGAAGCCTAGTGCAGAAGAAACAAACAGGATCCTACTTTGTAGGGACAATTGTTATGAAGTGGGAATTTAATTAATTTTTCTATATAATTTTTTGGATAATTTATACTGTTTTAAAATATTTTTAATCTAATAAGTGATGACAACTTATGTGTAATATAGTATACCTGTTTGGTTGTGTAGAGCAGGCTCAGATAAGTTAGTGCTAGTATTGTGATTTATTACATATGTATGATACCTTGTGATATATGTTGATGTAATTAGTCAGTATCCATTCTGTATTAGGTATTACATTTGTTATTGCACTTTGCACCTTTATGCACTTAATAGTTTGTTGACTTGAATACATTTTTTCTATCCATATTTTAATAAAGAGTTTTTGTAATATTCAGTATACTAAAAATTGTTTAAATCTTGCATTTCAGCAAGAGGGATTCCTTCAGTGTTTAGTATAGTAGATATATTAGAATCCACCATTTGTACCCTCATGTGATTATCTATATTTGTCTGTGGCAGGAAAGAGGATGCAAAGTGAGAAATTCAGATCATACATTATAAGTCTTTAAAACTAGAGGGCGGGGTTGACAGGAGGTGGTCAATGAAATTGGTAGGTCACCCCCAAGCAATACAGACAGTGGGAGGAGAAAATAATCAGGTTAAAAAAAAAAAAATAAATCAGAAAAGTTGGCTAGAAAGAGCAGCAAACCAAGGGAGAAAAATTGGAAAACTATGACCACAAAAGCTGGTTTTCCAGGCAATAAAATCCCAGACCTGCAGGCCCTAATGGTGGAGGCAGACTTGGACATTGTTGCTGTTAGAGAAACCTGGTTCACAGATTCCTATGATTGGGATATGGCCATCCCGGGCTATAACTTAAGGAAGGACAGAGAGGACATAAAAGGGGGAGACGTAGATCTTTATGTCAAAAACAATATCCAAGTAATGGAATTGCAAGGGGTGTGGGACAGGGAAGAAGCATTATGGACCGACCTAAAAAAGAAAATGTTTCCATTTTTACTGTTGTGGTCTATAGGCCTCTGACGCAAACAGAAGAACTGGACAGAGATCTGATCGAAGACAATCCAAAAGGTGAGAAACAAGTGAAAAGTGTTGCTCACAGGAGATTTTAATCTGCCAGATGTGCACTAGAGTATCCCTTCTGCGGAATCTACAAGACATAGAGAGATAGGGAATGCCCTTCAAGGAGCTCTTCTCAAACAACTGGTCATGGAACCCACAAGGAACGGTACGATACGTGACCGAGTGCTCAGTAATGGAAATAGTCCCTAATGATCACCTGAGCACTAGTGATCATCGCAAATAGGATACAGAGACGTCACACCAAAACCCACGTTTTGAATTTCAAAAATAAGGACTTAGTCAAAATGGGGATGTACCTGGAGGAAGAACTAAAAGACTGGGATAAAATGGGTAAGGTGGAACAAAAGTGGGCCAAATTAAAAGGAACTATTACAAAAGCAAAAAATCTATATGCTAGAAAAGTACACAAAAGTAAGAGAAAAAAGAAACCAATCTGGTTCTCAAAGGAGATGGCTAAAAAAAATAAAGGCAAAAAGAACAGTGTTCAAAAAGTATAAAGGATCCCAAAAAGAAGAACACAGGGAAAAATACCTGGTAAAACTGATAGAGAAATGGCAGAACTATTAAACACATACTTCAGTTTGGTGGTCACTAAAGAAGACCCTGGAGGAGGACCACTACTGGCTGACAAGACAATAGATGGGAGTGGGACAGATGCAACTCCATTTACAGAAGATAATGTATGGAAATAGCAAGGAAAATTGAAAGTGGACAAGGCCATGGGGCCAGATAAGGAACATCCCAGGACACTAAGGGAGGTCAGAGATGTGCTGGTGGATGCACTGAAAGACCTGTTCAATAGATCCCTGGAAATGGGAGTATTGCCGCAAGATTGGACAAGAGCAGCGTAGTAGCAGAGAGGAGGTTGGAAACTACATATTGGTTAGCTTCACCTCGGTGGAGGGAAATTAATGAAGAATTGGATCAAAAAAAGAGCAATCTATGTAATTTACTTGGATTTCAGCAAGGCTCTTGATATGGTCTTGCATAGGAGATTCATAAACAAAATGAGAATCTTGGAAGTGGGCACTAAGGTAGTAGAGTGGATTACAAACTGTTTGCCTGACAGGAGGCAACATATAATGGTAAATGGAACCTACTCTGAAGAGAGAACATTGTTAAGCAGAGTGCCACAAGGATTGGTTTTGGGACTGGTTCTGTTCAATATTTTTGTGAGTGACACTGCAGCACGGATTGAAGGTAAAGTTTGCCCATTTGTGGATGATACTAAGATCTGCAACAGAAGAACATGCCTGAAGGAACAGAAAGAAATGATTTAAGAATGCTTGAAGAGTGATTGAAGATTTGGCAGCAAAGATGTGCAGTGTTATACATCTAGGGTGCAGTAATCCAAAAGAGCTGTATGTGATGGGAGAAGGAAGACTAATATGCATGGACTGGGAGATATTGTTTTGGTAATCTGAAGGCAGTGAATCAATGTGACAAGATGGTAGCTAAAACCAGAAGGATGCTGGGCTGCATAGAGAGAGGAATAACCAGTAAGAAAAAGGAGGTGATAATGCCCTTGTACAGGTCCTTGGTGAGGCCTCATCTAGAGAACTGTGTTCAGTTCTGGAGCCCCAATTTCAAAAAGGATACAGACAGGATGGAGGCGATCCAGAGAAGGGTGACCAAAATAGTGTGGGGTCTGTATCGAAAGACTTATGAGGAGAGGCTGAAAGATCTAAATATGTAAACCCTGGAAAAAAGGAGATTCAGGAGAAATATGATACAGACCTACAGATATCTGAAAATTTTTAATGATGCACAAATGTCTAACCTTTTCTGTTGGAAAGAAAACTGTAGAACTAGAGGTCATTCTTTCTAGAGTTTCATCTCATGACTCAGAACAAACATCAGAAATATTTCTTCATGGTGGATGCCTGGGATGCCCTTCCGGAAGAGGTGGCAAGGACAAAAATGGTATACGAATTCAGAAGAGCATGGGATAAATACTGCAGATCCCTAAAGACTAGAAGTTGGAAATGAAGAATAGAGTGCATGGGAGTAACCAGCACAGAATGGCGGGTACTACCTTTAACAGAAGGCATGGGGATTACTACCCTTAACCAATTATCCTTGATGCTTTTGACAAAATTGCAACATCGCTCTCCGCTTCAGTGGAGGGAAAAGGAGAACTGGATTCAGATGCCAGACAACACTGGGCCCTGACTTTTACGGTCTGGGGTACTGATATGCAGACATTAGGGAAAAAGCACAGGACTGTTTCTACAGCCAAGTCCAAAAGCAAAGCACGTTCAAGCAGCTGCTTACCCTGTAAAAATGTTGCTATCTGTAATTTTGTTATGGGGTAAACAGTTGCATTGTTCTGATTGTAAATATTACTACCTTTAAGTGGGGGTAACCCGCACGAAGTGGCAGCTACTACCCTTAACGAATATATGGGGGTAACTTGCACGGAACAGCAGTCACGACCATAAGAATATTGCTAAGCAGACTGGATGGCCTATTTGATCTTTTTCTGCTGTCATTACTATGTTACTAGATGGGGATCTTTTAGTTACCAGAGCCTCCTGTTATGGAATTCTTTGCCTCACTTTCTCCACAAACTTAGAATATAAGTCCTCCGGTGGAGAGATCGGCTCCGGTTGTTTCTCTGCCGGATCAGGAGTACCCCGTAGAGGATCCTGGTGAAGTGGAAGGCTGCGGGGGAAAACATCCCCAGGAGGAGAAGTTGGTAGAGGTTGGCCGGGAGAAGGATCTGGACTGAGGCTGTCTTGCGGCGATGGAGGGGCTACTAGAGGTATTTCGGCTGGACGCTTCCCTTGGTGGTAAGGAACTGAGTGAGTATAAGGGAAATCTGAGACATTGCCTAAGAGGCCAAGGTGTCCTGAGGGCTCGGCATAGGCTGTCTTTGAGCATTGCTGGGTAGCGGCCTAGGTTCTCTGGCAGCAGCGCTGGGAGGTACTGCAGCCAACAGGATTTCCATGTCTAGACCTCTAGGTGAGAGAGGGTCCGCAGGAGGCCACTTGTGCTTCTTATGCAAAGGTTCTGGAGGCCTTATTTTTTCTTGTTGTGAGGCAGTGGACAGGCCAGAATAGACCCTGGATGAGGCCGAGGAACTATGCGAGGCGGCTAGAGAAGGCGCCACACCTGAGTCCACTACTAGGAGTGGGGAAGGTTCCCTGGGCTGTTTGTGCTCTGATGAGTGCTTCTTGGGCGTCTCTGTGACAGTGTGCGTCGAGGGCGTTGGCGCTGATTTGCTTCGATGTATCGTTGATGTCTTATGCTTTGATCCTGAAGCATGCGGTTGGCTCCCCGTGTCGGACATGCATTGGGGACCCAACGGTACTCGACGCAGATGGCATCTTTGGTGCCGTCGATGCGCCTCCTGTGTTAGCGCCATTGGAGCTTGCTTCGGCACCAGCCCGGACAAACCAGGAGGCCCTACCGAGGAGGCTCGGCAATGCGTCGACTCTTTGGAGGCCCGGGTGGGTCCCGGGGAGGACAGAGGTGCATCTTCAGAAGGAGCAAATGATCTTGATGCCGCTTCACGAAATTTGGCGATCTTGGCAGCCCTCTGTCGCTGGGCTCGGGGGGGGGGGGGGGGGGGAAATAGGTCCGCAGTCCCTGCAGGTCGCCTGGTCGTGATCCAGTCCGAGGCAGATGTAGCATCTGGTGTGCCCGTCAGTCACCGACATGATTTTGCCATATTGGCAAAACATGAAGCCCGGTGGCCGTGGCATTTCGTTGAAACAGCGAAGAAAAAATACTTTTTCCTTTTTTTTTCCTGTCAGAAGAAGAGTTCCGAGGAGAAGAAGAGCTCCGCATTCAGTCAGGCGCGCAGAAAAAAAACAGACTGAGGGGGATGGGGGAAATGCGGGAGGATCCAAGCAGGTACACTACATTGAAAGACTCAGTGTTCTAAGAGAGCTTTGCCACCTAGCCGCCTGGAGGACATCCCAGACAGCATGGCTAATTCATGCTGCTTACCTACGGGAAAAGCCAGCTGCAGTAAATTCAGAAATAGCCCTAAGCCTTGGTTATTTCAACAGGCTTTCTGTTATGATTTGTGGGTATGTGGGCCCTTGGCCCGAGGTGCAAGTTGTTACTACCTGTGGGAAAGACCCCCACAGGTCTGCACCGTCAGAAGGCGAGGTCAGAGACAGCGGAGAGCTTTGGCTGAGGCAATAGAGAGATCCCGCGGTACCAGGAGAGGGCTCCCGTGAGAGTAGACTGAAGGCAATACCTGGGCAGGGACCCCAAGGGAAGGGATGCCAGACAGACCGCAGAGCGGGGGGCGTGAGGCTTGACCAATCAGGAGGTACTCCGGAGGGCAACCCCGAAGGGAGGAGCTGCACAGAATAGGATGATGATGTAATGCCGTAGGCCAGCCCACAGGACAAGGAAGCCTGAGCTGAGCCTCTAGTGATGACATAGCACCACCTCATGGAGCGGGGAAGTGTAGGCAGTCCCAATGTCGTTCATAGGCGCAACCCCGAGGAGAGGGGAAGCGCACATATCCCAGGGAAGCTGGAAAGCACTATCCTGAGGAGCGGGGAAGCTCTGGCAATCACTGTAATACAAAGGAGCGGTCCCGAGGAGCGGGAGGCACGGCCAGTACTGTTCAGGATGCGGGCGCAACCCCGAGGAGCGGGGAAGTCCCTTAGTTGAACTCACGAATAGTTGAGGAGTCCCAGAGGTAGTCCTGAAGAATGGGAGGCCTTGCAGGTTAAAACCCAGGAGACGCGGAGCCAGCCCGAGGAGCGGGGTAGGCAAGGAGAATGAGTCCCCGATGCGTGCACTGGCCCCCAAGAAGCAGGTACCAGACAGAGTTCAAGTCCAAGGCACGAAGTGTAGTCTCAGGAACACGAAGCAGTAGTCGAAGATGTACGGAACTTGTTGCCAAGTCGGCTAGCTGAGGGCAAAGGTGGCGTTTAAATACACCGGTCTGATGTCATCAACTGGAGACGGCCCCGAGGTTCCCGAGGAGGCTAGAAAGGAGGGCCCGGTGGCGCGCACGCACGCCTAGGTAGGCCCAAAGTCGTGGAAGATGGTGGCGGTGTTCCTCGGGGAACGCGGCGATAAAAGCTGGCCCGAGCAGCGAGCAGCCCCGGGAAGGGCAGGAGAGCAGTGCAGGAAGTAAGTACACGCGGTCGCAGCTATCTGCAACCGACGGTCACAACACTTTCTATTCCAGATAGTTTTAAGCTGCATGCTTTATCATAAGTCTGTGGCGAGGGACTGACTGTGTGTTTTTTATTTTAGCTTTATATTCATTTATTTGGGATTGTGTGTTTAGAGGATTTGTTTTATTTTTTTATGTTACTTGTTATACTTAAGTGATCTGGTTCTATGATTTTATGTAGATCACTGATTTTTCATGGAAAAGCGGCATATTAAATTCAATAAACAAAACTAAAATATCTCTTGGCATTGCTATGTTCATTTACCCTGTTGACATCATACATTGGATGGTAAAACTGTAGAGAAGGGGCCTAATGCCCTCTTCATATGCTAGCTTTGTTGTGCTCTTTGCATGTGTACTGTTTTGGTTCCTTTCTCCAGTTCATCACTCTGTACATTAACGATGCTCTATAAATAGTCATAAAAGCAGATTGCGCAATCAAAAAACATTTTCATTTTAAAATGTCTATTTTTATCAATTCCTTCACTCAAATGAGTAATTATTTTTGCTGTGTTTTCTCAGACTGGCTCGTATCACATTGACATTTCAGACAGAGATCTATATCTGCAGAAGGGAGATCGGGAAATAGGATTTACTTGCAAAAGTGTATCAGAAGGTTTGAAAGCATAGTTTTTTTTAAAGCACCTCCCTCTTCCTTCAAGTGGGTCTCCCCCCCCCCTTTTAAAAGAAAGGAGATTTGAAGAACAGTGCAATGGCATGGAGTTTCTTTGACTTTTACTACGTATTGTAAGTTGCCACTGACCATGCTCCTCTAGTTGGATGATCTGTTTACATATGGAACCTAACTAGCCCAGACTCATTGTGGGTCCTCTTGCAGAGAGTCAACTCACCAATGCCCCAGGGATGACTTATCTGGTTGTCACGCCCAGCAGTCAAAATGTAAACAGACTGGCAGGAAGAGTGCAAATCAAAGCAATTTGCAAATAAATAGTCAAACTTCAGAACACCACAAAAAATTGGGCATATTACAGTGCTCCTGGGCTCTCTTTTTCTAAGAAATGGAGGCCTGTTTTAATGAGAAAGATACTTTAAATTCATAACAGTTGGCTACCAAGGGAGAAAATTGGCTAGAATGGAAAAGAGACGGCCTTGGAAAGCTGCAGAGGGAAAAAGAGCATATGCTCTTTCCTCTCCTAGACATTCTCCTCCTGTTCCTTCCTCCACAAAATGGGACTTTTATTTTATTCTCTAAAACATTTTAATGCTGAGGTTAAAAGCAATATTGGCTGCCTGCAACAGTGTTCCAAAAATGACATATATCTAATACGTATGAGGAAAAAAACCCCCTCAGGTTAATGAAAAGTAAAAAAGCAGTAACGAACAGCACAAGAAAGGCTAGTATCAACAAATCGCTCTCCCGAGTCTCTTGATCATGTTCAGCTAAAGCAAGGAGATGACGCCTCAGTGGGGTTCATTAACACAAACTGTCAGGCAAGTATAAAAATTTTATACCAATACAACCTAATAGGCATTTACTGAGGTTCGGCATGAGGTTTAGCAGGAAAATGGAATGATTTCATAAACAAAAAGGCTAAACCCAATGTATGCTTACTCTGTCTCAAAATGATGAGGCTTGAAAAGCAATAAAAAATATATAGATAAGAGTAAAAGGTACTGCAGGTTGTTTAAAAATGTTTTGACAATTATATGATAAATAGTACAGTAGTCATTGTCATTTTGAATCTTCCTGGTGATGGTGGTGGTTTTCTGTAGGAAGATGTGAAAAAGAGACAAGCTAAAACTGCACGAAGTAGGACACTCTCACCACTCCTTGACTAACGAGGTGCAATGAGACAACAGGCAACAAAAGTATGATAGGATCTGGAAATGGGGTGAAAAAAAAAAGTATCGGGCTTTATGATTCTCATTGCAAACTCCATTAGCCCTTGGATACTGTGAGGTCTATCCCATTACAATCATAGACCGCAAAAGATTCTTCAAAATTAACGTGTGTGTGTGTGGGGGGGGGAGGAATGACAGCATCCTCAATAAATCCAATAACCAGGAATCTTTTCAGTGTGCTGTTATAGAATTAACCCCCATCCATGGGAAAATCCCAGATAACGATTTGTCAGCCCATACTGACCGAACGCTGCTTCATGTTCTTTTGTACAACTGTGTTTTCAAATGGAGTCCTGCTGTTGGCTTACCATTATGAACAGCCCACATTATTCGAAATGCAGGCCCTCCAATCTCATCAAAAGGTTTCCTGCGAGTTATCACTTCCCAAAGGATAATACCCCAGCTGAATACATCACATTTTTCACTGTAGTTGCTACCTGGGGGAGGGAAAGAAATCACAAGTGTAAGTATTGGGCCTTTCTGTAAGAGAATGTACATAAACACAGGCAATTGACTCTGAGTCCCCGTCAGTATCCAACCAAGCATTTTATGCTATCCTCATGGATTGTGTCTACTTGACGTGCCCCCCTCCGAGTGTCCATGACCTCTTACACAGACCTACAACCACAAGGATGATAAAGAAGGTGGAAGCAAGCTCCTTGGGAGAAGAGAGTGAATAGTCACTGTACAAAGACAACATCTAGAGGCCGGATATAGGAGGGCTCTGGAAGAGCGATCGCTGCCATGACTGGGTTAAGTGAGTTAGGAGAGCCCATAAAATAAGGGGAAAGATCCCTGGATAGCTGCTAATAAAGGCTTATGGCACCAGCCCCCAGGCCTAGTCCTGACCAAGCTGGAAGCCTAAAGTAACAGGAGGAAAATACTCGGTTGAGAGAACCTGCCCCGCCAAAAAAGAACGTGGGCAGCAAAATCAAAAAACAACAAGTGAGCAGCAGAAGCAACTTACATGTACGTAGCATCTTCTAATAAATAAGAACCTCGCACATTTTTCATTTACAGAGCAGCAGAAACAGAAGCAGCAGCTCCGGGACAGAAGGCCCAATATTGAACTTGGCACTTACACCAGACAACAGCTTAGAAGGCAATGGCAACAATAACACAATCATGACAGATGCAACTTGTCTCCTCCTCCCAGCCCCATTTAACACCCACCTCCCTACCCCCATTTCCCAGCTGGACCTGCTTAAAAAACTCTATGACACACTGCTATTCAAGAAACAAGATCCTTTACTGGATGGATATGGTCACAGCATAGGTCAACTGAATACGACAAACCAATCACTGAATAAAAACAGACAGATACACCATCTAACTTCTCAAATACCCATAGGGTGGCCACGCTCTCGCCTGGAGAGGGAGAGAGACTCTATAATACCAGCTGTACTCAAAGGGAGAGCCTGTATTACAGGGTTAGAAGAGGATGTGTCATAGCAACATAAGAACACAGATGTTAACAACAAATGGTCCAGCAAGTCTGCCCAGCAATTTCCTTATGGTAGTAACGACCGCTTTTGTGCAGGTTACCCCCAGGTTTCGGTTAAGGGCAGTAACTGTCGCTCTGGGCAGTTTACCACAAGTCTTATGTTATGGCTAGTAATATTTACAATCAAAACCAAGCAACTGTCAAACCCATAACAAAATTACTGCCAGCAACATTTTTACAGAGTGCACAGCCTTCCTGATAATTCATACAATGCCGCTGCCTGAACTTATGTCTGCGAATCAGTACCAGAGACTGTAAAAATCAGGGCCCGTGTTGGTGGTCAACTGAATCCAATTCCTCCTCCCCCCACCCTCCCACTGCTGTCAAAGCGGAGAGTGATGTTGCGTCAAAAGCATCAAGAATTATTGGTTAAGGGTAGTAATTCCTTGCCTTCTGTAAGGGTAGTAATTGCTGCTCCGTGATGGTTCCCCCCCATGCTTATCAGTTGCTAAGACCATAAAATTTGGGGCCCTCATTGGTTGTTGTCTGAATCCAACTCCTCTTTTCGGAGAGCAATGTTGCAGTTGCATCAAAAGTATCGAGGCTTAATCATTAAGGGTAGTAACCGCTGCCCCAGCAAGTTACCCCCATGCTCCTTTTCTTCATTTCCATCCTCTAGCCTTTAGGGATCCCCAGTGTTTACCCCATGCCCCTTTGAATTCTTTGACTGTTTCCATCTTCACCACCTCCTCCGGAAGGGCATTCCAGGCATCCACCACCTGCTCCATGAAGAAACATTTTCTGGTGTTGGTTCTGAATCATCCCCCCTGGAGTTTCATTTCATGACCTCTAGTTCTACTGATTTCTTTCCAAATGAAAAGGTTTGAAGTTCTTGCATCATTAAAACCTTTCAGGTACCTTAAGGTCTTTATCATATCTCCCCTACACCTACTCTCTTCCTGGATATACATATTTGGATCCTTCAACCTCTCCTCATAAGTCTTCCGATACTGACTCCATACGCTATTTTGATCTCCTTTCTCTGGACTGCCTCCATCCTGTCTCTGTCCCTGTCCCTTCTGAGATATGGTCTCAACACAGTTCTTCAGGTGAGGCTTCATTAAGGACCTGCCCAAGGGCATTATCACCTTTTTTCTAACTGATTAGTCCTCTCTCTATGTAGCCCAACATTCTTCTGACTTTAGCTATCGCCTTGTTACATTTCTTTGCTGCCTTCAGATCACCTGACACTATTACCCCAGGATCCCTCTTTTGGTCCATACAAATCAGTCTTTCACCCTACATCAGATACATGCATCACTAATTACAGTATGAATGGTTTGCAAAACTCAGAAATAAATTCTCATGTGCCCAATTTATAAAAACCTTTGAAGAGACTGCATGAGATGAGTAATTAGAACAGCAATAGTTTTGCTTGTAAACAGAAAATAGCTTTACAAATAGTGACCATAAAAGTACAACTGCTGCGTTAAGAAAAACAGAAACTATGATGCCTGGAGGAATATAAGAGTTAAGGACATGTAAACAGCTACTCACTGGGCCAACATTACTAAATCCGATGATACAATCTTAAATGCCCCAATCTGAACTAAAGATTGGCTACATGGCCAGAAAGTCAGAGATGCAGGGTGACCACAGGTCAATGCATGGGAACCTGGAACCTACACAAGACAAAATAATAAGGGCGACCAAAATGATAAATGGCTTGGAACGGCTCACCTATGACGAAAGGCTAAAGAGGTTAGGGCTGTTCAATTTGTAGAAGAAATAGCTGAGGTGGGGGATATGACAGAGATCTACGAAATCATGAAAGAATGAACAGGTAAATTTAAATCCGTTATTTACTCTCTCAGATAATAGAAGGACTAGGGGGCACTCCATGAAGTTAGCAAGTAGCTTTTTTTTAAAACAAATTGAAGAACATTCTTTTTCACTCAACGCATAATTAAGCTCTAGAATTCATTGCCAGAGGATGTGGTTAGTGCAGTTAGTGTACCTGGGTTTAAAAAAGGTTTGGATAAGTTCCTAAAGGAGAAGTCCCATAAACTGCTACTAATCAATAATGAATAGTAGCTTTGGATCTATTTAATGTTTGGGTACTTGCCAGGTACTTGTGGCTTTGATTGGCCACTGCTAGACACAGAATGTTGGGCTTGATAAACCCTTGGTTTGACCCAGTATGGCATATCTTATATTCTTATAACAGTGGAACCAACAGCTGAGACAAAGAGAGGATAGGTCTCTTATGATTACTAGTAACAGAGCAAGGGGTTAACATATGACTACAGACATAATGATACAACCACATGGAATAGCTGCACGCAGATGAGTAATGGCCCAATTCTAATAGACGTGAAACACTTTCTCCACAAAAAGAGTATATTAGGTGCAGAGATACCCTTTCCTTTAAAATTACCAAAGGCCACCAAGGAGACAGACTTCAACAACAAGACTCAAATAGATGTTACCCTACAAATCTCAAGAGGAAGTGATGCCAGATCCCTTCAAAACTAAACTCATTTCCCAATCAAGGAGACCTCACACAGAGGAGAACCTGTATTCTTGACTCCTCAGAGGAAAGTATCTAATTTGAGAGAGTAGTAAGGACGCTTCTGTGACTGTGTTTCTTGCAGCAAGCTAGAGCCAGTCTCTGATCTCCATGAGATTTGTGAGTTATGCCTTCATCCCAGTCTCCTCTGGTGGAAAGGTAAAATTGAAGGAATGGACCTCTCAAAGGGAAATATTGTCTCCTTCTGAAAACTGACCTTGCAGAGGCTCATAACTCTCAGGTCCGCTATGTGTTCTCTTTGGCACAGCCGAAGGCTGTAACCCCTAACATTAAGCATCCTTACTACGTAGCCTGGTTCTCTTATCAGCCAAGGTTGTAAAGGAATTGATGGGATCTTCTAGGGAAGAATCCTCTGACTAGCCAAATTTATAGAAAAAACGGTACAGAAACAACTAGTGGAACACCTTGATAACAATAACTTACTATATCCGTCACAACATGGATTTCGCAAACACTACAGTACCAAAATACTACTCCTCTCACTTACAGACAACATCCTAAGAGGTTTTGACAGTGGAAAACAATACATTCTAATAATGTTAGACTTATCACCAGCCTTTGACACAGTAAACCATAACACTCTACTAAAAAGACTAGAAGAGATTGGACTACACAACGAAACAATAAACTGGTTCAGCTCATATCTAAAAAATAGGTTCTTTCAACACACTATCAGACAAATTCAATCTTGAAACAGGTGTACCGCAGGGATCAGCCTTGTCCGCAACCCTTTTTAACATATACATGCTTCCATTATGCCATCTACTAGCAGGATTAGGAATCATACATTACATCTATGCAGATGATATTCAATTAATTCTACCAATTGATGACACAATAGAAAAAAACATTAAACCTAGCTAACATGTACCTAGACATCATAAAACAACTATTAAACCGAATGGAACTAGTGATCAATATTGAAAAAACGGAATTTCTACACTTAGAAAGAAAAAATATCGAAATTATTCAAACCCCAATTATACTAAAAAACAACCAGAAAATAGAACTAGTGGAAAAAGTAAGGAACCTTGGAATAATAATGGACCCCGAAATTAATCTAAAACAACACATACTGCTAAAAGTAAAAGAAGGCTATGCTAAACTCATGATCCTCAGAAAACTTAAACCGTTACTAACTCCTGCAGATTTCAGAACAGTGCTTCAGGCACTAGTTTTTGCCAGTACCGATTACTGTAATGCACTTTTTCTAGGACTCCCAACTACAACAATAAGACAACTTATTGTCGATGTAATGCATTCAATGTAATGCATTCGTTTATGCTTTTCTCGTTTCGCTGTAAACCGATCTAATATGTATTTTTGCACATGAATGTCGGTATATAAAAGTTCCAAATAAATAAATAACTTCAAATTCTACAAAACACAGCAGTGAGAATACTAACTGGAAAAAGAAGAAGAGACCATATAACAAACTCTGGCCGAACTTCACTGGCTACCCATAGAACAAAGAATAAAATACAAAGCACTATGCACCAAACTAATACATGATGAAAAAGCGGACCGGCTAAACACTGCACTATGGGTATACATACCACACAGGAACCTTCGTTCAGCAAACAAAGCTCTCTTAACCATTCCCTCAGTCAAGACAGCGAGACTAACCCAGGTAAGAGAAAGGGCATTGTCTTTAGCAAGACCCACACTCTGGAACACAATGCCTTTGGAGATCAGATTACAGAGAGACCCCAAAACATCTAAAGACATGGCTTTTTAAACAAGCCTTTTATAAAGAGACCGGAGAATAGAAAATACACTGGAATAAACAGAAGAGCATCGGCACACAGCACTATTCTCATAAATGTGCATTACAATATTTTAACAAATTGAGTACACAATGAATGTAATAATATAATACAGTAAATGTGATTTTTTATGACCTGTAAAAGTACCTTCTAGGTACACCTGGCCAAAACCTACATCACTAAACATTTGTACGTATTTTTATGATTTAATGTAACCGAAACTTAATGGCACCTGTTAGAATGTACTATAGTAAGCTTACTCCAAACTTACTTATGTGCCTACATGTAAACCGTTGCGATAGTATATAACTTAGCGACGGTATAGAAAAGACTTTAATTAAATAAATAAATAAAGGGTGAAGGAACACCCCTGCTTGCACCTTCAGAATTCAGTCCAGGGAATGTCCAGGCTTCCGATGGAAACGCATGTTGGATGCCCGACATGGTTCTACCAGGATATTCAAATCCCTTGGTTCCTGCTTTCCTTTTTCAGCTGAAAAAATAGCTCATCTTGGAACTTCAAGGGACTGTTCTGAAATCCATTCATGGAAGCACACCACCTGATCCCTAGTAAGGCTAAGGCTACTTATGCTGGTCCTTACACTTCAGGGTCTCAAAAGTGTCAGCTCAAAACTTTCATCTGTACGATGACAGTGTTGACCATGTGAGCTGCTGCTAGGTCTTGCAGGGGAACTCTGTTCTACACCAAATCTGACTTACAAGGATATTCGTTCATATCAGCTAATGGTGTTACACTGACTGCAGTCGCCTTCTGAGCTAGAAACCATGATTTCTGGAATGCTAGATGGCTGGCTCTGCCCAGACCTGTACCCTTTGGTTTTCTACTAGGCTTCCAGTCCCTGCTTCGGCAGTCCCAGATTACAACTCCCCTCTTAATCTATAAGGCTCATGCCTACGGCATGAAAGATCCATTCCTTGCAGGAGGTAGCTGTGATAAAACAACCTGTTCAGGCTTCTTATAACCTCCCTAGGCAGAAGTCTTGCAGTCCTGGGCTACTGAATATCACTCTGAGAGGAGAATTAATTTAGTGGGATGTATATGGGTTTATACTTAATGTACTACATTCAGGTCCATTGCCATGGGTGGAGGGGAGCCTCTGAGCATCCAGGAATATGAGATCCCCCTACAGATTGTCTCCCATTGCTCCTTCAAGAGTTGAAGTACATCACATCCTGGAATTAAGGGTCACCAGCTCCGACGTCCTGCATAGCCTCCCTGCTGGGGTATTATCCCCCCTTCTGAGGAGGCACAGCTACTTCCTTCTACTTGTCCATGGCCGGTCTGAAAACAAGGGAAGCGAAACTGAACTCTATGGCAGGAAGGAGATTGGCACCAATGGTGCACCAACCAGGCACAGAATATGGAACAAAAACATAACATAAGCATTCTTATACTGGGTCAGATCAAGGGTCCATGAAGCCTAGTATCCTGCTTCCTACAGTGGCTAATCGATTCACAAGAACCTAGCAGGATTCCAAACAGTAGACAGATAGCATGTTACTAACCCAGGGATAAGTAGTGGCTTTCTCTACATCTATCTGGTTAATAAGAGTTTATGGACTTCTCCAGGTACTTGTTCAAACCTTTTTTAAACCCAGCTAAGCTAGTTGCCTTTACTACATCCTCTGACAATTAATTCCAGAGCTTAATTGTGCATTCAGTGAAATTTTACTTTGATTTGTTTTAAATGTGCTACTTACTAACTTCATGGAGTGTCCCTTAATTTTTGTAAGGGTAAATAATAGATACACATTTACCCATTCTATTCCACTCATGATTTTACAGATCTCTATCATATCCTCCCTCAGTCTTCTTTCTCCAAGCTGAACAGCCCTAACCTCTTTAGTCTTTCCTCATAGGGAAGCTGTTCCATCCCCTTTATCATTTTGGTTGCCCTTCTCTGTACCTTTTCTAGTTCAGCTATATCTTTTTGAGATATGGTGACCAGAGCTGCATACAATTCAGGTGTGGTTTCACCATGAAGCAATATTATGACATCCTCCATTTTACTCTCCATTCCTTTCCTAATAATTCCTACTATTTTGTTTGCTTTCTTGGACTGCCACCACACACTAAGCTAAGGATTTCAAAGTGTTGTCTACGATGATGTCTAGATCCTTTTCCTGGGTTGTAACTCCTAATATGGAACCTAACGTCGTATAACTGCACTGTGGGTTACTTGTTTCCATGTGCATCACTTTGCACTTGTCCACATTAAATTTCATCTACCATATGGATGCTTAATCTCCCAATCTTGCAAGATCTATCTGCAATTTCTCACAATCAGCTGGCGATTTCACAATTCGTAATAATTTTGTCTCATTTGCAAATGTGATCATCTCACTCATCGTTACCTTTTTCAGATCATTTATAAATATCAAAAAGCATTGGTCCCAGTAGAGATCTCTGAGGCACAAAACTGTTTACCTTTCTCCACTGAGAAAATGGACCATTTATTCAGTGTTAGGAACAAAAGTAGGCGATCTAGGCTTTTACCTTGACCCTGAGCTTAGTATCCAACAACATATCTCACAGAAAGTACAGGAAGGATACTATAAATTATTGGTGCTTAGATGGTTAAACCACTTCTTAACCAAACAGACTTTCGAACAGTGCTCCAGGTTTTGGTATTTACGATTATAGATTACACCCAGTACGAAGTCGAGGAAATCTTGGATTCCAGGAAAGTTAAGAACCAAAACTAGTACTGAATTTCTTGGAAGAACTTTGGCCCCAAAGAGAATTCCTGGGAGCCAGCCTCTAACGTCTCCAACAAGCCCAAGCCCAGAAAATTGGGGAGGGGGCTTTGGAAGAGGGTTCTGTTACTTTTGGCAGCTCATGGGATGGCCCCGTTAGAAGCCGCATTCACTCCAGATACCACTGGCTTATTTCCGCAACATGAAAGTTGCCAAGGGAGCACCGCCAAGCTTGGTGTACCTGGACGCCACCATCTTCCTGCTCTGACCTGAGGCCCCCTTACACATGTGCCCATGGTACGCATAGAGACTTAAAAGGCCAACGGTAGGAAGAGCCGTTGTAGTGCCCTGTGATGACTTCACTGGCTCTCCCTATATAAAGCTTCCCAAGATGATTCCATGACGTCTCAGCAACAGGTCTCCTGCTTACTGCTATGTGTGTTGTTCCTGCGGTCAGCTGTTCCTTTGCTGCAGCATCCTCTGTTCCAATGTCCTTCGTCCAGTCTTGCCTTGCCCAGCCAGTCTCGCTCAGCCTCGTCTCCTCCTTCCAGTCTTGTCCAGTGTCCCTTTGTGTGCCTTCGTCCACCTCTGGCCTGATCTCCTGGTACTGGCCTCTTACCTTAGACCTGACCACATTTGCCTGCCTCCTGGACCTGACCTTACTTACCTGCAGCCTGGATCTGACCTCTTGCATTGGACCTGACCTCGCTTGTCTGCTGCCTGTCCCGACCCTTGGCCTGTTCATGGTATCTCCAATCTGCTGACCCCAGGATGCCCTTGGACACTTGCTCTCACTACCACCCTAGGGACCCCACCTAAGTTCTGCCGGCCACCAGAACCCAAGGGCTCAACCTGCGGGGGAAGGCGGCTGATATAGATGAATTTTCAGTCTGTCCCACTTCAAGGTGCATTTGCCAGCTGTCGGTGTAGGTCTCATAGGTTTGCCTTTGAGGTGGCATTAACTACGCCACAGCACTAAGGGCTCACTCCCATGCCACTCATCACACAGGCTAAGCCTTCCTGATCCTTTAGGACTGGAACCACCGCCTTTTAAGTTGAGGAGCCTTTCCAGAGTTGACTTTACTGCCTCCCTCTTCCTGTTGGAATGACATGGTGAAACCATAAAAGCACCGGAAACAGGACAAAAGAATTTCAGGGAATAGCTTGTTGAACAATATCTAGGACCCACTGATCCAACATAATTGAGCCCATCTTTGGTAAGAAAAGGTGGAGACCTATTTCTGGGACCGGAGATGGAGACCTCAATTCCTCATTGTGTGTTTCGAGAGGAACCAAAGGAGCTGTCCTTATCTCCTTTTTTTGACCGAAAGGTCATGCTTCTAGACTAGGTCATGCATCTTTGACTAGAAGAGCGCCATACCTTTTAAAATCTCCAAGAATCCTGAATAGTGTGGGAGAAAAATTATGACACAGTGCTTTGGCCTTGTTCTTAGGAAGCCTGGGCACTTTGGAATCTCCCTAGACCTTCACCATTTTCTCCAATTACTCACCAAACAGAAGCTTTCCTTTAAATGGAAACTTTGTCAAATTGGTCTTAGAGATGGATTCCGCTGACCAGTTACACATCCAGAGAAGCCTACGCGCCGCTACTATGGACACTATGCCCCCTAGCAGAGGAGTGAACCAAATCAAAACAAGCATCTATCACTCCTGGCTCCAACTGAGTGGAATCATCTCCCAATTCCTTCTGAGCATTCTGCGAAATATTCAAATCAGATCTCGCCACAATGCAACAGCAGGCTGAGATCTGGAGAGCCATGCTACTTCAAAGGCCTGCTTAAGCACAGGTTCTATTTTCCTGTCCTGCGAATCTTTAAAAGCAGCACCACTTAGTCACGGAACAGACTAAGACACCTACCCTGAGAAAACAAAAATCTCTCCATAATATGCAGGTCCAATGGATATAGCTTGGCCATTAAACAATCACCCTTAAAATATGCATCAGGAGCCATCCCCTCCATGTCAATCAAATCATGTAATGCCTGATGCAGAGGAAAGAGGACAGAAGTCTTCATCAGGCTGACCATAATAAGGTCCCTCTTTGGAAGAAAGATTTTCCGCCTTCATATCCACCACAATATTCAACATACACAGACTGAGAAATCAAGGTAGCCAATTCTTCCTTTTGAAAGAGATGCAACATGGCAGACTCTGGAGGGACCTCTCCTTTCTTCCTCACTATTTCCTTGAGGCAACCTAATGCCATCTGGGGAATCTCCTGACTCAGATAAATTCTCTTCAAGGCTTCATTCCTTGCCACTTTTGGGCCTCTTCCTGCCCCCCCCCCCCCCCCCAAACCAGAAGCCAAGGGCAATGAAGTAGCAGGGGCTGTACCAGGAATCGCTGCTAAAAGAAAAATGTAACACTTTTTTTTCTTTAAAGAAACAGCAGCCACAGCAAAGGAAGAAATTCAAGCTAAAATAGGAATACTTCCCTGCTGCTGACACCACCTCTGAGAAGCAGCCTTCAGGGGATGAGAAGGAACCAGGACCCCTGGCTGTCAGACCCTGGATCTGCTGCGAGCTCAAGCTGATCAGGGATTCCCAACCCCTACACGCCCAGGTCATCCTAAGGGATGGCCCATGAAGGAACCAAACACCTCAGGGAGCATCTTCTAACTTCTTTTCTTCTGTCCCTTCTTTCTTTCTTTTTTCTTAACTGCAGGTTTGCACCTTTACCATCTGCTGGAGACAGAAATACTGAGGGACTGCAGGTGGCGCACTCTTATGTAGCAGAGCCTCAAAGCTTTTAGTTCTCTGCCTCCATCTGCTGGTAGGGAGGCAAAACCCACTTGTCTGAACTGGGGTGTAAATAGGAACACCTATGCAGGACAGGCAGATCTTTCTCTGATATTTTTAAACTTGATCGTTGAGCCACACAGCTAGGAAAAAGAATTTAAAGGCACAGCAACCACTGTCCCTAAAAAAAAAAAAAAAAAAAAAAAGGATCTCAAGGGAGGTAGTCAGAGGGGGAAGAAATGGGGGGGGGGGGACGGGGGGACGGACACCAAAAATAAAAAAATCCTCCACCAAGGCCCCTCTGGAAGCCTCCCTGGTTCTGGCAGTTCAACAGTGGGAGGGAGCACAAGGATTGCACCACTAGAAATAATTCCTCCTCCTTTCTCTAATATCCACCAGGAACCCCACTCAACTGAGGGAGGGAGAGCAAACTTTCAGCTCAAAAAGAAGCCTCTGCCAGATTTTTCCTTTTCATCCCAGCAGACTGCAGTCCACAGCGCAGGGTGCTGGACCCAGAGAATACTGGCAGGCTGGGGTCAGCACTGATGCACATAAGGAGTGACATCAGTGAGCCTGTTTATCTTTGTTTCATCTGCTGGTCGCTCAGCATAACCCACTGGTCTAGACTGGTCTGACCGGATGAAGAGGAGAACTGATTTGAAAAAAAGAGAACGTAAAGAGAAAAAAAAAAAGACAAGAGCCAAAAATGAAAGGGAGATATGAAAGAAATGGGAAAAAGAAAAACCAGCCACATACACAAAGAGCAAAGGCTGGGAAACATTTCTAAACAAAAAGATTACAAAATGCACATAAATAAAGACCAGATACAACAGTTTGCTAAAACTGCATCAAATGGGGCTCACACTATTCATATGCCTAAATGACGTTCAGGCACACAGAAGCTTTTGTTATATTGGGGAAAGATTTTTATTTATTTATTTATTTATTTATTTGTGTTTTTCTATACCGGCATTCACGGAAGTTTGTATCATGTCGGTTTACATAAAACAAGGGGTGAGCAATACATTAGAAAGGGCATTGCTAAACCACCCAAAGGAAAATGTAAAAAGCAATTCAAATACATAGGAAGTCAAGAATTAACAGAGGGGAACTGAGACTTAGGATGCCAGGACGCACTAACCTACATTGTATGTTAGTCTCTTGTCTCTATATGCCAGTTTTAATCTGGTCCATGCTAAGAGAAGTCTGGATATGCAGTCTGAATTAGCTTTCAATTTGTGGGAATATGGGCTGGTGAGACAGCTCAGTTCACTGCCTGAGGTACTGTGGAGGAAGATAAAGCCTGAAGCACTCGAACACACCCTTGGTATCCAGCACATTGCAATGTTACGGCCTGCAAAGGCTGTTTGTTCTCCCAGGCGTCTGGGTCGTAGAACACTGTGGCCTCAGGAGTGGGGGAGAAATCAGGCCCTGAAAATGGTGTTCAACATCTGGATCTTTTCTGTGGGAGCACTGCGGTACGTGACAGAATAGGAAATGCTAATACAGGGTTGAGAGAAGGAAAAAAATTTTTTTAAGTAGGTTTCTTACCTCTCATCTACATTGCTGAGAAGTAGTTTGTGGATCCCAAGTATAATAATGAGAATTACAAGTTCTTACAATGAAGCCCTTGATAAATTCAAAATCAGTCTTACTTATAGAATAAAAAGGGTACAAACTAAACAATTCCGTGTTTCTTGAGACAATAATGTACAAACAATAACACTAATTCAGATTCCGTTTGAGTGTGAAATAGTAGGAGAGCCCCGGATTTCCTAAGCAAAATTAATGGGCTAATTAGAATAAGGAGCTTGGTAACAGGTAAACCACTCTGCAGTTTGGACATCCTGTCCTATATATAAAGGTCCAAAAGGCTCTGAGAATGGTTATCAATTAGTGGGAACTCATCAAATTCATGATGAAAAGAAATGTCAGAGGACTTACGAAAGAAGAATTGATGCTTAAAGACCATTTCTAAACATTTGGGGCACCAACTCTCCACTGCCAGACAGATTGTTTACAAATGGAAATTTACCCAGGAGTGGTCATCTTGTAAAGTTCATCCCAAGAACAAACCAGAAAATCATCCACAAACTCAACAAAGAACCTTAGACTATCACCCACATTTCTGCAGGTCTCTGAGGGATGTGAGGGCTCATGAGTCAATCATCAGGAGAAAACTAAATGGAGGTAAAGCTGCTTCTGGAATCTGCATTCATTTTTTCAGATATTTTAATAAATCAGTTTCTGAGAGATTCACCAGCTTGGGAAAAATTCACCACCTGTAAATTTTTTATTTTATGAGAATTCTCAAAACTCTCTGCCTCTGATCAAATAATTACAAAAGGCATTAAAAAGTTTACTGTCTTAAAGATCTAACCCCCTTTTTTTTGTGTGTCCTTACATATTTCATCTTGGACAATTTTAGTTTCCAATTTGGAAACGTTTGCTCTGAGGCCAATCTAACAAGCAGAGCTGCCTCAAGTTTGCTTCCATCCACCCTTCATATTAATTTCTGACAGAGAATCCAGAGTCGCTGCCTTTACTTCTGAAGCAACCAGCCATGCTCAAATGTGAAGTACAAGCATTCTCCACCATTTCACAAAAGCTTGGGAAGACAAGATGCACACAGAGATGAAACCATTTTATCTCAAATGTGTGTTTCACCCATCATCTGCCCTATATTTGTAACACCATAGGTCAGCATGAGGCTGCCACAAATCCTGAAGCCTGCCTCCATGTCTAGCCATGACTGCTTGGGCAGCGTTGTAACATAAAAACATAGAAATGACGGCAGAAAAGGACCAATGGTCTATCCAGTCTGCCCAGCAAGCTTCCCATGGTAGTATCTGCTGCGTGGTGCAGGTTACCCCATGAATCAGTCAGTGCTGCTTGACGTGCTTTGCTTATGGACTTCACTATAGAAGCAGTCCTGGGCTTTCTCATTAATGTCTGCGCATCAATATTCCAGACTGTGAAAAAAAAAAAAAAAGGCATGGCTCGTGTTGGTTGTCTCTGAATCCAAATTTCTCTTTCCTTTTCAGCCCCCACCCCTCTCCTTCAAAGCAGAGAGTGATGTTGCAGTTGCATCAAAAGCATCAAGGTTTTTTTGGTTAAGGGTAGTAATCCCATGCCTTCTGTTAAGGGTAGTAACTGCTGCTCTGTGCTGGGTATACCCCCCATGCTTATCAGATCCGCAGACTGTAAATGTTAGGGCCCTCGATTGGTTGCTGTCTGAATCCAGTTCCCCTTTTCCCCTGCCGTTGAGGCAGAGAGGAATGTTGGAGTTGCATCAAAAGTATCAAGTAGTTTGGGAAAGTTTGGGGTTAAGAGTCTGGTCTGTATTGGGATCTAGATGCTGCAAGTTCACTGTTCCAGATTGTAACCTCAGTCGAGATTCCAGCGTGACATACTGAATCAAGGCAATCTCTCCATATTACCTGCTGGTTATCTTCAGATGACAGCAAAAGTAAGAAATAAGCAAAAAGTACAATTATCCATCCAGATAAGAGAGAGGTCTAGTGTGAAAACATTCGTTTAAGTAGTGGCCACCTGCAGAACCTAATTCATTTGCTTTTCCCGCCCCCAATCCACTCTCTTGCATACAAGCACTCCGGCTGATTCACCCAACTACAACAGACACACAGAATTAGCCGTGGCCCTGTGGGTTCTCCTGCACAGGTATGGTTGGGCTAGTAGGCATGTGGAGAGAGTTCACAGGGTCCATTACCTTGGGTTGCTTCTTTTGACCTGCCTTTTATTTATTTGTGCTCGATATTCCACATTTCCGGAGAGGCATAAAATGAATTCCACTTAAAAACAGAAAGACAAATCATACAAAAAAAAAAAAAAAAAGGAACAACAAATACAAACAACCCAAAACCAACTAGATAACTCCTATACCAGACTTCTCATGAATTTCTTTGTTTTTTTTTAAACGAAATCTGTGTTTTTGAATAAAAGCATTTCTACTGAAAAAATGAAAAGCGCTATATTCTCTTTTTCATATGTCCAAAAGGGCTACCTATGCACTGCACTCCAGCTCTAACCAAGTTCATGTTTCTGGCTCGAGGTTGTGGCCTGCTGGGCCTATTCGTCTGTTTTTGTTTGAACGCTTACCTTCAAAAACCTCTGGGGCCATCCAGGCGGCACTCCCCTTGTTGTTGGTCATGTGAGTCTGAATATCGCAAGCCGTCCCAAAATCACAGATCTTCAGAACGGTGCCTCCGGCTACCAGCAGCAAACTGCCAAGAGAGACCATGTTACCACCCCAAAGACTTTAATGGCAGAGGAAAACAGCTAATCCAGCACCCTCCATATCATCCTCTGTCCGTTTGGGACAGGAAGTTCACCCAGGAATGTCCCTGTTTCTCCAAAGAAGCAGCCCAAAACATAAAAAATATTTTGCTGTACTTAAGCCAGTATTTTGCCCCAGGAAACAGGCTGCTGCCATTACTGCATCTTATGCCAACACCAACAGGCACAAATAATCCAATTTAATTCATTTGCATTTTTAGTTTTGGTTTTTTTGGGGGGTAAAATGTAATTTTGTAAAATAAAAAGAACCTTTTGACCCAGATCACAAAGCTTGCCACACTCTGGGTTTCTTCATCACATTGCTTTGTGGTGATTTTGGTAAGATGCTCCTAGCATCATGCATATTATAATCAGGGGAGTTGGGGGCAGGGAAATTAAGAAAACGTGGGGCCCAGCCAAACGTTTTTAAGACTCAGGAAAAAATAATTATTTTGTGTGTAATTTAATTTTGGGATTTTTTTTTGGGGGGGGGGGGGTGGCTTTTTCTTTCTATTTTGGTCTACTCTATTTTCTGTTTATTTTTTCTTTTCTTTCCTACCCCTTCCTTCAGTATTCCCCAGTTTCTAAAGCCAGAACCTGTTCCCCTCTCTCAACCAAGCCTTCTCCATTGCAACACCTTGAGTGTGGCCATTCTTGGCCCTGAGAAACACAACGGCGCAAGTGACAATGTCAACTTTCAACAAGCAGTTAAAACCCGACTCTTCCAGAAGATCTTTAAATGAGGTCGCAGACCCTGATAAGCAAATGTTGCTTACCTGTAACAGGTGTTCTCACAGGACAGCAGGATGTTAGTCTTCACATATGGGTGACATCACAGGATGGAGCCCTGTATGGAAAACATTTCTGTCAAAGTTTCTACAAAGCTTTGACTGACACTGGCACACTGAGTGCACTGAGCATGCTCAGCCTGCAATTATATCCCTGTGACCACAGGTGTCTCCCTCAGTCTCGTCTTATAGCAAAAAGCGAAAGCGAAACTAAAATAAAAGTGAAAACATATACAGACCCAACTCCGTGGGGTGGCGGGTGGGTTTCGTGAGGACTAACATCCTGCTGTCCTGTGAGAACACCTGTTACAGGTAAGCAACATTTGCTTTCTCACAGGACAAGCAGGATGGTAGTCCTCACATATGGGCGAGTACTGAGCTGAGGATGTCCGAGAAATGCACCAAATGCACCCAAGACGCGCAGAAGGAGCAATGACGGGGGTGGAATTTGGAACGGAGGGCATCCTGAAACCCTTAACAGGTTGGTGGAAGGATGTTGGGTAATTAAACCGAAAAGAATAGGAGTAGATGGACTGGCCAAACATGGAGCACGCCAGCTAGTCGTATCTAAGCAATAATGGCTTCGAAGGTATGGAGAGAGCTCCAGGTTGCAGCCTGATAAATATGTACAAGCAGTACTGGCCGAAGGGAAGCTATTGAGGCTGGGACGGACGCAACAGAGTGTGTTACACACAGTGTTGTAGTGAAATGCCTGCTTGTTGGTAGGAAAAGAGATACAGACCGTCAATTAGGAGGAATAGGTCTGTTTGCCCACTGGAACTCGCAGGTTGACTCTTGCCACAGAAGGAAAGAGTTAGGTGGAATTCCTATGGAGTGTAGTGCGATCTAGATAGAATGCAAATGCACTATTACTGTCCAAGGAGTGGAAAAACCCTCTCGCTTTGATGAGAGAGAGGTGTTGGGAAAAATGGGCAGAGTATATTCTGAGTAAGGTGAGATGCAACGTCTACCTTAAGAAGGATATGAAGTTGAATACGTAAAACCACTCAGTCATGGAGGAACGCAGGGTCGAATGAGTATGTAACAAGGTGTGTAACTCAATGACCCTGTTGGCAGAAGTAATGTTTATGAGGGAAAGAATTTCCCATGCCAAACTGTGAAATGAGAGGAATGGAAGGCTCGAATGGAGAACGTATGAGACTTATAAGCACGAAATATAGGTTCCATTCCATGACTAGTGAAAATAGAGGCGGCTTGATCAGTGGATAATCCATGGTAAGCTGACTCAGAAGGGGTTTACCGTTAATCAGGTATCCCCAGTCCCAAACGATACACCAATTGGAACAGAGGTGTATCTATGTGGAGGATGTCTGGGGAGCAGAAACAGAGGGAGCAAGAGAAAAGAGTGGTGTAGAAAAAATAAAAAGGGTAATACTCTTTTGTATGCATCATGTGGTAAATCATGCCATTTTGAATGGTAGGATTTATGTGTGGAAGATTTTGTGACGCTACCAGTACCTGAGAACATCATTGAGTCTACGATTTGAGACTGACTTGTGAGAAGGCGAATTGGTTACTGGTGTGATAGATTGAGAAGTATAGGAAGCATACTGGTCTCGGCCAGGACATGGGTCTGAGGAACAGTGAACCCCGGCCCGGTTCAGCATTAGAAGAGTGCTGGCTATGAAAAGCAGCAGAAGAGACACATTTAAGAGGCCCTTGATGGAAGAAAGGCGTCTATGGGAACGCATTGGAAACATGTGTAGGGAGTAGAATCTGTGCACCATATGGTTCAATTCGGACGCAGAGGGCAAGTTCGGTTGCCCTCAGCGCCAGAAGCTTTTCCTCGCTACACATGTAGTCCGAGGCCATTCTAGAGGATGGAAACCTATATGGAGAAGGTCTGCTAGAGCATTCGGTAAGTCTCTTAGATAGTGGCCTGAGGATGCATGGAGTGAGCAAGGGCGAAGGGTAGAGCTGCGCAGCTTCCTTGCAGAGCAGCTAAGAGGTTGTGCGCAGGCTTGTGTGTTGGAAAGCATATTGTCCCTATGCTGTCTGTCTGTATGCACAAAGATTTGTTGCAGAGGCAGTATTGGAAGACATAAGGGTATAACTCATGGCTCAAGCTCCAGGAAGTTCATGTGAAACTATGCCTGGAGTGGAATAGATGCATATTGGGTTGAGAAGATTTTAGGTCAAACTTTACAACCCTGAGTAAATGCGAGCATGAGCAGGATCAGACTAGGTTTTGGTTCTAGATCTGCAATATTGATGAGGGACGAAAGCGGTTGAACAGCTTAGACCCATAGCTTAGAATTTCACTGAATCTAACCTATAGCAGTTTTGGATCTATGAGGAAAGTGCATAGTGAAAAAACCCCATGGCCCGACAATGAAGAATTGAGGGGCTGAGGTTATGGAATATGCGCTCAGAGACATGTAGGAATTTATTAGAATGTCTGCGTGGTTGCTGGACAGGAAGGTCATTGTGACTGTGGTGTCCAGAAGTGTTGTATAATGGATTTATGGCAGTGACAGGTAGTAAATTTATATTGAGTCATGAAGAAGTTAGAGTTCCTTGCGTGGACTGACTGTGGTTATGCAGCTGTCCATGCAAGGAAAAGCGTGAATAATGTTGCACTCCGTAGAGAAACAGCAGTCTCCGATAGTGATTCAATGAAATACCTCAGTTGCCGAAGCTGGTGCAACTGGCAGAGCTTGGGATTGTAATATTGTTGACTCACCATGAAGCACATAGAAAGATTAGAAGTAATGTACTTAGTGCGATATGGAAGCATGGTGACGAGAGATACCATTTTACCTGTGCCTTCTGAAGAAAGTTGGTATTTCTGAGGTCCTGGATGGGCGGAGAGTAACTACTTTCTGTTGAAAGAAAGAATAGTGTAATTAAAGCTCCCCAACCTGCCTCCCTCCTGCACTTTGTAGCGTCTGGGGGAATGTAACCGTAAACCTTGGAACAAAGTGGGGTGGCCGCTCTGATATCCGGCAAGTTGGGAGACCTGGAGGAGTCTAACTGGCGGGGCTGATGTAATCTGGATAACATGTAACCTCCCACGGGAGCGTGAGCGGTAAAGTCTTACCCGCATTTCTGTGTGCTGTACAAGGAAACATCGAGACCTGTCATCAGGCTTCGAGGTGGACTTGCACCTGAGGTAGTATTTGCTGGATCTCGGGTTTAGCAGATCAGCGAATGCATCTGGAACTTCAGTTCTGAATTAGGAACCAGAAGCCAGAGTATTAATCAGTACAGAGTCCCATTGCTGAAAACGGGAGGATTTCCTGATGCAATCCCAAAGAAATGATAGAGAGGTTCTCTTGGTATTGTGGCTGACATAGCTGGCAATAGCGATATGTGACACTAATACGGTTCTTGGAAGGTAGATGACCTAGAACTTTTCAAACCATATGGCCCGAATTAGAGAACATATCTCAATGGGAATGCCACAGAAGCGGGATTAGAGTACTTACCATCCGACGTGGATCGCCGAAGGATGAGCCGGTGAAGATTGCTGGCTCCGTGGATTTTAGGAGTCATCAAGGGGTAGCCTGTCCAACATAGACGTCCGTCTCAACTCTGAAACCTAGTATGGTAGCGCAGTTAGAGGAGACAGGCTGGGCATGGCTGGCACTACCACAGTAATTTGTGGAGGGCCACAATCCTGCACCATTGTCGGTGGGGCACACCTCGGGAACAGGGGAGCCATTTTTGACTCATGAACCCAGCCCTCATCGCAGCGGCTCAATGTCTCGTGACGCCAGTGCAGAATTCTTCGGAACTCGTTCCGGTGTTTCTGGAGCACCAAGGACTGCCAGCACTGTGCGGAACAGTGGCGATGGCAGTGGTGATGTTGCTCAGCCTGGGCATTCTCCAGCACCGAGAAGAATAGCACTGATGTGCTGGATGGCATCGGTGGCGGACGGTCACCGTGTCGGTGACAATGAGTGCCACGGTGCTCGGCCCGGTCTTTCCCCAGCACCGAGCTGGATGCCCTCGCTGTCTTGGATGGCGAATGATGACGGACTGTCAGCATGGCTGCACTGCTCCTGGCACTATGTAGTGTCATAGGCTAATACAGGGCTTTAATAAAAACCCAAAGCGTGGAGCACTGTGTTTAGGCGGGGCATTACGTGGAGGTGCTATGTCAGTATTGACGGTGTCGGTGGTGGCCAAAGCGGCCTCGAGGGTATCGTCAAAAGTATATATGAAAAAACGTCGATGACCTGGACAGAGCAACGATAACAGTGACGGAAGCACTGACGGCATCGGCGTATGTATCTATGGAAACGATTTTGGCATCGAATAATCAAAAAAACATCTTTGGCATCAGAAAAATGGTAACGGCATTGACTGAATCGATGACCGCATCGATAGAAACATCGAAGACACCGATGGAATCGACCCGGGCATCGATGCCATGGACGATGGCATCGATGGAAATGTCCTGGGCATCGATGACATCGATAAAATAAACGATGGCATCAATGGAAATGACCCTGGCATCGATGGAAGTGCCCTGGGCGACAATGGCATCGACCCCACAAAGGTGAGCGTCGATGGTATCCATCTGGGGGATGATGGCACCGATGAAACCCAAGGAAAAATCAGTGCCATGGATGAAAAACATGTATGGCACTGATAGAAATGATGCAGGGACCGTTGGCAGCAGTGTACCGCGGGGGGAGGGGTACCGATGGCATCAAAGAATCCAGGATGGCCTAAAAGGGGGTACAGACGGTAGTGATGGGGGCATCAACTGTGCGAGGGTACCGAGGAAATTGAAGGACCTGAAATCGACAGGGGCCCTGGCGGCAACAGAAACCGTGGAACTCGCTGTCCCATTAGCACTAATAATCAGGCAGAGTGTCACAGAGGGACACTCGCAGGCTATGTGTGGCTAACTGAAAACACAGGGAGAGGGAAGGCCGCAGCTGGTTGGCAGGCCAGGGAGGTGACAGGAACTGACCGAAAAACAGGGCATAGTACTCACTGAGTGTCGAATAAATATACGCGACGGGAGACCCGTGCAGGGAAAAAGTGTTTGTGAAGTAAAAGTTTAAGTGTTTCCATAAGGAAAAAGTGTTAGAATTTCTCACAGAGCTTCTAACCGCTATGCTTACTGCAGAGTGGAAAAAAGAAGACTGACAGAGACACCTGTGGTCACAGGGATAATTGCAGGCTGAGCATGCTCAGTGCACTCAGTGTGCCAGTGTCAGTCAAAGCTTTGTAGAAACTTTGACAGAAAAGTTTTCCGTACAGGGCTCCATCCTGTGGATGTCACCCATATGTGAGGACTAACATCCTGCTGTCCTGTGAGAACAGCCTTATCTCAATTACAGTCCAAGACGTCTGTCCATCCATCCAAATGTCTGTCGTTGATTTAGAGGTTTTGTTTTTTTTTAATTTTTCATTGTTAAACTGTTGTAATGCTACCTTAAGTTCTGCAAAATGTTCTTTTGGCTGTACATTACATCGAGCAAAGCAAGTTGGAAGTGGGATCAAAACATTGTAATCAATAAATACAATACATGGCTTGCAGAGGCGGTAGGGGACACCCTGACTATCAACGCCGCCTCCCTCTCTGTGCAGGGCCCAGCCTGGATCCTCCTCCTCTCTGTGCAAGTTAAAAGGAGTTGGGTCAAGGAAGAGACACTTTCTCTGTGCAGGCCAACGGTAAGAGCTGCCTTGGCCGGCATCAGTAACACGCTCTCTATAGCCTGGTGCAGAAGCAGGCACTAGCAATCAAATGTTGCTCACCCACGCACCAAGGGCTTTCCATACCCCAACTGTAGCAGCAATTTCTTCAACATGGGCTTCGTAAATCATAGGAGGATTTTTATTCTCATTACAACTCCACCAGAACTTCAAATTTTAACAAGCTTAATAGACATAACATCCATCCCCCACCTCCCAAAACCTACTTTGGTGGTTTGAGGTCCCTGTGAATTAGAGCTTTTGGTTTCATGCTGTGAAGATAGGCCACGCCTTTGGCACATTGTAGGCACCAACTCATCGCATGGGCAGCTGTGTAATAAGGCAGAAGCTCGGTACTGTGCAGAACTGCAAAATAAAGACACAAACCAAAAAGAACTTTACTGCCGCAGGCACCACAGAATTTACAGGCCTGCAGTTTCTTCCCGCACCCCATTCCAAATGCAGAACGCACAAAACCCAGGGCTAGCAAGGCTTTTAATGCCACAAAGTTTGTAGTTCATGGTGTCAGAAGAACCCCTTAATGAAACAGCAACCTTAGATCATACATATCATGAGAACAGATTTAGATGTCTTTGCACCAAAGATGACCTTGTTTTTATTATACCTTCTACTTGATATTGTATAACTCAAGTAGGTTGGTATTAGCACATCCTTGGGGACAGTGGAACAGAAAAACCATCTGGGTCTGGGTCTTAGCCCTGCTGTGTGTATCACTTTGTTTTTTGTTTTCCTCCCGGCCCAACATAATAGTTCTCCCATTTAGTGCTTATTCTTCTTCTCTTTGAGCAGTGGTTCTCACACCTGATCCTTGGGAAACAAATGTCTGGTTTTCAGGGCAATTAAAATATGCAAAATTAACTTCAGCTTCCTTAGGATCAATGTGTATGGTTTTGGCCTGCATAGAAAATAGGTTATTGAAAACAATCCTGAACAGCGAATGCCAACAAAAATCTACTTTTTTCCTATGATTTCAGCAACATAGGAAATGGGAACCTCATTATTATTATTTGTTGACTGACTTGTGAGAAGGCGAATTGGTTACTGGTGTGATAGATTGAGAAGTATAGGAAGCATACTGGTCTGCACTTCCTATGTTGCTGAAATCATAGGAGGGAGGAGGAAGGCATCGGCTCAGATTAGAAAACAGCATATGATCAATTACTTTTCTATCTTTCACTTGCTCAAAATACACAAACATGGTAAGGTACCGGGTATCAGGATCACTTGAAATCACAGAGAATACAGTTTTCAAAAATGGGTAGCCAAAATTTCTAGTGTTCAACATAGTCATCCATATTACTCACTGAAGCGGAGCATTATGACAGAATATGGTAAGCTGCACATATGTTTGCTCCCCTTCAGGGGAAGCGGGAGCAGTATGTGAGCCTAGTGGTTAGAGCAGCAGGCTGTGAACCAGCGAAGGCAGGGCTCAAATCCCCTCCTTCCAATGTCATCACCATGCCTTCTCTTCCATCCCTCCTACCATCTGAAATCATCACCTTCCCTGCCCAACCCCTACCTCCTAGTATCACTACCTTCCAGTCTCTCCCTCCCCTACCTCCTGATATCACTAATTGACCATCTCCTATCCTCTCACAGCACCACCTTCCCTCCTCTCGCCATCATCTCTTTCCTTCTCTCCCCCCCCCCCCCCCAGGCAGCACCACTTCCCCTACCTCCCACTTCCATGGCATTACCATCATCTCCATCTCACTTGGAATCATCCATCCAGCAAGAGGATTCAAGGGAACCGTGTGCTCCTTACCTGCTGCCATCATCATGCAGCGGACACAAGATGGCAGGGAGAGAGAGAGAGAGAGGAAGACTTTGCTATTGGCAAGCGGCAGAGACCTGTTTCAGTCTTCTCTTTGCTAGTGGTCAAACTTTTTCTGCACACCTGAGGTTTCCCTGTGCCACAATAGTGTACCACAGCAGACTGGTTGGGAACCTCTGATCTAGAGGGGGCAGGAGTGATCCTCACTTGCTCCTGCCCTGCCGGCACCATCTTTTAAATTGGAGCTGGCCCAGGTGCCATTCTGAAATATGGTCCCGGAGGGGGGTGGGGGGTGGAAGGAGACAGGAGAAAGTATCACTCCTTCCATTGCATGCACTGGTTCCATTGTAGCAAATCTATCTCTTGTATATTCATTGTGGATATCCTGAAAACCTAACTGGCTATATGTGCACAGAGGACTGAATTGAGAAGCACTGCTCTAGACCATGAGGGATGTTAGAGTAAGCCTGAAGGTATTCCAGGGAGTGGGTTTTTCAGAAAGGGGGTGGAGCTTAACCATGGGTTATTTTATTTAAATTTATGGTGCAGGTAGGTTTGGGGTGAAGTCATATTGGTGGGGGGGGGGGGGTTATTAGAGCACACACCATCATGAAATTTGTGTATGGAGGCGGGTGGGTGGGGTCTCTCACAGGGCCAGGTTTTCCTGGCTGTGCCAAAACAAGTAAAAGAATCTGCAGTATTAATTGAACTGTAGTACTTGAGTACCGCAGTTAAGTGAATCCTGTGGAAATTTACTTGTGGTTAAATAGTAAGGTAATGTGTTTTACTGCAATTCAGTAAATAGGACCCTGTATCTTTCTACCCATAGGACTTGGCAACTCAAAATCTCCATGACTGACCACTGCTCACATCTCTTCTGGAGGATGACAGGCTATCGCATACAGCCATGGTCTCATGAAGAGGAAAAGGCAGTGGGTTCTAGACATCAACTGTAAAAGGTACTCATTCAAGTTAGAAGAACACAATTCTTGCCATACTGGGTCAGACCAAGGTCCATCAAGCCCAGTATCCGGTTTCCAACAGTGGCCAAGCCAGGTCACAGGTACCTGGCAGGATCCCAAGGGGTAGTAAGATGCCAAGCTGCTTATGCGAAGAATAAGCAGTGGATTTCTGCAACTCTACCTTAATAATGGTTAATGGACTTTTCCTCCAGGAACTTGTCCAAATAATTTTTAAATGCAGCTATACTAATTGCTTTCACCACATCCTCTGGCAACAAATTCTAGAGCTTAATTATGTGTTGAGTAAAAAAAAAAATATTTTGTATTAGTTTTAAATGTATTACCCAGTAACTTTATTGTGTCCCTTGGTCTTTTACTTTTCGAAAGAGGAAACAACTGATTAATGTTTACTTGTTCCATTCCATTCATTATTTTATAGACCTCTATCATATCTCCCCTCAGCCATCTCTTCTCCAAGCTGAAGAGTCCTAACCTCTTTAGCCTTTTCTCAAAAGGGAATCGTTCCATCCCCTTTATCATTTTGGGTGCCCTTCTCTGTACCTTTTCTAATTCTGCTATATCTTTGAGATGTGGTGACCAGAGCTGCACATAATACTCAAGATAAGGCCGCACCATGGAGCGATACAGAGGCATTATGATATTCTCTTTTATTCTCCATTCCTTTCCTAATAATCCCTAGCATTCTTTTTGCTTACTTGGCTGCTGCTGCACACTGAGCAGAACATTTTAAAGTATTTTCAATGACGACACCAAATCCTTTTCCTGAACATTGACTCCTAATGTGGAACCTTGCATTGTGTAGCTATAATATGGGTTACTCTTCCTAGTGCATCACTTTGCACTTTTCTATATTAAATTTAATTTTTCATTTGCATGCCCAGTCTCCCAGTTTTGCAAGGTCCTCTTGCAATTTCTTACAATTCCCTTGTGTGTGCCATCGGCAAATCTGATCACCTCACTTGTGGTTCCCTTTTCCAGGTAATTTATAAATATATTAAAAAGCATTATTCCCAGAACAGATCCATGGGGCACTCCACTATTCACCTTTTTCCATTGGGAAAATTTACCATGTATCCCTACTCTCTGTTTTCTGTCTTTTAACCAGTTGGCAGTCCACAATAGGACACTGCCTCCTATCCCATGACTTTATAATTTCCTAAGAACTCTCTCATGAGGGACTTTGTCAAATGCTTTCTGGAAATCCATTTACACTATATCAACTGGCTCACCTTTATCCACATATTTATTTACACCTTCAAAAAATGTAGCAAATTTGTGAGGCAAGACTTCCCTTGGCTAAATCCATGTTGGCTTTGTTCCAATAAACTAGGCCTATCTTTATGTTCAGCAATTTTGTTCCTTATGATAGTTTCTACCATTTTACCTGGCAAGGAAATCTATAGTTTCCTGGATCACCCCTTGATCCCTTTTTAAAATTGGCATTACATTGGCAAACCTCCAATCTTCGGCTACCATAGATGATGTTATTGATAGTTTACAAATTTCCAACAGCAGGTCCGCAATTTCATTTCTCAGTTCTTCCAGCACTCTGAGATGTATACCATATGGTCCAGGAGATTTGCTACTCTTTTGTTTGTCAGTTTGCCCTTGTACATCTTCCAAGCTCACTAAGATTTGTTTCACTTCCTCTGAATCATCACCTTTGAATATCATGTCTGGCATGGTTATATCTCTGTGTAATCCTCAACTATAAATGCTCAGAACGACCACTTTTTTGATGGAAATCGCTGGTCAATAATGTACTACTTTGTAAACAACCAATTTCCCAATATAACCACACTTATTTCGACGCATAGGACTGACCTATGATTAAAAATAAGGTAGAGTTAAAAAGGCTGTATAGCACTACACGATGATGCCTATTATGATGGTTATATCTCTTATATCTTCCTTAGTGAATACTGAAGCAAAAAATTCATTTAGTCTCTCTGCTATGGCTTTGTCATCCTTAAGTACTCCTTTTACCCCCTGATCATCTAATGGTCCAACTGACTCCCTCGCAGGATTTTTTTTACCTTCAATGTACTTGAAAGATTTTATTATGAGTTTTTGCTTCCACAGGAAGCTTCTTTTCAAATTCTCTTTGCCTTCCTTATCAATGCTTTTTGCATCTGACTTGCCAGTGCTTATACTATTTATGTTTTCTGAAACTATACAGGATGAGGACTTTTAAGATCATGTGCCATTTCTTCTCCTGCAAAAATATCTTACCAAGAGCTCTTTTGAACTGAAGTATTATTTAAAAAGGTATCATTCTACAAATTTACTCCGGTAAGCGAAAACTTTGAGGGAAATATATCACATCCCTTCATGGTATTGTTTTGTTTAGATTTAGGAAATGCAAAGATATCTTATTTAAAAAGGCTAATGGTCCATGCAATCCACGATTATGGGAAGGTTACACCATCAGATCCATAATATACTGTACATACACATGCAAAAACAATCCAACCTCAACAAAAATGTAGTAAAATTACTTAAAACCATTTTGAACTCAGCCACGCTGTCCAGTGTTACTTGGCAAAATAAATGAAGCAACCCATTCATTAACAGCGCTCAATTAATAGATCCCAACGTCACACATGTTCAATACAAATGTAATAAAGAAATTAAAACCACAAAGACCTGCCCCATGGTACGATCACCCTACTCAGAGTCTAAGTAGTTTCCTGGACTTAAGCAATTCAGGAAGTGCATTCCAATGCTGTGGATCTGCCACACCACACATTCACTCACATGATTCACCAAATCATACCTGCTTTAAAGAAGGAACATCTAGCAGGTTCCAAGAGGAGGACCGAAGAGAGCGTGTGAGCTGATCAATTTTTAAAACTGAATGGGGTGAGGACTTTCACTGCCTTAAAAATCATAGTTACCCTTCATGCCACTGTAAGCCAGTACAGTCTGCGAGGGCCACACTGCAGCAAATAGGAAAAAAAAAAAAAAGCACCCGTCGTACAGGAGTTTCCTCATGATAAATCATCATCATCATGCTTGCAACTGTCCAAGAGGAGATGTGGTAGATGCAACTTGGAGCGCTTGATGCAGGGGTTATGATAACTGAGCAGTGGTGCAGGAAGGATTGGCCACTTGAAAAACCCTAAATCACCTTCAAGCCAAGCCCGAAGGTCAAAAGCTGACAGTGAATTAGAGATACTCTACTAAGCCTGAGATCTGTAACTTTGGTGAAAGGCAGGCCATGCAACACCTTTTGGTTTGCTCATTGCTTGAGGCCAGCCTCTGCACTGTGTGGGATCTTGCTGAGGTCAGTTTTGAAATATGCTCATCAATGGAACAAAATATGGCTTTGGAGGCTCGACATGAGAGGAGTTCGAGAAAAGTGTAGTTTTACATAGCCATCTGAACATCTTCATAGTTGTAGGGCAATTCAAATATCAGACAGTGATGATGACTGTCCTCTTATCAAATTTAGGAGCGAAGCCACAAAACTGAACTCAGCACGGGAGGAGGCTGAGTTCAGTTTTGCACTTCTCAAATATCTACTGTCCATTTCTCCAAAGAAAACAGAATCTGCACAATAAGGCAAACTGGTTTAAATGATGATTTCAGAATAGATAACAGTCCTTTACCCTTGCACAGCCGCTACAAACTGAATAATGGTGTCATCCCAGAGATCTGCTTCAGTTCACGAGGGATTATGGGTAAGAGAACTTTAGGAGGGAAAGACAAACTAGGAACAGCCTTGGAACTAGTCCTTTTCCCATCGATAGCAGGGCTGAATTAGCCATGCTGTCATGGGATCTGTCCATCAGGTCCAGGAAGCGGAGCTTGATAAAGCAGAGGTTAGACTTTTAGTCCCTCTGCGGCTGCGCGTGGGTTCCCACGCAGGAAGTACAGATTCACCTCAGTCTGTTTTTCCGCGCGCCAGAACGCACGCGGAGCTTGTTGTCTCTTCAAGAAAAATGTCAAAATCAGGATTTAAACGTTGCCGATGCGGCAGAGTAATGGCAAAAACAGACTGTCATGACCGCTGTTATCGCTGCCTTGGCATACATCATAAAATTAAGGAATGCGAATTTTGTGCCAAAATGTCGCCAAGAGCGCAGAAACAATGGGCCTACCGTATTCAAGAACTTTTAACTACTTCGGACCCTTCGGAAGTTCAGTCTTCACCGGGACCGGTGAAGACAGATCACCATCAGAAGAAAAGACCGACTTCCTGTGGTAATATCTAAGAAAAAAGTCAGGGCTCTGACTTTCAGCGGGGTAGATCACCCTTGCGAGAATCGCATTCCTTATCTTCTAAGCGCGCCAGGCATGGCGCAGGGCGGGCCTTGCATCCAAGTAAGTCAGCGCATGGACATACGCGCCATACTACGGCGCAGAAGCGTTCACCGCCCTCTTCGACGGCGCAGGACGGTAAAAGAAGTTCGAAACCGCACAGACATTCTTCTGCGCGGTCAACGGCGCAACACGTCACTGCGCAATCGGCGCAGTTAGTTGACTTAACGTCCACAGCGCAGCACGCTTTAACACAATCGGCGCCACGGCCTTCTGCGCAATCTACTTCATCTGCGCAGCCGGCGCCGCAAAGAAAACTTTCTCCGGCGCACTCCACTGCGCAGTCTTTGCCGGCGCATCCGGCGTCTCAACCACCTTCCGCGCACTGGGCAGCCCACGAATTACCGGCGCCTTCTATTGCGCAATCGGCGCAGACCAAGTTATCCGCGCCGGTTCTACACAAGAGTTCCTCAGGGAATGACTCGGAACCTAACCTCATACCAGATGCAACCGCGGGCATGATACCTGCGGCAGAAACCCAGGCAAAGACTTTTTCCCTAAAATCTAGAGTTAAGGAGAGTACTCAGCGTCCGAGAGAATGGTATTCTCTCTCGGGAAAATCCAAGCATCAGTAACCTGGGCAAGGAGTTCAATCCTTGCTTGTCCACCGAAAAAGGAAACATCACTCTTCGCATTCAGCTGCTTCATCCAGTTCCCACCCCACTTCTAAGACCTCATCTCACAAACGCAAAAAACGTCATAGTTCACACACTAAAATTCACCGTCAAGGAGAAAAATCGCATTCTCATCGTTCTTCAATTGATCCAACGACTCCTAAAACATCTATGCGGGCACAATCTTCATCAGGCTCGTCATCTCAGTCAAAATCGATCACTAAGACGTCGAGTTCTCGGTCACCTTCTCACCGTTCACTATCAAAAAGTAGGTCCTGAACTCCGGCACCTCAATCTCCTCCACCGAAACCTGGCAGCATCTCTGGTCAACGACCACAAATGCCGGCACATGCTAAGGCGGCATTTTTTCAGCTTTCACAGTCCTTATCGGGTTTCTTTGAGACTATGGAGTCTGCCTTTAACATGCCTCCTCAAGATGACCCGCAAGAGAATACTAGCGAATTACCACGGGTATTCTCCACACAACAGCCGCAGCCACTATCTCCTGCTTCAGCTCATCGGCTTTCGCCATCAATTAGCACACATACGCTTCAAGACTCACGTTCACCGTCTCCATCCCTTTCACCTTCCTCTTCCGTCTGACCCTCTTGAGCAACCGTCGGAACCCTACTCGCCACCAGAAGATCTGACATATCCCCGATTTTTGGAAAAAATAGGGCAGATCTTGAAATTACTGTTACAAAAAGAAGCAGATCCACGTGCTGAAACCCTGGGTCTCCTTCGTATCTTTGATACTCCAGGTGAACCGCTTTCTATACCACCACACGAATTACTTCATCAAGTTCTTCTAAAGTCGTGGGAAACGCCTCAGTCAATTACGGCTGTTTCAAGAAAATCTGATCTTAAGTTCCGTATGAAAAAGGAACCACCTTATTCCCTGCCACAGCTTCCACATGAGTCCATTGTGGTCGAGTCTGCTATGCAGCGGTTTAAAAAGATGAGATCACATTCTTCGTACCCACCAAATAAGGATAACCGTTATTTGGATGAAGTGGGCAGAAAGATTTTTCAAAATTCCATGTTGACTACCAGGATTTTGAATCATCAGTTCTATATCTGTATGAATGCATTCAGGCAACCAAAGGACTTTTATCAACTTCGGCTGTGAATGCACCACAAACTCTACATGATATGGAAGAGTGCACGAGGCATCTCCTCCGTTCTATTTATGAGGGGATGGAAACTTCCTCAAGAGCATCCGCAGTTTCCATAGCAGCTCGTCGCACTGCATGGCTTCGTTCCAGCTCCATTAGGGAAGATGTCCATCACAAACTATCCAATCTTCCCTGTATTGGAGACAATCTTTTTGGAACTAAGCTCCAAGAAACAGTAGGGAAGCTAAAAGATGAAGCAATGGCAGTTCAATCCCTACAATCATCTACATCGTCTCAGTTTCCCAGACGCAGTTATCCGGCTAATCGCCGTTCTACTTATGGTCGCAGACCTTATCGGTCCTATCAACCGTATAGACCTCCAACTTATCCTACTTATCAGAGACCGCAGCAGCAGTCTCAACAGTTACAATCAACACGTCGAGGACGAAACCGTACTCAACGCCCGCAACAACAACCCTCCACGACAACGGCTAAACCCCAGCAGTCTTTTTGATTTCGCAGCCACCACTTTTCCTCCATGCTCCGCCAGGACGGATTCAGGCATGCTTTCCAAAATGGCAATGGATTACATCCGACCAATGGGTATTACAGATAATCCAAACTGGATATCAGTTGCAGTTTCTACACAAACCGAAGCTGCCATACTTTCCCCCAAACCAATTCACAAGTTCCCAGAATCAACTGCAATCGGAAATCTCCTCTCTACTTCAAGCACGAGCCATCAAGAAGCTCTCCCACCTCCAAGTCAACAAGGGGTTTTACTCTCTGTACTTCCTTGTGCCAAAGAAAACGGGAGGACATCGCCCCATTCTAGACTTGAGAGAGCTCAACAAATTCCTAGTGAAGGAAAAATTCAAGATGGTGTCTTTGAAGACAATTCTCCCTCTACTGCAACCCAACGATTGGATGTGCTCCATCGACCTCAAGGATGCCTATACTCACATATCAATCCATCCCGACTCCTGGAGATACCTATGTTTCACATATCAGAACACTCATTACCAGTACAGGGTACTACCTTTCGGCCTCTCAGCGGCTCCCAGGGTCTTTACCAAGTGCATGGTGGTAGTGGTGGCGCATCTCCTGAAACAAGGCATGACAATTTTTCCGTATCTCGACGATTGGTTGGTAGTAGCCCAATCAAAAGACACGCTACTCGACCATCTTCACATAATAATCACCTGTCTACAGGAATTGGGGTTGATCATCAATTTCTCGAAATCCCATCTTCAGCCAACACAGCAGCTGATGTTCATAGGGGCCCATCTCGACATCTTACGATGCAGAGCTTACCTTCCACTGGAAAGACGGCTTCTCTTACAGCCCCTTCTTCAACATCTTCACGGCACTCAAGCAACAACCGCAAAGCACTTGTTAGTAGTCTTGGGACATATGGCGGCAGCCAATTTCACGGTCTCCAACACCAGGCTCCACATGAGACGCCTGCAGTGGGGATTGAAGCGTCAATGGAAGCAGCACACTCAACCATTGACTCACACGATCATAATTACTGCAGCCATGCAGCAAGACATCTTGTGGTGGATGAACCCCACCGTTCTATCCAAAGGAGCATTGTTTCGCAGTCCAAATCACGACTTAGTCCTCACTATGGACGCCTCAAGAAGGGGCTGGGGAGCTCATCTAGAGGTCTACGAGACACAAGGTCTCTGGAGCCCCACCGAACAAAATCTCCAAATCAACTTATTGGAACTCAGAGCGATCAGGAAGGCGCTTCTAGTTTTTCAAACTTATCTGAGAGGTCGCAGGGTGATGATTTATACGGACAACCAAGTTGCCATGTTTTATATCAACAAACAAGGGGGAACGGGGTCCTGGCCCCTTTGCAAGGAAACTCTGTTGATTTACCAACATGCGCACCTCCATTGCATTTCTCTGCAGGCCACCTACCTACCCGGGGTGGACAACACGAGAGCGGACAGATTAAGTCGCATATTCCACCCACACGAATGGGCTCTCCATGTGGAAGTCACCCATCATGTATTCGAACAGTGGGGAACCCCCATAATCGATCTCTTTGCGACAGAGAGCAATGCACAACTGCCTCGTTTTTGCTCCATACGACCCAGTCTCCACAGGGAAGCTCAGGATGCTTTCCTACTGTCCTGGTCGCAGGATCTTCTATACGCTTTTCCTCCGATTCCTCTGATTTCCAAAACCATCCAGAAGTGCATGGAAGACAAAGCCTCCTTAATCCTCATTGCCCCGGCATGGCCTCGTCAACCATGGTACAGTTTCCTCCTCCGCTTGTCACAGGAGCCTCCTATACTACTTCCACTACGCCCAGATCTCTTAGTTCAAGATCAAGGAACCTTACTACACCCCATGCATGCATCTCTTCATTTGACAGCATGGCTATTGAACGGAGCACTTTAGCCGATTACAATATCTCGGACCGTGCTCAATTAATTTTGTTGGAATCCAAAAAGTTATCCACCAGACGTAATTATCAGTATAAGTGGCATCGCTATTCCATTTGGTGTAACAAACACGGGTTGCAGCCAAGTAATTGTCCTCCAGAGAAATTGCTGGATTACCTATGCACACTTTTTGACGCTGGATTAGCTGTATCTTCCATTCGGGTACATTTAAGTGCCATCGCGGCTTACCACGGCTTGTGCAATAATGCCACTATTTCCACGCATCCACTCCTTTCCCGTTTCATTAAAGGACTGTATCGTATCCGGCCACCTGTATCCAAACCAACGGTGCCATGGGACATTAACACCATTTTGGAACGTCTCATGCTGCCTCCCTTTGAACCATTGGACTCAGCCCATCCCAAATACTTAACCTGGAAAGTAGTTTTTCTAGTAGCCGTTACCTCGGCAAGACGAGTTAGTGAGTTGCAAGCACTGGTACACTATTTTCCTTACTTACAGTTTTACCCGCACAAGGTGGTACTCCGAACCCATCCATCTTTTTTACCGAAAGTGGTCTCGTCTTTTCATCTCAACCAGACTATTGAACTTCCCACCTTTTTCCCCTCACCCCATTCATGTGATAGGGAAAAGCTTCTTCATACCCTGGATTGTAGACGGGTTTTGCAGTGTTACCCAGACCTTCACAGTTATTTCTTTCCTTTGATCCTAAAGCACCGGGTCTCCCTGTGACTAAGCGGACCATTTCTAGTTGGATTGTACAATGTATTCAATATTGTTATAAGACTCATGAATTACCTTTGTCTTCTACTACTGCGCATCAAGTAAGAGCTTGGTCTACCTCATGGGCGCATCTCAACAGTGTCCAGCCTGCAGAAATTTGTAAAGCAGCTACGTGGACATCACTGCATACTTTTACTTCTCACTACTGCCTCGATCAACAAACCGCACAGGATGCAAGAGTTGGGCAGGCAGTATTGAACTCTTGGTCATCTAATTCTCAGTGACTGCCACTACACGATAATCACGTACTGCTACCGCAGATTCAAAGAACGTGATTTCATGCTTGGGACTCCCATGACAGCATGGCTAATTCAGCCCTGCTATCGACGGGAAAAGCAAGTTTGCTTACCGTAAACGGTGTTTCCGTATATAGCAGGATGAATTAGCCATGCTGACCCACCCTCCTCCCTGGCAGTCACTAAGTCTTCGACTACTACAGCTTAATCACAGACTGAGGTGAATCTGTACTTCCTGCGCGGGAACCCACGCGCAGCCGCAGAGGGACTAAAAGTCTAACCTCTGCTTTATCAAGCTCCGCCTCCTGGACCTGACGGACAGATCCCATGACAGCATGGCTAATTCATCCTGCTATCTACGGAAACACCGTTTACAGTAAGCAAACTTGCTTTTTCCCCCACGCAAAAACCCAATAGGCATCCCACCACAAGTTAGAAATATTTTCTGAAATTAGACAAAATGAAAATTTCAGGATTCTGTGACAGTTTTTACCCTCTCCAGCCACAAAATTCTGGGGATTTTTTTTTTTTTTTTACCCATAACCTACCTTGGACTGGAGCATCTGTGCTGAAACACAATGAAGCTCAACACTTTCACTGCAGCTTTGAGAGGGGAAAGAAAACTGGGGGATGGAAAAGTGTTCCACCTACAACTCAAATCTGTATTATGAACAGTTTTAGGAAGAGTGTAAACTGTTACCTCTAAGCTTCATTTTCTGAAAACACAGCTCAGCAAACCATGCATACGGGGGTTACGTGGCCTAGGCTGCGGGCATCGTGGGAGCAATATCTAAAGAGCTTTCCAGAAAAAGCTTCCACGCGTGCACAGGAAGGAACCTGCGTAACACTGAACCAGGCGTCCTTGCTATGGAAAAGACTTTTTCTTGTCCATTACTGAAGCCTGCTAGATATTTGAATGTCTCTATCATATCACAGCCTCCCATCCATTCTTGCTTTAGTGCTAAAGTAAAAAAAATACTTGCTTGAGGAAAGAGAGGCATTTTTTCATCTGATGTCTCTGCATGTGTTGCAAAATTATTTTGCTACCTCAGATTTTATTAAAACTGATTTATTCATGTGGTTTCCATAATACAAGTGAACCACTGCAGTTAGTTTTTAAAAAATTTGTATTAATTTTTAACAGTGTGTTGAATGGTTTAATTTTTATGTATGCTTCAATGTGATCCGCATTGGACATAATTGTAGATTTGCAGAATTAAAAAAATATTAAATAAAATAAATAATTTTCGTCGCTAGACTATTGGAACAGTTTAGTTTAGGTTATTAAAAATGTATTAAATCGCCTATGCCAAATCCCTAAGCGAAGTACAAATTTTACATACTTAATCTAAAATACATACAACCTTCAGTCAATTAACAAAACAAGACAAATGTTATCATCAGCCTAACAACAAGTCTAGTTTATATTTTCTTCTAATGCTAAATAATTTCATCCTCAACCTGAAACAGTTTGTGCTGTACCTTCTATATTTTCTTCATAAGCAAACAATGGCTAAGAAAAAACCCAGGCCCTAGACGCCCATCTGATTACCTCTAGCCCATTTTCTCACTGAACCCCACCCTCGCATGCCTGTCTTCTATAGCCTCCCAAAGATACACAAATCTTTAATCCCCCAGGTAGACCAATCGTGTCAGGAATAGGTTCTCTTCTAGAACACCTATCTCACAGGGTCATTCATCAATGATCCATTAACGGCATAACGCATGCAATATTAATGGAATCGTATTGTGCGAATGCAAATTTTTCATGGGGCGGGGTTTGGGCGGGATTAATGAAAATGAGGAGTAATATCGCACGTTTTTAATGCTGGAAATTACTACACCTTTTTTCCTGGCCTTAAGCTGTGCAAATTGCCCTTAATGGCCGTAACGCAATTTGCGATAAAGATTGCAAATTGTATTTAGGCCACTTTTGAGCTTGGAGAGGGGAGAGAGAAAGAGAGCCAGCCTCTGGGGAGACCTTCACAATATTCAACTATTTAGATCACTATAGGAGGGCCAGCTAATAGCTCGAGGTGAGGTTTTGGTAATGATTTAGCATTTTGGGGCCAGTTTTACATGCAGAGTGAGACATATGAACAACACAGTAGATCTCAGTGAAGATTTGACATCATTTGGAGTGAAGAAAGTCTCACAAAGTTGAGATTTCTACAATGTTCTCTCACCCTAGCTTGATAGTACCCTGGTATAGAGCCCATCAAGCTAGGCGGGTATTGATGAATCTAGGGGGTCAGTTTATTGACATTTTCTAAGACCATGAATCCCTTTGGCTCGGTCCTAATATCTGCGACTCAGGACATTTCATCACACTGATTAACCAACTGTCTCTACCATCCCCACATATTTTATTAGTAACAACTGACCTAGAAATCTCTTTACTCAAACATTCTTCAACCCGAAGTGATAACTATTGTTCACAACGCACTCACTAATTTCCCAGATGTTCCGCAGCCTTTGGTACCTTTCCTGGTGTCCTTTACCTGTATTGTGCTCATGAAAAATTTCTTTTCCTTTAATGGAGACATTTACCAATAGATAAAAGACACGGTAATGGGGGCCATTATGGCCCCCAACATCGCCTGTCTCTATGCTTCAAACTTTGAAACTGAGACTACTATACCCCTACAGTTTTTGGCCCATAATTAAGATTTGGCTAAGATATATCGATGATACCCTTCTGATTTGGGAAGGTACAGAGGTGCAATTCTAAGTTTTTAGATTGGCTGAACTCATGCATCCCCCAACTCCTGTTCTCTGTTGTCTACCTGTCTACTATCTCAGTTTTGGATGTGAAAATGTGGATGGCTGATAATCAGTTTTTTACTTCCATTTATAGGAAGTCCACCGATAAGAACACACTTTTATCCTATAACAGCTGCCATCCGCAAGACAATTTTCTGATTGGCCAATTTTTTCATCTGCACCACTTATGCTCCACTCAATAAGAACACTTTAAATAAGCGCAGATGATGTCAAATTTCCTACATCATGCTTATCTTGCTAAAGTTGTGAAACATGCATACAAACGTGGACTCTATATGAACCATGACCTACTTTTCACTAAATCACATTGTTGATGAGGATGTTATTACTTGTGTCTTCCCACATTCTCCAGCGAGTCAACATATATGCAACTTTGATTTGCCGACATTGCTTAAATCCTCACTCTTTTTTTTTTCGAGACATCTGATTCATATTTAAATGTGGTTGGAACTTGCGTGACCTGTATGTTTCCTCAGAACTCTGCACAGAACCCCTTTCAGCCTCCCCTATTTTGGGTCATGCACCATGTGGCCGCCGTAAAGCCTGCCAATACTCCTTAACTATGACCACCTTTGCACACCTCATTTTTAGTAAAACAATCCGGTTGCAGTTTACATCAGATTATTCCACAAAGAGGGTTGTTTATATGATTCAGTACTCCTGCCATTTTTATTATGTGACTAAGACTTCCCGCTGCATTCGTATGTGGATTTATGAGCACTCTTCATGTCTGTGGCTTCTAAGAGAAAATGCATCACTTGGATAACATTGACAGAGGGCTGGTCACACAATAGATTACTTGTGTTTATCATTGAAATATGTTACCTCCCATCCCGTAAAGGAGACTTCTCTCGCCTCTTAATCCAGCACAAGCAAAGATGGATCCATACTCTGGATGCCGTTTCCCTCTATGGCCTCAATTTGAACAATAACTGCTTACATGAGCCACCTATACGTCATTCTTTGGGTGGTCCCATTCCTTGATTGACAAGTTCCATCATGTGATTTAGTCACGGCACCACCAGTAGTTCTGGTTCACTATTTAGCATGTTTGCACCAGAAGGTCCTGTTTCGATGTGTCACTCATACTGTAGACTATCACAGTATCGATAAACTGTGTATTATTGTTTGCTTGTTTTCTACATTACGATGTAATATTTAGCTTTGATATTCTCTTTGATGCCTTTTTTTTTTTTTTATAACAGATTGCAGAGGTTTTTCATCTTTGCCTGTATACATTTTTAAAGTTTTGCTTTTTTAAAATCTGGGTAAGTTACACTTTGATCTTTAAGTGTAATCAGTGTTTTCTTAGATGTTTTAAATAATGCAATACTTTGTTCTTTGCTTCTCGAAACATAGTTATTACGAAACACGGTCCATGTCAGGGGACCATTTCTCCTGCATTGAAAACTGACAGTCTTTTGATACATCATAAAGAAATAAATCATTATAAAGCTTTAAGATACCGATTGGACATACTTAATTGCTTTGACCCTCCTCACCTACTGATGAACATTCTAAGAAAAAACAAAACGACATTTCAACTACAAGCTTGCTTCCTAACTTTGTTTCCCCTGCTCTAACTCCACTCCCGTAGCCACCTACATTTTAGGGTCCTAAATTTAGGAGCCTAATGAAACTAGGAGCCTAATGACACTAGGAGCCTAAATATAGGCACTCAGCCCTACTATATTTTCAAAAGAGCTAATTTAAGAGCCTAACTCCAAAAGTTAGGAGCCTAAACTCTGAAAATTGGCCCCATGGTTGTTTAATCTAGGTTTTAGTGAGCAAGTCACTGGATCAAAGATTGGACTCATGTTAGGCCAGATGTTATGATGTGAGCAGGGGCTGACCTTCTGCTAGAACCTTGGTTGCCCATTTTCATGTAGATGAGATTAATTTTATAACTATGCTGTGGTTTTAGCTTTATGCTAATACAGTACTTATTGTATTCTACTTTATATTTATGCTATAGTTAGTTGATTACCGTATATATTTATTATAGTTGTGCTATCTGTTGCATCATGCTCTGAACATGTGATAGCCTAGCAAGTAATCGCACAAAGTTTTGTTAAGCCATTCCATGTAGGGTATGTGCTGTTCAGTTGTCCTTATCTGAACTGTCTCAATGTCCTTAAAGAGGTGTGACCTCTGAAACAGAATACAGTAATACAGGCGGGGTCGTGTCATGGATGTACACAAGGGCATCACCACTTCCCTTTTCCTGCTAGTGATACCTCTCTCTTTATGCATCCAAGCATGCTGTTAGCTTTATTTGCTGTTTTATCATATTAACTGGCAACCAAGGTAGTTGTACAAGCTTTAGTGTTACCTCTATTGGACTACTGTAATGCACTGTACATTTGTCTTCCTGGGTCATCTTTTAGAGCTTTGAAAATGTTGCAAAATGTCAGGGCCAGGCTGATTCTGGCTGCTCTGTGTCAGATCATATGTCTCCTGTCCTCAAGGATTTGCACTGGTTACCATTTCAATCATGAGTTTTGCTATTAGTCCACAACCTGCTTGCTTTAAATTCTTTCCTGTGGGTCAATGCGCTTTCTTGGGGTTATAACCCTTGCTGCATGCTGCATTCTGCAGAGAGAGGGTTACTTGATGTACTTTCGAGTGCTTGTAGCCCAGTTAGAGGAAACTTGAGAGCGAGGCTTTTCAATTGCTGGTCTGGAGCTGTAGAATTCCCTTCCAATGGTGTTATATCTCACAGTTTGTACTAAGACGTTTAAAGGAATGATGAAAACATCTTTTCAAATGTGTTTTCATCTGACCTATATCCAGGTGTTTGATTCTGTTTGAATATGCTAAAGGTTGTACAGAACATATTCATGCAAATGTGTGTCCATTGAGTTGTTTTCTGCTGTTCTATTGTTTATGATTTTAGTTTTGTTGTTTTTAGGTGCTCTTATTGTATTTATTAATTTGCTGTATTTTTCATCTGTTGATCACATTAATGTGTATGTTGTTTAGTTGTGAACCACCAGGCCTAGGCTTATGGTAGGTATAAATTTTGAATAAAGATAATGTACAAAATGCACCTAATAAATCCCAAATAACTCTGGCTCCAAGATTAGAGATCTTCCTGTGCAAAGGGATTTGAATTGTCAAATACATTCGGCCCTCTTTCAGATTCAGGTTTTTGTAGTGAATGGTACATCCCTAACTGCATCTGGGCACTTGCTGACATGACAGTCTCCAAGACAGTTTCATGCTCATCTCAGGTGCAGAGGACAACTGAATTCTAATGTCATCTTCTTTCCGTCTCATAATGGTACTGCAAATGCATCAATTAATGAAGTTTCAGGGTCAGGTTGTCTATAGCCATCATTAATCCAGTTCTAGTGCTGCACCTGAATTCCTTATGTCTGGGAATGAGAGATCAGAGGCTGTTCATGGATGCACACTCATTTCGCATACTACATATTTAACTGTGAAAATAATTGGTATAAAAATTTCCACCATCCGCCATGATCTCATTATGAACAATTTCAGGGTCCTTGGAACCACTATGCTCCACATATCAAAAGGAAGAATTATAAGAAGTTGGAACATCACAGCTGGCCATCCTTTTTTTTGGCAATATAACTGCACTATGCACTAGATGCCATCCTGATTTTTAAAGGTACCCAACATTTCAAATTGAAAAAAGAAAAAAAAAACTTTCAAATCAAACTCACCATTGTACAACGACCCTCCTTCAGCATACTCCATGACGAGACAGACCTTCAGAAAGAGAGCAGAGGACGCTTAGCAGCATAAGTCCACCCAGGACACAGGCATTCTCCTACACTAGGTATAATTGTTCGTTAATGAACAGAAATATTACACATATGATCAAATTAAGCACTTGCTGCATGACTTGCAGCACAGATTTAGATTTAATTTCCTGATACGTAAACAATTCACATTTTTATTTCTGTACGATATTTACTGAGTATCCTACCCAGGTTGCTTTATAAGGAATAAAAAAAAAATGCCACGTGAGCTAAGTCAGCTAGGCACTTGCACAGCAAAGGTGAATCAGAGGACAACTGAAGGACTGAGGTCACTTAAGGGCAAGTTACTCCGAAGATGCAGGTCTTTAACAGAAAGTGAAAAGTGAAGAGAGATGCTGAAACCTGACTGTTAGGGGGCAAGCATATTCCATTGGAAGGGAACATGCAAGGAGAAAGCATGGAAGCAGAGCAATGCTAGCTTCGTGCGAGGCACAGGGTACGAAGTTAAAAGTGTAGCAGGAGGTGGGGGAAGCAAAACATGAGAAAAGGGATCAGTCCATGATGACATTTCAATGCAAGAAAAGGATTTTGAATTGGGGGAGTATTGCCAATGAAAGGAGGCAAGGAGGATGAAGCATGTGACTAGAGTACAATAGGAACAGGAAACACAGAGTTTTGCGGTTACTGGCATATGCGTAGGTAAGAAAAAAAAAAAAGAAGAAAAAGGATGACAACTAGTACAGTGGAAAGGAGAATTAGCCTAGCAATTAGAGCAATGGGCTGAGAACTAGGGAATCCAGGTTCAAATCCCGCGTCCTTCTGACTTTGGGCAAGTCGCTTCACCTTCCATTGCCTCAGATATAAAAAGTAAGAGCCTCGTTCACTAAGACGCATTAGGAAATGCTGTTTTTCGTGCAGAAAATTGCCTAATATGGGGATAATAGGAAACATCTCATGTTATTTCAGCCCTGCCATTGCGGCTTGCCAAAATAATCACAAACCGCATTATTTGACATGAAACCAGCTACAGCTCAAGAGTTGTAGCTAAATTCCCCCGAGAGCAGCAGGATGTTAACACACGTCCCGTTGCATCTGGGGGCATGGCTTAAAGGGGCTGCTCATCCCACATCACCCTAAAATCCACCCCACCCCCCACCCCCTGAGAGCTCAGAGGACACCCCGGATCTCCACAGACCCCCTGTTCCTGCCCCCCTCCACCATCCTTGGAAGTGGCCATATTAAAAATAAAAAGGTAAAATGATTTGTACAGTTCTATGCTGGTCCCACAACCCACCCCTCCCCTTCAATAAAAGGTTGTAGCCCCCGAGAGCCTCCTAGGCTTTGGCCTGGTAGCAGCCTCATTTTGAAATGGCATCAGGCAGCTGGGCCCAGCATTTCCCCCATCGCAAGATATGGGCTCCGGCACCATTTTGAAAGATGGCCACCATCAGGCCCAGGGATTCTCCTGGCCCTCACTAAATTACTAGGAAAACCATAGTAAGTCTTGCGGGAGTCCGGAAGGTGGGCTACGATAGAGGGTGGAAGGGTCCAGTCTTGGGAGGGTCACAATTTTTTATTGAAGGGGAGGGGTTGGAGGCAGCACCAAGATATACAATTATTTAAACTTTTATTTTTAATATGGCCGCCTCCAGTGGTGGTTGAAGTTGGGTAGAACTTGTGGAGACCCCCTGGGGAGTTTTCTGAACTTTCAGTGGGGAGAGGGAGATGCGATTGGGCCACCATCACATTTACCAGCACGGTATTTAACCACGAGGAAAAATACTGCAGGAATCACACGGCAGCAGGGCCATTTATCGCGGCTTTGTGACTACCACGGTATTAGTGAATGAGCCCCTTAGCTTGTAAGCCCTCTGGGGACAGGGGAATAATTACAGTACCTGACTAACTCGCCTTGAGCTACCAATGAGGTTTAGATTTGGGGGGTTTTGTAAATTAACTTTGCTATGTTATACTGACATATTTGCCTCAGCTGACTCTTACCCTAGTGAGAGCAGGGAGTGAGAGTTAGTTGGGTGCTAAGGTCATTTTTTTAAAATTTTTCATTATTTATTGTATTGGATGTTTGAATTATTTATGAAATGTATTTTAATGTGTAATTTGTACTTATTTAATTGTATTTCCTTTTGTTAAAAGCCACTCTGTGTGGCCTATGGAACTAAAAGGGTGGTATGTGAGTCTACGATTAGATTAGAAACAAGTGTTACCTATGAAGTTACTTTGAAAATTACCCTCCCTATATCTTGTGATAAGGGTATCTAAGTCCAGGGCATTTACTCTGGTAAGAGAACTCTTTGCCAAGGATCCTAGCTATTTTCTAAAATAGATTAAAAGATTTAAACAAATGTTTGTATTTTCTCTCTCTCAACTGCCAATTCAGCTGAATTAGCTTTTAGCAATCCATTTTTTTTGTATGAGACCACAGCCCAGTTGCTAAGATTTACTCAGGAGGAATGGTGGCCTAGTGGTTACAGCAAGGGGCTGAGAACTTGAGAAACCAGGGCTCAAATCAAATCTTTCACCACTGACGCTTTATTTCTCATTGCCTCAGATACCCTGCAAGCTCCAAGGCATGGACGTACTGTACCTGAATTCTAATAATGCTGCAAGCAACCTTCAGCATCATTTGGAAAGGCGAGCTAAAACTCCCCAAGCTATTATTCTTTAGTAATTCACCACCATCAAAGAATTTTACAGTTTCAAGAGAGACAAACTTACTGGATTCAGGCAGGCTCCATACAGCTTCACGATATTCGGATGATTCACACGTGACAGCTGTCGAAGCTACAACAGGAAGAAAGTAGCAAGTTCAATTACCGTTCAAGATTTTTTTTTTTTTTACACTTTTCCTATAGTGCTGATATATGTACATGGCACTGTACAAACTAAAACACTGACAAGTCAACCGAGGGATGCAATGCAGAGCTAAATCCAATCAACCAGGTACAATATATTGAGGAGATTACCATAGACTGGGAGAAAACCTTGGATAAATCAAGCTCTTTATTTCAAGTGGTCTAGTATTTGCCTGCATGGGAAAGTCACAATCAAGGCTAGAGGGCGGCTGCAATCCCTCCAGATGGTTTTTCGTGATGCTGGATCCCTTCAACCCTGGAAGCAGACTGTGGTTCTAGGGCTCTGACATTTCCTGCTGTTTTAATGTATTCCTGCCTAATTACAGGAGGTCAAAGGAGAAATTACTACTTACCTGATAATTTCCTTTTCTTTAGTACAGACAGGTGGATCCAGAACCAGTGGGTTATGCATCTATACCAGCAGATGGAGACAGAGTAAAGCTGACATGACAGAATACATACCCGTGCAGTGACATCAGTCCACCAGTATTCTCTGCATAAGCCAACTATGGCTTGATTATTAACAGACAACCACTCTAGCACTCAGCTAACAGGAAACCACTGAGCTCAGACAAGGAATGGAACACCACCAGTCTAGGGAATAGATTGACATTTACCAGTAACCCCCGGAACACGCAGTCATGCAGGAACCCCATAGCACAACCATTTGGCGGCCAAGGATGGGAAGGTGGATCCACCTGTCTGTATTAAATAAAAGGAAATTATCAGGTAAGTAGTAATTTCTCCTTTTTAGCATTCAGACAAGAAAATCCAGAATCAGTGGAATGTACCAAAGCTACTCCTGAACAGAGTGGGAGGCTGCCCGTGGTCCAGTCAAAACCGCACATGCAAAGGCTTCATCCTCCCAGGCCTGCACATCCAGGCGAAAATGCCTGGAAAAGGTGTGTAAAGAGGATTACGTCACAGCTTGGCAAATGTTGAAGGGAGACAACAATCTAACTTACACCCATGACGCTGCCTGAGCCCTAGTGGAATGAGCCCTAACCTGACTAGGCAATGGCTGCTCAGCATCCACATATGCGGCCGTGACTATCTCCTTAATCCAGTGGGCTATTGTAGCTCGCGATGCTGGCTCTCCCTGTTTACTTCCACCATGGAGAACTAATAGACTATCCGTCTTCCTGAGATGTTTAGAAACCTCCAATTACCTCAAGATATGCCTCTTGACATCCAAGGACCGCAATAAGCGATACTCCTCTGCATCTTTTTCCCTGACCAGAGACGGCAGGGAAATGGACTGAGTCAAGTGAAAATCCAAAAACACTTTTGGCAAAAAAGGAAAGAACAATACACGCAGCTGTATTGTCCTAGAGTCACTTGTAGAAATGGCTCTAGGCAAGACAAGGTCTGTAGTTCAGATACTTGATGCATAGAACAAATTACCACAAGAAATATCGTTTTCAAGATCAGTAACCTCAAGGAAAGGTTACATATCGGCCAAAAAGTAGACCTGCTAAAAAATACAAAATTAGGCACCAGTAACCACAAGGGAGGATTAAGATGCTTCACTCCTTTCAAGAAATGGGCCACATCTGGATGAACCAATAAGGATCCACCATTCACCTGATCTCGGAAACAGGTAAGAGCCGCCACCTGTACCTGTAGTGAATTAAGGGCCAACCCTTTACTCAATCCATCCTGCAAAAATTTCAAAATGAGGGGGATCTTAACTGAATGAGGAAGAACTCCTCGATCTTCACACCAAGCCTCAAACACTTGCTAAAACCACACAAGCTAAGAAAGTGGAGAACTTTCTCACTTGTAGTAAGGTGGCAAACACCGCAGTAGAAAATTCATGTTTCAGCAACTGAGCCCTCTCAAGGGCCATACCGCAAGACGAAATCAAGTCGGATCTTCATGAAGAACAGTTCCCTGTGCGCCGGAAACCAGAAGGGAAAGTCCACCAGGAGCCTTTGTAAATCTGCATACCACGGTCTTCTGGGCCAATCTGCTACCAACAGAAGAACCATCACCCTGTGATTCTCTATCTTCTGAATCATTCTGTCCAATATGGGCCACAGGGGAAAGGCATACAGCAGCTTGTCCTCTGGCCACTCCAGCAGGAGGGCATGCCCAAAGACTTTGGATCTCTCCTGCGACTGCAGAAGTGACGAACCTTCGCATTGCGAGCAGTCGCCAGTGGGTCCAGAAATGGAAGGCCCCAGTGATCCACTATTAGCTGAAACACCAAGTTTGACAATTCCCATTCTCCTGGATCCAGACTCTGTCTACTGAGAAAGTCGGCTCTTACATTGTCTTTTCCTGCAATTTGCGAGGCTGAGATCTCCCGAAGATGCATGTCCGCCCATTCCATAAGATGGGCTTTTTCCTGCAAAACTTGCTAGCTCTCAGTTCTTCCCTGTTGATTGATGTAAGCCCCTGTCATTACATTTTCCAACATTATCCGGACCGCTCGACCCTGCAATCTGTCGCCAAACTGCAAGTATGCCAACTGGACGACACAGGCTTCCAGCCAACTGATGGTCCAGAGAGACTTCTGCACTCCAGCGCCTTTGCACTGTCAGCTCTCAACAGTTGGCTCTCCAACCCTGGAGGCTTGCATCTATTGTACTAGCCAGTCCAGTGATCTTAGGGAAATCCTCTCTCTTAGAGAGACGGATATATATTTATCCAGATATATTTATAGAGACGGATATATATTTATCCAGATATATTTATCTAGACGGATATATATTTATCCATTGTGCGGTATATAAAAACTTTTAAATAAATAAAAATAAATAAATCTGCTTTTAACCACCACTGCAGTTGAGTACACACCTCCATCGGCAGGTGAAACCAAATCGAAATGTCCCGAGACTGTGGGCTCCAGCGACACAGCAAAGTGCGTTGAAGAGGACGCATATGTGGCCTCACCCACAGCACCAGCTCCAGGGTCGCCACCATCAATGCACGCAGCTGTAGATAGGACCACACTGTTGGGTGCACTGTGTTTGTCAGCTTCCGAAAATGGCCCTCCTTCAGGAATACCTTGTAGAGATGTGAATCGTGTGATCGATAGTCTTAACGATCGATTTCGGCTGGGAGGGGGAGGGAATCGGATCGTCGCTGTTTGGGTTTTTTAAATATCGTGAAAATCGTGAAAATCGTGTAAATCGAAAACCGGCACACTAAAACATCCCTAAAACCCACCCAGACCCTTTAAAATAAATCCCCCACCCTCCCGAACCCCCCCCCAAATGCCTTAAATTACCTGGGGTCCAGTGGGGGGGAGGGCGGGAAAACCGGCACACTAAAACAACCCTAAAACCCACCCCGACCCTTTAAAATAAATCCCCCACCCTCCCGAACCCCCCCAAAATGCCTTAAATTACCTGGGGTCCAGAGGAAGGGTCCCGGTGTGATCTTTTACTCTCGGACCTCCGGTGCTTGTAGAAATGGCGCCCTCCCCCTTCCCCCGATTTACGATTTTTTGACGATAAATCGGGGGAATTGTTATTGTATTGCGGCTCTAACGATTTTTGACGATTTAAAATATATCGGACGATATTTTAAATCATCAAAAAACGATTCACATCCCTAATACCTTGTCCTGTTTCATATCGAACTGAACACCAAGATAATCTAACGACTGTGATGGCTGAAGATTGCTCCTGGCCAGGTTCACTGCCCAACCTAGCTCCAGCAACAAGGAGATCACCTTGCGTGAGACCCAGAGGCTCTCTTCCAGCTCTTGGCCCAAATCAGCCAGTCATCCAAGTACAGGTGTACCAGGATCCCATCTTCTCTCAACTCCGCCACCACCACCACCATAACCTTGGAAAAAGTTCTGGGTGTGGTGGCCAAAACAAAAGGTAGCAGTCAAACCTGATAATGACGCTCCAAAACCATGAAACGCAGAAATGTTAAGGCTCTAGCCAGATGGGAATATGCAGGTATGCCTCGGACAAATCCAGAGATATCAGGAACTCCCCTGACTGTACTGCCATCATCACTAAGAGCAAGGTTTCCACGTGAAAACGAGTCAAATGCAAATGATGGTTGACCACTTTGAGATCCAGGATGGGATGAAAAGAGCCCTCCTTCTTGGGCCCAACGAAACAAATGAAATAATCGGTCCGTATTTTCTTGCGACATAGGCGCTTGAAGCACAACCCGAAGAGTTGCAGGGAGAAACCATGAATATGTCCCGAAGAATAGGTGAAACTCCAGTGCATAGCAATCTCTTATCGCCTCCAGAAACCACTGGTCTGACATGATCTCGACCTGCCTTTGATTAAAAAAAAAAATGATAGAGGCGACCTACCTCCTGTTCCCGGGAGTGAGTCAGCACGCCTTCATTGGGAGGCTCGGGGTGCTCCACTATCCAAGCCTGTGCCCTGTCTGGGCTGCCTGGGACAAAAGGACTGAGACCTACTCAAAGGTCGACTCCTCTGAAAAGCCGCTCCTCTGTAGGGTTGAAAAAGTCTGAACCCCCTAGTATGACCTCTTGTGCTGAAGAAGCACATCATCTGTTTCTTATCCTCTGGTAATCGAGGAACCTGGGAGTCATCCCACTTATTGGGCATTTTCTCCAAGCCTTTAAAGAGCAACTTCATAAGGTTAGACTTAGAGGTTGCATTGGCTGACCAATTTCTCAGACAAGCTGATGCCTAGCCGCTGTTACTGAAGCCACCCCTCTGGCTGAAGTGTGGACCAAATCGCAGCCCGCATCTGCCAAAAAGGTGCTGCTGGTTAATCACTGCTCTGGAATTCATAATAGATTCATTGACCTCCTGAGAGAGCAGTTAATCAGGGTACAACAGGAACCTATCTGCAAATTCATTGCCATTGTTTCAAAAGCCTGCTTAAGAATAGCTTCAATTCTCCTATCCTGTGCATCCTTCAAGGCCGATCCCCCTTCTATGGGGATAGTCATCCGCCTGGTTATGGCACGCCAAGCAAATCCATCTTCAGAAAACACGATTGCTCTCTCTCAGCTGGATCCAGGGGGTACAGTCCTTCCAAGATTCGCCCCTTTAAAATTAGCTTTCGGGGCGCCCCATTCCAAATCAATCAATTCTTGAATGGCCTCCATAATAGGGAAGAAACAAGAGGCTATATGCAAGGAAACAAAAATGGGATCTTTCTTTAGCTCAGACAGATTCATCGCCTGGAACTCCCAGCACCTTCAATGTCTGGGAAATCAGAGCCGGTAACTCATCTCTATGAAAGAAACACAGCATAGTTCTACACGGCTTCAAACCCGGAGGAATTCCCTCATCTTCCAAAGGGGAAGGATTGGTTTCATCATCCATGCCATCTGGATTCCTGTCAGGAAGGCCCGCAGCAGATCTGGGTTTACTCTGACGATTATTCACAGCACCAGGCGTGCAGGAATCCAAAGCCTGCGATCCTGACTTGTCAAGATTGGCCAGAGTCGGGGACTGCGCCTGAAGAAAGGACTGCAGTCCTTGAAAACATTTTATCCAAGAAAAGGCAGCGGGAACTATGCCAAAAGCAGGGGGCATTGGATCTGTGCCCACTAAACTACCTTCCCCCATTGATGAACCAGTTAGGAGAGTCCCAAAATCAGGCAACACCCTCTGGCAGCTCTTTCTCTATTCCTGCATCAGGCTGGGAAGAACCGGGCTTAGTAAAATCAAACGGAGGCAATTCTCCCTGAGCCTCCAAACAGTGCTGACACAAGTTAGAGGGAACGCAAAACTGGGCTGCCTGAATATGACAAGCAACACATAGGGCAAGATGCTTAGGCTTCTTTGCAATGGGCACCATTCTGTCAATATGCCCTAACAAACATCTGATAATGGTGCGCCCAGCTGCAAAAAGCTAGGTGTCCAAAATTTAGGCATGCAACACTGTGCCTTGATAAGCACACAAAACTGGGCTCCCACCAGGACACTCAGAAAGTGCGCACAAATAACGCGTGCTTCCCAAAAATGGGCACCCTGAAGGCGTTCCTATGAGCCCAACCTGGACGCACAACCAGGTGTACAATCAGGCATATAAACTGGACGCACAGCTGAGCGCACAAGCACAAACCAGGGGAACTGAAGAGGGCAGCCTTGCCTGCAGAAAAATATACAAAAATGTCACCGTGGCTTACCACACGGTAAACAAGACAAGGCTAAGAATGGGGCATAGCCAAAAAAGGCTGCTCTACCTGCCAAGCTGCCCACATCCTGTAAGCTCCCCTGGAGGCGGGAACGATGGTTGGATTGGTGTGCTGAGCACAGAGACCGGGGTGGCAAGAGGATGCCCTTCTTAACTCCCCTTCTTCTCTCTCTCTTTTTTTTAAATTACCCCTTTTCCTGAGCTCAGCCCATCCAACTGAGTACAAGATCGGTCTCCAGCTGTGGGGGGGGGGGGGGGGGGTAAGGACCTTCACCGCCATGCTCTTCCTCCTGCCCCCTATTGCCTTTCAGCTGGTTTTTTTTTTCCCAGCTGTTTTTTTTTTTTTTTACAGCTAACTCCACGCCGGCTGAAACACCAGCTACCGCATTAAGGCACTCATAAGAACATAAGAAAATGCCATACTGGGTCAGACCAAGGGTCCATCAAGCCCAGCATCCTGTTTCCAACAGTGGCCAATCCAGGCCATAAGAACCTGGCAAGCACCCAAAAACTAAGTCTATTCCATGTAACCATTGCTAATGGCAGTGGCTATTCTCTAAGTGAACTTAATAGCAGGTAATGGACTTCTCCTCCAAGAACTTATCCAATCCTTTTTTAAACACAGCTATACTAACTGCACGAACCACATTCTCTGGCAACAAATTCCAGAGTTTAATTGTGCGTTGAGTAAAAAAGAACTTTCTCCGATTAGTTTTAAATGTGCCCCATGCTAACTTCATGGAGTGTCCCCTCGTCCTTCTACTATCCGAAAGAGTAAATAACCGATTCACATCTACCCGTTCTAGACCTCTCATGATTTTAAACACCTCTATCATATCCCCCCTCAGTCGTCTCTTCTCCAAGCTGAAAAGTCCTAACCTCTTTAGTCTTTCCTCATAGGGGAGTTGTTCCATTCCCCTTATCATTTTGGTAGCCCTTCTCTGTACCTTCTCCATCGCAATTATATCTTTTTTGAGATGCGGCGACCAGAATTGTACACAGTATTCAAGGTGTGGTCTCACCATGGAGCGAAGGGGAAGGATCAAAAGAAATCTCAGGAATTCTCAACTGAGGGAGGGACCTCATAAGTTATCACTACAGGAGAGTGGGGCCAATAATTCTTCTGTTCTCCTTTAAAAAAAATTTTTTTTAAGCAATCACTAGTAGGGAGATGCACGTCCACCATCTGATGGAGACAGAGAATACTGGTGGGCTAATGTCACTGCAGGGTATATATACTGTGATGTCAGCTTTGCTCCGTCTCCATCTGCTGGTAGAGGTGCATAACCCACTGGTTCTGGATTCACCTGTCTGACCGCTAAGAAATATGCTAATTCATGCAGGCAGAAGAACAGATGGATTCCCTCCAGGGACTTTACTGTCATGTTCCCAATCCTCCATAAAATATGGCCGGAGCCAACAGAGCCAAGACGGACACTTCCAAATGTCAACTAGCAACTGTACCCATTCTACGCTCGGGTGGCAAGCCTTTTTATTGGCACATATGCTCTTGTATAAGCATCCCCCGCACTCCCCCTCTTACCAACCAAGCTGACTCTCACACTCCCCCACACCCCCTCTCCTCTCTCTCACACACATTCTCTCTCACCGGCATCCCCCTCCCCTTATAGGCTCGCTCTCTCTGAAACCCACAAGCATCCCTCCACCCACCCTCTCTTACCTCCCACGCTCTCACATCCTCTCCACCCCCTTCTCACCAACCATGCTCTGTCACCCCCCTCTCTCACCGGTATCCCCTCCCCAAGCTCTCTCTAACCCTCCCCGACACACATTCTCTCTCACCGGCATGCCGCGGGACGCGCACTGTTCGCGGCGAAGTCCAATGATGGTACGCCTATGGAAATGCACCAGGTAGAATAGAGTCTCCATTTATAGCTATAATTTTTCCTGGTTGAGAGTTTCCTGGATTCTAATAAGATGAATTGTGCCAAAGTGGAAACTCCCTGCTCTGTTAGAAGAAGCCTCTCAATCTCCACGCTGTCAAATGGAGAGACGAATGGAGTGGATGTAGGAACGTCCCCTGATCTTGGCAGAGAAAATCTGGACGATTCGGTAATCGAATTGGGTCCGTGATGGATAGTTGGAGACGAAAACTGTACCACGGTTGCCTCGGCCAAGTCAGGGCTATGAGTATTAGTTGAGCTTTGTCCGTTATGCACTTTTGAATTGTCCTTGTTATGAGTGGTATGGGAGGAAAGGCATACAGGCGGCCTGTCGTCCACGGAATGAGGAAGGTGTCCTGAGCGATCCTGAATTGGCTTGGTCTTATCGAGCAGAATTCGGGAACTTGAGCGTTGATTTCCGTTGCAAAGAGATCTATTCGCAGGCGTTCCCCACTGCATGAAGATGTGTTGGGCGACTTCTGAATTGAGTGCCCATTCGTGAGGATGAAAGATGCGGCTGAGCCTGTCCGCTCGTGTGTTTGCAATTCCTGGTAGGTAAGTTGCTTGTAGATATATGCAGTTCCTGTGAACATGTCCGAAGATTGTCAGGGTCTCCTTGCAAAGGGACCATAAACTGGACCCTCCTTGTTTGTTGATGTAAAACATCGCCACTTGATTGTCCATGAAGATCATGACCCTGCGTCCTTTCAGGTGGTCCTGAAACACTTGTAGTGCATTTCTAATTGCTCTGAGTTCTAATAAATTTATCTGCAGGGTTTGCTCTGAGATTGTCCATAACCCTTGCGTTTCATAAATCTCGAGATGTGCTCCCCATCCCTTGCGAGACGCATCTGTGGTTAAGACTGCGTTGTGCGGAGGGGAACTGAATAATGCTCCCTTGGACAGGGTGGAGTCTAGAAGCCATGTTATGTCCCGTCTCATCTCGGAGGTCAACGATAATGTCTGTGTCAACGGCTGTGAGTGTTGTTTCCATTGATATTTTAGTCCCCATTGCAGGTGTCTCATGTGTAGCCTGGTGTTGGGAAATGTGAAAATAGCCGCTGCCATGTGGCCTAGAACTACCAAAATTTGTCTCGCCGAAGGTGTCTGAGTATGGTTCAGCACATTGAGAAGTGGATGCAATTGTGTTACTCTCGGTTGGGAGGTATGCCCGGTTGCAAGTGGTGTCCAGGCATGCTCCTATGAATTGTAGTTGTTGTGTTGGTTGTAGGTTTGATTTCTGAAAGTTGATCACTAGGTCCTAATTCCTGTAAGCAGTCTATTACCTGATGGAGGTGATCGATTAAGATGCTTGGAGCTGAGGCGATTATCAGCCAATCGTCCAGATACAGAAATATGGTTATACCTTGTTGTCTGAGATGAGCCACCACCACCACAACCATACATTTGGTGAAAACCCTGGGTGCAGCCGATAGTCCAAAGGGAAGAACTATGTATTGATAGTGATGATGCTTGTAGCAGAAGCACAGGTATCGCCAAAGAGGATGGATGGATTGGAATATGTGTGTAAGCATCCTTTAGATCGATGGAACACAGCCAGTCGTTGGGTTGGATCAGAGGTAGGATCGACTTCAACGATACCATCTTGAATTTTTCTTTGGTCAAGAATTTGTTCAATTCCCGTAGATCTAATATGGGGCGAAGGCCCCCTGACATTTTGGGTATGAGGAAGTATGGGGAATAAAACCCCACCTGTTGGGTTTTCGGGAAAATTTGTTGAATAGCCTTCTGTTTGCGAAGCAAAGCAATTTCTTCCCCCAGCTGTGGTTGGAAGCTTTGACTCTTTAGAGAGGAAAGGTGAGGTAGTATGGGTTTTGTGGTGAATTGGATTTGATAGCCATGTTGTACTCTCTCTAAAACCCATTGATCTGTTGTTATTCTCTCCCAGGTTGCAAGGCAAGAATGAATTCTGCCAGGTGGTGGCTGGGTTATTAAAAAGATGGCGTTGATTTTACTGCAGCAGCTGGTTGTGTCTGCTGTCTTTGGTTACGTGGCTTACCCCTACTTTGAGTTGGGTTGTGTTGTTGCGGTGGAGGACGCTGGTAAGATGGATAGGTCTGTGTACAAAGAGATTGATAAGACCTGTAAGGTCTACGAGCGTAGGATTGTCTACGAGTAGATCCTACATAACGACGCGTGGTCGAGTAGTGAGGTTGTGATGATAAGGATTGGACTGCTAGAGCTTCCTCTTAATTTGCCGACTGTGTCTTGAAAACGTTCTCCGAACAGGTTGTCTCCTGTACACGGGAGGTTCGTTAGTTTCTCGTGTAAATCTTCTCGTATCGTACTAGAACGTAACCATGCCATCCTACGGGCTGCGATGGGTGTTACCATTGCTCTAGAAGATGTTTCAAACCCCTCGTATATCGACCGCAGAAGGTGTCGAGAACACTCCTCCATGTCATGAAGAGGCGGTGGTATCTGATCTGCAGTCGAGGAAAGCATACCTTTTGTGGCTTGTATGTACTTATAGAGATATTGTACTATGTAGAATTGATGGTGCATAATGCGGGCATTCAACATTGAGTTGTGGTATATCTTACTGCCCAACTCATCTAAATATCGGTTGTCTTTGCCTGGTGGACATGAGGCATGCGACTTTGCCTTTTTGAATCTTTGCATTGCAGACTCTACCACAATTGACGCATGTGGTAGTTGTGATATAGAGTAAGGTGATGTTTTGCGCATGCAAAGTTTTATATCAGTTTTCTTTGAAACCGCTGACAGGGAATAAGGTGTTTCCCAAGATTCCTGTAAGACTGTGTGTAATAGTTCTTGTGGTGGGAGAGATGTTGGTTCTCCCAGAGTATCGAAAATCTTCAGGAGACTAAAGCTTTCTGATCTAGGGTCTGTCTCCTTTTGTACCTCCAGATGTAATATCGTTCCCAATTTTTCTAAAAATTTTGGATATGTCAGGTCCTCTGGAGGGGAATACGGTTCGTGCGGTTGTTCCTGCGGATCTGATGGAAATCCGGTAGATGAGGATGGGGATGGTTGCGGAGACAGAGAATCGATAGATGTATCTTGCTGTTGAATTGGTTACATTGGACGTTTTGCTATTGGGGATGCTGGAGGCTCCACCGATGGTTCTCTAGAGGTATGTAGTTTGTGTTCCAGGGAACTCACAGATATTTCATTAGACATCTTAAAAGATGATTGAAGTGTTTCGTAAAAACCTGCCAACGACTGGGATAATTGATAAAATGCCTCTTTTGTTTGAGGCGGCATTGTTAAACGACCAAATTGTTTTAGTAACTCACATGCTTTAGGTTGCACCATAGGAATTTGAGGGGAAGCACTTGGCATCTTGAGGGCATCTTGCCCTCTGTAGTCTTAACAGAATTATCTGAGGATGTAGATGCAGCAGAGGAAGTGATTTGAATGATGTCTCTACGAGATAAGGTGCCTGCACTTCGTGTATGGGATGACCTAGAAGTAGAAGGACTCATTTCCCATGTGTCCCTCGTCTTCCTGTCCTTTTGATGTGAGTGACATGACCGCCTATGGTGATGGCGTCCTTTGGGGATTCCAGTTCCCAACGGCGATCGTCTTATACATTTTGATTCCACCTCTGTAGAATTGGAATCTGAAGAGGTTGAATGCAGTATCTCAGGAAACTGATGTATTTGTTTTAACCGGTGTGGTATTGAATGTTTCGGCGCCTTGTGCTCCAATGTTTTCTGTAAATTATGCGCATATGTTGACTTGTGCGTATAAGTCTTCAGCGCCCTGCAAGCAGATATCTCCGGCACCGTTGTTTCCGGCGTCGATCGTGCAGAAGTGCTTGGCGCCGTGCGCGCAGACGTCTTCGGTGCTGTGTGCGGCGATGTCTTGTGCGCAGATATCGTTTTGGGTGCAGAAGATTTATGAGCAGACGGTGATTTAGGCACAGAAGATACTTTGGGCGCATAAGTTGTAGGCGCCAAAGATTTAGGCGCCATTGTTTCCTGTGCCGATTGCTGAGGCTCTGTCAGTCCTTTTGGATCCGTTGGCCTATTTTGTCTCAGCAAGTCCTTACCTCCAAGCCTGGAGGGTTGAGGATCCCACGACGATGCTCGTTTCTGTGAGGAAGCCATTGCTGTCGAGGGGCCAGGCAAAGAATGAGCCTCCGAAAAACTGAAAAATTTCCGTATCCTATAAGCCCGCTATTTTTGGGCTCTTGGGGACATTCGGGAACAAAACTCACAATTTTTTAAATTGTGCTCTGGCCCCAGGCATCGGTAACATTGGTCATGGCCATCCGTGACAGACATTACCTTGCCACAAGTACAAGGTTTAAAACCTGACGTTTTTGACATAAGAAAAAACAATAAAACACTGAGGAGAAGTCAGCCCTGCGTGCGATCCCGCTTGCGGAAAAAACAGACTGAGGAGAATCTGTTACTTTCCTGCGCGGGAACACACGCGCAGCCGCAGAGACCAAAAGTCTAATCTCTGCTTTGACAAGCTCCGCCTCCCGGGCCTGATTGACAGATCCCATGACAATATGGCTAATTCAGCCCTGCTATCAACGGGAAAAGTTGTATTTCCTTCTTTAACAAAAACATTTGCTGGGCAAAAGGCCTTACAATTCATTGGTCGGTGCCGGCATACTCAAAGCACAAGTTAATATTAAGTTTAATCTGATAAAACGCTCTCAATAAATCCATTAAAATAAAGAAAGGGGACTGGGGGGGCTTTGGTGTCTTTCGTACTTAAAAGACCCCGAGATCCAGTAAGGCTGAAGGAGCAATGGAAGAAAACCCTCCCCACAGTATATGAGGGCAGAGCCAGACTTCAAGGTTCATTGAGACTGCCCCTTCTCGCTTCCTGCTGCAATACCACAGATCCCTGGCTTTATCTTTGCTTCCCCACAGGCAGGGACTGTTTGTGCATATGCAAGGCATCCAATACCACGTTTGCTTCCTCTCAGTGGCCGTTCTCAGTAGCCAACACCCTTTCCGTGCAGAACCATCTTTTCATTATGCCTGCAATAAGAAGGTTTTTTCAGGACCTGTTTGACCTCATTCTAGAACAGCAGCATCTTGGAATTTTGTATGACAGTTTTTATTTCTCTAGACCGCCCATCATGCAAAATGTCAGCTATTAATTAAAAAATAATAAAACCTGAAAAATCACACAAAAAAACCCCTCAACAAAAACTTGTGCTCCAGTTACAATACCTCTACGATGAAAGCTTTCCTCTCGGATTCACTTTCTATTTGTTTGATGGCCACATCTTTCCCTCGCCATTTTGCTTTGCAGACCACTCCAAAGGCTCCTCTTCCAACGACCTAGATTGAGGTAGAAAAAAAAAAATGTAAACAAAGAGCAATGGCAAAGTAAGGAAAGATATTGGCTGTGTCCTGCCAGGTTAGTGACAGTAACAATCCTTAATATAAAAGGGAGGCATAGTATGGCATGGCATCTTGGCATTTGTGAGAAAATAAAAACCTTAGGAGCAAATTGAAATGAATGACCGAAGTCTAATTGTGGCAGCTCCTTTAAGGATTAAAGCCCTAACACATCCTACCTACAGAAACCAAATGAAGAATCTCTCTATAAAATTTGTCAGACACGGGATTGTCACTGTGTATGTCATGCTCGAAAAAGCATACTTACCATCAGCTCTTGAGGCATGCGGTGATTGATTTTCAGTTGTTTCTACCCTCTTCTCTGTATCCCACCCAAAATTGTCCCTCACGGATGGTAATTAAAAGGAATTAGTCGTTTTGCACGTTTGCTGCAAGTTGGTGAGATGAAAGCATGCACACCAAGACAAGAGGAAATGGGTGAAACTACATGCATCATGATGGAGAAATGAGAAACGTATGCGTACTGTGACAGGGTAAAAGTACACGTGCAATGCAACCGTGCAGTCTGGATCTGGTGAAGTAAAAGGATGAAAGTACGAGCACTGTGACAAAGAATCAGGGTGAAAGCACATGCGCTGTATACCCGTGCACTCTGTATTTGGCAGAGAAAGGGGGTATAAGTAGGTGCCTCGGCTAAGTCCACTATCAATAAACTGAGGCTACGTGTGTAAAAGCCATTTTTCAATCAATAAACAGGCTGAAATAGCCATGCTGTCTGGGTGACACCATCGGATGGCACACGTGCAGAGCTCTCTCTCCAAGAATTCAGAGCTTTGCTCTGCTGCGCCTGTATGGCAGTTCCTGCGCAAAGCGTATCATCAGTCTCCTCAGTCTTAATTTTTCCACGCTTTCGCACGGACACGTTTAGCTCCTCTTTGTTCTCCTCAGGTTTTTCTAGGCCTTTTTTTGCCCTTTTTCTATTCGCACTAGGGATCCCCAAACAGCACTTTTGTGTTTATTTATTTAAAATTCTTATATACCACACGAATAAGACAGGTATCTGCCCGTCTAGGCGGTTTACAACATTACACTCATAAAAATAGGACAAAACAGTCACATTAAATACATTAGGTACATCAAATCTGGTAAATGATTCAGCAAATTGGGTTACTGGTTATTGAATGCTTTAGCAAAAAGATGAGTTTTCAGTTTTTTCTTAAATTCGTTATGATTAACTGTCAATCTTATGTGGTCAGGTAAAGCATTCCACTGGGTTGGGTCAGCCACAGAAAAAGCACGCTTTCGAGTTAAAGCCAGGGTTGCTGATTTGACTGAAGGAATTTCTAAAATGCATTTGTCCATCGAACGGAGTTGTCTTGAAGGTTTATAGATACGTAATAGTGAACAAAGCCAAACAGTATTTGTATTGTAAAGCAGATTATGGATCATGGTTAGTATCTTATAGATACTAACCATGATCCATGCTACCATAATGTCCAAGAAACCTGGATTTAAGTACTGTCAGTGCAGACATATGTTCATCACTGACGGTCACAATTATTGCTACCTCTACCTAGACCTCTACCTAGACCATGACCAGGCCTCATGCAGCAACTGCGGATGGAGGTTGCTGCGAGCTCAACAGCAAAAGGCCGCCAAAATAGCTTAATTGAGAGAAGGTGAATCTTTGGCCTTGAGAAGCTAAGCTCCATCTCTGAAGCACTCCACCCATTCTTCTCCAGAATCAAAACAAAACCTCCAGGACTCGCACAGGAGGTCAGCATCTATGGAGCCATTGTCAGTGGCGTCGAAACATATGAATAGGCTAGTTGCCCACCAGACGCCCATTTCCTTAACCAGGGTGAGTGAGGCATCAGGGGATAAAGGTTGCAGCAGCACCTAAACACCCCAAGTCGAAGCCTGTTGAAGCCCCATGCCAGCAGGAGCAATCAGCACTGGCTGTAAGAGCGTTGTCAGTGTCGATGCATGGTACACTTTGACAAGAAAGTAGGGCCACTTGCCCATCGTGAAGCAACATGACACACTGATGCAAGCAACAGTGAAAGCATCACACAGCGAGAGCTGTGTCACATCAACCAAGTCATTCCATGACGCACTGACGCACAAACTAGAGAAGACAGCTCTGGAAAGTCACACCGATTCAACGTAATACCACAAAGTGGGCACTGATGTGCAGAGACCTGCAAGGGTCCAGAAACCTGTGACTCAGACAACTTCCACGACGCAAGTGTCGTCTCCATGAAAGGAATGACCCCAAACTAGTTCCTCAGACTGGACTGGATTGTCAGTCATGCAATTGGAGTACCAGGCTCCAAAACAAAAATAAGGAGAAAGATGGACTCTTCCTGGTCACCTCATCATGCGAGAGATGTGGATCTAATTTTAGAGACATCTTATCTCATCCGCCATGGTCTTCACCTTCAAAATCTCTCATTGAGGTCTGCATCCTCTTCCATATAAAGGGAACAGAGTCTCTTCTCAGACATCTTGATTCATTTATGTCATAGAGACTCCATTTTTCAGGAGTTGTTTTCTCCAAGGGACAGATGAACAATGCCAGAAATGGATTCCAAAGGCCACCGTCAACAGCCATCAGACATCTTATTGGCGGCCATTCATCCATATAGTAAAGGGACGTCTTCTTCTGCTACCAGGAGAGAGCAGGAGATGCCCCCTTCCAGTGTTTCCAGTGAGCCAGTCCAATGAAGCCATGCAACAAATTTTGTTGATTATTAAGTGTCTCTTCTCTGCTTTACACCCATAAGTTCCACCTCCTCAGTTACCTGATTTCAGGGACATGATGGGGAACCAAGAGGTCAGAGATTCCCATCAATTACAAATGTCCCCAATGCAACCCATGTCACTGGATCCAGATCTGTCAAATGGACCTGCTCCTCGGGAATCTCCACCAGAGCACCACGTTTCCCCACTGATCAGTCTCTGGTCAGTTCTATGGGCATCCCGTCAGATCTGCCGGATGACCATCCAGATTATACATCACCACTGGAGGACCTTACGTATTCCCGTTTTGTGAAGCTGGAAGCAATGTTGAATGTGGAAGATCAAAAATTACCAGACCTCTGACTGGAGGCATTTGGAAGTCTGAAAATGCTTGAGGTTCCGGCAAAACCTTTGGCTCTTCCATCATGTAAGGTTTTAGACGCCATACTTTCGAAGACTTGGGAGTCCCCTCAATCTAATCTTCCTGTGTCAAGGAAGTTAGATCTCAAATTTTACCTGCAGACGTCGTTAACCTATGACGTAGTTCATCTGCCTCAAGCATTAGTCATTGTGGGGTCCACGATGGAAAGCAAAAAAGGCGAAGCTTTATTCTTCCTGCTCCTCCAGGCAGGGATCACATGCTCCTGGATGAGTTTGGAAAAAAGTCTTCTTCCAGGGTGCCATGTTGACTTCCAGAACACAACAGCATCAATTTTGCATGGTGCAATACCTGTATGAATGCCTCCAACAGTTAAAACCCTTCATTCATTCGGAGACAGGTCAACAAATATCACTGCAACCTCTCCACGATCTGGAAGAGGGACTGTGACATCTTCTGAGAGCAGTATATGAGTCATTCAAGACTTCTTGCACTTCAGCTATGTCCATTGTGGCTCCAGTATAGCATAGCTACGATCCAGCTTGATTCGCGAAGACATCCATGAAAAACTGGCAGACCTGCCATTTTCAGGCAAGAACCTATTCGAAGACAAGTTGAGAAGAGAGATAGTATCTCAGATTAAAGAACAAAATGTGGCAGTACAATCGTTGTCAACATTGCTGAATTCTCAGGGCGCATCTAAACAGTTCTACCCAGAGTACCACAAGTCTTATTACCAGAGGAAGCCGTATAAGCATTTCCCAATGTACAGAATGAATTCATACCAACAATATCAGCAACCAACCTGCAATCTCAGGCAATGCAACCTTGCGGGCGTCAATGGGACTGCAGACAGCAGAAGCCCACAAAACCACCTGCCCCCAAGCCTCCACAGTCTTTTTGAGCCAAGCACAGCCACAACCCCATCTCCAGGAGGAGGCAGACTGCGCCACATTTTAGTGGAATGGAAGCGAATAACATCCAACAACTGGGTTCTCAATATCATTCATCAGGTTTAACACTTGGATTTCAAGTATTATCCCAATCTTCTCCACCTTCCTGGTACCAGGAGGAACCTTTTCCAGTCAACCCTGTTAAATCAAGAGTAACAAAAGTTGTTACAACAAAAAGCCATTCAGAAGGTGTCAACTCACCAGATCGACACCCGCTACTATTCTCAATACACCCTCATACTGAAACGCTCAGGAGGGCTCTGTTCAATTCTAGACCTTAGATCCCTCAACACACACCTACAGAGGAAAAAATTCAAAATGATTTCCCTGAAGACCATGCTGCCGTTCATCCAGCGGAACGACTGGATGTGCTCTCGGACCTCAAGAACACTTACACTCCCATGCTGGGTCAGTCGAAGGGTTCATCATTCTGATCTAACCACCCTGTTGGCAATACTCTAATTTCAGGTAGACTCCAATCATTACCAATACCAGGTGCTCCCCTTTGGTTTGTCCTCTACCCCCAGAGTCTTCACCAAATGTCTTGTAGTGGCTGTGGCTCATTTAAGACAACAGGGAACTTGAGTTTTTCCCTACCTGGATGACTGGCTAATAGTTTACCCCAACCAGTCAGCCCTTCAGACTGATCTCCAGAAAATGATAAATTGTCTATAATCTTTAGGTTGCCTCATCAATTACAAAAAGTCAGAATTCAAACCAATTCATATCCTACAATTCAGAGGAGCCAAAATAGACTCAGTTCAAGTGAAAACTTTCTTGCTAGAATACAGGATCTTGAGAATGCATCGCCTTGGATCCCACTTACTGTGTAGGTCATGACAGTGCATTAGATGTTAGTAATGCTGGGACATATGGCAGCTGCCATACATGTGGTATCTCACACGATTACATATGAACGGCCTCATTGGGGTCTAAAGAACCAATGGTCACAATATTATCAACCTCTGACGACCAGGTTGATCATGACAAAATCCATGAAGATGACGTAGCATGGTGGCTACAGTAGAAGTGCTAACTGAAAGGGCACTTCTTTACAGATCCCGCACCAGTTCATCTCACCACCGATGCGTCCACTCAGGGGTGGGGAGCACATCTTTATTATAAGACTAAAGGCGTTTGGTCATTAAAAGGCAAGACCCACCAAATCAACTTCCTGGAATTCAGAGCTATCAGAAATGCTCTGATCGCTTTCAGCCATTTTTTGCAAGGGCAAGTGGTCATGATTCACATGGACAATCAGGATGCCATGCTCTACCTAAACAAATAGGGAGGCTTGGGTTCCTGGATACTCTGCAAGGAAGCTGTGCTGATATGGGAATGGGCCATCCATTGCTCGATTTCCCTCCAGGCGACCTATCTTCCTGGCATGGCAAATGTGCTGGTGGATCACCTAAGAAAATGTCTTTCATCCCTACGAGTGGTCCTTCAGTCAGACAGTGGCAGACAAGATTTTTCTAGAATGGGGTCTTCCTTGGATAGACCTATTTGCGTCAGAACACAACCAGAAGGTGAACCAATTTTGCACCATTTAACCCAGTCGTCACAGAAAGACACATAAGAACATAAGAAAATGCCATACTGGGTCAGACCAAGGGTCCATCAAGCCCAGCATCCTGCTTACAACAGTGGCCAATCCAGGCCACAAGAACCTGGCAAGTACCCAAAAACTAAGTCTATTCCATGTTACCATTGCTATTGGCAGTGGCTATTCTCTAGGTGAACTTCATAGCAGGTAATGGACTTCTCCTCCAAGAACTTATCCAATCCTTTTTTAAACACAGCTATACTAACTGCACTAACCACATTCTCTGGCAACAAATTCCAGAGTTTAATTGTGCATTGAGTAAAAAAGAACTTTCTCTGATTAGTTTTAAATGTGCCCCATGCTAACTTCATGGAGTGCCCCCTAGTCTTTCTACTATCCGAAAGAGTAAATAACCGATTCACATCTACCCATTCTAGACCTCTCATGATTTTAAACACCTCTATCATATCCTCCCTCAGTCGTCTCTTCTCCAAGCTGAAATGTCCTAACCTCTTTAGTCTTTCCTCATAGGGGAGTTGTTCCATTCCCCTTATCATTTTGGTAGCCATTCTCTGTACCTTCTCCATCGCAATTATATCTTTTTTGAGATGCGGCAACCAGAATTGTACACAGTATTCAAGGTGCGGTCTCACCATGGAGCAATACAGAGGCATTATGACATTTTCCGTTTTATTCACCATTCCCAACATTCTGTTTGCTTTTTTGACTGCCGCAGCACACTGAACCGACGATTTCAATGTGTTATCCACTATGACACCTAGATCTCTTTCTTGGGTTGTAGCACCTAATATGGAACCCAACATTGTGTAATTATAGCATGGGTTATTTTTCCCTATATGCATCACCTTGCACTTATCCACATTAAATTTCATCTGCCATTTGGATGCCCAATTTTCCAGTCTCACATGGTCTTCCTGCAATTTATCACAATCTTCTTGTGATTTAACTACTCTGAACAATTTTGTGTCATCTGCAAATTTGATTATCTCACTCGTCGTATTTCTTTCCAGATCATTTATAAATATATTGAAAAGTAAGGGTCCCAATACAGATCCCTGAGGCACTCCACTGTCCACTCCCTTCCACTGAGAAAATTGTCCATTTAATCCTTCTCTCTGTTTCCTGTCTTTTAGCCAGTTTGCAATCCATGAAAGGTCATCGCCACCTATCCCATGACTTTTTACTTTTCCTAGAAGCCTCTCATGAGGAACTTTGTCAAACGCCTTCTGAAAATCCAAGTATACTATATATCTACCGGTTCACCTTTATCCACATGTTTATTAACTCCTTCAAAAAAGTGAAGCAGATTTGTGAGGCAAGACTTGCCCTGGGTAAAGCCATGCTGACTTTGTTCCATTAAACCATGTCTTTCTATATGTTCTGTGATTTTGATGTTTAGAACACTTTCCACTATTTTTCCTGGCATTGAAGTCAGGCTAACCGGTCTGTAGTTTCCCGGATCGCCCCTAGAACCCTTTTTAAATATTGGGGTTACATTTGCTATCCTCCAGCCTTCACGTTCAATGGATGATTTTAATGATAAGTTACAAATTTTTACTAATAGGTCTAAAATTTCATTTTTTAGTTTCTTCAGAACTCTGGGGTGTATACCATCCGGTCCGGGTGATTTACTACTCTTCAGTTTGTCAATCAGGCCTACCACATCTTCTAGGTTCACCGTGATTTGATTCAGTCCATCTGAATCATTACCCATGAAAACCTTCTCCATCACGGGTACCTCCCCAACATCCTCTTCAGTAAACACCAAAGCAAAGAAATCATTTAATCTTTCTGCGATGGCCTTATCTTCTCTAAGTGCCCCTTTAACCCCTCGATCATCTAACGGTCCAACTGACTCCCTCACAGACTTTCTGCTTCGGATATATTTTAAAAAGTTTTTACTATGAGTTTTTGCCTCTACAGCCAACTTCTTTTCAAATTCTCTCTTAGCCTGTCTTATCAATGTCTTACATTTAACTTGGCAATCTTTATGCTTTATCCTATTTTCTTCTGTTGGATCCTTCTTCCAATTTTTGAATGAAGATCTTTTGGCTAAAATAGCTTCTTTCACCTCCCCTTTTAACCATGCCGGTAATCGTTTTGCCTTCTTTCCACCTTTCTTAATGTGTGGAATACATCTGGACTGTGCTTCTAGAATGGTATTTTTTAACAATGACCACGCCTCTTGGACATTTTTTACTTTTGTAGCTGCTCCTTTCAGTTTTTTTCTAACAATTTTTCTCATTTTATCAAAGTTTCCCTTTTGAAAGTTTAGCACGAGAGCCTTGGATTTGCACACTGTTCCTCTTCCAGTCATTAAATCAAATTTGATCATATTATGATCACTATTGCCAAGCAGCCCCACCACCGTTACCTCTCTCACAGAGTCCTGTGCTCCACTGAGAATTAGATCTAAAATTGCTCCCTCTCTCGTCTGTTCCTGAACCAATTGCTCCACAAAGCTATCATTTATTCCATCCAGGAACGTTCTCTCTCTAGCATAACCCGATGATACATTTACCCAGTCAATATTGGGGTAATTGAAGTCTCCCTTTATTACCGCACTACCAATTTGGTTAGCTTCCCTAATTTCTCTTAGCATTTCACTGTCCGTCTCACCATCTTGACCAGGTGGATGGTAGTATACCCCTATCACTATAATCTTCCCTGACACACAAGGGATTTCTACCCATAAAGATTCAATTTTGTATTTAGTCTCATGCAGGATGTTTATCCTGTTGGACTCTATGCCATCCCGGACATAAAGCGCCACACCTCCTCCCGAGTGCTCCTCTCTGTCATTGCGATATAATTTGTACCCCGGTAAGCACTGTCCCATTGGTTATCCTCTTTCCACCATGTCTCCGAGATGCCAATTAAGTCTATGTCATCATTCACTGCTATACATTCTAATTCTCCCATCTTACTTCTTAGACTTCTGGCATTAGCATACAAACATTTCAAAGTTTGCTTTTTGTTTCATTCTGCTTTTTAATTGATAGGGATAAGATAGCTCAGGTGAGTTTTTAGTTACAGGCACTTGGACTACTTTTCTAATTATTGAAACCTCACTGTCGGGATGCCCTAATTCTAATGCATCATTAGTATCCTTTAAAGATACCTCTCTCCGAACCATGCGCTGCTGAGCGACTGTAGGCTTTCCCCTTTGTTCTAGTTTAAAAGCTGCTCTATCTCCTTTTTAAAGGTTAGCGCCAGCAGTCTGGTTCCACCCTGGTTAAGGTGGAGCCCATCCCTTCGGAAGAGACTCCCCCTTCCCCAAAAGGTTCCCCAGTTCCTAACAAAACTGAATCCCTCTTCCTTGCACCATCGTCTCATCCACGCATTGAGACTCCTGCCTGCCTCTGGTGACCTGCGCGTGGAACAGGGAGCATTTCAGAGAACGCTACCCTGGAGGTTCTGGATTTAAGCTTTCTACCTAAGAGCCTAAATTTGGCTTCCAGAACCTCCCTCCCACATTTTCCTATGACACAGGACACATTCCTTCTATCGTGGACGACCAGTCTACTATACACATATCCTCACATACTACTCATGTCGCAGATGGTCCAAAAACTGATTCAGGACAGAGCATGGATGATACTCTTACCTCCTGCATGGCTGAGACAGCCTTTGTATGCTTATCTAGTGCAGTATTCCGAGAAACAGCCAATACCTCTAGGTCGGGACCCAGACCTCCTGACTCAGGCAGAGGAATCCCGTCTTCATCCTCTCCATTCGTCTCTACATCTGACTGCTTGGATGTTGAACGTGAAGTTTTAAGGGGCTTGGTTCTCCTGCTGTCCGTTCAAGAGGTAATTATAGCGGCAAGGAAACCATCAACTTGCTGCAACTATTCCTTGAAATGGAAATGCTGCGCAGCATGGTATGCCATAAATGCCATCAGTCCTCTTCTTCACTGAAGGAGTTACTTAACTACTTGCTCCACCTGTCAAAGTCTGGATTAGCAACGTCTTCCATAAAAGTCCATTTAAGTGCTATAGAAGCCTACCATGATAAGGACACTAGTTTCTCCATTTCAGCACATACTCTAATTTCTCGATTTATGAAAGGCCTTCTTCAACTGCATCCTCCCTTAGGGCCAGATTTTTAAAAACCTACGCCCGTAAATCCATGGGATTATGCACGCCAGGCCTATTTTAGAAAGGCCCGGCGATGAGCGTAAAGCCCTGGGACGCATCTAAGTCCCGGGGCTTTGGCAAAGGGGCGGGGCGGTCCAGGGGGCGGGGTGGGGCCAGAGACCTCCGGCACAGCGGCCATTTGCTGCTGTGTCGGAGGATTGCGTGCCAGCCAGGTGCCGGCAGGCGCAGAAGGTAGGACAAAGGTCCGGGGGGGGGGGGGGGGGGGGGCGGGAACGGGGGAAGGCTGCGGGCGTCGGCACATGCAAGTTGCACAATTGTGCATCCCCTTGCACGCGCACGTTATAAAATCAGGCGTCCATGTGTGCGCACCGGCTTCCCATTCAATGGCTTGATTTAAGCCTAATGGATGAACAGTTTGCCATTTAAAAATTGAAGATTGATTTTTGCGGCGCAGGCATAAAGAGACATTACCACCCCTCCTCATAGGAACATGATGGATTATAAAAAAAAAAACGCAGCTGATCAACAGAATGCTGATTTATCCAATGTGATACTAATGGAGAATCCAATTTTTGTGATCTAATGCAGCTCTTATGTTGTATGATAATGGTTATCATATCCTTCTTAGTATGCCCAATATATAATTTATGGCAAGGACAAAGGATAGCATAAACTCTTGTGATGTTTCACATGCATCATACTATGAAGAGTATGCTTAATGGGCAGAAAGGTACGTTGGAACTCACAAATAAACGTTTAACACATTTGGACAAACAGCACATTTACCACATGCATATTGGCCATGTGTTACTAAAGGTTGAATCGACTATGTTACAATCTGACGTATCAACAACAGGTCCCTAAGGTTCCAGCCCCGAGTTTTAGCAAAAACAGGGGCTTGTTCAAAGATGTCATATGACCTAAGAATATTCCAGGGTTTCAAAATATCATCTTGTATTTCTCTAGTACAAGTAGAAAAAGGTATGATGCATATCTGCCGATCAATATGTTTTTTTTGGGAAGTAGTTAGCAACAGCTCGCAATTTGCAAATAGGGCCCTCTTATAAGCTCTTTTAATGATCTTACAAAGATATCCTCTTTGAAAAAATTGATTCTGCATATTAACTTCCTGATATCTAAATTCTTCTACAGTAGAGTAGAGGTGGTGCAGCTGTAAAAACTGCCCAACAGGGATATTCTCTCAAAGCCTTCGTGGATGATGTCATCATTCATAGTTTAGTCCTCATTCAGTGGCTACTTGGCTCTTCTTGTCTTGTATTAATTAAATGGAACATCTCTTGTCACTATCCAGCAATAGTCTGCTAGCATTGATGTGCTACATTTGCCCTGATATTGTTTTTCCATTGCTATAATGTCCTGGTGAAATTGCTTGTCATGCTCATCGCTCACTACTCCAGAGTTTGGTGGAAAAAAAATCAAGATGAGTGCACGGAAAATGTATCTTTAGTGCCATGCTGCAGCCAAGGCTTTGTATGCCTTGATGTGGTTTTCAATCAATTCTTTGTAGTTTTCTGCCTTGTTATTTCCAAGAAAATTTGTTACCACTAACTGGAAGACTTTCCATGCAGTCTTTTTCTTGCCATGTAATGCATGGTTAAATGCATCATCTCAAAGACATTCACGAATCTGGAGGGCCAACAATGACACCTTCCTTTATCTTAGCTTCATTTAACCCTGGAAATTTACCACTGAGGTACTTGAGGACGACTTTGATTTTAAATATGGTCTTGACAAAGTTCTTCATCAGACCCAGTTTGATGGATAAGGGTGGTAACAAAATCTTCCTTGATTCAACAAATGCTGGATGCTGAACACTTTTCCTCCCAGGCCCCAATAACTGTCGGGCCAATGATGCAATATAAGCTTCAGATTGCATCATTCATTGTTGTGCCCAAAGAGCAACTACTGTCCAAACCCAGTGATAGATTTATTCATAGAGTCAGTCAAAGATACATATTAGTCATTTCTGGTTTAATTTGAGATCCTTTCCCTTCTTAGCTCACTTATCCTCCACAATTCCCAAGTCAAAGGTCATATACATATTGACCCCGCAGTATATCTTGAAAACTAAAGCCAATCAACAATTTTAATGTTGCGCCCAGTCGCAGATGGCTGCGACCTTGGCTGCTCACCTCATTTTGCCCTATAGCTCCAATTCTGGCTAAGATGGCCACCTCTGCCTCTGCACGCCGACCTCCCTGGTGTTCCCGGGATGGCGTGGGCGATCCCGGTCGCCATCTTGAATCTGGTGTAACTTAAGGCATGGGCGTGGCCTCCGTCTTATCCACGTCATGGCGAGAACCTCGGGGGCGTCCCTTCCGCATGACATCACTGCCTACGTGTACTTAAGCCTACTGGACTTTCCTACCTACGAGTTAGCAAGGATTCCATCTTGCTCAATTCCTTTCCTCAGAGATGCTTCGCCTCGCTGTTCCTGCGTTCCAGACTGAGTGACTCAGGTACCTGCTCCTCAGGGGCCTTGCTGCATACAGGGCTATTCGCACCTCGGAGAGCCTTCTCTGCGAGTCTCACCTTCTCCAGCTCAGTGAGTACCTCTCACTACTTCTCGGATGACCCTTCAGTATTCCTGCTCCGGGTCTCCGCTACTGCTACCACGATATCTCTACTGCAACACTAAGAAGTGAGTACTAGACCTGATCTTCAACTCGGCTTCTTTCTTGCCGTGCAGATCCTTGGGTCACATCACTCTGCAGACCACTACTGGATCCACGCTGCCTTGTGCCTGCTGCCAACATCTATCTCCGGCCTACCCAGTGCTGCGGACCACTACCGGAGCTACCTCGCACAAGACCTATTTATTTATTTATTTAACAAGAAGCAAGTATTTGCCTGGTTACCCTGCTTTGCAGACCACTACCGGAGAATCCATCTCAGGTCTTCCTACTCCAGGACTGAGACTACAAACTCGCTCCTCAGGTTTCTCTTTGCTGTATAATAAATACCTCTCTGTCTCCTGTATCCATCACTGCTGAGACCCCTCCTGTCGTGGAGAATCCCCACAGGCTCCTCCCTGTGGGTGGAGTCAGCTCTCTCCACGACCCAAAGGTCCACTAACCAAGTTCAAGTATAACATTTAAGCATCATTTTCATTCTCAATGACCCAGATTTATAAAGTTTGACTACATTCATTTCGGAAGCATTTTGGCTGTAGACCAGTGTTACCGCATACATATTTGGCCATGTGTTACTAAGGTTGAATCGACTATGTTACAATCTGACGTTTCAACCAACAGGTCCCTAAAGTTCCGGCCCTGTGCTTTGGCAAAAACAAAGGCTTGTTCAAAGATGTCATATGACCTAAGAATATTCCATTAGAGGTCTAAAACGGTTATATATGAATCGGTTATTTACTCTTTTGGATAACAGAAGGACTAGGGGGCACTCCATGAAGTTAGCAAGTAGCACATTTAAAACTAATCGGAGAAAATTCTCTCTCACTCACCGCACAATTAAGCTTTGGAATTTATTTCCAGAGGATGTGGTTAGTGTAGTTAGTGTAGCTGGGTTTAAAAAAGGTTTGGATAAGTTCTTGGAGAAGTCCATTAACTGCCATTAATCAAGTTGACTTAGGGAATAGCCACTGCTATTACTGGCATCAGTAGCACAGGATCTACTTAGTGTTTGGGTACTTGCCAGGTACTTGTAGCCTGGATTGTCCACTTTTGGAAACAGGATGCTGGGCTAGATGGATCCTTGGTCTGACCCAGTATGGCAATTTCTTATGTTCTTATTACATCTAGGCTCTTGGTGATGACCAAGCATTCCATAGATCCAAAGCGCACATCCACTCCCCTGTTTGGATGGGGAGGAGAATTGTGAGACGGGAATTAATTTTGAATTTCTCCCAAAGTATTATGCATGTTCAGGCTTTTAAAATCTAGGTTGAGTCTAAGTCCTCCGGAAGTAGTGTGAGTAGAATTCCTAGCCAAATTGATGTGGAGGAACTAGTTCTCTCGCCAGCTGTTTGAGAAGCGACTCCCCTCCTGGCAGAATTTTTGTTGCACGAGATGCATCTAGATTGAACACTGAGCAATGAGGAAAGGTTGAAGAGGTTAAGACTCTTCAGCTTGGAGAAAAGATGGCTGAGGGGACATATGATAGAGGTTTATAAAATGAGTGGAATGAAATGAGTAAATATTAATCAGTTGTCTACTCTTTCAAAAAGTACAAAGATTAGGGGATACACAATAAAGTTACTAGGTAATACTAAACTAATAAGAGAAAATATTTTTTTACTCAATGCATATTAAGCTCTGGAATTCACTGCCAGAGGATGTGGTGAAAGCTATTAGTGTAGCTGTGTTTAAAAACGGATTGGAAAAGTTCCTGAAAGAAAAGTCCATAAACCATTATAAAGGTGGAATTGCAGATATCCACTGCTTATTCTTAGTATAAGCAACTTGGAATCTATCTGCTCCTTGGGATCCTGGCGGGTACTTGTGACCTGGATTGGCCACTGTTGGAAACAGGATACCTGGCTTGATGAATCCTTGATCTGACCCAGTATGGCAAGTCTTATGTTCAATGAGAAAGTGTGGGAAGGCAGGAACAATGCTGGGCTGCATAGAGAGAGGAATATCTAATAAGAAAAGGGATGTGATAATTCCCTTCTACAGGTCCTTGGTGAGGCCTCACCTGGAGTTCTGTGTTCAGTTCTGGAGACTGTATCTCATAAAGGACAGAGACAGAATCGAGGCAGTCCAGAGAAGGGCGATCAAAATGGTGGCTGGTCTCCATCAAATGACTTATGAGGAAAGGTTGAAGAACCTGAAAATGTATACCCTGGAGGAGAGGAGCAGCAGTGGTGATATGATACAGACCTTCAGATACTTGAAAGGTTTTTAATGATCCATTATCAACAACAGACCTTTTCCATTGGAAACAATTTAGTAGAACTAGGGGTCACGATTTGAAACTCCAGGGAGGAAGATTTAGAACCAATGTCAGAAAATATTTCTTCACGGAGAGGGTGGTGGATGCCTGGAATGACCTTCCAGAGGAAGTGGTGAAGACTAAAACCGTGAAGGATTTCTAAGGGGTATGGGATAAACACTGTGGATCCCTAAAGGCTAGAGGATGGGAATGAATGAAAAGAGGCATGGGGCTAGTGGGCCTAGAGGTAACCTGCATGGAGCGGCAGTTACTACCCTTAACAAAAACATGGAGTACCCTGCACGTTGCGGCATTTACTACCATGGGAAGCTTGCTGGGTAGCTGGGTGAACCATTTGGTCTTTTTCTGCCGTCACTACTATGTTACTATGTAAACAGTAAGCAGACTCCATAATTTTGAAAACTCAGTGATCTAATGGTGATCTTACCCACTCCTCCAGGCAGTGTTGGATTCTCCCACTTACTGGAAAGGACAGTTGTTGGCAGGGGTGGTTCTATCATGAAGCAGGGTGAGGCAGTGACCTCAGGCAGCAAAATTTATAGTGGATAAAGAGCCCCTTAAAACATCATCATCTTTGCTATTTTGCCTAGAGGAGCTATGTAGTGTGCTCAAGTGGCCCTGGACTTGGAGTTCCTAGGTACATGGGTCCAGGTTGTTGGGAACCCCAGGTCCAGGACCATGCTGTCACAGACCATAGACTAAACACTAGCCTAAGAAATTAGAGTGAATTTTACTCTACACCTTTGACCCAGGAGTTCAATTTCCAGTATTAAAAAACTGGGCTAGGCACTGGGGTGCCCAAGCCAAAGGGACACTGCCTTTGTATCAGACAGCTTCCTACCCACACCATTACTAACCTATGCTTTTGAATGCCTCCTCCTATCATCCCTGCTAGCCAGTTTACAAATGGCGCTGGTGCAGCTGACGTATTTGACCTCAGCCAAACCCCTGCTATTTTAAAATGGCCAGCGGGGGAGAATGTGTGTGACAGTGTGTGTGACAGTGTGTGTGAGTGTTGGAGGGGGCGGGGTCTATGGTCCCAAAGCAGAGCCCTGCTGGCTGAAGTGTCCGAGGCTGGACCAGAAAGCCTATTTTTGAATGGTAGCGTCAATTCACCTTTTCATTTTACTATCATTTTGAGCTCACCTTTTTTAAATGCAAGTTGAAAAAAATATTTTAAAAATATAAATTTTACAGCACTTTCTATTTTATTTTATTTTTTTTACATCACCCTCCGAGACTGAACCAAATTAGGCTCTTCCTTCTAAATAAGCTTGTCTTCTGGTGCATCTTCAGGTTTTTAAGCTGCTGTGTACTTTAAAGAATCAAAAAGTATAGAATCTGGAGCTGGTCATCCCTTGAACTTTACTTCCCCTTAAGAAAGATATGAGCTTTTCCTCGCAGAACTGGTTCTCTGCTTGAAACCCCCAAAAGTGAATCACACAGTAAAGCCTTATCAAAAAAAAAGAAAAGGGAGCCAGGCTACTGTTAGATGTTGAGTCTCTGCTTTTTTTTTTTTTTATTGTTTTTAATTTTTAAAAAACTTTCAAGTGGCTGCACTGCTATTTATATCCTATAAGAAAAGTGCGTTGTTCTGCAGGTTTATCAGGCTGAATTCATGGAAAACAAAGGTGAAGAGAGCCAGATTGTTACTTTGAATGGAGTCTGTCTTATCTCAGAGGCAGATGTAAAAAAAAATGCTCTATAATTTAGCATTTTTTGGTTTTACTTGTATACGGTAAGCAATAGGTATGACAAGATTGCCATTTTAGACACACTGCATAAAAATCGCCCATCAGAAAGGGAACCAGGTTACAGGATGGCAGAATGGGCTCGGCTTCTAACCAGTACACACAGAGCACGATCATTGTTCCTGAAGAGAGGATAACAAGCGTGCACTCCGACAGCAGCAGCTCGGTGTCAAATTGTTAATTTGCTGCCAGGGCCCCTTTTCCTCTCTTGGCAGGGGTCACTCGCACGGGGCTGCTAGCAGCCCTGTGTTTCCTGCTTTAACAGTGCCTATCCCTCGGATGGTATATAAGGCAAAGATATTTCATGCCAGTGTCGTCAGTCGGCGCCTGCTACATATTTTGTAGGCTGAAGTGTCCTGCAGTGCAGGATCCTAATGCCAAGCTTCCTCTGGCTGAAAGGGGGCCATTGCAATTCTGCACAGCTCTAAACCAACCGGACATTCTCTGACCCAAACGTGCTCCAGTTCAACAGATGCAATTTTGTTCTGGCAGCGGAGGTGCAGCTAAAGAATGGGAGAGAGCTAAAAGCCATCGCTAAACCTGAACTGCCACTTAAAAAGAAACAAAAAAAGTTTGGGTGGTTTATTTCCCAGCATCACTAACACCGGCACCGACAGGCAGTCTGCATCGCAGACTTCTCTACTACAAATTTACTAGATATGTAAATCTGACAGGTCTATGGCAGATCTCCTTCTTTCACATCCTCCCCCTGCATGCAATAGGTTATCTGTTTGTGTAATGATTGTCTGGTTTATTGTACATCGCTTTGGGCGATTTTCACCTGCAAAGCGGTTAAGAAATGATGTTAAGTAAATAACAGGCAGTTGTTTGTTCGGGTGCTTCCGCCCTGGTACTGCTGCATGCGCAGGCCTCACTGCGTGCCTACTGATTCTCCCGACGTGTGGTGCTCCCTTTCTTCACCGCACTCGACTCTGTGCAGTCTACTCCCGGCGCAGCCCTCCCCGTCGCACCTACTGACTTCTCCTGGCACGTACTGCTCCCTCCTCTCCATGCATATCGACTCCTCCTCACTCACTCTGGGGCCGATGCAATAAATTTGCATAGAAAGCGGGCGCTGAATAGTCAGTGCCCGCTTTTTTAATGCGCCCCAGGCGCCCCCGGGGGGGGGGCGCCATGCAATATTTAAATTAGGGGGTTGCGCGGCATCGCCGGTCCGCCGGTTAGGAAAACAGACGCCAAGTTTATTGGCGTCTGTTTTCCTAAATGCCGCACAGCCATTCAAGCATATTTCCTGCACCCGACTGCCAGTGTTTTTTTGGGGGGGTTCTGTTCGTTAAGTTTGTTTTTCCTCCTACTTAATATCGCAACGATATTAAGTAGGAGGCAGTACAGAAAAGCAGTTTTTTCTGCTTTTCTGTGCTGGTTTAAGGAGCGCTCAGCAATTAACGCTGAGCGCACTGTACTGCTTCGGCCCCTCTGTGCGCTAGGAGTCAGGGACGCGGCCTACAAGTGGAGAGGACCACGTCTGCCTGCGCGGGATGTTTCGCCTACTTTACTTGAATGGGTCTCTCTGTCACTCTACATTCTTCTTTCGGTGGTGGTAAGTGGGCTGGGGAGCGCGAGAGAAGCAAAATAAACCATAAAGGCATGGCAGATTTTTGTCAGGTACATGCTACCGTATAAATCAACAACAAGAATTACAAGCAGCGTATCCGGTTTCAAGAGAGAACTAAACTGGCAAATTCTGGCATTCTGCACGGTGCCTCGCACATCCCTTAGCTTTAACTGTACACAGGGTGACCCAGTGGTTTGCACCTCCAGTCCACATAATGCCAAACAGGTTATCCATGCTGGATAAGGGTGAGATGTATGCAGGCATAATCGGGCTAACCTGAAACCCAGACCTGTTTGAGACTGGGAGAGGCAGGAGGACCTCTGAAGAGAACCACTGGGCTATCACCATCTCTGTACCGTACAATAAAATCAAATGAGAGTTTTGTGCTCGGTAGCTAGGGCTGGGGTCTGTAACTATTCCAAACCTACAAAGTCTATTAATAAACTTGTGGCAGCGTGGGGCTGCGATCTGCTGACGAGACAGCCTCGACAAGGCAGGAGCAAAAGCTGTGATGCTAGGAACATTCTTTTGGGGTTTTCAGTTCACAGATCTGTTAATCCACCCCGTGGACATAGGGACAGATGGCACCCGTACAGCATCAGCAGCCGGTTTATTATTTCATCATACAAAAGCAGACCCCCCAATCCCGTCTCTTCAGGACTTGTGCTGCGGATCACGAGCATACGCTGCAGGTTCTTCCAAGACAGAACGGTGCAGTGCTGTGCGATGCAACCCCTATGGGAGCCAACGGTCCCTTTCTGAGCAGGCGTGATTTAAAGGAAGCCCAGCTGCTTCACACCTCGGACAGGGGAGAGAGCTGTGGGGCACAATCATGCCAAGCAAGATCCTGCTAGAGCTCACGCTGGTACCTTTTTACTGCACTTCCCGCGTAACCGTCGGCTGAGCTCTGCGATACAGGCCAAGGACAAAGAAAGTTCAGACAAGGAGGTAGTGGTGGTGGTGGACATCGTACACACTCAGATCCAAATCTGTTTTCAATTGCAAGTAGGATTTTAAACAAACTGAGACTGCGCCCCGCCTGCCACTAACACAACAGCTTCACCAGCCTTCTTAACACCCCCCCCCCGACAGAGCCTTCTCTTTAAAGAAGAAAACACCCTTTGGGGGCGAGCTGTGGATTTTATATACTGAAAAGTTTTGACACTTTTGATTGTGCAGTTAAATGGAAGGGTTGTCGAGGAAGTCTGGTCTTTACGAACCCTATAGAGAGGGTAAGAGGCCCGGAACTGCTAAGGTCAGATTCTGCCACCAGAAAGGCCCTGCAAGAAATGCACAGATAGGGGCGTGCTCTTATTATTAGTTACATTATTTATATACTGAATGCTCACATGTACTGCAGCAACAAGGTAAAAAAAACAAACATACAGAATGCATAAAGAATAAAAAAAAAACAGAACAAACATTTGAAATGACAAAGATACACCATTACATAGCTGACCTTTAAATTAGTATTCAATTTGCTCTTCATAAGTGCTGCCTTTAGAGTTTACAAAACTTACTAATAGAGAGACTAACTCAATGAATCATCATCGGAAGAAAAAGGTAAGAGGATTTTTCCCAGAGTTCTCTTCGCCAAACGCCTTCTCATAAAGCCAGGTCTTAAGTGCCCTTTTAAATGTTTTACCTTCGAGGGTGGTCCTCGGGCAGCACGTTCCACGTTAGAGGGTCAGCTAGCGGAAAGGCGCGCTCCCTTACTTCTCCTAACTGTGCAGGATGTCCGTAATGCGCGCTGGGAGTATAAAGATTTGTCAAATCGATCCTAACCAAGGGAAGGTGAAATAATGTGTGTGTGTGTGTGTGGGCCGGGAGTGGCAGGGGGTTAAGGGGTTTAGGAAGTGGAAAGAAAGCACACGGGGGTCATGGGCGTTTGTGAACTACAGTAGAAAGGTAGCAGTTTGAAACCAGTTTGACTAGTAGGCAAGAAGTCAATGTTGATAACCTGCCCTCCAAAACAATCTTCTCCCTTGCCTGCCCCGGCACTCATAAACCAGCAAAGACCTGTACAGTAAGGCTGACCAGTGCTGATCCTGTAACCAACACTGCAAAGCTATGCCTGGAACATTTTGAAGTGAAGGTAACAAGAACGAAGGTGGTCATACAGCTTGGCACCAATGAAATATACTGAAGAAAGGGATTTTTGGGGGGGTTTTTTGGCAGACATGGCAGGCCAGTTAGCATTATCCACCAGTTCCTTCAGAAAGTCTTTGCATTCACCTCCTATGCCATTCCTCGGCGCACACCTAACCGGTCAGGTTTTCAGGATGTCCACAATCAATATGCCTAAGATAGATTTGCATACAACGGAGGCAGTGCATGCATATCTCTCTCATTACTGGTTAGGTATGCCCCAAAGCCTGAGTTGAGAAGCACTGCTACAGGCAACAGGATCCAGCTAAGAAAAACAGTAAGCGATGATGTCCTGGGGAACCTGGAATTTCTCACATCAGTAAAAGCCCATTCTGAGAGCAGTGCTTCCGAATCTTTTCCTCAAAATTCAGCAAAGCATGGAATTTGCAAATGCCACCATTTCAACAGACTTTTACTACTGTGCAGTCATCAGCGACATCGCTGGCTATCAGAATGGCTCCCTCAACGCTCACTGCACCGCATTACACTAAAAACGTGCAAACAGAAATTAAATTATTTTTTTAATTTGATGACACAGTTAAGTCATGTTGAGTTATTAAGACCAAGGGTTCATTGATCACAGCATCCTGTGTCCAACAGTGGCAAGTCCGGTCACCTGGAAGTTTCCGACAAATCCCAAAATAAAAGAGTCAGTTTCATGTTGCTCTATCAAAAAGAAACCAACATCCATCTGGCTAATAATTCTATACAGACCTGTCCTTCAGAAACATATCCAAATCTTTTTAAAAATTCAGTTAGACCACTAGGCCTTAACCACATTTTCTGGCAACAAGCACCATAGTTTAATTATGGGCTGACTGGAAAAAAAAACAATGTATGCCACTATGATACGAAGCTGGGGCAGTTTACTTTTAATAATGCAATTCACTACCAGAAAAAAAAAACTCTCCAGTCTGCAGCATCGCCAGAAAAGAAACAAGCCTCACATGGAAATAAAACTGCAGCCGCGAGACAGGGCACACAGATCAAATAACCTGATGGTGAGGTGCTATTCTCAGGTGACAGTCTCTAGTCATTTTTTTATGGCTGGAACAGGAACTAAAATTTCTTTCCTCATCATAAAAATCGGCAACATGCATTTCTAAATCTGCAAGAACTGCTTTTCTTTTTTTGTTTCCACAATCTCATTTTAAACGCAACTAAAGCAGAAAGGATTTAAAAATGGCACCAATTTTGTACTGGTTCAGAGCAGACGGCACGCAGCGAAGCAATCATGAGAACAATTCTTCCAAATGTCACGTCTGCTTTGAAAAATGAATTTTACCCAGTCTTAAAACACAAGGAGGATTTTAGGTAGAGTAAAAAAAAAACCCCCAAAAAAACAAAGCTTGCCTTGCAGGACAACCCAAACTGAAACCCTGTTTGGTTTCGTATGCAGCATCCAGAGAAAGATGCGCTGTCAAAGTTAGCTGAATGTGAATCTGAAAGAGTTTATCAATGTTGCGAAGCAGCAAAGCCATGCAAATCGAAGCAGCAAGACTGGCCGTCCTGCCCAGGCTCTTGATTCACTGCCTCTTTGCTGCAGCACAGCAGCTGCAAACAAATCTCTGTAGCAGGGGCCTCTCGAGGTCTCTTGCAGCCACATTCTTCTAAGATTCCAATGCTTTAAATTCTCATTAAAAAAAAAAAAAAAAGGTAATAAAGACATCCAAAAGACCAAAATAAAATTTGCAAGGCATAATTAAATAGGTGGCAAACAAGGGACCTTGGTTTCCAGTCATTTTATTGTATTTTGCCTGGGAATTTCAATGTTATATAACAAAAAAAGTTGGTGGAAAAAAGGACTTTACTATAAACACACCGGAGATAAGTCAGCGGAAAGTCATTTTTCCACCAATTTCTTTTTTGTTCAAACACAAGTTCCCTGACAAAATAAAATAAAAACTGAACACGTAGGTCCCTCGCTATCTTTCAGACCTTCACAAAATTACTGATTTACCAAACCCAAGAATATTCTTCATCTGTCAAATTCACTGTACAGGAGCGGAGGCTTACAGGCTTTGCGCCCATACAGCGAACTGGACAGCTGGACCAATTCTCATCTGCTTTCATACAGACGCAGCCAACAGGCAATTGTATAATTAGGAGGAGGCTTAACAATTTAAAAAGATACATATTTTAGTTTAGCTGATAAATGTTTTGCCATCAACAAGCTTTCATTCGCTAGCGTCTTACTTAATGTGAACATGCTGGCGCTTTATAATTCTTCCTTTCCTGCTTTGTGAATGAAGGGAGCCACACACCCATATGTCCAACAGGTGAGCGTCTGCTCCATCTCTGAACAGATACTTGTAAAGGCTTCTCCACACATTCAGAACACACAAAGGACCGGGAGTAACATGGATTACAGTGGGTACTGGCACGATGATGCCTATGAATCAGAGACATATCCCCGAAAAAGATTCCAATAAAGAATGCCTTCACGGCGCTGGAAATAGAAGATGTTCCCGAAAAGACATCTGACATGGTGGGAGTTGAACGACACTCAAGGCGGGGGCAGCGTCAACAGATTCCAAAAGAGCAGGGCGCTCCTTCTGGTGGGAAGCTCATTCATCAGAGGCATTAACTCGAAGACACAAATGTAGGCAAATAAAAGGTCAAAGGCCTAACAGGATCCTTGGCTGGCAGTGATTCTGCCAATATTCTTAGAATTACAGAAGCAGAAAGAAGGGAATGTGAAGTTGGTATATAATGGGGTAGCCCTCCTGCTAGCCCTCCAGACCCATCAAGGGCTGAGATGTGAACCACTTGGAACACTGTCCAATTGGCGCTGCCTGATCTGCGAGCAGATCTGGCTCCAGGTGGCAGCTGATGCAAGGTGGCGGTGCGAGAACCAAGGGAGCCGTAGTAATCAGTCAGGCGGAGTCCATTCGTACAGAAGAAATACCAGGCCAAGGTCGGGGCAGACCCCAAGCAGAATAAGGTCAAAACCAGTCTGGGTTAAAGCAAAGCAGACGTAAAAAGAAGCAAGTACTCCGGTACAGGAATAACAGGACCTGCTGCTCAGGCAGTTGTCGAAGGGAACTGGGCTTCCTTAAATACTTTAAACAGTGCTAATGACATCAAGATGGGCCACAGGATTTCCTGCCTTCAGGCCCTATAAAGCTCAATAATTCCTGGGCATGCTCCCAGTCAGCTATAGGATGCGGGGCAGAGCCAGGATGCCGGTAGCCACGCTGGAAGGCCCCATTGGAATGCAAGACAACCCACTGGAGCTGAGACAGAGAGGTACCGAGGACTGGCCATAGTGCAAGCCGCTAGGGTTGGGGACACGTAACATATATAGTCCACTTGAGGACTACTGACCTGACAAGCGGTCAGCACAGTAGGTAGTATACATCTACTACAGTAGCACTGTAGAAATGGGCAGTAGTAGTAGGAGTACAAGAACAGCTGAAAAAACTAGAGCAGGAACTTGGGCAATTTCTGAGGTATTTAACTATTAATGGTAAAGGGGAAGGACAAGCTTTTCACATCAGCAGCTTCAACACGAACTACTGTAACGAAGAGGCTGAAGGTGTACATGGAATAATAAAAGACTATATATCAGGTGAGGTTCAGATCTTAAGTAGTTTAAACTAGAAGAGGAGATGTAGATGGATATTGATTGGATTGGCCTTCGGCAATACAAATAGTGGAGAAACACACGAAAGCAAGAGCTCACGAGTATAAGTGCTGTAACAGGGAAGACAAGGGAAGCAAGGAGGAGGCTATACAGAGAGAGGACAAAGCACATAGAGCTATTTGGAAGACACTGAGCACAAATGATCGTAGGTGCAGGTAATAAAATTCCAGATGGCAGAGGCACAGCGACATACTGATTCAGTGAGCACGAGGACCAGTAGACAACCACAAAGAGCAGCAAAATGTGCAGGAAAGACAGGGTACGCAGAATATGGGGTGCAGTAGCACTTTACATAAACAATAACATTGAAACAACTGACATGCAGCAGGTATGGAGCAAGGAGGTGGTGCCGAGGATCATCTTGGAAAGGGGGATAGTGTGTCCATCTTCACCAGAGTTCTCAACAGACATCCGGTACAGGCTGAAGAGCCGGACAGAGATCCAATCGATGACACGCACAAGTGGCAACAAAAGTGGAGGGGTTACTGCTGGGAGATGGAGCATCCCATCCCCAGAAGCACTTAGAAGTGAGAGACTCCAGGGCACGCCTCAGACAAATGGTAACAGAACCCACAATAGAGGGGACCTGGTACTTAGAAATGGGGAAAGTGTTTCTAATCTCCAGGTCGGTGGTCAGATGAACACCAGTGATCATCAGACAGATTGGTTTAATGTAAGAGCAAAGACAGAGAGGGGTTCACACAAAGGTCGGAGTGCTGGACTTCCAGGTTACCTACTTTGTTACAATGGAGGAGGAGTACCTTAAGGGGGCACTGGCAAGGTGGAAACAATCATTACCTAATAAAACAGAAAGCTAAACTAAAAGGAGTTACAGTAGAAGCTACAAGTCTTGTTATTGGGAAAATAAAAGTTAAGAGGGAAAGGAGACCAACATATTTTTCAAAGAAGGTGGCAGAAAAAGTAAGAACAAAAATGAACATTCAAAAGGTACAAGGGAATGCAGAATGAAGACAGGAAAGAATATCTGGAAAGGCTGAGAGAAGTAGGGAAGGTAGTCAAGATGGCAAAGATACAAGCGGAAGCAAAGAGACAGCTAAGGCGGTAAAGCGAGAGAACAAGATGATGTATCCTAGATCAGGGCTTCCCAAACTGTGGATCGGCACCCCAAATGGGATCACCAAACTTTTAGCTGGAGTCACAGGTGCCTCGAATGTCAGCACTCTTCATGTGCCAGCAGCATGAGTAGTGGCAATCAGCATCAGGCCTGTGAGTGAGCACATGCTCACAGGTCCTGCAGTGGCCCTTCCCCTGCAGAGGTTTCTGGGTAACAGAAAGTCCTGCACGAGGAGGGATCAAGGCCATTGGAGGCCTGTGAGCTTGCACTAGCCCACAGGCCCCATTCTGATTTCCATTAGTAATTCTTGGGTCCATCCATGAGGGGGCAGGTAGAGACTGCCACTGCTCCTTTCTCCTCTGCCACCACTGAATCCACCTGGAGTAAACTGTTGCCTGTCCTGTGTTCCCACCAGTTGCCATTCACCTTTGGCCCATGGCCCAAAGGAAAATGTTGCAATTGACCCTGGCCAAGGCGATGTTTGGATAAGGGGCTGTTTGAAGGAATGGATGAGAAGCAGAAAAGGTTTGAAGGTTAGATTTTAAAGTGAAGAGGGATTGGCTGTGGAGGGTGAGGGGGGGGGGGGCCAAATGACAGAATATGATCAAATAGGGGATGAATGAGGAGGTGATGCTAGGAGATGATAGCAGGGATGGGGATAAGAGTGAGGAGGGAATGGGATGACAGAGAATCAGCTGGGAGTTATAAGATATGCTTGGGAGAAAGAGAGGATCAACAGTGGGGATGCGAAAAGGGCTGGAGAAACTGGAGAAGTGAGAGGAGCGGAGGTTGAAAGAGTAGGTTCACTGTGGAGAGAAAGTCCTCTGCAGGGGATGGAAGTCGAGAGGGGGAATTAGTTGGAGTGCATGGAGGGTTGGGAGGCGTGATTGTTAGAGGGGGATTGCACCCCTGCAAAATTTGTTTTGGTCATTCTCTGGGGTCATGCACATCTTCAAGCACTAAAATGGGGCCACATTGATGAAAAGTTTGGAAATCCCTGTCCAACAAGCCAATACAGTAAAGTGCGCAGGAGATTCAGTATTTAAATTAAGCCCGGCGGTAAAAACAGGCAAAAGGAGGCGCTAGGGACACTAACGCGTCCCTAGCGCCTCCTTTTTGACAGTAGTGGCGGCTGTCAGTGGGTTTGATAGCTGACGCTCAATTTTGCCTGCGTCTGTTCTCGAGCCCGCTGACAGCCAAGGGCTCGGAAACTGGACGCCGGCAAAATTGAGCGTCCGGTTTTCGACCCGACAGCCGTGAGCCGAATTCAAATTTATTTATTTTTTTACTTTTCGAAACTTTCAGGACCTCCGACTTAATATCGCTATGATATTAAGTCAGAGGGTGAACAGAAAAGCAGTTTTTACTGCTTTTCTGTGCACTTTCCCAGTGCCCGAAGAAATTAGCGCCTACCTTTGGGTAGGCGCTAATTTCTTAAAGTAAAATGTGCGGCTTGGCTGCACATTTTACTTAGTGAATCGCGCGGGAATACCTAATAGGGCCGTCAACATGCACTTGCATGTTGAGGGCGCTATTAGGTTCGGCGGGTTGGACGCGCATTTTCCGCCCCTTACTGAATAAGGGGTAAGGGAAAACGCACGTCCAGTGGCAGGTCCAGTGTACTGTATCGGTCTGCTAGATATTAAGGGAGCTCAGAGAACTTCTGGCAGGTCTGCAGATGAAGATTTTTAAAAGCGGTAATCTGGAGGAGTTTAGAAATCACAGGCTAATTAGCCTCACTGCAGTGATGGGAAAATTAAGGAAGGAAGAGAGAAGTTATCTTGAATCTGGAGGTTTTACCAAAGTGAGATCCTATAAGACAGAGCTGATCAATTTCTTTGCTTGGATGACCAGAGAATTAGATCATGGAAGTTCACCTCATGTGGTATTCTTGGATTTTATGACTCCTTCTGATACTGTCCCACACAGGAGGCTCAAACTGAGCAGCATGGAGCTGGGCCTCAAGGTGGTGGTCTGCCTTAGAAAATGGTTGAGGGAAAGGCAACAGAGGGTGGCAATAAATGCAATTCCCTCCACGGAAAGAAGGGCGATTAGCGGAGTGCCTCAGAGATGTGTCCTGGGATCAATTTTGTTTAATATTTTCATGAGTGACACAGAGGCGGGCTTAGTGGGAAAAGTCTGACACAACAAACTGCAATGACGTGGACATCACTGAGGGAGTAAGCCTAGTGAGAAACAATCAAGTGCTTCGTACTTAAGAATTTATGCAAAATGGTGAAAAAACGTGCAATTGAGGTACAGAAATCCAAGGGAGGAATACAGAGTGGGGTGCGAGATACTGATGTGCAGCAGCCCTGGAGAGAGACCTCAGGGGATCATGTCTAAACAGACAGATGCTGGGGTGCATAGAGAGGCATCACTGTTGATAAAAGGACAAGCTAATGCCTCTGTACAGGTCATTGATGAGACCATGCCTGGAGGCCGAGTATCCAATTGGATGAGTATCCAATTCTGGAGGCCGTACCTCTGAAAAGACAGAGACTAAGGCTTCCAACAATGATATAGGGTCTGCATCAAAAGCCAAATGAGAAAAAAAAACTTAATGGCCAAAATATGCATACCCAAGAAACTAGAAAAGCCAGAGAAAAAATATGAAAGACATATTCAAATACTTCCAAGGCATGAATGTACAAAAAGTAAATCTTTTTCAGACAGAAGAATCCTCTTGAACAAGAGCTCACAGTATGAGGCCTAAGAGTGTAGATTTAGGAGTAACAGAAAATATTTCTTCGTAGAAATAGTGGTGGATGAATTGAACAGCCCCCCCAATGGTGAATAGGAGAATCAAGGAACGCTCAGGAAAAGCACAGAGGATCCCAAGTGGTGAAGAGATAGCAAGCGATACACTGGAGTCTGTGGTATTGTGCCAAGAATGAAATTCGCCAGATTAGGGTCCTCCTTACCTGCTAAATCCCCACCCACCAAAACCAGGTATGAGCACAAAGCAGCAAGATCTCTCCGCTCTGTGACCTGAACCTCCACCCAACCCCCTTATAGCAGATCACGATTAACCTGCACCCCTGCTCGGAACTGCAGAGCTCAAATAAGAAAAAGAAAAAGGAAAAGGAAAAAAAAAAAAAAAAAGGGTCAAACCAGGAAAAGTTTTCAGGCCAGACTGTTTTGTTTCTGACTCCTTCGATGTCAGCTCTGGCTCTCTGGGGGAAAGTTTGCCCAGAGATGCCCCTTTCTGGCAGCTCTTCTGCATCCCTCCACCCTCCCTCCACCTTGAGCCGGACTCGCTCACCTCTTCCACCTCGATCTCGCTGTAGTTGATTTCTTCGAAGTGGAGGACGGGCGGCGTTTCGATCATTTCCGCGGCCGGGGCGGACATTCCTCTTCCTCCTCGGGCTTGCGGGGCCGGCGGCGGGACTCGGCCGCTAGCCCGGGAAAGGGGGGGGGGGGGGGGCACGCAGGCCGGTCAAGGCCGCGGCCGAGCCTCGCACGCTGCACGGGCTCCGGCCCTGCCCGCCCTCCGCATCCGATCTAGGCGAGGCCCGGCGGCCCGGGCTTTCCCTCTAGGCCGCCCGCCCGCTCCCGGGGAAGTGAGGCTGCTCAGAGCCGGCCCGGGGCTGCCGCTGACATGGCCTGGGGTGGGGGGGAGGAGGGGGCGCTAAGGCCGGCGGAACGCTGCCATGGTGGAGCCTCTCCGCTGCCTCTCTCCGCCCCTTCTGCTTTCCCCTCCTCCTCCTCCTCCTCCTCCACCACCGGTCCGTCCGCGGCCGGCAGAGGGAGCCGCTCACACGGTGCCGGAGGGCCCGGCTCGGCCTCCTCAGCCTTCAGCCAGCAGGGAGGGAGTTTTCACAATACAGGGTTTCACCTTTCGCGATTTATACCTAATAAATATATGCATGTATTTATTTATACCATATACATTTTTTTTCATATACAAAAGACAATCTCTTTAAAAAAAAAAAAAAATCAGTAATGCAAAACTCAGCAGAGCAGGTGGAATCCATCCTGGTTTTTGCTCCATTGCATGCATGAAGTTGTAGTTTTGATTTTTGCCATGGAGTTTCCCTGGCTGCTTTTTAGTGCCGAGAGTGCAGTTTTGAAACTGGATACAGGGCTTGCCATCCGCGATTGAAAATGCATTTTTAAAGGGAACCTCCTTGTCAGAGTTTCCTTTTATATATACGTCAGAGGAGGGATAGCAGGTGCTTTGTATCCACATTTATTTATTTTTTTAATTTATATTCTGCTTTTCAGGCACTTCACATTCTTAAAAAGGTGCAAAAAGTATCTAGCGTGGTGATTTCAGCATGAAATCCCTGCATGTACTTTACTGGCTTTGCTCCAACTGTACCCCCTAGCACCACCCACTTCTGAGATGGGTATAAATTTGCAGGCTGTCACCCACTATGTGCATATACCTTTAGCCGTGTTCACTGGGGGAAGAGAGCAATAATTAAACCTCATTTTTATGTAGGTAAATACAAGTTAACCCATGTAAAAACTTTTGAATATTGCCCTCTTGGGTAAGAGGTGAAGTACGTAAATACTTAAGTGCTCTGGCGCGCGCTGAGGTCCCCTGTCATGTGTGGGTGACGTGTAAGCTATAAAATAGGATCAAGCCATTTTTGAGGCTTTTTAGGTATCAACGTTCCACAAGTGGAACATGTTTTAAAATAATTTGAATAACTCCAAAGCTAAAGAAAAGCAATTTTTCAACCATTTAGTTTGAGAGTATTAAACTTGAAAAATCTAAATAAAAACATTCAATATTCCTAGCTGAATACTCTTAGAAATATGAATATGCAAAGTAGGTCAAAAACTGAATGTTTTACCTAGTTTGACCTTTTGACCTTTTGGTATGATATTGAGCGTAAATAAAGATTTTTTGTGATATATTCAAGTTCCCAAGGGTTTTCTGATCATTTTGGTATAAATCTTTCTTTTATTTATTTATTTTTATTTATTTAGAGATTCTTATATACCGCGGTACGTATAGTTATACATCACCTCGGTTTACAGTAAACATTAATTTTAGCAACAGGCTTTACATTAAACAGTTTATACAATAATTAAACAGTAAAGTAAATATAAGTTAGTAACAACTTTACATATAACAGTTTATAGAGTAAGTAAACAATTCGCAGCTTAGGGCTTTAAATGAATAATGTTTCCATAGACCCAGATGTAATTATTGTAACTATAATCAACCATGTATGTTTAATTTAAGTAATTAAACGAGAGAGTGACTTAAGCCATTAATCTGTTGGAGGCAACATTAAAGTAAGTTCAAGTTGATTCACAGAAATTGTAAACATGGGAAGGAAGGGGAAAGGGGAGCAGTGGGAATCTCAGGGTAAAACAAACATAGTGAGTGTGAAGAACATGATCAGGACATGGGTCAAGTGAGAAATAATACAAGGAAACTGAATTTTAAAGGTAGTCCTTGATCATTGATAGAAAGCCTGTTCAAACAACCATGTTTTGAGGTTTTGTTTGAAAGTTTTGTGGCAGGCTTCGAGACGCAAGTCCAAGGGCATATTGTTCCAGATGTTAATACCAGCAATAGAAAAAGACCGTTCTCTTGTGGAAACGTGTTTGATGTGTTTGAGTGAATGAGAGGTTAGTAGGTAAGATACAACTTGATCAGCACCAATTTATTTTTTGCATGTTCCACATGTGGAACGTTGGTATCTCTGTGGTCCAAAATATAAACATTTTTGAAAAATCAATAAAAATGCAAAAAAAGGTTCACAAATATCAAAAAAAGGTAAAATACATATAATCCCATGCTCTCTCTCATGCATACACACTCACAGGCTTCTCACTCCCATACACTATATCAGGGATCTTTACTCTCTCCTGGGTCTCTATCTCAGGCTGCGAGGAATGAGCACAACAGGCTTGCGTCGGTCGTGCTCTGCGAAGGCCCTGCTCAGACGTCCTCTTCTCGGGCCGCGCTATCAAATTTTATTACTTATTTCCTAATTTGGAATATAATGAAAACTCAGAAGTACTTGACTCTTGAAGAAGCAGTTGAACAAGTTTTGGCTGATTCTGAAGCTGCAGAAGATGATATTGTGATTCTACCACCATCAGATAATTTAGAAAACTCAGATATCGAAGATATCAATGATGAAGACCTAGCACCAGAAGTTCCAGCAGATGTGTGCGGAGAAGTGGAAGTTGCAGTTGAGTCACGCGATAAGGAAGTGGATGAGGATGATGAATTGCTATCAACCTATTGTCAAGAATCACGAGATGCCAAACGTAAACGAAAACCAGAGAAGCCAAAGCCAAGATGGATCAAGACAGATGATTTCAAGACCAAAATGGAAGAGCATGCCCCATCAAAGTTGGCTGATATTCATCCAGATCTTCTTCAAAAGACACCATTTGAACTTTTTACAGAAATTATGGGAGAAGATTATTTAGAAGAATTAGCATACATGACAAATCTATATGCCAGGCAGAAATTGGCAAGCATCGACACAAATGCTGACGAAATCACTCGTTTCTTCGGAATCCTCTTGTTCAGTGGCTATCACCATGTTCCAAAAGAAAAGCATGACTGGTCAACAGCAGAAGATTTGAGCAACCACATTGTGCCGAAAATCATGTCAAGAAAAGTGTTGGCAAATTGCAACTACCACCTGGAAAAGCTGTAAACGTTGAGCCATTTTATACCCATTTATCTGCTCAACTTTTGAAGACTTAAGGTGCTTTTAGTGAAAGCCTGAGCATTGATGAATCGATGGTACCATATTATGGCCATCATAGCTGCAAAATGTTCATTCGAGGCAAACCAATTCGATTTGGATACAAAATATGGATGATGTACAGTCCAGATGGTTTTCCATTTTCGATGCAGATTTATGCAGGTGCCAAACATCAGCCAGAAGAATCAGGTGCTGATAAAGCTGAAAAAGTACCACTTGGTACAAGAGTAATTTAGGATTTGATCTCAGTCATTCAAGAGCCAAGAAATCATTGTTTTTTCTTTGATAATTTCTTCACATCATACAACTTGATGGTCGAATGGAAAGAAAAGGGATTTTGGGCAATTGGCACTGTCAGAGAACACAGTACTGGGAAATGACCCCTAATGGCACCTAAAAACTTCGTTAGAAAGATCGTGGGGAATTTGATTATTGTGGTGATGGAGACATCATCTGTGTCTGCTGGAATGACAGCAGTGTGCTCACAGTCATGTCCAACTGGATGAAGTCATTTCCACTTCAAAATGCCAGCTGCTAGTCTCTCAAAGAAAAGAAAAAAGTTCTAATAAAGCAGCCAAAAATCATCGGTGCTTACAATCAAGGCATGGGTGGTGTTGATCTACTTGACTGGCTTTTAGCAGCTTACCGCCCAACACTTCACTCCAAAAAGTGGTGGTGGAATTTATTTTCAAATGGCTTGAACATGGCTGTTGTGGCAGGTTGGAAAATTCACTGCCATCTACTGGGAAAAGAAGCAATGAGTCACTTGGACTTCCTACGTGAAGTATCTACCGTAGCAATGAAATGTGGCCTTTCAAGCTACCGCATATGGAAAGGAGGTCCTACAGCATCCATAAGCGCCGATGTAAAGGCATCACAGCCTTCTTGTCCTCAACTTCCCAAGGCCGATGTCTTGTCTGCTCCAAAAATACAAAAAAGTGATGTGAATTTTGTGGTAAACATTTACATGAAAAATGTTTTCCAGATTATCATGCTTGATTTTTTCTTATTTTTTTGAGTAATTTTCATTTTTATGTATGATATTTGCTGTAGCATTGCAGTATGTTACAAGAATTACCTAAAATAAAAATTTTTAAAAAAGTAAATTTTGACCCCTGTTGATCCCAACGTTCCACTAGTGGACCTGGTTTTTCTCGAAAACCCATAGTCAGATTTCCTTGCGAATATTTTTATACCATATTTGGGTCTAGTTAACTAAAATATGTAAAAAGGGGCATCAGGAAATAATTCCTTCAATGAACCGGATCTAAAAGGTAGTGTAGGCTATCAAAACTAGCAGGCCGATGCAGTACAGTGCGCTCCGGCAATTGGACGTGCGTTTGACGCGCTAGCGTTACCCCTTATTCAGTAAGGGGTCGAAAACGCGCGTCCAACCCCCCCCCCCCCCGAACCTAATAGCGCCCGCAACATGCAAATGCATGTTGATGGCCCTATTAGGTATTCCCGCGTGATTTAGAAAGGAAAATGTGCAGCCAAGTCGCACCAGACTTGACTGCGACCAGAAAAGTGCACAGAAAAGCAGTAAAGACTGCTTTTCTGTGCACACTCCGACTTAATATAATGGCGATATTAAGTCAGAGGTCCCGAAAGTTACAAAAAGTTTAAAAAAAAAAAAATTTGAAGTCGGCCCGCGGCTCACGGGTTGAAAACCGGACGCTCGATTTTGCCAGCGTCCGGTTTCCGAACCTGTGGCTGTCAGCTAGTTTGAGAACCGACGCCGGTAAAATTGAGCGTCGGCTGTCAAACCTGCTGAAAGCCGCCGCACCTGTCCAAAAAGAGGCGCTAGGGACGCGCTAGTGTCCCTAACGCCTCTTTTTACCTCTTTTTAACGCCGGCCCTAATTTGAATACTGAATCGCGCGCACAGGAGAGTGGCCTGTGCGCGCGCCGGGAGAGAGGGCGTTCGCCCGCTCTCCCGCGGACTTTACTGTATCGGCCCGTAGGAGGGGTTGGAGGACTTAGCTGTTAATTGGACAAACTGGTGAACAAACTGATAAACTGGGAGTGGTGTGGATGTGCGTCCCTTTTAAAATCCTCCAACCTTCGTGGTAGAAGAAGGATTTGTGCACCCATGCACATGCCCACCTAAATTTAGGTATGCTCCCAGGCTATTTTATGACATACACACATATACACGTGCACGTTATAAAATAATCGCATCCCTGGGTGCGGGCCGACTCTCCCAGTTTGAAAGTTACCATCCCTGTGTTTAGTGTTTTAATAGCCAGCTTCAGTGATCACCAGGATAACATAAGAACATAAGAGATTGCCATGCTGGGTCAGACCAAGGGTCCATCAAGCCCAGCATCCTGTTTCCAACAGAGGCCAAAACCAGGCCACAAGAACCTGGCAATTACCCAAACACTAAGAAGATCCCATGCTACTGATGCAATTAATAGCAGTGGCTATTCCCTAAGTAAAATTGATTAATAGCCATTAATGGACTTCTCCTCCAAGAATTTATCCAAACCTTTTTTGAACCCAGCTACACTAACTGCACTAACCACATCCTCTGGCAACAAATTCCAGAGCTTTATTGTGCGTTGAGTGAAAAAGAATTTTCTCCGATTAGTCTTAAATGTGCTACTTGCTAACTTCATGGAATGCCCCCTAGTCCTTCTATTATTCGAACGTGAAAATAACCGAGTCACATCTACTCGTTCAAGACCTCTCATGATCTTAAAGACCTCTATCATATCTCCCCTCAGCCATCTCTTCTCCAAGCTGAACAGCCCTAATCTCTTCAGCCTATCCTCATAGGGAAGCTGTTCCATCCCCTTTATCATTTTGGTTGCCCTTCTCTATCCTAACAGTTGAGTAGGGAGAGGGGGTTAGGGTGGCAACTGGCTCCAGATTTTCAGGACAGAACAATCCGGTCCTGGTTTTTACTACACTGCATGCAAGGACTTGTAGTCTTGAATTTCCTAGGCAGTGGTTCTCAACCTAGTCCTTGGGGCACACCTTGCCAGTCAGATTTTCTGGATATCCACAATGAATATGCATGAGATTGATTTGCATGCACTGCCTCCATTGTATGCAAATTTATCTTACACAATTTGAAAGCAAATTGCTCTTCTTTCTAGGTAGAGCATGAGCCCCACAGTGTGACAATTTATTTATTTATCTGTTTCTGGTGTATTTAGGTAAACTAAATACAACATACCTACCCTCTGAAATTACACAATATGATCTGTTAGGAATCAGAGGTTCAAAGCAAATTCTGTGCCCTGATTTATACTTTATTGTGTACAAAATGTATTCAATACAACCAACTCCTTAACATATGGACCACATACAGATCATAACTTTTACAAATACAAATCATGACTTTTACACATACAGGTTCTGTATACCTTTAAACATTATTATCATATCTCATACCCGATATAACACATCAAATCCACATACATACTTTACCCTTCATTCATACCACCCATACCACACATCACACATACCATTCCCAATATTTAAAATGTATCCCACCACACATTTTAAATATGACCTTTGAAACAAACACTGAATATCCACTGTATTTGCTTACTATTTCTGCTATGTTGAAATGCATAGTTAGCAGTTGTACATGTGTTTCAGATTAATGAGGGGAAGAGACCATTATGTGAAACGCTGTTTGATAACTTCAAGAGAGTGAAAAAGCCAGCTCGATGAGAAGGGAATTCGCCGTGCTGTTCAAGTATACTTTAAGAGATTTTTTGTGAAATTTCTGAGAGCTACAAAGTGGCCTACACACCGGTAATACTTTGTTATGAACCTTTTTATGTATGTAGGAACCTTATATGGTTTCTACGAGAGATTTGTAGGATTGAGAATGTTATGATTTAATACGATATTAGTAGCAGTTGTCTGCTATATTACAGATACCTGTACACATAATGGACCCTAGCAGACAGCAGGAGAAATGGGATACGTTTGAATAATCCATTTCAAGAAATTGAAGAGAATAAGATATGGGGGTGTGAATGAAGAAACAATACAACGATTAGTTTTCCTGATGAAGCCCTGAGGAATGGGATGAAACGAGGCTCTCGTCGGGTATTTATATACATCGAAGAAAAAAGTTACATTAAAGTCATGGTTTTAAATTTGAGGAATACCCTCATACCAGGGCTAGTGCACACTTCCGCATACCGGCGTCTTTTACTTTTATGTACTACTGCCAATATGGCTGCCCAATTTTAATTGCAATCATAGGGTAACCTCTATTTTTATTTTAAACCATGATATATATCATATATATATATATCATGGTTTAAAATAAAAATAGAGGTTACCCTATGATTGCAATTAAAATTGGGCAGCCATATTGGCAGTAGTACATAAAAGTAAAAGACGCCGGTATGCGGAAGTGTGCACTAGCCCTGGTATGAGGGTATTCCTCAAATTTAAAACCATGACTTTAATGTAACTTTTTTCTTCGATGTATATAAATACCCGACGAGAGCCTCGTTTCATCCCATTCCTCAGGGCTTCATCAGGAAAACTAATCGTTGTATTGTTTCTTCATTCACACCCCCATATCTTATTCTCTTCAATTTCTTGAAATGGATTATTCAAACGTATCCCATTTCTCCTGCTGTCTGCTAGGGTCCATTATGTGTACAGGTATCTGTAATATAGCAGACAACTGCTACTAATATCGTATTAAATCATAACATTCTCAATCCTACAAATCTCTCGTAGAAACCATATAAGGTTCCTACATACATAAAAAGGTTCATAACAAAGTATTACCGGTGTGTAGGCCACTTTGTAGCTCTCAGAAATTTCACAAAAAATCTCTTAAAGTATACTTGAACAGCACGGCGAATTCCCTTCTCATCGAGCTGGCTTTTTCACTCTCTTGAAGTTATCAAACAGCGTTTCACATAATGGTCTCTTCCCCTCATTAATCTGAAACACATGTACAACTGCTAACTATGCTATACCAAAATATTGAAAACCAATTCCCATACTTACATATATTCTTGCTAAAGAAACTTACTGTTTTAATGCCAGCTATCCACACAAGCCATTTCAATACCGAACGTATTAAGTTCCTGTTGCGCCAGGAGGTGAACCCTTGGCCTGGTGCAGGATTGGTAGGCTCCCTGGTCGGACCCAGAGAGCACCTGCCACCAGGAGGCGGAGCACAAGAGGAGACAGAGGAGCTTCACCAATAGCAACCCGGGGTTTCCTCAGGTTAAGCCCTTGGTTACCCAGGCCGCCTGGTCTTAGGTGGGCCTCGCAGGATCTCCAAGAGATAAAATTCAGTGGTGTGCCCACAACGAACAAGGGTGCGCAGTCGATGTTCAGGTTAGGGAGTCCAGGAGGCAGAGAAGGCCAGAACAGAGTCTCTGAATGAAGAGCGAGGATCAAGGCCAGAGTCAAGGATAGCGTGGTCAGCCAAAGCAGGGGTCAATACCAGTGATCAGTCCGAGGATGGTCAGTCAGGCAAAGGTCAGGTTCCAGGCAGTGGTCAGACGTCAGTGGACAGGCAGAGGTCAGTTCCAGGCAGCGTGCAGACATGGTCAGTGGACAATGCAGAGGTCAGTTCCGGGCAGCGTTCAGACATGGTCAAGGAAACAGGCAGAGGTCAAATCCAGGCGGCGATCAAAAGTAGTCAAAGAAACAGGCAGAGGTCAGTACCGAGAAGACAGTCCGAATGGTACTCCCTGGGTAGATGTAGGAACAGGAGACTGGAACAGAATACTGGAACAAGACACTGGAACAGGAGACTGGAACAAGACACTGGAACAGGAAGGCAAACTAGCTATTACAACGTGATCGACCCGATTGCCAAGGCAAGGAAGTGGGGTCAGACCACTTCCTTTTAAGCAGAGATCAATCAGGGCACGCCATGGAGCTGGGTTCTGCCCCATGCCCTTTAAGAGGGCGATCTGTGAGCGTGCACACCTAGGGGTGGGGCCGATGCCATGGAGGATGCCGAGTCCTGCCGTGAGGCCTGGTCCGGAGCTGGAGTCCAGGGGGACCGGAGATGCCGCGAACTGGAAGCAGCTGTGATGGGGGACATGCTAGGAGCTGGTGGAAGGCATAGCGAGGTGAGCAGGCCCGACCGCGGAGCGTATGCGGCCGGGAAGCGCACAGTACTCCCCCTTCTAGGCCTCCCCCTTTCCGGCCTTGGTGGAAGTCCTGGAGGAGTTGTTTGTCATAGATGTGGTGGAAGGGTTCCCACAAGTTCTCCTCAGGCCCGAAGCCCTCCCACAACAGGAGATATTCCCAATGGCCGTGTCTCTTGTGGACGTCTAGGATCTGTCATACCTGTAAGGTTTCTTCTGTTTCTGCGGAGACTTGCGGAGGAAGAGGAGCCTTGCGAGATGGCCATGAAAGTACGAGAGGTTTCGCTAAAAGAAACATGAAAGGTATTGTGGATACCCATGACTTTTGGTAACTGGAGTTGGTACGTTACTGCTCCGACACGGCAGAGAATTGGGAATGGCCCAATGAATTTAGGTGCCAGGCGCTGAGAGGGTAATTGCAACCTGATATGTTTGGTGCTTAACCATACCTTCTCTCCTAGTCGGAAGAGTGGGGCCGACCGTTGGTGAGTATCTGCTACTCTCTTGGAAGACTGGTGATAAACAATAGTTTGCTGAAAATACGAAGATTTGTAAGTAACATATATGGTGAAAATATGGGACTGTTGGTGAAGTCAGCAGATTATGGTGAATGTTTATTGAACAAGGAATCAGGTATAAAGAACGGTGATAAATAAAGTTTGTTGAGTGTTAAGACCCGGATGGTATGATAATATGACACTGATCCAAGGTTGATTGGGATTGTATTAGGGATATTTAAAATAGGGCAAAGTGCTAAGTGGGTTAAGCATGTACTTGCATGCAGGGCATGTCTTTCTATGCCAGATAATGGCCAGTTTGTAAGGAACTTAATACGTTTGGTATTGAAATGGCTTATGTGGATAGCTGGCGTTAAAACAGTAAGTTTCTTTAGCAGGAATATATGTAAGTATGGGAATAGTTTTGTAATATTTTGGTATAGCACAGTTAGCAGTTGTATATGTGTTTCAGATTAATGAGGGGAAGAGACCATTATGTGAAACGCTGTTTGATAACTTCAAGAGAGTGAGAAAGCCAGCTCGATGAGAAGGGAATTCGCCGTGCTGTTCAAGTATACTTTAAGTGATTTTTTGTGAAATTTCTGAGAACTACAAAGTGGCCTACACACCGGTAATACTTTGTTATGAACCTCTTATGTATGTAGGAACCTTATATGGTTTCTACGAGAGATTTGTAGGATTGAGAATGTTATGGTTTAATACGATATTAGTAGCAGTTGTCTGCTATATTACAGATGCCTGTACACATAATGGACCCTAGCAGACAGCAGGAGAAATGGGATACGTTTGAATAATCCATTTCAAGAAATTGAAGAGAATAAGATATAGGGGTGTGAATGAAGAAACAATACAATGATTAGTTTCCCTGACGAAGCCCTAAGGAATGGGGTGACACGAGGCTCTCATCGGGTATTTATATACAGCAAGAAACAACATTTAAACTTGGGATACTGATATATAATAGAAAGATCATTTAAACAGGCATTTCAACATAGCAGAAATAGTAAGCAAATACAGTGGATATTCAGTGTTTGTTTCAATGATCTTATAATTTAAATGTGTGGTGGGATACATTTTAAATATTGGGAATGGTATGTGTGATGTGTGGTATGGGTGGTATGAATGATGGGTAAAGTCTATAGCAATATGATTGGAAAAAAAAAACTTTAGACTGAAATAACTCCCCACCAACATCCCACTGCTAGCATATAGAATGTAATATTCCTTAGGTTCATAGAATGAAACAGGGATTAAAAGGAACTAAGAAGAAATCATCCCAAATCATTTAAAAGTTGGCTTCTTGCTCTATAGAGCAAAAAATCAATATAGTTTTATTTATTTATTTTATTTTATTTATTTAAGGTTTTTATATACCGGCATTCATGAAAAATTCACATCATGCTGGTTTACAATAAAACAGTGGTGCATAAAAAGAAAAAATAAACATGAACTGTAGTGCGGAAGAAAGCAGTTACAAAGAACAGGGATGCTTGGACCATATATGAAGGTACTCTGATTTCCATTTAGGAGATCCCTATTTAGCTTCTATTTTTTCAAACACTGCCAAAGCGTGAACTGCTTTTGGCAGAAAGTAAAACTCAGGAAATATGGGTCTCTCCATAAATGGAATAGCGCCTTTTTACCCATTAAAAACCCTTTCTGTAACCACATTTTTATATATCTGTTTCCAAGTGGAAAGAGACAAAAATCTTCAAACTACACTAATGCAGGATTGCAGGATATGGAAATATTTGTTATCTGAAAATTGCCAAAGATTTTGGAGAAATGAGCAAGACCAAAAAATTGACCCAGTGTTCCAGAAGCCATGGAGCATTTCAAGCAAGAATCAGTTGCAGCTTTACCAGAAAGAGAAGCCCTCCTTTGAGACATATAAAAATGAATAAGGAATTTGGATTGCCTTTCACGTAGTGTCATATTCTTTGAGATTACATTCACATGCTTAAAACCCACTTACCCCTTGAGACAGCAGTTGATTATGTCTTTCACATCCCAGCCTTCAGCATTGCAAGGAACTCTGATGTGCTTCGCCGCAAGAGAGCACGGTACTCACCTGCAGAAGAGGTCCCTTATACTGACTAGATAGTTGTTCACCGCTGGCGGCAGAGATGCAGTTTTCTTCCCAGTTCCACAGCGCCCACGTCTGATGCGATCAGGGTGACTGTGATGGAAGGGGCTGGAGGTTCGATCACATCGGAGATTTCACTTTCGATTTTGCTCCCTGAAGAAGCAAAGCAGTGAGCGCGGTGGCATTTCTCCCTTCTTCTCCAGCTTCTCCGGATTTCAGATGGTTTGGTGAATCCAAGTATGCCTCTTTGTGACTCTTTTGCGACTCCAGCTCGTCTGGAGGTTGTGACACCAGGTTCCCTTTGGGAATTATTGGCAGGCCTTGAGAAGTCCATTAATGCTTGTACTACCAAAATAGATGCTCTTTCATCCAGATTTGAACATCTGGTTACAAACAATGAGGGTCGAGTTGCTGCCTTAATTCTAGAGTTTTTGCTGTTGAGGATAGCTTAAAGGACATTCAATCTTTTAATGCAGCAACAGTTAAGGATTATAACTTGCTTTCAAGAAGGATAGAATATCTTGAATATTATACCAGGTATTTGAACCCGCGATTTCATAATTTTCCTAAGCGTATGGGGGAAACTCTGGAAGTGACTTTGAAAACAGTCTTGTTGGAAGTTTTGAATTTTCTATTTGATTAATGACATTGTGTTTTGTGGGTATTGTTTCTGCCTAAAAATACTTCTGCTGTTTCTAATTCTACCTCGCATGCTTGAACTACTTTCTTAGAAAATTCTGCTGTTGAAGTTATTGAGCGTAGAACTTCATTAGCTTTTTTTCTTCCTCACGAGAGTTAAGTAAAATAATGCAGAAGTACTTCTGCATTATTTTACTTAACTCTCGTGAGGGAGGTTTCAATATTTTATGGTCAGGTAGTTCGAATTTTCGCCGATGTAGCTTGAGCAACACAAGATCGACATAAAGGTTTTCTTGCCCTCCGGCAAGAGGCCATTGCTTTAGGTTTCTCCTTTATGCTTTGCTGTCCTTGTAGATGTGTTATCAAATTAAATAATGATTGTTTTATATTTTGTTTCCTGAATGATTGAAAGAGTTCTTGGAATGTAGAGTGCCTGTAACACAGTACTCCATCTATTTCCCTGGCAGAGGGTAATGCTTTGTACATTTTTTAAAATCTGATAAATAAAAAAATTTTAAAAATGTGTTTAATAGAAAGTGGTATTTGCAGATCCTGAAGCCATTTAGTTAATAAAGCTTGATAATCAAATCTGTCATCAATTGTTGATAAAAGTTTCCGAATCGTAGGAAGAGAAAAATGCCTTTGGTTTTGTATATCAAACAGTTTAGCAAGATCTAAACTAAGAATATAGTGTCGCAATTGTAAATAACCAAGAAAAGTCTCTGTTATCTAAATGAAACCATTCCTGAAAAGAAGGATAAGCAAAAATATGACCATGAAAATCTGACATTTGAGAAAGTGCCATCAATGTTCTCAAATTCCATGTATGAAAGACAGCATGCTGTATCCCTGGGAGAAATTTACGATTACCCAATATTGGGAAATACAGAGAGTAATGATATGGGTATTATAATTGACTGCAAAACCAGCTCCAGGTCTTTATTAATGGTAACAATATACTCCTCCAGCCTCCTCCATTGCAGTCTCCCTGATCATTTCAGTAGTATGCAAAGCGTAGCGTAGTGATATGGGAGAGATTAATTCAGCCTCTATAGAGGTGGGAATATAAAATTCAATAGATAGAAGCCAGTCTCCAATATGATGCATGTTTGCAGCTCTGTTATAGTGTAACAAATTAGGTATGTCCAAGCCGCCCAAACACTAAGAGGTAGATTTTAAAACATGGCGCACGCATGTTACAAAATGACAGGTCGACGTGCGCAAGGGGGAAAATAAGTTTGCAAATTTGCGCAGCGATGCATCGGAGCCTTCCCCAGTTCCTTCCCAGTCGCTCCAATTAAGGAGTGGACTGGGAGGGAACTTTCCAACCCCCTAGCCTAACCTCTCTTCCCCTTCCCCCTATCCCTATCTTAAATCCCCCCAAATTCTTTATCTTACCTTTTGCTCCTGCTTCTGAGACGGAGCAAGTTGCGTGCGCTGGCACGCGATCCCCTGGCACAGTGGCAAATGGCTGCTGTGCCGGGTGCCTCTAGCCCCGCCCCACCCCCAGACTGCCCCTTTCGCTAACCCTGGGGCTTACACGCATCCCGGGGATTTACGCTCGTGGCCGGGCCCTTTGAAAATTGGCCAGGCATGCGTAAGGCCCGGCCATGCACGTAAACGACTTAAAATCCGGCCCTAAGGCTTCATCAGGATTGGAGGAGTCAGATGTGGTTTCTTGCCAGACTACAAATATTTCCTCCAGGATAGGAACAATATGCGATCTGTAGTTTGGGCATAATAAATAGGTACCATGGAGAATAGATACACCCACTTTGGGAATAAAATCTTTTTAAAAAGTTGAATCTTGCCTGTCAAAGATAAGGGAAATGACGCCTATGATCTGAACAGTTTTTCCATAGTTTGCAATAAGAGAGAAATGTATAAGCCCAGGATCCTTATAGATCGTCACGCCTAAATATTTAAAATATTCAGTAGTCCATTTTAAAGGAAACTCACCCTCCATTTGGGCTGAAGCAAAGGGCCGGATTTTAAAAAGGCCCGGCGACACGCGTAAAGCCCCGGGCTTTACTAAAGGGACGGTCCGGGGGGCAGTCCGGGGCGGGGCATTCCGTGGGCGGAGGCAGAGCCGGAGGCCTCCGATACAGTGGCCATTGCTGCTTTGTCGAAGATTCGAGTGCCGGCAGGCGTAAAAGGTAAGATAATTTGGGGGGTGGGGGTGGGAAGGTTAGGTTAGGAGGAAGGGAAGTTCCCTTCCAGGCCGCTCCGATTTTGATTTCGGAACGGGGGAAGGCAACACGGCTCAGTGCGCGCAAGGTGCATAATTGTGCACCCCCTTGCGCGCGCCGACCCCTGATTTTATAACTTGTGCACGCCTGCGCACGCCAGTTATAAAACTGAGCATACATGTGTGCGCACCGGGTAGCGCGCGCGCACATGTACGCCCGCACGCAACCTTTTAAAATCTACCCCAAAGGTTCCAAGGGGCAGAGCTTCTGATTTATCTGGATTTAAACTTAAACCTGATAGATGCCTATAAGTCTTAAACACTAAAAGAACCCTTGGAAGAGACTCCTTTGGGTTGGTCACATGCTACAGTGGATCTGGAAAAGCAGCGAATTTAAACAAAAAGCTTCCTAACGATACACCTGGCATATCATTATTATATTGAAGAACTCGCAAAAAGGGATCCAAAGAAAGCAAAATAAATAAATAAACAAAGGGGAGAGGGCACAGCCCTGTCTGGTACCTCATTGCAAGGCAATTTCACTGAAAAGTGAACCATTCACTAAGACAGAGGCCACAGGGGCAGAATAAAGCACATGTAGTACATCTATAAAATAACCTTGAAAACCATAAAAGCAAAGAGATTCAAATAGAAAATCCCAGTTGACTCTGTCAAAGGCTTTTGCAGCATCAAAGGATGTTAGGTCATTTAACGAGCGAAAAACATATCTCGCATTATTCCAGACCCAGCACTGCATGTATATAATGAGCTCATTAGTATGTTTGTGCATGGTAATGAGCTCATTATCACACCAAACTATGCTAATCAAATAATGTGGCTTGCCGAAAAATGTGCAAGCATTATTATTTAACTAAAAATATAGCTACAGCTCAGGAGTTGTAGCTAATTTCTTGCAGGTGCATCGGGACATTAACACATGTCCCGATGCACCTATGGCCTAGCCTTAAAGGAACCGCTTGTCCCAGAGATCGTCTCCCCTCACCATGAGTTGTAAAAATCTCTGGGGGTCTGCTTAGAGCCCCTGTCCCAGCTCCTCACCCCCCACTTTTAGGCGATTAGACAATAACTGAAGTGTTTTAAAAAACCGCATTTAGAAATAAAATCCAAACCTGGAGGCTGGGAGACCAGAGCTCCTTCCTGCCAACCTAGCCTCCCTCATTTTGAGAAGAAACATGGCCCTGGTGGTCCCAACCCCCGGAGCCCCTTTACATAGTAGTCTAGTAGCCCGCCCGATGCCCACCCCCAGACCCCCCTTTACTTATAGAATCAGCATCTGTGCTGCAGTGTGGGTCTGGAGTGCTCCCTAGGCTCTGAGACTGGTAAGCAAACATTTTCCTGAAGGGGAAAGGCCAAGCAGCGCCATTTTGGAAAATGTCCGCCATCTAGGCCCAAAGCCTAGTGGGCACTCCAGGCCCTCACTGCACCACTAAAGCTGATTCTAGAAGTAAGAGGAGGTCCAAGTGGTGAGGGGTGAGGTTGGGAGCCACTAGATCCCTGGGAGCCTTTTTTGTGTAAGGGGGTGGGGGGTTAGGTGGTCCATTGGACCACCAAGGCCATGTTTCTTCTAAAAAGTGGGAGTCGGGGGGGGGGGGGCTAGGAAGGTATCCTCTGGGGGCTGGATTTTGCCAGGTAAGGGCAGGGTTGGGGCAGGGGACAGGGCTTCCACCTTTATTTCTAAATGCTTTTTTTTTTACACAACTACAAGCTACCTGCAAGGATACTTTTAAGAGATAGTGGCCCTATATTTTCTGTCGATAAACAGGTTGAATTAGCCATTACATGTGCCGTCTCATTTTTTGTCCAAGCTAAAATATGGACGTGTACCTCATCTCTCCTCTATTTTTCTCTCAGTTTGGATTATATTTCTCTTCAGAAATTCTGCCTGTATTGCTATTCACCAATTTGATACATTCATGATTGTCTACAAAAGCTGAAGCCGTATATATCTTGATCTGAGCAAAATACGTTTCCACAGCTATTCTGGGATGCAGAAGGAGTTATGTGGCACCTTCTCCATTTGGTTATATATGAATCTTTTGATACTGCTGCCAATGCCTATGCTGCCTCCACTGGAGCCAAAATGGATGGCACGGTTACAGGTCAGTTCCATCCAAGAGGATGTCCATGAAAACATAGCAGATCTCCCATGCCTTGGAGACAACCTCTTTGGAGATGAGCTCTTTGAAGCAGTCTCACAGATAAAAGACCAAAATATAGTAGTTCAGTCTCTATTTCTGGCTCCGGAATAGCCTGCTCAGTCGCGGCATGCCTACTACCCCTATAAGAGACAATACTTTCACAGACACCCTTTTCAACCTTATCAACAGTACCAACTCCCGCTTCTTCTGCAACAGTATCAACAGCTTCCAGCCAGGCCCAGACAAAGGGAATGCTGTCAGCAAAAAACTACCCAGCAGACCCAGGCTCAACCAGGGCCCAGTTTTTGATATCATCAGCCAATCTGCTCCCAGTCCTTCTGATAGTGGGATGAATTAAACATTTCCTTGGCAAGTGGCATCAGATAACCAAGGATTCTTGGGTATTCATCATTGTGCAGCATGAATACCAATTGCATTTCTCCCACCTCTTCTCTTCTAATCCACCCCTCATCCAGATCCCTCTCATCTGCCGCATATATTGCAAGAAATATAACCTCTTCTCAATCACCAAGCAGTGGAAATCCTCTCTGCTTTGCAACACAAGCAGGGTTTCTACTCCAGATACTTATCCCCAAGAAATCAGGAAGATAGCATCTGATCGTGGACATGAGGCATATTCTGCGAAAGAAATTCAACATGAACTCCCTCAGCACAATCCTCCCATTCATTCAAGAAGGAGAATGGATGTGTGCTTTGGATCTCAAGGATGCATATACTCATATTCCAATTCACCTGGTCCACTGACACTACCTACGGTTCCAAATGAATTCATCCCACTACCAATTCAAGGCCCTTCCATATGGCTTCTCTTCTGCTCCATGAATATTCACGAAGTGCCTCACTGTAGTTGCAGCATGCCTTTGTTGCCAAGGAATCCAAATGTTCCCATACCTAGATGATTAGATGATGACAGCAAATTCAAGAATCAGTTCTCCACTCTCTCAATACAGCCAGAATTTTCTTGCAGGGTTTGGACTTACATAACATAACATAAAATATGTCATACTGGGTCAGACTAAGGGTCCATCAAGCCCAGTATCCTGTTTCAAACAGTGGCTAATTCAAGTCACTAGTACCTGGCAAATACCCAAACATTAGATAAATCAAAAGCTACTATTGCTTTTTAATTACTATAATAGCGGTTTATGGATTTTTTCCTCTAGGAATTATCCAAATGGTTTATGGTTTTATTTGTTTTTTTATACCATCACATTAGGCGTCATAGTGGATAACACATTGAAATTGTCGATTCAATGTGCTGCGGCAGTCAAAAAAGCAAACAGAATGTTGGGAATTATTAGAAAGGGAATGGTGAATAAAACGGAAAATGTCATAATGCCTCTGTATCGCTCCATGGTGAGACCGCACCTTGAATACTGTGTACAATTCTGGTCTCGCATCTCAAAAAAGATATAATTGCGATGGAGAAGGTACAGAGAAGGGCTACCAAAATGATAAGGGGAATGGAACAGCTCCCGTATGAGGAAAGACTAAAGAGGTTAGGACTTTTCAGCTTGGAGAAGAGACGGCTGAGGGGGGATATGATAGAGGTGTTTAAAATCATGAGAGGTACACATGCGATGGAGAAGATACACATGCGATGGAGAAGGTACACATGCTTATTTGTTTACCCAGACTGTGTAGTTCAGTCCTTGTTGGTTCAGTTTACCCAGACTGTGTAGTTCCGTTGGTTCAGTTGGTTCAGTTTACCCAGACTGTGTAGTTCAGTCCTTGTTGGTTGTTGTCTGAATACAAATCCTCTTTTCCACATTTCACCTTGCCATATAAGCAGAGAGCAGTGTCGGAGTTGCATTAACCATGTGAAGGCTTATTGAGTAAGGGTAGTAATCACCAGATAGTAGCCACCATTCCAGCAAGCCACCCCCATGGCTCTTCTCTTCATTCCCATCCTCTAGCCTTTATGGATCCACAGTGTTTATCCTGTGCCCCTTTGAAATCCTTCACAGTTTTAGTCTTCACCACTTCCTCCGGAAGGGCATTCCAGGCATCCACCACCCTCTCCGTGAAGAATTACTTCCTGACATTGGTTCTGAGTCTTCCTCCCTGGAGTTTCAAATCATGACCCCTAGTTCTACTGATTTTTTTCCCCAACAGAAAAGGTTTGTTGTTGACCATGGATCATTAAAACTTTTCAAGTATCTGAAATTCTGTATCATATCACCCCCTGCTCCTCCTCTCCTCCAGGGTGTACATATTTAGGTTTTTCAATCTCTCCTCATAAGGCATTCGATGAAGACCATCCACCTTTTTGGTCGCTCTTCTCTGGACTGCCTCCATCCTGTCTCTGTCCCTTGGCCTCATCACCAATTGAACTAGCTCTTCTTTCCTATGACCCTAACCATCTTGCAGCTGCAGTTGCAAAAAGGACATTATCCAATTGGATAGCCAACTACATCCATCACTACTATCACTTAGCTGGTCTTCAACTTACAGACTCGGTCAAGTTTGAGCTATTGCCTCCTCTATTGCCCACTTCCAAGAGGTATTCATTGAAGATATCGTTAAAGCTGAGAAATGGTGCTTTTTAATATATTTATAAATGATCTAGAAAGGTGCTTTTTAATATATTTATAAATGATCAGGAAAGGGGAATGATGAGTAAGGTGATCAAATCTGCAGATGCCACAAAATTATTTAAAGTAGTTAAATCACAAACAGATTGTGATAAATTGCAGGAGGACCTGGTGAGATTGGAAGATTGGGTATCCAAATGGCAGATGAAATTTAATGTGGACAAGTGTTGCAGTTGGACACTGCTGGAGAGATAGTGGACCCTTGGGCTGACCTACCTAGGGAGGCAGGGAAGGCTGGGAGGCGGAGCCACAAGCCAGAGGAGTTCACCCAGGAACCAGGGACCCCCCAGGAGGAGCCCGTAGGGTCTCGGGTCCTCAGGACTTGGAAGTGAGACAGAAAGTCCAGAGGCTGAGATGGGCGTAGACCGGGACCAGAGTGAAGAGATAGGGAAGGAAGTCCAAGGTACCCAGAAGGCAGGGGACCGGCTGCACAGGGCCGAGGGCCGGCTGAAGGCAGGGCAGCGGGCGGCAGCGGAATCTGTAGCAAACTGGAGTCTGAAGCAGGCTGTAGGCTGAAGCGGAGTCTGTGGCAAACCGGAGTCTGAAGCAGGCTGTAGACTGAAGCGGAGTCGGAAGCAGGCCGGAGTCAGTGGCTGGCTGCAGGCTGAAGCGGAAGTCAGAAGCAAACCGGAGTTGGAGGCAGGCAGCAGGCAGAAGCGGAGTCAGAGGCAAACCGGAGTCAGAGGCAGGCAGCAGGCAGAAGCGGAGTCAGAAGCAAGCCGGGGTCGGAAGCAGACAACGTGAAGATCACCAGGAACGCAACTAAGAACAACTATTGAGTTGTGAACCTCGTTGCAAGGCGATGAGAGAGAGTTTGAATGCCGGTTATATCGGGACTTGGGCGTGACGTCAGCAGCGCGGGCGGGGCCAGGCTTCCGGGAGTTGAGCGCTCAAGAGGGACGTCCTCGCGCGCGCGTGCGCGCGAGGCTGACGAGAAGCAGGCACGTAATGGCAGCCGCCACGTGGAGTGAGAGAAGCCCCCGGGGCCCGGAGCGGGCAGGACGCGGTGATCCTTGGAGCGGAGGTAGGCGGGCCTGGGCCTTAGCAAAAGGGAAGCGGTGGAGACCGCAACAACAAGTGCAAGGTGATGCATATAAGGAAAAATACCCATGCTGTAGTTTACCACGATGTTAGGTTTCATATTAGGAGCTACCACCCACAGGAGCAGAGGGTGACTGCTGAAGTTGGTGGTGCACCAGAAAATTTGTTGCTGTTATGTGCCCTAGATCACAGTACACCCTCCTACATTACTATGTGAGCACTAATTTCTTTGATGTAAAAAGCCTATCAAATTTATGCTCACAGCAATCCAATCCTTAGAGGGAACATTAACTAATCTCTTAAAATAATCACCTAATCTAGTAACAGCAGCTAGAATAAAATATGTGAATGAAAAAATATTTTTTGCGAGTTCATTCAAAACCACTTTCTGAATAGAAGTGAAATTAATAGAGAGTAGTGATGTGCAATCGTTTTTGCTGAATTGGAATATTTCAAAGAAATAGTTCAATCGGCATGGGTTGGAGGACCCGAATCCCGAGACGGATTTTCCCCGAACTTCGGGGAAAATTCGTTGTTCGGGTTAGCGCAGGGGGGAGGGGCACCTTTTTTAAAAAAACAAAACAAAACACCCAACCCTTAAAATTTAGTTATTTACAACCCCGCCCCCACCCTCCGGATCCACCCCAAAACTTGCCTAAAATCCATGGTAGTGCAGCGGGGGTCCCGGGAGTGATCTCCCACTCTTGGGATGTCGGCAACCAGTAAACAAAATGGCGCCGGTGGTCCTTTGCCCTTACCATGTGATAGTGGCTACCAGTGCCATTGGTCGGCCCCTGTCACATGGAAGGAGCAATGGATGGCCTATGCCATTTACATGTGATGAGCACTATTACATTCACTCCGTGTCCGACGCGGGTTAAATAGGCGCTAATCCCCCCCCCCTATTGATTAGCGCCTATTTAACCCACGTCGGAGTGCGGGCTATACAGTGCACTCGGCTGAGCACACTGTATTGCATCGGCCCCAAAGTAAGCAGTGAACTGAAACTATATCATCCGATCGACTACCAATTTGTGACAAAGCAATAGAGCGGGGTTGCAATCCAAGAAACGCCTTGAGTGAGGCATACCAGCGAAAGTGTCCTTGTTACCTGCCATCAGCATGGCCGAAAAACTAGTGGCGAAACCCTCCAGCTCCAGCAAGGAGAGTCCACTAAAGACATCTAATGATGGAACTTATTTATTTAGAAACTTTTATATACCGGTATTAGTGGGGACATCATACCGGTTCACATTCTAACAAAAGGCTTGAAGATACATATCAACAGGGAGGAGAAACTGGGAGGGGGGTTAACCAAGGGCAGCATGGAAAAATAGTTTAAAACAAGAACAAGATAAATTTACAGTATAATTAGCTCCTTAATATAAGGAATGGGTGGTCACCAAGGGGTGGTGTAGGAAATTGTGTGAGGGGGGGGGGGGGGGGAACTATTCTGAATAAACTTGGTTGAACAGTAGTGTTTTTAGTTTCTTTTTAAATTTGATCACACATGGTTCAAGGCGCATGTGGACGGGCAGTGAGTTCCAGAGAGCAGGACCAGCAATAGAAATGGTGCGGTAGCAGGTGGAGGAGAGATAGGCTGTTTTCAGGGAAGGTACATGTAGGGTACCATTGCTGGCAGATCTGGTGGCTCGAGTAGACTGGGGGGCATTGAAGGGAAGGTCAAGCCAGTTGGAATTGTGGGTGTAGATAGACTTGTGTACTATGGTCAGGGTTTTGTAGTGTATGCAGGAGAGGATGGGGAGCCAATGTAGATCTTTGAGGATAGGGGTAATGTGTTCATGTTTGCGTGTGTTAGTGATAAGTCTTGCTGTAGCATTTTGCAACATTTGGAGAGGTTTTATCGTAGACATGGGGAGCCCTAGGAGGAGTGCGTTGCAGTAATCTAGTTTGGAGGTGATGGTGGCTTGGATCACTGTGCGGAGATCTTGGGTGTATAGTAGGGGTCAGAGTTTTTTAGAGAACGTTGAGTTTGAAGAAACCTGCTTTGAGAATGGAATTGATGTAAGGTTTCATGCTTAGTTCGTGGTCAAGAAGAACTCCGAGGTCCCTAACGAATGGTTTTGCTGTGAGAAGGTTGAGTTTGGAGTCATTAGACAGTGGGGGGGAGGGGAGGGGTTGCGAGGAGATGAGTAGGAGTTCGGTTTTATTAGTGTTAAGGGCAAGGTGAAGGTTAGTGAGGAGGGAGTTGATGGCTGCAAGACAGTTTTCCCAGTGCTCTAGGGCTTCAGAGATGGAGTTGTGGATGGGAATAATGATCTGAACATCATCAGCGTAGAAATAGAACTTGAGTTTAAGGTCGGAGAGGAACTGGCAGAGAGGGGTGAGGTAAACATTGAACAGGGTTGAGGAAAGTGATGAGCCTTGTGGGACTCCTTGTTGTAAAGGGTGTGAGGCAGATAGGTTGTTTCCAATTTTAACAGAGAACTTTCTGTTCGAGAGATAAGATTGGAACCAGGCGAGGGCTAGTCCTGAGATGCCAATGCTTTCTAGCCGTGTCAGGAGGTGGTGATGGCTGATGGTATCGAAGGCGGCCGAGATATCGAGAAGGGCAAGGAGGTAGCTGTGGCCTTGGCCCAGGCCTCTGAGGAGATGGTCGGAAAGGGAGAGGAGTAGAGATTCGGTATTAAAGTGTTTCCTGAAGCCAAATTGGGAAACATGGAGGATTGCATGATTTTCGAGGTAATCCATGAGTTGAGAATTGACAACTTTTTCCATCAGCTTGGAAATAAAAGGGAGGTTGGAGATTGGGCGGAAATTGGAGGGGTCTTTTGGGTCTAAGAAGGGTTTCTTAAGGAGGGGTTTGACAACTGCATGCTTGAGTTAATCTGGGACCATCCCATGGGCGAGGGAGCAGTTGGTAATATCTGCTATGGCTCTGGCTATAATGTTAGGGATGGCTATTAGGGCTTTAGTAGGGATGGTGTCGTTGGGGTGAGAGGCAGGCTTAAGTTTTTGAAGAAGACTTACAATTTCTTTAGAGGAAGTGAAGTCAAGTGCGGCCATTGTGGGTTGGGAGGGTGAGGGGACAGAGGGTAGGTTGGTGGGGGAAGAATTATTGGAGGGGGGAAATCTGGAGAGGAGGTTGGAGATTTTACTTTGGAAGTAATTGGCCAGTTCTTCACATTTGGATGCAGCCTCGGTGTCTGGTATAGTGGGGGGAATTGAAGTGGTGAGACTTGCGACATAGGAGAAAAGCACTTTGGGGTTGAATTTGTAGTCATGGATTTTTTTTGCATAGAAGTCTCGCTTGTGTTTGAGGGTAGAGAGTCTGTATTTGTGTAGGGATGTTTTATAGCTGGAGGAGTGTTGCGGGGTTGGGTCCTTGTGCCATTTTCTTTCTTTTTGTCTGAGATTGCTTTTTAGGGTTTTTAGCTCTGGGGTGTACCAGGGCTTTGAAGGTTTTGAAGAGGTATTTATGACTCGTTTGGAGAGTGGGCATAGCTTGTTGGCAATGTCTTCTGTAAGGCTATTCCAGGATGCTAAAGCTGTATTGGGGTCTGAGCAGACTAGACTCGGTAGGGAAGATGATAATGCGTCTGCTAGTTTGTCGCTGGGGCAGGTTTTTCTAGATATTATGGTGGTGCAGGGGGTGTTGTTACTTGGGAGGGGGCTTTTGGTGGAGAGTCGGCCTTCTATGAGGCAGTGGTCGGACCATGGCACTGGGGTGCAAGTGGGTGTGTTAGTGGTAAGGAAGTCAGAGTTGATAAACATCAGGTCCAAATTATGACCGGCTTTGTGAGTTGGAGATGCTATGATTTGTCGGAAGCCTATGGCAAGGAGGGATTAAGTGAGGGTTTCGCATGATGCAGTGGGGGGGGGGAGAGAATCGACATGGAGATTAAAGTCTCCGAGGATAATGGAGGGGGTATCTGTTTTTATCCATTCAACAATAAATTCAATTAGGGGAGAGGGGTTGGACTCGAGGATGGTAGGGGGCGCGTAGACAAGACAGATTTGCAGGGCAGCTGCCCTAAAGAGACCTATTTCGAGTTTGGGTGGGGCAGCTATGCTGATGGGTTTAAGGTTTAAGTATTTCTTGGCTGCTAGGAGGAGTCCTCCTCCTCTTTTTTTGGGTCGGTGGATAGGGAAGATGTCATAGAAGGTTGAGGGGAGTTGGTTGATGAGGACGGTGTCTGAGTCTTTGACCCATGTTTCCGTGACAGCGCAGATGTCAGGTGTGCAATCAATAAGAAGGTCATTTAGGATGGGTGTCTTTTTGGATAGGGATTGCGCGTTGATGTATATTATGGAGAGGGTAGTGAGACCGAGGAGTTGGGTCAAGGGAGAGGTGATAGGCGGCATCACCATCTGCCGCCCATCACCGTGCAGATGGGTGAGCAAGACCGTGGAGTGCCCCCCTAGTCCTGAAGTTAGCAAGTAGCACATGTAAGACTAATCGGAGAAAATTCTTTTTTACTCAATGCACAATTAAGCTCTGGAATTAGTTGCCAGAGGATATGGTTAGTGCAGTTAGTGTAGCTGGGTTCACATGTTGTGTCTGCAGCTGCTCTCTCTAACTGAGCCCCCTTGAGTCTTAAAATGGCTGGGCTAAATAGCATTGAGTCATTCAATCAGATTCTCCAGGTGGGAGGGTCTGAAGGGCATGGATAGCTTCATTTCTAAGTGTGTTTTAAAGACAGGGAAGTGGCAATTATTGGCCAGACTGAAAGGGTCTGACACATATGCTTTGAAAAACTACATGTATTATATAGGAATCACTTCTAAAGAAAGCAGGTTATAGACAACATGGTTTTAGTAGAGGGAGAACAAGTTAAACAAATCTGATAGATTTTCTTTGACTGGATCACCGAAATATTACATTAGGGGTACATGCTGGGTGTGGTATATTTAGATTTCAGTAAGATTTTTGACAGTGTTCCACATAGGAGGCTCATAAATAAGCTGAGCAGCCTCGGGGGTAGGTCCTAGCTTTGTAAACTGGGTTAGGAACTATTAGAGTGATAGGCAACAGAAGGCAAAGGTAAACTGAGGGTGCTCCAAGGAAAAGGGTATTACTGGTAGAGTGCCTCAGAGATCAATCCTGGGTTGAAGTCTGTTTAATATTTTCACAAGTGATATTGAAGAGGGGCTAGAAGGTAAGGTTTATTTTTGTCAAAAAATACTAAGATCTGCAACAGGGTAGACGCTCGAGATGGAGTAGGAAAGATACGGACTGATCTTGAATAGCTGGAGGAATAGTCAAGAGTTTATCAACTAATTCTTAAAGCAAAAAAAAAAAAAATGTAAATAAATAAATTTCATGCATTTGGGGGGCACAAAAGTCGAAAAGACCAGTATGCAAAGTTGCAAAACAGTATGACAGGGCAGTAGTAAAAATCAGAGGAATGCTGGATTACGTAAAGGGAAATATTACTAGAAAAATAAAAGGCAGTACTGTCTTTGTACAAAATATTGGTGAGGCCATATCTGGAAGATTGTGAACAATTTTTGAGACTGTATCTCTAAAAATATATAGACCAAGCAGAGGCAGTTCAGAGAACAGTTACCAAAATGGTGAGGGCTTGGCCAATAAGGCTTATGAAAGGAAATTAAGGCTCCAAATATGTTTACCATACCCTTGAGGAATATGACAGCGTAGTTTGCCAGGAATGTGACCCCAAGGCCAGAGTGACCAATACACTAGCAAGGTGAATCAGAAGGATTCCAACTGGAACTATGGCAGGGTGTCTTCTGCCTGTGATCACCACCTTCCCCTGAGGTACTGGTAGCCAGCAGGACTTAGGTAGTTGACTCAATGAAGCACAAGAGAACTGGAAACAGGAAGACAAAATGAGATGAATTAGCAGATCTGGAGAAGTGAGGAATATGATGGGGTCAAGGCAGCAATATGAACACTGTAAGCAAGACTCCAACGAGGGGACCAGAGAATGAGAACCAAGCCCTGCCAACCTGCTGACTGGAAGCCTGGAATATATATGTGTCCAGACAGGAAACAAGATGGCTGCCATCAGTAAGTGTGAGCCAAGGAACTGGGAGAACTGACCAAATAGTGCCCAAAGCCCATGGAGGCCCCTCTTGGCTGGTGGTGAGAACTGCCTATCAGGACCTCACAAGGAAGTGAAGGATATGGGAATAAGACAGAGGCATTCAGAGACCTCAAAATTATAAACCATGCCAGGAAGCAAGCATTTTTTAGCTGAAAGGAAGTTCTAGAACAAGGCGTTACAACTTGAGCCTCCAAGAGAGTAGACTGAGGAGCAACATAAAGAAATATTTCTTCACAGAAAAAATGGTGGATAAATGAAGGGCCTCGTAGGGGAGATGATGGGGGGCGGGCAAAAAGTAAATTGGAATTCATTGGAATTCCTTAGTAAGTGAAGGTAAAAGCTAGAATTTAGTGACTTCAATCTGCTATATTGCCCTAAGACGGTTAAGGATGCAGATTATAAGGGCCTTATGGTCTTTAACTGCCAACATATTCTATAGATCTGTCTTACTCATGAACTAATATTTCTTTTTGTGGGTTGCTTGAATTTGCTCTGCTGGGGCAGCTGGTAAATTACTTTTATTGATAGCTGTTAACAGGATACTGTAATGCAGGGACCTATTCAGGAGATACTAACTGCTGAGGAGTTGCTAAACACTGGCAATAACTAATATAATCAGCTGCTTTATGTTTACAATACCCTTCTGGTCAATTACTTAAAGATAATTGTTTTACTTCCAAGAGCTGTTAGAAAAGAAGTTACCAATTAGCTCGCTTACTCTGTTGCTACTTTCTGCAAAGAAGTCTCAACTTATCGCATATAACCAAAGTTGATAAGCCCTTTGAAATAACTCCCATAACTCAATGGTACCATTATTTTCTGAACCAAATGCAAAATGTACTCCAGAAGCTGCATATGAAGCAGTACAATAAGCAGGAAATGACAGTAAGGTTGCAAATTTCAATGGGACTTCAAAGGCGAACAGTGCTGTAGCCTTGGGTGGGCCTCTGCCCCCTCACTTTCGGCTCAGGCGCCTCTTCCTAGCAGCAGGGTCATGTCGCATCTGAGTGAGCCCCTTAAAGGTGCAGAACTCAGAGGCCCTGGAAGCACTGGAATCACTAAAAACAAAAAACTTAGAAAAATCGGCAATAGTACCACAATTGTATCCCAATAAACAAGCAGAGTGGTATAAGTGAGTAAAAATCCCACAAAAAGGACCACTGTAAATATTAAACAACTTTGTCTCACAGGCCTTTACTGCTTATTGGTAAAACCAAAAACCATATAGGAAACGTATAATTTACAAAAATGCCCGAGATGGCCTGTTTCGGCTAACACCTGCATCAGGGGTTACAATCTAAAAAAACACAGTAGAAAGAGCAATCTGATAATAAGAGGTGCATAAAAATAAGGGTAAAATATGAAATATAATAAATGCAGAAACATGAATAAAACATAAAAAATAATGATAACTTAAAAAAATAGCAAATTTAAACATTGGAAATCATTGTAAGCCTGTACTGCAAAAAGAAGAGCAGTAAAAATGTATTTAGTACAATAAACCAATGGTACCTGTGTAAAACACAAACCATTAAAAATAAAAATGTATTAAATATAAAAAAGAAAATAGAAATGAATAGTAGAAATAAAAATTCAAAGAATACAACTTTCAAAAAAATACAAAATAAAACCTATCTGCACCATTTCTCACAAAATCTCACTTCAATTAAAACAAGGGCACTAACTTTCTTTTGGGGGGCAATACAGTACAGTGCACTCCGACGGAGCGCACTGTTAGCCGGCATTTGGACGCGCGTTTTGGAAGCGCTAGCTTTACCCCTTATTCAGTAAGGGCTAATAGCGGGTCCAAAATGCGTGTCTAACCCCCCCCCCCCCGAACCTAATAGCGCCCGCAACATGCAAATGCATGTTGATAGCCCTATTAGGTATTCCCGCGCGATACAGAAAGTAAAATGTGCAGCCAAGCCGCACATTTTACTTTAAGAAATTAGCGCCTACCCAAAGGTAGGCGCTAATTTCTGCCGGCGCTAGGGAAGTGCATAGAAAAGCAGTAAAAACTGCTTTTCTGTGCACCCTCCGACTTAATATCATGGCGATATTAAGTCGGAGGTCCCGAAAGTTAAAAAAAGTAAAAAAAAAATAAAAATTTAAAATGGGCTCGCGGGTCGAAAATTGGACGCTCAATTTTGCCAGTGTCTGGTTTCCAAACCCGTGGCTGTCAGCAGGCTCGAGAACCGACGCCAGCAATATTGAGTGTCGGCTGTCAAACCCGCTGACAGCCGCCGCTCCTGTCAAAAAGGAGGCGCTAGGGACGCGCTAGTGTCCCTAGCGCCTCTTTTTACCGCCGGCCCTAATTTTAATAAATTAAAATACTGAATCACGCGCACCGGAGATTTTACTGTATCGGCAGGACGCGGCATTTCGGGGGCGTGGTGCCTGCCCGGGGGCGTGGTCGAGGCCTCCGGACCAGCCCCCGGGTCGGATGACGGCGCGCCAGCAGTCTGCTGGCGTGCGTAGATTTACATCTGCTTCTAGCAGGCGTAAATCGAGGGACAAAGGTAAGGGAGGGTTTAGATAGGGCCGGGGGGGTGGGTTAGGTAGGGAAAGGAAGGGGAAGGTGAGGGGAGGGCGAAAGAAAGTTCCCTCCGAAGCCGCTCCGATTTCGGAGCGGCCTCGGAGGGAACAGAGCCAGGTTGTGTGGCTCGGCACGCAGGCTGTCCAAAATCGGCAGCCTTGCGCGCGCCGATCCAGGATTTTATAAGATACGCGCGGCTATGCGCGTATCTTATAAAATCCAGCGTACTTTTGTTTGCGCCTGCTGCGCGAACAAAAGTACGCGATCGCGCTCTTTTTTAAAATCTACCCCATAGTTTGTTCCGGGATAATTTTCATAATGGACTTACGTGCATAAGTCCTCTTTGAAAATTGATGTAACTTTTGTGCGTATTTTGCTGGCTTACTTATCTGTGATGTTACAAAATTACCCTCTTAAGAGGACACTTTTCAAAGTCATATACCTGGGCAAAAAGGTTGGACTGGCATTAGCCCTGTTTAAAGTGTGTGTGGGGGTTTTCACAGCACGCTAAGTTTTAGCCAGGTTCAAAAAAGGGGAAGCGAAACAGCACCCACATGTGCAATTTTGAAATGACACACACTCTTTGACCCTCGCTTAGCTGCCTGCGCAAACAGTAGCTGGGGCACACATGGGCGCTTTTTCTGTGCGTGCTTTGAGGCTGCCGATTTCCAAAAGTATTAACCAATATTGTATATCATGATGATTTTCAAGGACATGTGGAATCAGACAAAATTCAGTCAAACATGCTGATGTGTGTAACACTAAATATCATCACTTGCGAGAGACGTCTGTCTATACCATGAGCATATTGGACTATTATTTTTGTGAAGAAGAAAGGTTGCCACGTCACTCAGCTATCTAGAGGGGCAAAAAAATGTGGAGGTTTGTGATCAAGTATGATTGGCATCAGCTCAGAGTCATTATTCTGTAAAGTTCTGTCATGACAGTTGATGGGAAATGAACTATGCTTAATGTCAACAGACTTCACATGGCTTCTTGACAATTGACTCAACAGACCCGTTGATGTAGGTGCCATGCCAATCATTCTCATGCTGTTGGTTTGATTATATAGGACTGCAAAAGAGTACTTCCCTGTCACTGTGATGAAAACATCAGCAGCTCAAAGTCAAACTACATCTGAAGTTCTTATAAATGTGTGAAACATAAAGCTGAAACTGTAGAACTTGGTTTGCCTCTTAAGCATTACAACTAAGTGCAAGAATTAAAATGTAATGGTATATTCAGATTTTTCTGAGGAAGGGAGGGGAGCACTCAACAGATTTTACACCCCTGCTTAATCTACCCCCTTGTAAAATAGTAACAGTTTCTCTGGCATTAGTGACAAACTTGGTTAATATTAGGGACCTAATCAAGAGAGCCTGGTAGGAAGACAATCCGAACACAACAGAGGAAGAGCAAGGGCACCAAAATTGAATGTTAAGGAGGAAAGCAAAAGCAAGAGGAAAAAAAAGAATTGACTGAAAAAGGCGAAACAACTATGCATCATTAAAAAAGAGTCATAAGGGATCACACAAAAAGGGCAAGGAAGAATATTTAGAAACAGAGGGGAAAGCAAAGAAGATAGGTGAACAAAGGCAATAAAACTACCTTGGGGAAAGAAAAAAAACGCAAGGGTAAGATTCTGAGAATGAAAGAGGAAGGGGAGGAAGGTACTGGAGAAAGCACACTGTCATGGGGTATCCCTCCAGCTACTCCTTTGGCTCTTTCAGGCTACCTCTAGAAGCTGATTCTGGCTGTCTCTCTTGTTATCTCTGCTTTATCTTTAGCCTCTGGAGCGGTTACCTAGCAGGGAACTCAGCAGAAGACGCTGGCCCTCCACTCTCTGGGGGTTTTTTTTAGGCTTCCTTTGGTCACATCCCTGTGTCTAGAATCTGGCTCCAGTTTGCTGGCTGTAGACTTCTCAGCAACCTAATTCTGTGTCCTTTCAGCTGGTACACTATCTGAGTTCTCCTGGTTGTCTTTTCTCAGCCTTTTCTAGGCATGAGGATGTGGTCTTCTACTAGGGGGTAGGGCTCTCTCCTTCCCTCTCCCTCAGCTCCTTCCAGGGTCTCTCTTTTTGACTTTTTCTCTTACTGCCAGCTTTCTTAGTCTCTGATACAATAAGGTGCACTTGGCTTTGTGCAGTTGTGTGCACATTTTCGTGCATACAACTTTACTCCCAATGTAACAAGAAGTTTAGTGCACAAAAAATGTGCACATAAACATGAGTAAAACTGTGTTCACAAATTAGTGCTCATTCATGTAAATCCCATGTTAATCAAGGCATTAGATAAATCTCCTCGGTACAGAGAGATGTATAGGCATAACTCATTTTTTTTTAATTCTGGAAATATATTCTTTGTAGTGTGGACAGGAATAACTAGATAAGGAGTGGCTAATTCTGGTCCTCAAGACCCACAAACAGGTCTGCTGTTCAGGATATCCACAAAATAAGCACAAGATAGATTTGCATGCACTGGCTCCATTGAATGCAAATATACAGTATATTATGAATAATCTGAAAACCAAGCCTGTTTGTGGCTCTTGAGGACTGGAATTGTTCTCCCTTATCTAGATAGATCAGTTGGTCTTTTTCTGCCATCATTTACTATATTACCATGTTACCAGGGCCTGATTTATATTGCCCGAGCTGTTAGGCCAAGGAGAGAGTGGAGAATCCTCCAGGAATGTAGTAGCAAGGGAGGGTGATTTTCTCCTCCCCCAAGATGTGCTGCAGTGAAAATTTTGCCTCCTTCTCCATTTCTGTTAAGCAGCAGCATTTCACCAAACCTGCTGAGGAGGGACGGTGGAAATTCTATTGTACTCCAATGCCGCTAGCCTGGTCCTGTGCCTATAAGGGGGCAAGTCCAACAAGACACTGCTATTAAGACTGAGTGGCATTTCAACATGTTATGCCTCTGCACAGTGTGTGTGTATATATATATGAATCTTTATTATGCTGCCATCTGGTGTCATTTTATGGTATTGCTAAGCTTAGAATTTGCAATCGGTTATTGTTTGAATATTTGCTTAGCTTAGAATCTGCAACTGGTTATTGTTTGAATGTTTCTGAGCTCCTTATTGGATCTAGCCTGTTTTGCTTTGTCTCTCTGATGGTGTTCTCTTGCCACTTCCTATTGGTCCCTTCACCTAAGGAATCTCTGGGACAGTTTGTTTCCTGCAGAGACGTTCATTTGGAAGAAGACTCTTGGAAGGCTAACAGCTTGTACTCAGAGACCTCTTTTGGTCTCTGAGAAGCATCATCTTTTCACCTCTTATTACGCTTATGTACTATCAATCCACAGCTACTGCCAGCTTTCAGAGAAACCTATTACAGCTCTATCAGTCTCATCAACCTGTTCGGGTTCATGGGACCTTCTCATCTACTGTTTTTTCATTCAAATAAATGTTTTTGGTAACCAAGAACTGAGTTTATCTGATATCTACAGCTGGAGAAGAGATTTAACTTGTTGTCTAGGGGTTCAAGCTAGACATCAAACACCAAGGGCAGTACAGAGAGAGAGGGCTGCACTGTGGATGAGGAAGAGGAAGTGCCTCTTTTACTGCAGCACCTAGGTACTGGCCTATGTGCTCTAATGGGAAACCCATGTCTGTATATTAGTATGTCACTATGAAAGGCAACATTGAAATAAGGAATTGCAAAAAATCTTTTAGAGGTCTAAAGTGTATTAAAACAAATATAGCACATGGTACATGATTTTAATGCTCGCAATAAATCTTACTTTAATTTTAAAGAGATTGTGGATATTTAAGCTTGGCCATACTCTGTAGTATCTCCCGCAACCAGTGGCAACCAGCCTGGAAAAAAGTGACTGGTTATTAGAGATGTGCATTCATTTAAAATGAATGGGCATCTTGAAATGAATTGGATTTAACTTGTTTCTTTTGAGGGTCTCTGAAACAAATTGGAGAGGGACCCCTGAATTTAAAAAATCCTATTTGTTTCATTTGTTTTCTCTCCATTCTTTTCTATGAACCATTAAAGTCAATGGCTCCTTAGAAATCAATGTGAGAGCAACAGGTGTATAGTTAGGAATTGATATAAAGCACAGCAGCCAGCTAGCCTTTCCTATTGATTTATTGTAACCTCAACACCTTGTCAGACATGGGTACAATATGTTGTCAAGGAGACAACAGAAACGCCATATCACAGTGAAGCATTTTTCTAATCCAACCTATTGTTAGGCACTGGATTCAGTGACACTGATCTTGAAGACTGAGCATGTCTGAGATTTACTGTGTATTCCTTCTGAAGGCATTGTATCTCTCTTAGACCTTAGTTAACTTTTCCCAAACAATTTTTTGGTTGTTGGCCATTTTAGTCTGTCACTATGCCAGTCAGCAGAGAAAGACAGGTAAGTACTGTTGCAGAAGATCTGTGTTGCAGTTGTTGCGAGTGCAGAGGTGCGGTCGCTTGCTCAGAGAGACTCTGAGCCCTTGGGCCATGGCGTGGCTCAGGGAGGAGCCCCAAGACACACACTGTGGGAGGTGAGAGTGTTCAGGCATGGGCTGGAGTTGGAACAAGGCTGGACCAGGGTCAAGACTTGGAACATCAGGAACTGGAACAAGGCAGGCTAGCCCTCCACTGGACTTGCACGCACCGGTGAGACCAGCAACGCAATGCTGGTCTCAAGAGTAGCCCTCTAGCCACTCGGTAGCTCTTCCGGACCCACCACTTGGGAATGACGAGTGCGTGAGGCCAGACAGAGGCTGAGAGCAGGAACAAGACAAGACATGGAACTAAAGAAACTTGGAAGACTCAGATGAGGATATGTGGAACTTAGAAGACTCAGACGAGGTTTCAGGATACTTGGAAGACTCGGACAAGGACTCGAGGAACTTGGAAGACTCAGACGAGGTTTCAGGATACTTTGAAGACTCGGACATGGTTTCAGGATCCTTGGAAGACTTGGACTAGGATCCAAGATACTTGGAAGACCCAGGCGAGGATTCAGGGTTCAGGCACTAGTACAGGGTGAGTACTGCACCGCAGCGCGCCCTACACAGCTGTTCATGGCTGGTCGCAGACCAGGCAGAAAATGAAGCAGACTCCAGATGAGAAAGTGAAGACTTGGAACTGGAAACATGTCGAAGATTCAGGAGAGGCCTGCACCGATGCACGGCCCACAAAGCCGCCCATGGCTGGTCGTGGATCACTCAGAAGTGGAGCAGGTTCTGGCTTGAGTCTTGGGCATGGATGGAAGCAGGCACAAGGTACTCCGAAGACCGGGAACAGGATACAAGACTCAGGATTCAAGACTCAGAACTTGGATTCAGGAACAGACCTTGGAATTAAAAACAAGGGGCCTTCCGGAAACTTGCACTGCAGACATGAAGGCAGGCCTTGTGCCACGAAGCGCCCTACACTGCCCTCATAGGCTTGTCACAGACCACAATGGTGGCACACCAGGAAAGGTGGACAAGCAGGAAACCTGGAAGCAGGATAAAGAATCAGAGACGAGGCAATCAGGAACATGGAACATCAGGAACTTCAGGACATGGAACATCAGGACCCTGAAGAGACAATGAAGGAGTTCCAATGAAGAACAGGACCAGGAACATCAGACAAAGGAGACCAGGAACATCAGGAACATCTGAAACATCAAATGAAGAGCCATCTAGACAAGAGAAGACCACGGAGGACCTTGACCGGAAGAAGACCAGAGACAACTGTGAGACCCGATTCAAAGGCCCCGAGGAAATGGAAGAGAGCCCTTTTATAGGGCTGAACTAGGAGCAGCCTGATGATGTCATCATTGGGTCTGTGGGGCTTTTCCTGCCTCTGGCCCTTTAAATATTGTGCTGATGCGCATGTGCACGCCTAGAGGAGCCCGGGGAGGCAGGAGCAGGCAGCAGCGTTGGTGGCGTCCCTGTTGTGTGGAGGAGCAATGGCAGCGGCACCAGGGCCGCATGAAGATTGAAAGAGGAGCGGCTTCCCTGCCACTCAGACAGTGGCAACGATGGAGGCTCCTGCCGCGAAAGAGCTACAGTGGCCCCTCCTGCCACATACAGCGGCATCGGGCCGCAAGAAGTGGCCGCGACGGTCCGGGGGCAGCCTAGGCCGTACGGAGTCCTGTGGTGTCGGGCCGGTGTAGTGCAAGTGAAAGGCTACTCGCGGGATGGGCTCTGTGAGCAGCAACGTAACAGCAGTTTTTTTTAATCTCCCTTGGGGAAGGGTGGAGGGAGAGTGCAGAAAATTGCTTGCAGCTCTGCTACTGATTTTGTCTGTCTCTCTAGGCAATAGCCAGTGTGGGCAGTCAGTAAGCACTGAGCATAGTGCAGAGACTGAAGAATACTAGGCTGTGTTGTGGAACCTGTTAGTGCTGTCAGTAAGCTCAGCAGTCTGAGAATTACCCAGGAGGCTGGGTCCTGGTGCCTGGGTCTCAGCATAGTCCTGGGCCCGAACATAGGCCTGATGTCACAACCCGACCCAGAGGCTGGGTCCTGACACTGAGACCTAGGCCTGGATCCAGGCCTGATGCCGGGGTCTCAGCCAGATTGGGTCCCAATACCTGGGCCTCAGTCCAGAGTGAGGCTCAAGCCTCAATGCCCAGGCCTGGGAGCTCTTCGCTGTCCTCTTCTTTCTTTGGTACTTGCAAGCCAAATGACATCACCCGGTGAGATAATGCCAGAGTAATTTAATTCTGGTGCATTCACCCCAATGGATGGCATCATTTTTATGTACAGCAATGCAGTACTTGCTGTAAATCAAAATGGTGCCGTCCAGTGGGATAAATAATTCCAGCGAAGCCCCAGTGGACGGCGTCATTTGACTTGCTAGTGCTGAAGAAAGAAGAGCATGGGGAAGAGCTCTCAGGCTTGGGCTCCGAGGCCAAGGCCTGATCCTGGGCTGAGGCCCAGGCATCTGGACCCGGCCTCCTAGCTGAGACCCTGGATTATGTCCTGGGTCCAGGCCTAGGCTCTGGTGTCAGGACCTGGTTTCCAGGTCAGGTGGTGGCATTGGACCTGGACTTGGACTCTGGTCTAGGCCAAGGCCTAGGCGAATAGACCTGGCCTTTGGGTCAGATCGCAGCATTGAGCCTGGGCACAGGCTCCAGCTTAGGCTGAGGCCTAGGCATCGGGACCCTGCCTCCTTGTCAGTTCACGGCTTCGGGCCTGGGCTTGGGCCAAAGTCCTGGCATCAGGACCCAGCCTCCAAGCCAGGCTGCAGTGTCAGGCCTAGTTTTGGGCTCTGACCTAGGCCGAAGCCTTGGCCTTGAGTAGGCTGAGGCTGCACAGTGCAGCCTGTTGCGTCTGTCGGTGCTAGACAGCTTCACCCCGTTTGCCTCACCTTATTCACGGCTCCTCCCGCTTACCTAGGAAAGATGGCTACCGCCACGTCTACAAGCCAACCTCTCCGGTGTTCCTGGAATGGTTATGGTGCAGCCTTCTGCCATGCTCCTCCCAGGTACCTACTAGGGTGCGCGCACACGCGCAACCCACAACTTTATTCCAACCTTGGCTCGAACCTCTGGGGTGTTCGCCCTTGCTGATGTCACACCATCTGGGTATATAATCTATTCTAATTTGCTAGATCGTCGAGTTAGCAAGGACTCAAATCCGTTCCTGTCTACGCTACTCTGTCGCTTCCGTGCTGCCGCTGGAAGCTCTCTCTCTTTGCCCTTTGGGGTAACTGCTAACCTGGGTACCCACTCCTTGGGGGCCCTCTGCTTTATTTCAGGTGCCTTACAGGGAACAGGTACTCACTCCTCGAGGGCCTGCTCTCCCTGCCTCGGTGCCTGTACTTCCTTCTACAACCTGGTGGAATCGCATATCTACAGCAAACACCTAGTGAGTACTCTAAACTCTCAGTCTATCTCATCCACAGTTCTTCCTTGCTGGGAAACCTGCTTCGGAACCTCCCAAGACCAACGGGGTGAAAAGGGCTCCCTCTGCCGAGGTCCCTGGGACTGCAACTACCAGACTGCCTCACTAATGCCACCTCTGGTGGTACTCTTCAAGCTGTATAATAAAGAACTAAATGTGTTTGTGCGTCCTGAGTCTAGCCTAGTACTGTGGCTCCTCACGGGGCTCCTCCCTGTGGGCGTGGCCATCTACCACAGTACCCAAGGATCCACCCAAACACCGCTCAACCATAACACAGCCTTGACCTATGGAAGTCTGAGGCTGCAGTCTAGTCCTTGGCTTCGATTTTGTTTTTGGGCTGTTTTGGGGATTTTTTTATTGCTTGATTTTTTTTTTCACTTGAATTAAATGAATCAAGCAATCCATGAACCAAAATTAATGGGAAAAAACCCTTCTGAAAATGAACCAAATAACAAAAATTATTTTTTTTTCCCCTGCACATCCCTAATATCTCCAGCTTAACTCCCTATGAGATTTTATTCTTCACCACCATAAATTTCAATATCTACTTAGCATATTGTCCCCCTGGCCTCCTGGCCCACAATATTTCCCCTTTCTTTGAATTTTTATTGTCCCAGAACATTGACCTCTCACAGATTTCAATGTTTACATTGAATCAGTCTCCCTATCCTCCATTAGAAAACTCCTACTTGACACCATGACTGCTTGTGGTTGTAATCAGTTTCTCTTTGCTTCCATTCACAAAGCAGGCCACATACTTTGTCTGCTATTCTTTAATACCTCCTAGTTCTCCTTCAATCCTTCTAATCTGTCTATCTTTCTGGTTCCCTGGTCCAACCACTTTCTGATCAAATTTACCTTGCAGCTTTATACATATGCAGTAGAGGATGATGCCCACCTAAATGCCATCTTTTGGTGTGGACATACTAATTCATCTGAATTTAAAGAGAATCAATCTATTACCTTTGCTAAATTGTGCCTCCATCTATTTAGAATCCCTTATCCATGACTGACATGATTCTGTGCTTACTGTCGTCAATTCTATTGCCCAGTTAAGGTCTTGGTGCCCAAAATGTTCCAAACATGTTCTATGGTTCTCCCGACCACTTATACTCCAAAAACGCTTACTCCATAACGGTAAAGCTTGATGGCATAAAGCCCTCTCTTAATAATTTCCAGCAGTACAAACACCTCCTCACCAGCACCACTATTAACACAGTTAAATGCCTCTACTTTAGCAATAGAATCAAGACATCCATTAACAAATCTCATGAATTGTTCTATACTTTGAAATCCTTGACTCCAGCTCCCTCTGCTGTTCATCTATTACCTCTAGTCGATTCCCACCAGACCACTGCTGAAGCTTTTGCATCCTTTTTTCATAATAAAATACATAATCTTTATTCTTCCTTCCTCAACAGATCTCCCAGTCCATCACCATTCCTGAAGCTCTATGGGAAAATTTCTCTAATATCTCTTATTCTGAGATCTTACAAAGAAACTATTAGTTAGTTCAACTATTCTACTTGCCCCATTGATCCCTGTACTACTTCCCTCCTTAAATGTTGCTGCGATAAGATTGTACCTTATCTTGCCACCATTACAAATCTCTCTTTTTTCACTGGTTAACTACCCACCTCCCTCAAGCAAGCCTCTGTTAAACCCAAGAAGTCTTCAAAAGACCCAACAGACTTCTGTAACTATCATCCCATTTCCTCTCTACCTTTTCTTTCCAAAATCAAGTTCTCCATATTGCGCACTGAAACTCTTCTTATTTCCTGTTTAGATACTATTCACCATAATTTAAATTCCAGCACCTGCTACCTTTTGTTTCTTTTGGATAATTCAGCAGCTTTTGACATTCTTAATCATTCTATGCTTCTTTCCCGTCTTTCTGATATAGGCATCACTGGCTCTGTTTTCTCATTGTTTTCTTCATACATTACTAATCTACATGGCATTACCTTTTCTTGGTAGCCTATCTCATCTGAAGTCCCTCAGGGTTCAGCCCTATCTGCTACTCTCCTTAATATTAACCTCAACCCTCTCTGCTGTTTTCTTGCCCAGCTGGGTATCACTTACAACTGGGTTTTACTTGAGTAAATGCACTTTACTCAAGTAAATGTGCTTTTGGAAATTACTAATATATATGCCTCTGGGAATGAGCGGTGATTCCCATAGGCCTGGAGACACAGACTAGTCTGACTCCAGCCTTTTTTTTTAAAACACTTTATCTTTATTTGCCACTTTAACACATACACATTAGTAGACTGACTTTACCTTCAGAACAGTGTACTCCAATTAGTCACAGTTAGTACCGCTTCCTCACTACTCATACAGCTTCATTACAGCTCAGTGTTTGGACAGCAATATTCTACAGGAGTTGCCTCCTTCTGGAGACCTGGGCCTGCTCTAGCTATCCTAGCTAGGTTTAGACCTTTATTCCCCAGCCTCTGGTCACACCCTCTGAGCTCCACCTGCCCCGCAGGATCCCATCCACAGAGCATACTCTACTTACGGGTTTTAAGGTGGACCAAGCCTGGTCCTGAACAGATAAATAGGGGAACACTAGGGGCATTTCCTCATATACCCCTCCCCTCAGTTTGGACCTGTTGGGCCAAGCGTTCCTACTCCCTCCTGAATCCCATCCAGAAGAGTCCATCTCTTTGCTCTGGTTTCCCACCAGATATGCTTGGGAATGGGGTCCTAGTGTCATGCTCATCCCCATCTCTTAGGGTTACCCTCAACAGTGCCATGACCACTACCCAGTGTTCTGTTTGCACAGTACACATGCCCGGTCTTTTAACTGAGACCTTTGCTGGCACCAGGTTCAAATTCCACCCCGATGGAGCTTTATGGACCGACTGGGGAACCACAAGTGCTGGTTCCTCTGTAACCAGCTGTACCCACTTCCTGGCTTCTGGTATCTCTGATGTAGAGTCACTCCTTGGTTCCTCTGTACCCTCTGTTGATAGAGTCACCAAAGCACTATCCTCTGGGCTCTCCATGGACTCTACCACCAGGTTCTACATAGTGCCTCCCTCTGGGCTCTCTGTGGTTGCTTCTTCTGTACACTCGGCAGTGCCTTTCCTTGGACTTTTTTTTACCACATCTCTTTTTGGAATCTTCACAGCATCTCTCACTTGACTCTCTATGCCCTCTCTCTCTGGGCTTCTCAAGGATATTGCTTCTTGGTTCCTGGCAGTTTTTGAGCATCCTATAAGGTCTTCCTCAGGACCTCCTGTAGTGCCAGTGTCAGGCCTCCCTTCAGCGCCCCACTCAGACTCTTCTCTGCTGCATTCCTCAGGCTTCTCAATACTGCCTCCTCCTGGGCAGTCTGCTTCACCCTTTTCAGGGATCTCTTGACCCTTTCTCAGGGTTCTTCACAACTCCCTTCTTGGGCTTCTCATAGGAGCAGTCTCTGGACTCCTGGTAGTGTTGGGGAACCCTACAGGGTCTTCCATAGGACCATCTGTAGTGCCATCCTCTGGCTTATCAATCCTGCTCCTTTCTGAACTCACTATAGCCTTTCCTTCTAGGGTGCATTGCCAGAGATCACTGAGCACTTGATACATTTCTGCTGCAATTGCTTTTATCTCTGCCACCATCTGCACCCATCCATCTCCCTGCCCTGCAGGATCTGGGAGCAAGCTTTCTGGCTTCCCAGTCTCGGCTTATCTCTCAAGCATCCATACCTCCAGCCTCAGATTTTCTCTTCTCTCTGGCTCTAGAGAGCTGGGAACTCCTACCAGCCAGATGTACATGGCTGCACTCCTTGAACTGAAGAGTAGCTTGCTTTCTGGAAGAGGGCCTCCCCTTGCTCCCATTCACTGCAATCACAGCCCACTCTTAGAGCTTTTCCAGGGCCATACTCTGCTCAGCATAGCCTTACTGCACCAGTATTCCTTCCTTTTTTCTTTTTCAAGGCAAAAAAAAGTGAAAAAAAGCCTGCAAAACCAGCAGTTTCTAAATCACTTTTAATTCCTATCTACCTGCATCTGAGCTTCTCTCATTAGCTGGTACAAACCTATCACTTGATGGCTGTCCCTGCAACAAGGCCCATTCACAGTTTCCTCTCTTCCTGAAACTTTTTTTTACTTCAGTGCAGCTTCTGAGCCACACCCTTTCACAAAACACCATGCTCTGTGCACTCCTGCACTCTGTACTTTGTTTTAGAGCCACAGGCCCCTTTGATCTGTACTTCATTTTAGAGCCACAGGTCCTCTTCACAACTTTCTGTATTCCAAACAGATACTTCCCTCTCTCTTTTGCAAATGTTTGGCTTCCAAACTGCTTCTGGCAGGCTATACATACACAATTTTCTTTGAAGGATGGGTTTTTCCTCTGACTAGGTATAGAGAAAAAAATCCCATGTATGATACCATATGTGGAAACAAGTGATGATTCCCACAGGCCTGGAGACACAGACTACTCTGACTCCAGCCTTTCTTAAAACACTTTATCTTTATTTGCCACTTTAACACATACACATTAGTAGACTGCCTTTACCTTCAGAATTACTCATCGTTAGTACTGCTTCCCTCACTACTCATACAGTTTTAATACAGCTCAGTGTTTGGACAGCAATATTCTACAGGAGTTGCCTTTTTCCTGCAGACCTGGGCCTGGTTATCCTAGCTAGACTCAGACCTTTATTCCCCCATCTCTGGTCACACTGTCTGAGCTCCACCTGACTCGCAGGATCCCGCCCACAGAGCATACTCTCCTTAGGGGATTTAAAGTGGACTAGGCATCTAGCCTGGTCCTGAACAGGTAAATAGGGGAACACTAGAGGCACTATCTCACAATGCCCATTGAATTGTCCATAGGATTTACTCCCATAAGTGCACTTTACTTGAGTAAAAGGCTTTTGAAAATTGCTACAATAGTAATTACATTTACACATGTAACTTTGAAAATTACCCCTTAGAATGCTATGTCACTTAAAACCTATACTAGAACCCACCATGTTCTATACTGTTCTTCAAACTTTAATTTTTCCCACCCCTAGACTACTGCAACTCTCTCTCTACGTTGGCTTACAACAAACCTTCATCAGATCTCTACAGATAGTCCAAAACTCCATCGCCCACTTTCTTACAGGCACACTTGTCCATGACCACGTCACCCCTATTTTGAAAGATCTACACTGGTTATCCCTATCCCTGTGTATCAAATACAAAATTGCTGTCATTATACATAACCTCCTTCTTAATGTCTCTGCTCCTTGGATTACTTCTACTTTGTGTATACACACTCCAACTTGAATTCTCCAATCTTCCAGCCAATGTCTTCTAGATATTCCCTCTCCCAAAGTAACCTGCTCCCAGTTACTTGAGAACACTCCTTTCCCATAGCTGGATCTTTGCTTTGGAACACTCTCCTCTTATCCTTAAAGCTCACACAAGACCCTAAGCCAGAGCTTTCCAAACTTTTCATGTTGGTGACACACTTTTTAGACAAACATAATTTTGGGACACAGTAATTAGTCTACAAGCAAACCGGAGGTTAAAGGTTAAATGAACGAAATGTATTTCGACAATTTATGTATGTTTCCTTAAATATATACATAATAAAATGTTTCACAACACAACATATCTTGTGAAAACCTTTCGTTTATATTAAAAATATATAATATTCCAAGATTAATGTTATTGTTATAATTTATGAGTAACAATAATAAAACAAAGTTATTGTGTTATTCAATTTACCTCTTTAATGAGATATATGAGCTTGATGGGATGAACACAGCTTTTGAATATTTGGTGTTAATAAAAAAGTCCAAAGGGTCGTCTGCGTAATTTTAAAAAGCTGGCCAGTTTCACACTATATAATTATTTGATAGCCTCATTCAACTAATTCTATATGGCTATGAGAGTGAAATCTGGAATATATAGGAAGGGACAGAATGTCAATATAAATCCTGCACCTCCAGTTCTGTAACTCTGTGCATCCACTGAAATTCCCCCAAACAATGGAGCTTGGATGTTTCCCTTACAGCTCATCATACTAAAAGATATTTTCAAATGCTGGTGTCACCTCACAGTAACAGCAGCACAAACACCTTCCACTGCCAGGCACATTGTGAACTAAAATAAAATCTCGCAAAAAAGACACTCAAAATCTATACTGCAATCCCATTGTAACATAACAGTAATAACACCAAGAACTCAAACAACAATAACCCTACCTGTGAAAAAGCATGGGTAAATATTACACTGGGTCCTAGAATACCAATACACCACCTATTGAGGAAACAAAACAAACCCGATTGCTATAGATCCCTATGCTAGCAGAATCTCTCATCATGGTCACACACACAGAGCAGAGACAGACCCTCACCAAATACAGAATACAAAATAAAGGAGCCCAAATTAGACAAAAACTGAAATGGAAACTCCAAGAAGCCAGACTCTGTGTATTAACAATGGAAAAACAGAACCACCATTCCTCATAAAACAAACAAAATCAAGAAACATAAAACATCAGTTTAATAGTAAAACCATACTAATAAAAGAATATTTTAAAACTACTGATAAATAGAATTTCTATTAATTAAAATCATATACATTTTTTACAATTTCCCAGAGGTTATCCTCTCTCACACAGACTCACATGTCCATTCTCTCTCACACATACACTGTCACATACATACACATTCATGCTCTTATACCCACCATAACCTCTCGCTCTCACAGACACTGACACACTCTCAGGCTCTAAGACACTCTCTCCCCCTCCACACACACCCCACACACAAACTCTTACTCCCCTGGATTTTCTCATACACACTCTCTCTGGCTCCCTCACATACACACAAACACACACACCCAGGCAAGTTCCCAATCATTCTCACACAAACACACACACCCAGGCAAGCTCCCAGTCATTCTCACACACTAAAACTGACCCCCAGGCAGGCTCCCATTCATTTTCACACCACTCCCTCACCATCCCCCAGGCAGGCACCCATCCATTCACACACATACACCCCCAGGCAGGCACCCATTCATGCACATGCACACACTAAAGGCAGACCCCCTCTCTTTCTTTGCCAGCAACCTCGGAGCCTTTCTCATTCCTCTGCTGCCACTGATGCCGCATGGCTATTGGGGAGGCGCTGATTGCTGCTATTGGCACTGAAGCCCATTCTGCTGCCTCCTCTGTGCAGGCCCTGTGGGTTTCCAGTTCCTCCATGTTGATCTCGTACATTGTGAGATCCGCATAGAGAAAGTGCTACTCTTGACATTAACAAAGATTACATGTGCCAATCAGTAAAAAGTAATTTATTTCTTTTTTTTTTTTACCTTTGCTGTCTGATCTTAGTTTTCTAATTGGTTGGTCCCAGGCTTTTTTGTTCCATCTCCCCTTTCTTATTTTTTTGCCAATTCATTTCATATTGTCTTTTTTTCTATTTCTTTTCTCTCCATCTATCTTCTTCCCTCAAACATACAGTCAGGTTCTCATTCTCACATGCTTTCTCTCTCTCTCACACACACACACAAGCTCTCACTCTCACATGCTCTCTCTCTCATACAATCATTCATACACAGTCTCTCTCTTGCACATGCTGTCTGACTCTCACACACCCAGGCTCTCTCTCACTCCCACATGCTGTCTTGCTCATGCACAGGCTCTCACTGTCTCATGCTATCTCTCTCTCTCACACACACAGGCTCTCACATGCTGTCTCTGCAAACATTGAGATCCTCACTCCCACACCCAATCTCTCAACTCACACAGGCACCCAATCTCTCAACTCATCTCATACACGCACACAATCTCTCAATTCAGCTCATACAGGCAACCAATCTCTCAACTCAGCTAATACATGCACTCTACGGGCCCTCAGCCTCTCTCTTACCTCTGGGCCTCCTCTTCACGGGTCGCTGCAGGATCGGCTCTGCAGCGGCCCTGATCTTCTCGGGCCGATCCGATCCGCGGTGGGGGCCCTGCTACCGGGCTTCTTCTCGCCCGCTGCAACAACGCGGCTCCTCTTCTGCACGCAGCTGCTTCATCTCCTTCCTGCCCGTGCGGCTCCGACAACATTTTTCTTCCGGGGCCGCGTGGGCAGGAAGGAGGCGGAGCACCTGCACGTTTAGACGTGCCCTTTTTCTTCGGGCCGTGGTGACGTGAACTCACCACGGCCTTACCGATCTTCCGGCTGTGTGTCCGCGGCACACAGCACAACGATTCTTCGCTGCTCAGCCGCCAGTGGGATGAGCTCCACCGGCGGCCGCATTGGCTCCCACTTGCCGGTGTGTCACGTGCACCCGGCTTGCGCGACACACCGGCATACCTCAGGCGACACACCAAAGTGTCGCGACACACACTTTGGAAAGCTCTGCCCTAAGCAATTCAGGAAGCTCTTGAAAATCCATGAGTTTAGTGAAGCTTTTCAGTAATTTAATTTGATATTGTGCAGTCTTTCTCCAGCCCTGTTATATTGTTTTTATTTATTGTTTTATTGCTTGTTTCTTTTTTATGTATATTTTATTGTAGCCCACCCCAAACTGGTCTGGAGAGGTGGTGTTAGTTTATGTGGACCCAAGTGGTAGATTAACAGCCTTACCTGACTCAGCCGGGGAGGCAAAAATCCTGAACTCTGCAAAGGGTAGCTCAGATCCACAAGAGTGGAAGGCAGGCAAGGTAATCCCAGAGACGTCTGAGTCCAAGGGCCGGTAGCAAGCAAGGTAAATCTAGAGACAGTCCGATTCCAAGGGCAGGCAGCAAGCAAGGTAAATCCAGAGACAGTCCGAATCCAAGGGCAGGTGGCAAGCAAGGTAAATCCAGAGACAGTCCAAATCCAAGGGCAGGCGGCAAGCAAGATAAATCCAGAGACAGTCCAAATCAAGAGGCAGGCAGCAGACAAGGCAAATCGAAAACAGGCCAGATCCAATCGAGAAAGCAGCAAACTCCGAAGGTAGCACCAGCACAAGCGAGCCTGTAGCTGAGGCAAGGGCTTGTGATGGGCTGTCAGCTTAAGTACCTGTTTTATCCCACGCTAGACGTGGGGAGTGATGGGAGGAACGCTGATGTAAGGGGAGGAGCCCGACCGCTTCGGCCCACATAATGAGCCTTGATGAGCGGCCATGCTGGATGTGGCCCTGATCGTGCCAGGAGGTCGACGGCAAGATGGAGATATGGATTTGTCTCATAACAGTAACCCCTCCGCAAGGGCCTCTCCCCTATTTCTGGGGCCTGGGTTTCAGAGGAAATCGTAAATGGAATTCATGAATTAATTGGGGGGGGGGGGGGGGCCTGGATGTTCTTGGCTGGTTCCCAGGAATTCTCTTCTGGGTCATAATTTTTCCAAGATATTAAATACCTTTCGTGGATTGCAAACTGGCTAAAAGACAGGAAACAGAGAGTAGGATTAAATGGGCAATTTTCTCAGTGGAAGGGAGTGGACAGTGGAGTGCCTCAGGGATCTGTATTGGGACCCTTACTGTTCAATATATTTATAAATGATCTGGAAAGAAATACGACGAGTGAGATAATCAAATTTGCAGATGACACAAAATTGTTCAGAGTAGTTAAATCACAAGCAGATTGTGATAAATTGCAGGAAGACCTTGTGAGACTGGAAAATTGGGCATCCAAATGGCAGATGAAATTTAATGTGGATAAGTGCAAGGTGATGCATATAGGGAAAAATAACCCATGCTATAATTACACAATGTTGGGTTCCATATTAGGTGCTACAACCCAAGAAAGAGATCTAGGTGTCATAGTGGATAACACATTGAAATCGTCGGTGCAGTGTGCTGCGGCAGTCAAAAAAGCAAACAGAATGTTGGGAATTATTAGAAAAGGAATGATGAATAAAACGGAAAATGTCATAATGCCTCTGTATCGCTCCATGGTGAGACCGCACCTTGAATAGTGTACAATTCTGGTCGCCGCATCTCAAAAAAGATATAATTGCGATGGAGAAGGTACAGAGAAGGGCTACCAAAATGATAAGGGGAATGGAACAACTCCCCTATGAGGAAAGACTAAAGAGGTTAGGACTTTTCAGCTTGGAGAAGAGACGACTGAGGGGGGATATGATAGAGGTGTTTAAAATCATGAGAGGTCTAGAACGGGTAGATGTGAATCGGTTATTTACTCTTTCGGATAGTAGAAAGACTAGGGGGCACTCCATGAAGTTAGCATGGGGCATATTTAAAACTAATCGGAGAAAGTTCTTTTTTACTCAACGCACAATTAAACTCTGGAATTTGTTGCCAGAGAATGTGGTTAGTGCAGTTAGTATAGCTGTGTTTAAAAAAGGATTGGATAAGTTCTTGAAGGAGAAGTCCATTACCTGCTATTAAGTTCACTTAGAGAATAGCCACTGCCATTAGCAATGGTAACATAGAATAGACTTAGTTTTTGGATACTTGCCAGGTTCTTATGGCCTGGATTGGCCACTGTTGGAAACAGGATGCTGGGCTTGATGGACCCTTGGTCTGACCCAGTATGGCATTTTCTTATGTTCTTATGTTCTTACTAAAAAGTCCTTCCTTTTTGTCTGATGTCCAATATCTCCTTAACCTCATATTGTGTGTCTTCTTCCACTATGACGGATTAATCTTGCTTAGATTTTCTAGAAGACCTAGATGATATTGCTGGTTTCAGATGCGAAATATGAAAGATATCATGAATACAGAGTGCGGAAAGTAAACATAATTTATAGGTAACCTCCCCGATTCGCTTATCAATAGGAAAGGGTCCCATGAAACGAGAAGCGAACTTTAGGGATGGCATATGTAATCTAAGGTTGCGGGTGCTCAACTAGACTAAATCTCCAGGGTGGAACTGCGGAGCTGGTCTTCACTTCTTATCCGCCTGCCTTTTAGCTTTGATTGCTGCCTGCTGTAAGAGCACATGAGTGTCTCTCCACAATTCCTTCAGGTCCTGGATGGCCAGCTCTACAGCAGGACAGGCTGAAGATGTCCCGACAGGTAGTGGTATCCTAGGGTGTTGTCCAAAGACCATATAAAAAGGGGAGGACCCAGTGGCCTGCCTGTGATGATTATTATGACAGATCTCTGCCCAGCGAAGTAGCGAAGACCAGTTGTCCTGTTGTTGGTTAACATAGCAACGTAGGAATGTTTTAAGAGATTGATTAGTCCGTTCTGCCAGACTGTTGGTCTGAGGGTGGTATGCTGAAGAAAAGTCAAGTTGTATACCAAATATTTTACATAGGTTCTTCCAATATCGTGCTGTAAATTGTATTCTTCTGTCCGAAAGGATATGTTGAGGTAATCCATGAATTCGGAAGATGTGCTGCATGAAGAGCTGGGCTAATTTTGAAGCCGAGGGTAGACCAGGGAGAGGGATGAAGTGGGCCATTTTAGAAAACCTGTCTACCACGACCCAGATGGTGTTGTTTCTTTCAGACAGGGGCAGATCCGGGATAAAGTCAGTGGCAATGTGAGTCCAGGGTTTGTCGGGTATGGGTAAGGGTTGAAGTCGACCCCAAGGTTTAGTCCGGGGAGTTTTGTGAGCAGTGCAAATGGGACAGGACTCCACAAATCTTTTAGTATCCTGTTTCCAATGCGGCCACCAATAGTGGTGGGCCAGGAATTCTTTAGTGCGGTAGACTCCCGGGCAATCTGCAAAACGAGACTCATGAGCCCAATGTAAGACTTTTTCTCTTAAACATTTGGGAACCACAGTCTTCCCAGGTGGAACATTAAACGTAGCGGCAGGGTCGATTATGTGTTGAGGTGGATCTGGAGTGTCATCGGGCAGAAAACCTCTCGATAGGACATCTGCTCTCAAATTTTTCTTGGCTGGATGGAAGAGAAGTTTAAAATTGAAACAACTAAAGAATAGAGCCCACCAAGCTTGTCATGGATTCAGCTGTTGTGCGTGTGTGAGGTATGCCAAATTCTTGTGGTCTGTGTAGATGGTGTTGGTATATTTCGCCCCTCCAACAGATGTCGCCACTCTTCTAATGTCAATTTAATAGCCAAAAGTTCCTTGTCCCTAATGGCATAGTTCTTTTTGGCTGAGGAAAATTTTCTAGAATAATAGGCACAAGTGACAAAACTCTTGTCCTCTGATTGTTGTAAAAGGATGGCTCTGATGCCCAGGGCAGAGGCGTCTACTTCCATAAGGAAAGGTCTTGTAGGATCTGGTCGTTGCAAACAGGGTTCCTTTATGAATTCTTCTTTTAATTGTTGAAAGGCTTGGATGGCCTCTAGGCCCCAATTAAGGACATCAGCTCTTTTTTTGTCATGGCTGTGAGAGGTGCTACTAAGGTTGAGTAACCAGGAACAAATTGTCAGTAATAGTTCGAGAACCCCAGGAATCATTGTAAGGCTTTTAATCCTACTGGTTGTGGCCAATCCAGGATTGCTTTAAGTTTTTCAGGATCCATTCATAGCCCATCCTGGGAAATAATGTAACCCAAGAAAGGGAGTTCTGTTTTGTGGAATGTGCCTTCTCTAATTTTGTGAATAATTTGTTCTCCCAAAGGTGCTGAAGGACCTGTTGAACATGGAGGATATGTTGATCCATGGATTTGGAGAATATAAGGGTGTCATTCAAATAAACAAGGACCTGAGAGTAAAGAAGATCTCGTAAAATATCGTTGATCATGGCTTGAAAAACTGCAGAGGTACTGCATAATCCAAAAGGCATTACCAAGAACTCTATTGCCCATCACGAGTGTTAAAAGCTGTCTTCCATTCATCCCCTTCTCTAATTCGCATGAGATTGTAGGCTCCTCGCAGGTCTAACTTTGTAAAAATTTGGGCACCTTTAAGTTGATTGAATAATTCGGTAATAAGAGGAATTGGGTATTGTTTTTTCGAGTGATGGCATTTAAGCCTCAATAGTCAATACATGGTCATAGAGACTCGTCCTTTTTTTTTTTTTTTTTTACAAAAAAGAAGCCTGTCCCTGCCGGAGATGAAGATGGCCTAATAAACCACTGGGCTAGATTTTCTTGAATGTACTGGCTCTTGGCCTCTGTCTCAGGTCCTGAAAGTGCATAGACTCTTCCACAGGGAGGGATTTTCCCCATAAGTAGATCAATACTGCAATCGTAGTCATGATGAGGAGGCAGTCTCTCAGCTTCCTGTTTGCTGAAGACATCCGTGAAATCTGTATATTGATTGGGCAATCCAGATATGGTGGATTTCATACAGAAAAGATTTCTGAAGGGAGTTTTATGGAAGACAAGCAGTTCTTATGGCATTCAGAACTCCAGCTGGCCAATTGTAGTGTTCCCCAGTCTATCCTGGGTTGATGCAGTCTCAATCAAGGCAGTCCCAGGATGATTTGATTGACTGAGGAAGGCAAGACATATAGGCAGTCTCTTGGTGTAGGACTCTGGTAGTCATGGTAATGGGCTCTGTGATGCATCAAATCGTAACATTGAGAGGTTGTCCAGAGACTGAAGAAATGACGAGAGGCACCTCTAGTTGTTCAGTGGGAATGTGAAAGCGTTGGACTAGATTTTCTTCAATAAAATTCCCCGTTGCCCCTGTATCCAGAAAGGCCTGCAAGTCAATGGACTTTTGGACAACAGAGAGTGCTACGGGATTCAATATCTGTTGAGAGGAAGTTGCTGGACCCAGGGAGGCCTCTCCTACCCATCTTAGGTCCGGGCGTTTCCGGACTTTTGGGGACAAGTTTTAGCGAAATGACCAGTGCGTCCACAATAAAGACATAGATTCTGTTGACGTCGTCGCTGTCATTCCTCAGCAGATATCCAGAATTGATCAATTTGCATAGGTTCTTCGGGAGCGGTGGATGGCTCCTATGGCTTGGGAGAGATGAGCAGATGCTGAAATGAGGGAGCTAAATGCATTGGATGTTGAAAAGTGCCTCTTTCTCAAGAACGCTCTTGAAACCAGAGATTCAGATGGATAGCTAGTCGGATTAAGTCTTCCAGGGATTCTGGTGGGTCTCGTCTCGCTAATTCATCCTTTATGTTGTCTTCAAGGCCTTGCCGAAAAATGGTGGTAACACTCTTCTCTCTCCATCGAAGATCTGCGGCAAGGGTCCGAAATTGGACTGCGTACTCTCCCACAGTTTCTGAGCCTTGACGAATCTGAAGCATTACTGACAGCTGCTGAAGCAGAGCACCCAGGTTCATCGAAAACCAGCCGAAAGAAATTAAGGAATTTATCTAGATTGTTCAGTAGCGCATCATCACGCTCCCAAAGGGGAGAGGCCCATGCCAGAGCTGACCCTTCTAGGAGGGAAAGGATAAAGGTGACCTTTGTTTTATCGGTGGGAAATAATGGAGCTTGCAAAGAAAAAAGAATCTTGCATTGGTTAATAAAACCACGGCTGAGTTTTGTATCTCCATTGAAATGTGGAGGCAAAAGCAAATGAAAAACGGCACTGGGAGAAGGAGGAGTCAGAGGTAATGGAGGAGGTGCTACCGCCAATGTATCCATACGAGCTGCCAATCTCTCCAGTACTCCCGTTACTTGGTCCAGAACCCCCTGCTGTTGCTGTACTCGTGTCGCAAGTCCTAGAATAGCCTGCAAGGCTGTCAGAACTATCAGATCCATGGCCTCAGCTAGCTGTTAGTTTATGTGAACCCAAGTAGTAGAATAACAGCCTTATCTGACTCATCTGGGGAGGCAACAATCCTGAACTCTGCAAAGGGTAGCCGAGATCCATCAAGAGGCAGGCAGCAGACAAGGCAAACCGAAGACAGGCCAGATCCAATCGAGAAAGCAGCGAACTCCGAAGGTAGCACCAGCACAAACGAGCCTGTAGCTGAGGCAAGGGCCTGTGCTGGGCTGTCAGCTTAAGAACTGTTTTTTTTCCCATGCTAGACGTAGGGAGCAACAGGAGGAAACCTGACGTAAGGGGAGGAGCCCAACCGCGTCGGCCCGCATAGTGCACCACAGCACGCAGCCATGCCAGACGCGACACTGATCGTGCCGGGAGGTTGACGGCAACATGGAGGTACGGATTTGTCTCCTAACAGATGGGTAATGAACACTATTAAATAAATACATACATACATAAAAATGAGCTCATTACCACAGTATCTGCATATTTAAAATTGAAAGCCAGCTTAAAAAGTAATGCAATCATGTTATTTTTAGCGCAACTGCATTTGGGGTAGTATTGTCACATTGGCAGTGTTAGTTCTGCTAGGTTACCTAATGAGCATGCTTAACACAAATCAATTTAGAAGATAGAACCCTTATTTTGCAGAAATTCTGTTGGGTTGTTAAAATATTTTGTCAAATGTAGGTTTCACAGGTTAATACTAAAACTGGGAGGCTGTACTGAGAGCCATGGCTCTTCTCTTTCCTTCTCCTTTCCTTCTGGACAGGAAATATATTGAAAGACAGCAAATAATGGAGCATAGTCAGATGCAAAAACCTGGTAGACTGAAAGAAAGAATGCATCAGTATCTGAAGTTATTGAGACTTTTTTTCTGATTCCATCTAAGTTGTCTTTCTATATATAATGCTCTTTGTGCATTATTGTATTGTGGTAACAGGTACATAAAGGGGGCTGAATTAGCACAAGTTTGAACCTTGCACTAATTTGACTACTGTGCCCAATATATGTGCATGTATATTTTTTTTGTGTCATGATAAGAAAGTGATCAAAAAATGAAGGAAATTAGAATACATGAAAAAGCTTTTTTTTTCTTATCAGCAGGTGGAGCTGTGGTACTTTCGCTGTTGAGCATCTCCGTTTCTATTAACTCAGATCTTCGGCTAGTGTATTGGACATTGGTATTTTCAAGTAAAATGGTCTATTGATAGCTCGAGCCTTAAAATCAACTTTTGGATCAAAATGCTCTGTTAAGTCATCTTCTTTTCCATTTTATCCTACATACCAACATTATTTTGAGAGCTGTGAAGAGGAGGATTTAAGGGATAAGAAAAGGCAGAGGACTTAATTTCACATTGAAATGCCCTGGAGTAAGGATTGAATAGAAGGGAGAAAGTAGAAAAATATTCTTTTATTGCCAAATAAAAAAAAACTTCCAAACAGAGCTGTTATCCACATAGGTGCTAGTGGTAAGGTTAGAAGTTCAATAATTAGTAGCCCAGGTGAATCTTGTAGTTAGTCACTTCTCCAGGTCTTACAGCCTGCCATTTTTCATCTCTATGGCAGATTCTTAATAAACCAGAAGTTATATGGTCAGAATAAAGAGGCAGAGTACTGAAGTTACATCTTCCTCCTTCACAAGCTATGCAACACTGGTATTGAACGAATGCATTTCATCCAGCTTGCGACTATCAGCTATGGTTGCTAATGTATTCGGGGAAACTGTGCTTTTGACGTTACAGCAGTTAAAGAAAGCTGAGTGCCTTGGCTCTATGAATCAGAGTCTTTTGCCTATGCTTTACTAAATTGTGAGGACCAAACGTCATGATGTTTTGATGGCCATTTGTTGCCTATATGTAATGAGATATTGGTCTCCATCTAATTCCATGTGGGCAGTAGGCCATCTCCTTAAATCACCACCTCCAGTGGCATGGCTTTCCTGTTGTTCCAGTTGTTAGTCGAACTGCAGAGTTACCAAGGACAAAACACACTCCTGGGGCTAGAACAGATCTGAACACATGTGCATGAGGGGGGTAATATTCAAACAGTCCATATAACAATAATGCCTGTGTATACATAATACACTCAGATCCTACTGCCTATATTCAAACTGAACTTATGTGCATATTTTCACAGGGAGGATAACTTTCAAACAACTATGTGCAACAGCAGCATTTATACGTGTATATGGCTGCACGTACATCTACAATAATATCTTATAATCCGCTTGTATACTTAGGAAATACCAATATCTTTATTCTGGAGCATACTCACGTATGTATGCTTACGAGTGAAAACATGCAATGCCATGAAAGCGAGTATTTCAATGCACTGAAGGTGTGAACTTTTCCTACCAATTTGAAACATATATGCATGTATATTTTACATGTGAAAATAAAGTAGGACTTACATAAAACCTGATTTATGTGCACAAGTCTGCATATTTTAAAACATGCGCACTTAATCATTTTACCAATTACTAGGGATGTGCATTCATTTTTCACGAATTAGACAATGTCAATGATATTGTCTGATTCATCAAGGTTCGGTAGCGCCGATATACAAAGCGATTTTTGCCAAAATTTCGGCAAAATTCGTATTTTGTATTAGTGCGCACTAACAGTTACTGCGCACTGCATATCTCTTAGTGCGCAGTAATACCAATTAGTGTGCACTGTTTCTCTAGCTAATGAACTCATGAATTGATACTTTTTAATTTTTAAGTAGCAGTTTTTTAATGTGCACTAACATTAGTTGCAGTGCACTACTACATACTTAGTGGGCTGTAAGTTCTATTAGGGTGCATGAACTAACCTGTTGGTGCGCACTAACGGGCCTTAATGCGCATTAACATCTAGCTAGTGCGCACTATCTCGGTTGGTGTACTGCACACTAATGCGGAGATAGTGCACACTAACTGGTTGTTAGTGCGCAGTAAGGCCCATTAGTGCACACTAACGCACTTCGTTGAAACTTGCCAAAAAACCCCAAAAAGAACCATGGGAAACCGAAATTTCCCGCGGAGCGCCTGATCCGAAGCCCGAACCAAAATGTTTAAATGAAGCACATCTCTTACCAATTACTCCACTTGTTCACCCAGTCCTTCTCCAGGTCATCGAGACCCTCCTGGTTCTTCAGCAGTAACTCCTCCCTCCGGTTCACCCAGACCTCCCCCCCAGCCAATATTACACAATAAACAAATCTGATATCAAGATTGCAACACAATTAGCAGGTGCAAAATTCCACTAGTAATTGCCAAATGTATGTGTGTGTCTTTTAAAATAGCAACTTGCATCTATAACTTGTGGCTCCACCCTAGAATGCCCCTAGACCACCTCTATTTTTACGCATGCATATATGTACGCATGAAACGTAAAGTACATGCTTACTTTCGACTTTTATAAAATAGCAACTAGGCTACTTAGTTGCATATATGCTAATGTTTATTCACGCAACTCTTTGAAAATTATCTCAGAGAATACTTAGGTGATTGGCTGAGTACACGCACATATTCACTCGTATTTAGTCACACCTCTTCTTCGGAGGGTATAACTTTTGCATAAACACTTACATGCATACTTTTTAAAATCAAAAAGCATGCGCATAAAAGCCAACTCCATCTCCCGGAACACCTCTCCTCAGCGCGTGTACAAGTACATACAAAACTGGGATATGTGCGTGCTTTTACATGCACTGAACCAGGGTCAATGTCAGAACAGCCATCTATGCGCATAAAATTAAGTTTTACCAGCATAAATGGCTTTGAAGATTACCCCCAAATCTGTAGCAGCACTGGGTACTCTACAGAGCAATAAGGGGCATCAATGAGCGGAGTCGGTCAACTTTCACATGTTCTAAATAAAATAATTATAACAAATAGTTTTAGTTTTTTAAGGCCATGAGTCTCCCATCAACTACTTTCAGACCGTGTTGCCTCACTCTTTGTAGCTTTCTCCCTTCTTCCCTCCCACTCACCATCAGAATGCTTCCCTTGCCTCAAAGACCCCCATGCTAAAAGATGGCCTTCTCCTTCAGTTCAGAAGTGTGGCTTTTAGCACGGTGCCACAGAAGTAATGAAGTTAATTCCTCAACATTGTCAGGTGTGCCGGAAATGCACAGGAATACATCTCCATAGAAAGTCTGTGCCAGGCGTTCCCAGGGCACTCTTCTGCCAGGAGGAGCGTCCTACTCTCCTAGGGATTATTATGTCCCAGTTGGCTCTCTGCTGGCAGTATTACGGGCTGCAGTTTCTGTTTTTGGGACCTGACTGGCCCAGCTGGAGTAGCTAGAATAGGTCAGAGTATTTCTTCCCTGCCTCTAGCTGTGCACCCAGATGGTATATTTGATGGCTTGGGATCATCTGTCTGCTTTGCTCTGCAGTTCTGCCTGCCTTCCATGTGTTACCAGTTTGTAAGGGGAATTTGCGATAACAATGTCAAAGTAAACAATAAGACTTACAAGTAAAACCAAACAATTCTTGGAGACCAGAAAATTATCCAAATAAATTAACATCTGATTCTAATTACTACAATCACAATAACAGATTATAGCAAATATGTACACAGAAGGTTCTTTTATAGGGGCTAAACAGCAGTTTCCATAGCAGCTAGCTACAGTGCTATGACTAGGAGGAGTGGCGAGTGGGCAGCTATCCCATGTATCAACCCCAAGGGGATGTCATCAGCAGGGCTACTCTTACCTATGGGCATATCAGAGAGCCCACTGCATCTGCCTCAATGACTCTATTGGCCAGTCCCCCCAGTCTCAGGCAGTGGAAAACTGCTTCCTTCTCCCGCCCCTCCCCTCCCAGGTAGTATGCAGCAAACAGGCGGGGAGGGGTGAGCTTGGAGCAGACAGAGCACAGAAGAGTCACTCTGCTCCCTAATCCAGCTCCTCCCCTCCTGTCATTCAGGGATAGAAAAAAAGGAGGTAAGCCTGGAGCAAAGAATAGCCACTCTGCTCCCTAATCGAGCCCCCTTCTCTGCTCTTGTTCCCCCTCCCTTCCTGTCTGCAGGGAACAAGAAGAGAAACGGTGAAGCTGCAGTGGACAGCAGAGCAAAGAATTCAGTTTTGTTTGCATATTTTTATTTCTAATTTACGGAAGCCTATTCTGTATTAAGTGAAGGTCTGCGTTATACAGATGTTACCAAGATGAGGTATTCTGCTAATGTGTAGGTTCTGAGTAGGGATCTGTAGCAGTCCAAATTGTTTTGTTTTCCCCCATGGGCGGCATACTGATGTTTTAGGGCTCGATGGAATATTTGTAGTGTTGCCGTTTAATAAAGAGTTATTATTGTTTGAGTTTTGGGATCAAGCCCAGCATCCTGTTTCCAACAGTGGCCAATCCAAGCCAAAAGAACCTGGCAAGTACCCAAAAACTAAATCTATTCCATGTAACCATTGCTAATGGCAGTGGCTATTCTCTAAGTGAACTTAATAGCAGGTAATGGACTTCTCCTCCAAGAACTTATTCAATCCTTTTTTAAACACAGCTATACTAACTGCACGAACCACATTCTCTGGCAACAAATTCCAGAGTTTAATTGTGCGTTGAGTAAAAAAGAACTTTCTCAGATTAGTTTTAAATGTGCCCCATGCTAACTTCATGGAGTGCCCCCTAGTCTTTCTACTATCCGAAAGAGTAAATAACCGATTCACATCTACCCATTCTAGACCTCTCATGATTTTAAACACCTCTATCATATCCCCCCTCAGTCGTCTCTTCTCCAAGCTGAAAAGTCCTAACCTCTTTAGTCTTTCCTCATAGGGGAGTTGTTCCATTCCCCTTATCATTTTGGTAGCCCTTCTCTGTACCTTCTCCATCGCAATTATATCTTTTTTGAGATGCGATGGAGCCGCTCTGTGAAAGCTTACCCCCATCCAGCCTTTTCTTCATCATCATGCACAAGCCTTAAGGGATTCACACTGTTATCCCATGCTCTTCTGAATTAATTTACTGTTTTCGTCCTCACCACCTCTTCTGGAAATGCATTCCAGGCATCCACTACCCTCTCAGTGAAAAAATATTTCCTTATGTTGGTTCTGAAACTTCCCTCTTGGAGTTTCATTTTGTGACTACTTGATCTACTGTTTCCTTTTCAATGGAAAAGGTTTGAAGTTTGTGCATCATTAAAATCTTTCAGGTATCTGAAAGTCTGTATCATTTCTCCCCTGCACCTCCTCTCTTCCAGGATATACATATTTAGGGCCCTCAACTTCTCCTCATAAGTTTTCTGATACAGACCCCACACCATTTTGGTCGCCCTTCTTTGAACTGCCTCCATCCTATCTCTGTTCATTTTGAGATACAGGCTCAGTACCGAAACACAGTGCTCCAAGTGAGATTTCATCAAGGACCTGTACGAGGGCATCATCACCTCCTTTTTCTTTCTGGTTGTTCTTCTCTCTGTGCAGCCCAGCATTCTTCTGGCTTTAGCTATCACCTTGTCACATTGCTTCTGCATCTTTAGATCTCCAGATACTATAATGCCAAGATCCCTCTCCCGGTCTGTGCACATCAGTCTTTCATCCCCCATCACATATGGCTCTTTTGAATTACTGTATCCTAGAGGCATGACTCTGCACGTCTTGGCATTGAATTCCAGCTGCCAAATTCTCGATCACTCTTCTAGCTTTCTTAAATCACTTTTCATTCTCTCTACTCCTTCAGGCATGTCCACTGTGTTGTAGATCTTAATATCATCTGCAAATAGACAAACTTTACCTTCTAAATCTTCCACAATGTTATTCACAAAGATATTGAACAGAACTGGTCCCCAAACCAATCCCTGTGACCCTCCACTTAACACCGTTCTTTCTTCAGAGTAGGTTCCATTTAGCATTACACGCTGTATCTTGTCAGTCGACCAGTTTGTAATCTATGTCACTACCTTGGTGCCTACTCCCAAGCATCTCATTTTGTTTATTAGTCTCCTATGCGGAACCAACTTTTCTGAAATCCAAGTAAATCACACCTAATGTTCTTCCTTGATCCAATTCTTTAGTCACCCAATAAAAATAATCAATCAGATTTGTCTGTCAGGACCTTCCCCTGGTGAATCCATGCTGCCTCTGATCAAGCAACCCACTGGATTGTAGATACTTCACTATTCTTTCCTTCAGCACAGTCTCCATTAATTTTCTCACCACCGAGGTGAGGCTAACCGGCCGGTAGTTTCCAGCCTCCTCTCTGCTCCCACTCGTGTTACACGGGACCACCACAGCTCTTCTCCAATCTTACAGCACCACTTTGTTTCCAGGGATCTATTGAACAGATCTTTCAGCAGACCCGCCAGCACATCTCTGAGCTCCCTCAGTATCCTGGGATGTATGTCATCTAGCCCCATGGCCTTATCCACTTTTAGTTTTCCTAGCTCTTTCCATATATTCTCTTCTGTAAACAGAGTTTCATCTACTCCACTCCCATCTACATTCTTGTCAACCAGCAATGGTTGTTCTCCAGGGTCTTCTTTTGTGAACACTGAAGTATTTGTTTAATATTTCTGCCATTTTTTCGTCTCTCTCTACACATTGCTTCTTGTCACCTTTCAATTATATTGTACTACTTTGGGCCTTCCTCCTTTCTCTGATGTATCTGAAAAATGTTTTGCCACCTCTCTTTACCTCTTTGGTATCCTTTCTTCCACTTGATCTTTTGCTTTCTTGATTTCTTTCTTCGTCTCCTCAGTTTCACCAGATATTCTTCCCTGATTTCCTCTTTTTGGGATCCTTTATACTTCTTGAATGCTGTTCTTTTTGTCTTTATTTTTTCAGCCACCTCCTTTGAGAAACAGGTTGGTTTCTTATTCCTCTTACTTTTGTTTACTTTTCTAACATATAGATTTGTTGCTTTTATAATAGCTTATCTTAATTTGGCCCACGGTTGTTCTATCGCTCTCATTTTCCCCCAGTCTTCTAGCTCTTCCTCCAGGTATGTCCCCATTTTGACAAAGTCTGTGTTTTTGAAATTCAAAACTCAGATTTTCTGTTAGGAACATGCCCAGCGAGCCCTGGGAAGGGACACAGAGGCACGATCGCTTGCTCCTGAGAGAGAGAGAGTGAGCCCTTGGCCCATGGGGCAACCCAGGGAGGAGCCCCAAGACACGCCCCGAGAGAGGTGAGCATGTACAGACATGGGCAAAGCAAGAACACAGGAGTGGGAGGAAACAGGGTCAGCCCCCCACTGAGCCAACAGGCAACTGAGAGGTCAGATGGAGGCAGAGGGCTGGAGTCAGAGACAAGGAACCAGAGTAGAGGGCTCCAGATCCTAGAGTACGTAAGAGAGTCAAAGTACATGGAGGAAGCGAGAACTCCTGGAACTTGGATGAGACGAGGACTCCTGGACTAGGACGAGACGAGGCTCTGGAGATTTGGATAAAATGAGACGAGGCTCTGGAGACTTGGACGAGACAAGACGAGGCTTTGGAGACTTGGACATGATGAGAAGAGACGAGGCTCTTGGTGGCATGGAAGAGACGAGACTCTTGGAGATGAAGAAGAAACGAGGCTCTTGGAGACTTGGAAGAGACATGACTCTTGGAGACGAAGAAGAGACAAGGCTCTTAGAGACTTGGAAGAGACGAGGCTCTTGGAGGCTTGGAAGGTGCTGTTCCTCAGGGCACCCTACACAGCCCAATGTGGACTGATCTCGGACCACCCTGTCCCGCTGCGCACCCTACACAGCCAGGGGGGCAGGTCATGGACCATGCAGAGAGTGGAGCAAGCACAAGACGGAGAAGAGGGTCCAGGCAGCACTTGGGAGAAATCCAGCCGGAAGAGGATTCCAGTCACCTGAAGACGGACACTGAATGAGATGGATTACTCCTGAGAAGGTCAGCTGGAGACAACATCCGTGGGACAGCAAGGCTGTTAACGGATTCTTCAGGATCAAGGAGAGGAGAGAAGGAAATCAGTACACAAGGTGCTAGCCATCTGGACCCTGGACATCTGGATCTCAGAACGAGTAGACATCTGGACATCTGGGCTTCTGGACATCTGGACAACAGGAAGAGTGGGCTTCTGGACAAGGGAGATAAGAAAGTCTTAGACAAGAGGATGAACAGACATCAGGACGAAGGACGTCTGGACACCTGGACATCTGGATCTCTGAACGAGTGGACATTTGGACATCACGAGGACGATCTGATGAGGAATGAAACCTGGAGCATTGGACAGAGACAACAGGAACAAGAAGACATGGAACATGAAGTCTTCTGGACAGGAGCAGCAAGATGGACCATGATGAAAGCGATGGAACTCCATGGACGAAGGAGAAGCTCCATGGAGTGTGTAACTCCATCCGAAGGCACTGAGGAACTGAAGCAGGGCCTTTATATAGGGCAGGACCAGGAAGAGCCCTGAAAACGTCATCCGGAGGGCAAACAAGTACTTCCTGTCTCTGGCCCTTTAAGAAGAGGAGAGATGCACGTGCCCACCCCTAGAGGGAGCCCTGTAGGAAGATGGGAGGAGCCGAGGCCTGCAGCGGTGTCCTGCCACATGGTGGAAGAAAGAGAAGTGTAACTAAAAATTGAACAAAGTGAGGATATAAAGCAATTATGTTCCAAACTGTATCGGAGAAAACTAAAGCTGAACTAATAGCCAATACAAATTTGCAATTACCACAATATTCGGACGCAGTAGTTAGAAATCAGAAAGAACTTGTGTTAAGAATACAAAAAACGCCGGGTCGCCATTGTGCTTGATCAATCTAAAATGAATGAAGAAATGTGCTTGATCAATGAATGAAGAAATTGTGCTTGATCAATCTAAAATGAATGAAGAAATAATTAACCACCCTTGACAAAGGACTGAAGATTTTCAGCAGCAGTCCGAAACACGGTCCAATGTTGGGTCATCTGTTTCTTGTGGATCACAGCAAGACAACTATGAATGTGGATGAAGTGAAAAGAGGCTTAAAGATAAGTGCAGAATTTTAGCACAACACATTTTAAGAAAAGACATTCAACTTTTAAGTGCAAGAAAAAATTCTTTAAAAAATGCAAGTTTAAATTTCAGTTTAAATCAGGACTGAAATGACCAAATAATTAAATATAAGGCAGAGTTTATATACGCGAAAGCATTTACGATAATGCCTATTATGAAGGTCATGAAAACACAAGTTCTTTCTGATTTCTAAGTACTGCGTCCGAATATTGTGGTGGAAGAAAGAGAAGGCCAGAGGCAGATCCTGCTGCTGAAGAGGAGCCACACTGGGGCCGGGCTGCAGTCCCGAAGGACTCTGGCGGCACACGGGCCACAGAGGAGGAGGGAATCCCAGCGGGGGATTCTCCTGTAGGAGTCAGCAGCGCGGCTCTAGCCACACAGGAGGGAGCAGCAATAGCAGCAGCAGTGGCGGCAAGGCCGCGAAGATGCAGGGAAGCACGGCTTGGCGGCGGTCTGGGCCGTGCAGAAGACGGCAGTGTTGGGCCAGCTCAGAGAAAAGGTGAGGGCCTGTCGGCGCGATAGGGTCCGCGGCCAGGATTATAACATTTTCGTGTGACTTCTCTGTATCCTATTTGCGATATCAAACAATATCATTTGATAATCACTGGTAGTCAAGTGGGCACACACCCAGAGACTAGAAACATTATCCCTATTAGTGAGCACTAAGTCAAGTATCACATCCTTCCACCTGGGTTCCATTACCATTTGTTTGAACAGAGCCCCCTGCAGGGCATCCACTATCTCTCTACTTCTGGTAGATTCTGCAGAAGGGATTCTCTGGCAGATTAAAATCTCCAACAATCAACATTTCTCCCTTCTTTTCCACCTTTTGGATGTCTTCGACCAGATCTCTGTCTAGTTCTTCTGTTTGAGTCGGAGGCCTATAATCCCCTCCAGTAAAAATGGATGCACCATCATCTTTTTTTAGAACGGCCCATAATGTTTCTTCTCTACTCCACATCCCTTGCAGTTCAGTTGATTGGATATTGTTTTTATTTTATTATTTATTTATTTATTTAGGATATTTTTATACCGGCATTCTGTATTCAGTCATACCGGTTGAAAATAAAACTGCTATATAAATATAAACAAAATAACATACATAAATACATTAATAAATGAAACCATTCTTAAAATACAATCTATAAAATAGCATTAAACATATCTTCTAAAAAATCAATACTTAGTACATGAAATAATAATGAAAGTTTACTGTTGTGCTTTATCTCCAGACTAGGTTTTCAAATTCTTTTTAAATGTCTGATAGTTTTCCTGCATCCTCAGTTCCAATGGAATTGAATTCCATAATTTGGGACCCGCTATCGATAACACTCTGTCTCTTACTCTAGATAAATGTGCCATTTTATCAGATGGAATAGATAACAGATACTTATTAGCTGATCTCAAATTGCGTTGTGACATATGAATTTGCAATGCTGCATTTAGCCATTCGACAGATTTATTATAAATTGACTTGTGTATTATGCATAATACTTTATTGTCTATCCTAAACTTGACTGGTAACCAGTGTAAGTCCATCAGCACTGGAGTGATGTGGTCAAATTTTGTACCTCCATACAGCACATGGGCAGCGGCATTCTGCAACAATTGAAATGGCCTAAGGAATAATTTGGAAGGCCAAGTAAAATGCATGTTTTTGACATAAAGAGCTAATCCTCCCCCTTTTCTGTCCTCTTTGTCCTTCCTTAACAAGTTATAGCCTGGGATGGCCATAACCCAATCATGAGAATCTATGAACCATGTCTCCATAACAGCAACAATGTCCAAATCTACCTCCACGTTTAGGGCCTGCAGGTCATAGTTACATAGTAACATAGTAATGAGAGCAGAAAAAGACCAAAATGGTCCATCCAGTCTGCCCAGCAAGCTTCCCAAGGTAGTAATTGCCGCTCTGTGCAGGTTACCCCCACGTTTCTGTTAAGGATAGTAACTGCCGCTCCAAGCAGGCTACCCCCAAGCTTTTTTTGTTTATTTTCATCCTCTAGCCTTTAGGGATCCACAGTGTTTATCCCATGTCCCTTTGAAATCCTTCACAGTTTTAGTCTTCACCACTTCCTTCGGAAGGGCATTCCAGGCATCCACCACCCTCTCAGTGAAGAAATATTTCCTGACATTGGTTCTAAGTCTTCCTCCCTGGAGTTTCAAATCGTGACCCCTAGTTCTACTAAATTGTTTCTAATGGAAAAGATTTGTTGACGACCATGGATCATTAAAACCTTTCAAGTATCTGAAGGTCTGTATCATATCACCCCTGCTCCTCCTCTCTTCCAGGGTATATATATTCAGGTTCTTCAACCTCTCCTCATAAGTCATTCGATGGAGACCACCCACCATTCTGGTCGCTCTTCTCTGGACCACCTCCATCCTGTCTCTGTCTCCTTTGAGATACGGTCTCCAGAACTGAACACAATACTCCAGGTGAGGCCTCACCAAGGACCTGTACAAGGGGATTATCACTTCCCTTTTCTTACTAGATATTAGGGATGCGAATCGTTTTTGACGATTTAAAATATCGTCCGATATTTTTTAAATCATCATTAATCGTTAAAGAGTGCGATACAATAGAAATTCCACCGATTTATCATGAAAAAATCATTAATCGGGTTAGTGCACACTAACGGGAGTTAGGACACAACCTAAAAACCCACCCCGACCCTTTAAAACCACTTCCTTAGCCTCCATCACCCTCCCGACCCCCAAAAAATGTTTTAAAATTACCTGGTGGTCCAGCGGGAGTCCCGGGAGCGTTCTCTCGCGCTCGGGCTGTCGGCCGATAAACAAAAAACCCACCCGACCCTTTAAAACCGCTCCCTTAGCCTCCACCACCCTCCCGACCCCCCCCCCAAAAAACATTTTAAAATTACCTGGTGGTCCAGTGGGCCCCGGGAGCGATCTCCCACTCTCGGGCCGTCGGCTGCCACTAATAAAAATGGCGCCGATGGCCCTTTGCCCTTACCATGTGACAGGGTAACCGTGCCATTGGCCGGCCCCTGTCACATGGTAGGAGCACTGGACAGCCGGCACCATTTTTAAAGATGGCGCCGGCCATCCAGTGCTCCTACCATGTGACGGGGCCGGCCAATGGCACGGTTACCCTGTCACATGGTAAGGGCAAAGGGCCATCGGCGCCATTTTTATTAGTGGCAGCCGACGGCCCGAGAGCGGGAGATCGCTCCCGGGGCCCACTGGACCACCAGGTAATTTTAAAACGTTTTTTTTGGGGGGGGGGTCAGGAGGGTGGTGGAGGCTAAGGGATCGGTTTTAAAGGGTCGGGTGGGTTTTTTGTTTATTGGCCGACAGCCCGAGCACGAGAGAACGCTCCCGGGACCCCCGCTGGACCACCAAGTAATTTTAAAACGTTTTTTTTGGGGGGGGGGGGGGGTCGGGAGGGTGGTGGAAGCTAAGGGAGCGGTTTTAAAGGGTCGGGGTGGGTTTTTTGTTTATCGGATCGGGTGCAGCCGATAAAAAAAACACTACAATCGGGCCGGATGAAAAAAAATGCACGATTTGAATCGGAACCGGAACTGAACCGATTCCGGTTCCGATTCACATCTCTACTAGATATTCCTCTCTCTATGCAGTCCAGCATTCTTCTGGCTTTGGCTATCACCATATCACACTGCTTCGTTGATTTCAGGTCATTAGACACTATCATCCCAAGGTCTCTCTCCTGCTCCATGCTCATCAGCCCTTCACCCCCAACGCAAACAGTTCTTTCGGATTACCACAACCCAAATGCATGACTCTGCAATTCTTGGCATTGAATCCCAGCTGCCATATCTTCGACCTCTCTTCCAGCTTCCTTAAACCTTGTCTCATTCTCTGTACTCCTGCCGGCGTGTCCACTCTGTTGCAGATCTTAGTATCATCCGCAAATAGACAAACTTTACCTTCTATCCCTTATGCAATGTCGCTCACCAAGATGTTGAACAGAACTGGTCCCAACACCGATCCCTTTGGCACTCCACTTAAAACCATTCTCTCTTCAGAGTAGGTTCCATTTACCATCACCCATTGTCTTCTATCCGTCAACCAGTTTGTAATCCACGCCAACACCTTGGAGCTGACTCCCAAGCTTCTCATTTTGTTGATGAGTCTTCTATGTGGGACTGTATCAAAAGTAAATTACATCGAGTACTCTTCCCTGATCCAGTTCTCTAGTCACCCAAAGAAATCAATTAGATTTGTCTGACAGGACCTTCCCTTGGTGAATCCATGCTGCTTCTGATTGAGCAACCCATCGGATTGTAGATAGTTCACTATCCTTTCCTTCAGCAGAGTCTCCATTAATTTTCCCACCACCAAGGTGATGCTAACTGGCCTGTAGTTTCCAGCCTCCTCTGCTCCCACTCTTGTGAAGTGGGACCACCACCGCTCTTCTCCAGTCACTAGGCACTATACCCTTTTCCAGGGATCTATTGAACAGGTCACACAGTGGACCCGCCAGCACATCTCTGAGTTCCCTCAGTATTCTGGGGTGAACCTCATCAAGCCCCATGGGTTTGTCCACTTTCAGTTTTCTTAGCTCTTCCCATACATTATCTTCCGTAAATTGAGCTTCATCTACTCCACCCCCTTCTACAGTCTTGATAACAAGTGACAGTCCTTCTCTAGGGTCTTCCATAGTGAACACTGAACTGAAGTATTTGTTTAATATTTCTGCTAATTCATCATCTCTATCCACCCATTGATCTTTATCTCCTTTCAATTTCACTATACCACTATGGACCTTTCTCCTTTCTCTGATATATCTGAAAAATGTTTTGTCATCTCACTTTATCTCCTTGGCAATCCTTTTCTCTGCTTGATGTTTACTTTCTTGATTACTTTTTTCAACTCCCTCAGTTTTGCCAGATAATCCTCCCTGTGTTCCACTTTTTGGGATCCTTTATATTTCTTAAAAGCTGCTTTTTTTTTGCTTTTATTCTCGTGGTCCGTGACCAGCCCAGCTGGGTTGAGTAGAGTGCGTAGAGGCCCAGTGGTCCGTGACCACCCCCGCTGGGGTGTGTAGGGCGCTGGTGGGTCTTTTCCATCTGTCGGTGCCGAGGAGTCTTCTTGTCCCTTGTCAGACCGCCACCTTGTCTCTGATGTCCTTCGTCTCAGCAGCACCAGCTCTGTGAGGATTCCGGTTCTTATTGTCCCTGCGCTGGGTCTCGCCTCGGTGTTCCAGGCTCCGAGTCTCACCTCCGAGCTTCCTCCTTTCTTCCCATATCCTGTCCGGAACTTCAGAGCCAAAGGAGGAGGTCTAGAACTTTATTGCCCAAACTACGAGCATTTGTGGTCACAACTTTCCAATTTTTCCCATATCCTGTCTGGAACTTCAGAGCCAATTTGCTGCACTTCCTAGTCACCTTGTCTGCTTTTTTGATTTGATTGATTTGGTTATTTTCCTCTCCCATTTCCTGTATTGCTTGGGGATGGAGCTTCCTCTTATATACAATTAACATGCAGGTATATGCTGAAATAAATTGTTTCATTATGAGATGCATTGGTGTAGTGCTTATCTTTATAAATAGATTGTGAACATAACAGATTGTAAACCGGAGTGAAGGCTACTCTGCTCTACCTCGGTATATAAAAAATGCTAAATAAAATAAATAAACTACTACATATTACTACTTCTGTTTGCCCAGGAATCCTTATTTATTTATTTATTTAACTCTTTTCTATACTGACATTCATGATACAAATCATATCATATCGGTTCACAAGGAACAGGGGGTTGTAACAATAAAATTGAAGAGGAAGAAAAGTTAAAATAAAACAAGGCTATGTGAACTTGGAAACAGAAATGTGCCGGAGACAGAGGAATAACGTTGTAAACTTAACAAGGCTATACTGGAAGTGCATTGGGTCGGAAATAAGGCACTCTAAATATATATATAAAGAACTTATATACAATCATGAAACTGGCTAACAATGCGGGGCTGTGACAGTACTGGGGGGAGGATTAGCAGGGGGTGAGGGGGAACTTTCTTCTTAAGAATAGCTTAATTAGTCCCCTAATCTGTGGTGGTAATCTGCACAACATTATTTTTCTATATTTTTTTGGTACATATTGTTGCGACTCGGCTCGTGGCTGGAGCCACGAGCCGCATCTTACCTTCACGGCCCAGAGGCCGCAGCAGCCGGGACCTTTCCCGCGGCATGGAGGCCGAAGTTGCCACTCTCTCGCGGTCTGGAGACCGCCCACGCCTTCCTCGGCATGGTGGGCCATGCTGCCGTGAGCCAGCCCCCTTCTTTCGCAGTCCTGAGGCCGCCATCTTCGCCGCTCCTACGGCTGGCCGAGGCAGTGCCTATCTCCTCTTCACCGCGGCAGGAGCCTCGGGCTTGCTCCTCTTCAGCAACTTAGGGGCTGCCGCTGGCGATGCCGTCTCCTTGCAGGCTTGGAGGCCTGTTCTTCAGCAGCAGGATCCGCCCTCTGTGCACCTGTGGCGGCAGGGAAGCCGCCTCCCACGTCGGGGCCTGTCTCAGGCCCAGCGTCTTCCTGTTCTGTCCTCTTTGCAGCATCGCCACTGTCCAGGGTCCTGCTTCCTCCTTCCTCTTCCTTAGGCACGGGGCCGCACCTCCTTCTGTGATTTAAAGGGCCAGTGAGGGAGAAGTCCTCCTGGCTCCACCCGATGACCTCACCGCTGGAACTCCCTCTTCTGCCTACAAAAGGGTCTTCAGTTCATTCAGTTCTTGCCTTTGCAAGGAGCTAGTCCTCTTGGAGCTTGTTCTCTTTTGGACTCCCGCTCTCCACTCCTGCGGCATTCTGTATCTTCATCGGAGCTCCCTCGTCGTCATTGTTCCTGGTCTCTTGTCTTGATGTTCCGTTCCAGTCCTGATGTCTTTGTCCACATTTCAGATGTTCTCCATTGTCCAGATGTCCTCAACTCTGCTCTGACCCATCCCTCATGGTCCATGACCAGCCGGCTGGGTTCAGTAGGGTGCGTAGAGGCCCAGTCGTCCGCGACCACCCCCCTGGGGTGTAGGGTGCTTGTGGGTCTTTTCCATCTGTCGGTGCCGAGGAGTCTTCTCGTCCCTTGTCAGACCGCCACCTTGTCTCTGATGTCCTTCGTCTCGGCAGCACCAACTCTCTGAGGATTCCGGTTCTTATTGTCCCTGCACTAGGTCTCGCCTCGGTGTTCCAGGCTCCGAGTCTCACCTCCGAGCTTCCTCCTTTCTTCCCATATCCTGTCCAGAACTTCAGAGCCTCTGCATCTGCCTCTGCTTTCATGAATGAACTCTCCTTCTAACCTGTCCGTAGAGTGGTCTGCACCTGGCTTTAGCTGGCTGTGGAAGGCATGCTTCGGTGCAGGCCCAGTATCTTTGTTTCCTGTGTTCCCTGTGTTCCAGTTTCAAGTCTTCGTCTTGTCAGAGTCTTTGTTTCTTCATCCTGTGCCAAGATGAAGAAACCTCGTCCACCCTTGACCTCAGTCCGGCCTGCCGCTTCTTTCCGTTATCCAGCGGCAGGTCCGAAAGGGCTTGGAGTGGTCAGAGGACTACTCAGAGACCACCATTGCATTAGTGGCCTCATGGAAGCGTGCAGGTCCGGTGGAGGGTCAGGGTCTCTGAATTCCCAGACAAGGATACGTCTCTCCTCAAGGGCACATACATCTCGTCCGGCAACTGGGGAGCGCCCCCTAGCGCTCCCTTCCATCGCAGTGCAACACATATATTGTCTTTTCTTTATTTCTATGACACTTCTACTCCTAAAGATGAGGTGATAACATATCCAGCGCTAGACTTTGGTATTATTGTGCTTTATTGGCTGCATGATGCTTGGGCTTTCCTTATTGATTCCTATGGAGCTGAAGTGAAAAAGTATTTCAGAGATGATGCAAAAATATCAGTGTGGAGACTGACATGTGGGTATGCATGGCTAGCTTTTGCTGTTAGATTATGCTGACAACATGAATCATGCAGAGGACTGATCTCACCTAACTGACCTTTTATGGCTAAAAAGGGATAATCAGGTTTATGCATATGAAATTGTGGCAGCTCATACATTTCACAGCTCGGAGCAGAACAGGCCAGAAATGCTTCATTATATACCTTTTCTCTGCCGAGTTTGCTGCTATTCAGCCTATCATGCAGCTCCTGCTCTGATTTTGAATAGATATTATTTTCATCATTTGCTGGCCTGCCGAATAGCTGTTTGCCCTTGGCTTGCTCTTCTGCTTCAAAATGGGCAAATCAACTCACATTTGAGTTTCTTTGGTTCTTATTTTTCTTTCAAACTTATGAAGAATGCCCATGATGCCCTCATTATTTTAATCGCAGCCTCCATCATGAATGTGCTTGCTCTTGACTTTCACAGTGCTTCTGAGTTATTCATACAGTACAGCTATATTAAAAATCATGACGGGCAAAGCACGCTGACAAGATCTGTAAAGGAAAAAAAAAAAAAAAAAGGCGAGCTTAAGAATAAAAACCTCCCAACTGGATAACACTTTTTCTTTTACCCTCCCCCCCGGCCAACCTCCAATTACAGCTGTCAGTCGGCAAAATAAGACATCAGTTTTTGGGGGCTTTCCTTTTTTTCCCTTTGTAGCTGGCTTGTCTATTCTAGAGGAGTGATAAATTATTAACAGATATATCTATGTTCACATCAAAGCCTCATGGAGCCTGGCTGAGGACTGCCTCATTAAGACACTAACTAATAGCTTCTGGCAGGCCACAAAACTAAGGGTTGGTATGAAGTAGGCCTCCCCTAGTTAGCACAGTTGATTTTATTTTGTTTACTTCACAGCAGCTCCTGTATATTCTGGTGAGCGGTATTCTTTGTCAGGGTACACCCCCTGTTTTCTAAACACTAAGAGGCCATCTTTAAGTGCTGCAGTTAAGACAAAACAAGCACAGAATCGACTCTTGGCGGTGAATTCACCGGGCAGATCATTTGAGGTTGATTTTTTTTTTTTTAAATTTCGGTGTTGACGCAGAGTACGGGCAGGGGTTATGCGCCGCTGCATTGAAAGATGCGAGTGCACCGGCATAGCCAAGCACCAAACCCGTCACTAACTGCCCCCTCCCCCACCCCTCCACATGCCAATTCACTAACGAATGAGGTTGATCTGACTTTCGTTACATACACTGGGGTGTGTTTGGCATATAAGGAGCTGATGCCATTGGTGTCTGTGGAGGTGAATGATGTGGTGAGTTGAAATTTAAGAGGGTGAAGCAGTTAATTCTGTCAGACCTGTTGAATGGACCCAATTTCTGGAGGCAGGATTTTGTCCATGCCCGTTTTTTCTTTTTTTTTAACCCACGTTCCAGTACATTGCAGCGTTTGCAGTTTTGCTTCCTTTGTTAAACCCTTCTTTGCGCCAGCATTACAGCTACCAAAATGCACCAGGCTGAGGTATCAGACAGGCAGGACTGGCCTTAAAGCTCCCTCTGGAAACTGGATAATTCAGTAATACTGGTCTCTGAAAGTACATGGTTTGGTCAGGAGAGTGAATGTGTTCCTCTGAGGGTTTCACCTCTCCAGTGAGCATAAGCTGAGAGGTATCTATGCAATATTTCCTAATGTAGAAACAGACAGATGATGGCAGAGAAAAGACGAACTGACCCATCCAGCCTGCCCCGTGCTGCAAGAATATATCCCATCCGCCAGCCATAGAATGTGAGTACTCGGAAGTACTCCTCATCCAAAGAGCAATGTCTTCCTCAGCATACAAGACTCCCCGCTCAGCTCACACCCAGCACCTTTCCTTTCTCTCGTCCATTTCCAAAATCTTGTAATAATCTAAACAGCTACCAAGACCAGCATGGCTGCTTGGAGAGATTTCCTGTTGGAGATATTTGCTGTCAGAACTTCTCCAGCGCCATGACTGCATAACTATGAGTGTTCTGGGATGCCATTTGATGCAAGGCATATATAATCTAAATTGTTATCAGTAATATTTTAAATCATTGAGGTAATACAGAGGAAATAAAGTTTAACAGATTAAAAAAATATATATATCTATATATATACCTTTTTATTGGACTTCATACATTTCTGAACTAGGTTTGGGGGTCCAACACTCCCTTCCTCAGGGGAGAATAGAATGATGAGTAAAAGACCTGTAAAACACAAACACAGAACATGATGGCAGACAAATACAAGAGAAGCCCATCTTCCTTCCCTTTTGTAATGCCATGGACTACAGCTGCCCAAACCTGCCCTGGTGAGCCCACAACCTGTCCACGTTGTAAATGTGTAAGCGAAGTAGGGAGGAGGCCCTGATTGTGTTTTGGGTCCTTAAATGATGTGGTCTCATAGATGAGGTAGCGGACTGCGGGTGCCATGAAATCACCATGAAGGTGGTAATATTCTCTGGGGTGGCAGATGCAACCCTTGCCTCTTGACTTTTATTAACTGCTGAGAGCTCAGGAATGGTGGTTCCAAAGATGGTCTGATGTCATTTTCAAGAGAAAATAATTAAACATGGATGCTTTTCTACAGGAAACAATGAGTTGGAACAGTTCTCAGTGGCCGTGTTGAGCATTTGAGCTATGATACACAATACCTTCATGCAGCCCTGTACTTGCTTCCACTTTAGCCCCGTATTCTTTGAGACAAGCTAGAGTCTCCCCTGTATTTCTTCTGGGCAACTGTTGTGATTGAAGTTTTGCTACATTTTTTATTTTCTGTGTTAAGGATCTTCCACTATATGTTATATTAATGATGTTATCTGTGACATTGTGAACTGCTGAGATTCTCAGGTCAGCGGAATATAAATTGGTTAAATAAATAAATAAACCTGTAAAATGTCAGACAAGGCCACCTTCATGTTATAAGCTTTCCTCGTCTCCTGTAAATACTAGGCACTCTGTGTTACTGATGTGGCTTTACAACTGCTCCACTCCTCTGCTCTACTGGAATGTAATCCCATAGTACTCACACTTCTTAACAGGGATTCCCTTAGGTCTTCCACTGGCAGGGATTCCAAATGTGGTGTTCAGCATGAACCTCCCTGGAGCCTCAATTGGCCCCAGCATGGGAACTAGATAGGGTTCCCCCTGCTCTGTGCTGCTCTCGAAAACACCTTTAATCTCCACGAGTTTCATGTCTCTCTCTGGATCAGTTCTCCCTCTGAGCTGTGCAAGGAAATACCCAGATCTACTCTGGGCTCCACAGCTAGGCATCTTCAACAGACAGGATCTCCTAGTCTATTGGGCTTTAACTCCCCAGCTAATGTGGTTTTCGGAATATCCTTAATGAAAATGAATTAGATATATTTGTATACACTGGGTCTCTAATGTATGTAAATTTATTTCATGCATATTCATTTGGCATATCCTGGAAAAATAGACTGGGGCGGTGGGTTATGGTGGTATGAGGGGGATCCAAACACTAGTTTGACCCTATGGGTGCACAAGATAAATTTTCATAGACTAGGTCACTAACATATGCAGATTTATTTCGTGCATATTCTTTGTGGATAGTCTGAAAACCGAACAGGCTATGAGCTCACCAGGACAGATCTGGAAACCCCTGCCATAGAAGACAGTTGATCTGTCTCTTTTCATTTCATGGTTACCAAGGTTCCTCTGTGAGCCTATGGCATAGGTCGGACTTCACAAGTATCTGTGATTTTAAGGAATGCCCCTTAAGGTGACAGTAGTATTCCTTCCTATTCTGCTCTCCATTGTGACCGAAACTTTGCACGTACAAAACAGGAACCAAAAGTCATATTTTAAAGTTTATGGGCTGTTTTAAAATGCTGCCAGCGTCGAGGAGCTTGGCGTGTCTATCGGTTTATTTATTTATTTCTACCGCTCCTGGTCTTTATTTTCTGTCTCCAAGCCTGCCTCCTGGACCCTGATGTCTGCGAGCGCCGTCTCTGACCTCTGTCAAGACAATCGCAAGCTGTCAGCGACGCATCCGGGAGCTACTAGGAAAAGAGCAGGATGTGCACTCTGCTCACAGAAAGGGTCACTTCCCCCGGATCGCACGGAAATTTTTTTTTTTTCTTTCCTTTTCTTAGCATGCCAGAATGTGATAACTTGAATCTTAAGAGGATCGAGCAGACAATATGAAGGAGCAGGGGACGCTTCGCTCCAGATACAATAAATATGCTCTCTCCCAGGGCTGGAGAGCAGAGCTCCCACTCCAGAGAAGTTAAGCCTTGCAAAGCTGACACCCGCAGTGCTTCTGTCTTCAGGAACTCTTCTCCAGTGCCTTTCCTGTTAGCTGTTCGGCAAGTGTAACATATAAATTAAAAAAAAAACAAAAAAAACAGCATCAGCAGCTAACAAAGGCTGTGATTTTCCAAGGCTTTTCTCCCATTCCGCGTCTATGGAAAAAATGCTTAGTAAATGACGTGTAGTACGATAGAGGTCACCTCGCCGCCCCCGTCCCCTGATTCTCCTCGACGGGCCCAGCTTCGGAGACTAAAAGGGTCGGAATCAGAGTGTAACAAGCTCGGCAAACGAGTTGTCGGGTTTTTTTTTGTTTTGTCAGAACGTCTGCCGAGAATCCGAGTTGACCGTGGAGTTATCAATGTTTCTTAAAAAAAGAAAAAAAAATGTTACCAATTATTCAGCCGACGCTATCAATAGCTAGGGGTGTTCTAAGAAGCCACAGAACTTGTTTCTGGAGGCGGAGAGGGCTGCGTGGCGACAGTCGTACCCCCCTTCATCCATAAAGGAAAGAATCAGAGGCAACAATTATTTTGCTACTCTGGTTGCTCCCTCGATTTTTCCCTCACCACAGGGCTCTCTCTCTCTTTTAAACTTTACCGTATGTTAATTCTCAAGCTGTTTCACAGAATTTGGCGGCCATGCAGGCTTTTCTCAGGGCAGTTATTTAATAGAGAAGGAGCCTAAAAATTGCAGCTTCACACATAATGAGAGCCCGTGATGTACGATCCTCTTTTATAACAAGGCGCGGGGGGAAAGTGCCCTCGTTTCAGCAGTAAGGGTCATGATCTGTTACTGGAGTCCATTCATAGCGTTGCCAAGGCCTGTGTGTGTAACCCGGGCACTTCTCAGGTTCCCGGTAAGCCCTGGGTGTTCAGTGATGGGTGTCAGCTAGACAGAAGAGGATGGATGACGGGAGGTCCCTGCGGACGCAGCCCATCCTTCTGCGGGGTTTGCCATGGCCACCTCACTTGTGGTGCTGTATAACCGCGCCCTTGATACAGCTCAGGAGGCAGGCCTTTGGGTTGAGTACTGAGTACAGAAGGTAGGGAGGAGTTTTTGTTATTTTACAGGACCAGCTGGGTACAGCCTGGCAAGCCTTGCTTGGTGGTCCCGGCCAGGGTTGGAAGGGGGGAATCCTTTCTAGTCCAGTCACACTGGCTGGTTTGGGCTATTCCCCTCTGGGTCACTTTTTGGAACTTTCACCCTTCAAGTATCGGGGCCTTGCTGGAGACTGTTCAGCTTCTCCTGGCTCAGGGAATGGGAAACCCTGGGTCTGGGCCTGGGCCTGAGCAGGTTAGGGAAGACCTGCCCTCCATGAGCCTCAGTGAGGAAGGGGGTGTCAGTGACCTGCTGTGAGCCACCCCAGAGTTTTCCTGAGTTTGGTAAACCTAATTTCAAGATCCATGTCGGAAGTTCTGACTGCCCTTCCTTCCTGTTGGGAGCATCTAGCATCTTGCTCCAAAGGGTTCCTCCCATCAGGGATCTGGAAGAAAGAAAAAGGACTGAAACAGAAACCAAGCCTAATCCAACAAACTGAGCGTAAAGGCAAAGCCTAACATCTGGGAAGTTACCCTTCAGGTGCTTCAAACTCTGGGGAGAGAGAGAGTTTATCTCTCTGTGCAGAGACTGCAACAAAATATCCTTGCCAATTAGAAGGGGTGGGTCTGTCCATCAAAAGGACACCCTGCCCACCTGGGTACCCTAATTTTCCAAGCCCTAGAGGGTAGGATTTCCCCTGGCTGGCCTTTGACCTTCCTGCACAGATTGAGGAGGAAATTGTTACATGAGGGATCATTGTGCTGCTGTGCCAGTTTCATTGTTTTCATCAGTAAAGATTTCTTTGGACACTAATACAGTGACTCCAGTCTTTCTTTGGCACATTGTGGGGCAGACATGCATTGGTTGCCCCAGGAGAAGAATAAAAGGATACACGGGAGCCATCCTTAGCATTTGGGGCCTTGGAAGTCACCCCCCACAATTCAACCAAGAACCCAGGCCCTGGGAGGAAGACTCAGAGATCAAGCTAGCCTGGGAAGCTTCCTGTCCCCATGAAAATAACAAATATTTTTATGGCCTCATTGGGTAACAACCCACACATGGAGTTGTGGGTAACACATGTTACCCAATGTGTATTCTAAGAGGGGGGTTGTCAGCTACGTGTCAGCAAGCTTCAGACTTTAATATAGGAATGTAAGCATGATTTGGCCTGGTTTGGAAATGTGCATTAGTATTATATTGCTTGCGTTTTTGTGTTCTTTCCAAGATGGCCGTCAATAAGACCGGGGCTAGAAAGTTCCATAAGAACAGTTACAATATCTGGGCCCATAATCCAGCGTTGGAGGCTGCAGTTCATCTGTGTTCAAAGTAAGCAGTCCAGAAGGAACAATGCACATGCCACTTAACATACGTTTCAAAAAGCAGTTTAGTATTTATTTGAGAAAGGAAAACATCTGCGCAAAACAAAAAATGCTTACTCTCCTTAGTAGCTGCAGCTCAGATGCAGGGCAGATCAGAAGTGAAATGGAAAGCAGCAAACAGGCAGAGAGAGGAAGAGAGAGAGAGGGGAAAAAATGGGTCTTACGACATCAGTTCAACCCCTTGCCCAATCACAAGCAGTAAGTTTGAAACCGAGAAGAGGGAAAACATTTTAACATTATCATATCTTACATAACTGTGCAGTAGTTCAAACACATAAGAACCTTCCCTCCCTTTTACACTTTTATTTTATTTATATTCCACCTATAATAACAATATGTCATTCCCCCTTGCAGTACTATCCCTGTCTGCGGAGGGTGCGAAAACAGATCCAGATCCGCGTCTTTATGAATGCCATGCCAGAGGGCAATATTGTGAACCATACAGCACATCAGAATGATATTTGCAGCTTTCTCCAGCAAACACAGAAGTGCTCCTCCAGAGCGGTCAAAGCTGCAGAACTGGCTTTTCAAAATGCCAAAAGTACATTCTATGACAGCTCTGCTTCTCTTGTGTGCTTCATTGTACCGGATTTCTGCTGTTGTACGTGGCGCAGACAGGGTCATGTGAAGCCATGCTTTGCAGCTGTAACCAGAATCTCCCGCAAAAAATTGGAAATGCAACAATCCTTTAACTCGCTGCTGTTATAAATCTCCTCCCGGAGAGGGAGGAGTTAGCAATCTGTTATGGAACTCCTCCAGGAGAGGGAGGAGTTAGTAATCTGTTATCAATCCGCTGCTAGGAGTTAGTGATCTGTTAGAAGTCTGCTAGGGAGTTGGCAACCAGATATGGATCACACGCCAAAGGAGAGGAGCTAACAATTGTAATACTCCGTAGGTGGAGTTAACGATCTGTAGTGGGTTGGCTTCCCACAGAGTGGCAGTCTGGATAATAGGGATGTGAATCGGGCTTCGGACGATTGAAAATATCGCCGATATTTTCAAAATCGTCAAAAATCGGGGGCTCCCCCGACACGATAGGAAAACCCCACGATATTGATCGTGGGGGTTCTCTTATCGTTTTGGGGGAGGGTGGGAAAAACAGCACACAAAAATAACCCCATAACCCACCCCGACCCTTTAAAACTAATCCCTTTGCTTCCCCCACCCTCCCGACCCCCCAAAAAACATTTTTCATGTACCTGGTGGTCCAGTGGGGGTCCCAGGAGTGATCTTCCGCTCCCGGGCCGTCGGCTGCCACTAATCAAAATGTTGCCGATGGCCCTTTTTTAGAGATGGCGCCGGCCATCCAGTGCTCCCTCCATGTGACAGGGGTCAGCCAATGGCACGGATACCCTGTAACATGGTAAGGGCAAAGGCCATCGGCGCCATTTTTATTAGTGGCAGCCGACGGCCCGAAATACTGGAATTCCGGTCTCTGGGTTGCTGAGCTGTAGAGAGAGACTATAGGTAGTGAGTAGACAGGGTATGCTGGATACATAACCAGTAGTAGATGATACACTCACAATTGTAGATATCTGTAATGGCTTCTATGCAACAGAGAGTCTTCCGTATATTTAGGAACAGGAGCCGTAGGCGAGTACTGGTTCCTATATGCAGTCTGGAATGAGAACTCGCAACATCTGTGTATGAGATGGCTTCTGGAATAGAAGAGAGTCTTTGGAGGGTTTTAGGAACATAGGCCCTCGTGGAGCGAGTACCGGTTCTATCTGCAATCTATAATAGTAATTCACAAGATATAGGTATTGATAGCTTCTGAAGTAGAAGAGAGTTGAGAAAGGTTTTAGGAACATGGACCCTCATGGCGTGAGTACCGGTTCCTATCTGCAATCTGTAATAGTAATGTACCAGAAATAGGTATGTGATAGCTTCTGAGATAGGAGAGAGTCTGTGAAGAGTTTTAGGAACATTTATTTATTTATTTATTTATTTATTTATTTAACAGTTTTATATACTGACCTTCATTGTAAATAACCATATCGGATCGGTTTACAATTAACAAGAATAAAAAAACTGGGGTAACTATTCAAGTAAACGAAAGATAAACAGTAAGTAGGAATGAGTCAAAGTTACAATCAACAGGGAAGAGAACTTGGAAGCTTGCAACAAGCTGGAAAGAAGATAAGGCAGGAAATAAATATGAAGTGATGCCATAGGGCGTACGGGTTAAAGCTTAATGGTGCTTTAACCTGGGAGAGTCAGAGTCCAGCGAGTACCGGTTCCTATCTGCAATCTGCAATAATGACTCACAATCTCTGTACCTGCAATAACCTCTTAGACAGAAGAGAGTCTTCGGAGATTAGGAACATAGGCCCTCGTGGAGCGAGTACCGGTTCCTATCTGTAATAAAACTCACTGTGTTCACATCTGCGATCGCTTCCAGGCAGTAAGGAGTCTTCTGAGCATTCAGGGACGTAGGCCCTTGAGGAGCGAGTACCGGATCCCGTCTTAGCAATCTGAAATCAAGAAGAGAGAGCGGGGCCCCCGAGGAGCGGGTACCCCTTGGTAAGTTTGAGGAGGCAGAGCAGCGGAAAAAGAATTTCCCCGAGTGCAAGTAGTCTTGGACAGCCGAAGCTAGTCCAACCGTAGTCCTTGCTAACTCGATTCGTAGTTGCAAGCAAAGACCTTTTAAGTTGGAAGCGGATGACGTCACTACGGGGGGACGCCCCCGAGGTTTGCGCCCTTGCCGGTACAAACTCTGGAGCGCATGCACGCACCCTTACGTCATCAGGAACATGGTGAATCCGCAGCATCAGGCCAGCCTGGGGATTCCAGGAAGAACGGCGAGGAGAAGTCGCGGCAGCATCTGTCCGTCAGACCCAAAGGGAGTCGCCACTAAGGTAAAGAGGGTGGAGTGAGGGCGAGAACAGGCACGAACGCAACAGCTGCGTGCCATGCCTTCCCTTTAATACTCAATAAGAAAAAAGTGCCTGAGCCAAAAAGGGATGCAAGGTGCCATATTAATGTATTCTATTGATCTGTTCATACCCATGCCATAAAACTTACATGTATAGCAGGATAATATACACTTTTGGTGCCATGCACCAGAATGTGTGTACTATTCTACTTTCGGTACCCAACCCAGAGAGTTTGTATTTTAATTTTTTTATCTAATGCTTATAGTACCCACCCCAGAGAGCTTACATGTATGGCAGGATAGCATTCAGTTTTGGCGCCATGCACCAGCAAGCGTGTACTGCTCAGCTTTCGGTACCCACCCTAGAGAGCGTATATGTTAACTTTTTAGATTATGCTTCTGGTGCCCACCCCGGCAAGCTTACACTTTGGTTTGACTTTTATTTCATACTTACCCAGCAGCCAGCCTTCACCACATTTTCCTTTTGTGAAATTTCGTGCTAGCAATGACTGCACAAGGATAAAGAAGTCATGGCAGCGTCCGGAAAACTTAAGAGACAACGCTGACGATCTTCATGTGTGCAATGCACACAACTCGTGTATTCAGGAAGTGCTTTCTGTTACAGTGTCAAACATATGAAAGCGCAAGGGTGAAAACTGAAGACCTTGTGTAAGAGAATGTGGATTCACTCTAATCCTTAGAAAATAGTTTAGAATAATTCATTGGGGGGGTGGGTTAGATATTCAAAGTTGTTCATGTAAGTAACTTAGCTAGTTAGAACATATCTGGCTAAGTTATGATGTACATTCAGTGGCACGGCAAAGCCGCTGAATATACACATATATATATATACGCATTTAGTCGGATAAGTCTCCCTGGCTAAGTTGAGGCCTGCTCTATGGGGCGTCTAAACTTGCACATATACTTATGTGGCTAATTTTGAATATCGGTAGTTAGCCGTATAAGTTATAGGGCTAACTCGCTCCACCCCCGATCCACCCAGTGCATGCCTACTTTTTGTGTGTGTAACTTTTAGCCGAATAACAGACTTATACAGCTAAGTGGCGGCCGCTGAACGTAGGCACATATTCAACAGCCAATACTTAGCTGCATGAGTCCCACTTATCTGGCTAAATAGCGCTGAATGTGCTTTGAATATTGGGCCCTACATGACCATCTTATAGTGGCAATTTTGGACTGTGCTTATCGAGGCAAAGTTATGTCCAATACAACCGCATTAAAGTCTACTCATGTGTCCTAGTTCATAAAAACTATAATGCACCATGTGCCTCTTCTGTATAACCCCCTAGCAACTAAACAACAAAATTATCTTGGGGTATTATCGCCTATATGGCTGTGTCTGATGACTGGTATCATATATGGCGGTACATGCTACTGTATAGGCTATTATCATGTACCTCTATGTTTATTCTTCTTTCAGCCCCTTCCCTTACCTTCATTTTTTAAATATTTTTTCTTATGCAAATAAAACTATTTAAAAATCTTACTGTCTTAATTTCATCTGTGCCAGGACAAAGCCAAGAGTTATTGTTACCAAATTGTAAATCCTTCAAATTTCGTCAACACTTGACTTGTACCTCAGAAGGCGCAGTGTATGCATCATGGTGCCCTTATGACCTGATTAATATAGGTAAGATTGTGTGCATGCTTAGGACATGCGTACAGGATCACTCGAGTTGTACCCGGTGGTAGGAAGAGAGAAGCACCAGTAGTGTCTCACTGGATTGAGCAATCGCCCACACTGGAAGAAGTAAGAGTATCAGGATTAATACAGCTCCAACATCGTGAGAAGGGAGGAGATTTTGATCTGCGATTGACTCAGTTGGAATAACAGTTTATTTATAATTAGAATACAATATTTCCTTGGGGGCTCAATAGAGAAATTGACTGTTCTGTTTTTTATTAGTTTTTTTTTAATTTTTATTAACATTGCATAAGTATCACAATAGTTTTCTGTTAAAGTGGCATTCCCCTTACCAGCAGGATTTCTGGCGAAAAGGAGCATTGTGATTTTAGTAATTTGTGTGAGTGCGATCGGTCAGGTTCCCTTTAAAAATGAAAAGAAAGAGAACATATGCCAGCGTTCCAGAGAAACGGCGGCCATATGAATGAAAGGTGCTTGAAATAAGTAAGTTCAACAAACTTTTATTTGCCTCTGTTATGGAAAAGACACTCGATTATGGTTTCATTTATCTATTTTGAAGCTCGCTCTGGCCCCTGAAGCAGACGTTAATTGTTGAAAGGCTGGCAGTTTCGGGCACCAGAGGAGGCGGTAACAATGCAGGATACAAGAGCATTAGAAGAGAAAGCATAAGTTGCATATAAAGCGCGAGCTTGAGGGAGGGTTAGGACGAAGGTGCAGCAGGATGCTTCAGTGCACACATTGCAGCGCGTGTGCGTTGTAGAAAGGTGGTGCTGCTTTTGGGGATGGATCATGTGCATGGTGGAATGTGTATAGGAAGAGCAATATATATGGGACTTTGAAAAACATCCTCCATAGCCCCCCCGCCCCCCGTGGTCCTCCCTCCCTCCCATATACATTCCCCAGAGCCCTTATCCCTGGAATCTCGGTGGGATGTGTATGGGGGGAGCTCTGGTGGTTGTTTACCCTGGGGGTTCTGCAGGCCCGGATTTCTATACAGGCCCATTAGGACTATGCCTAGGGCAGCCAAAATCTAGGACTGGCCCGCAGGGCTGAAGATTTACTGTCCCGTGCTACTTGGACCAGGCTGCCATCCCACCCCACAGGGGCGGACCCTTCTCAATGTGATGGGGATGTTTTTCTCTCAGAGGAATTGGTATTAGTTTAAATATAGGAATTGTTAGGCTTATTTATCCAAACTGGTAGAAAACGAGAGGGGTGGAATCTCAGTTCTGGACAGAATGGATGGGGCCAATTGGTCTTTATCTGATATGTACTATTTTACTGATGAGAATTATATTCTGTGATTCTGCACGTCTGGTCCGGTGAGGTCTTAGAAGCTGATCAGGGTTGAGCTTGGTGCTGTAGAAAGCAGTAGTAACGGCTCAACGGGGGGGGGGGGGGGGGGGGGGGGTGTGCATGCTTTTTGTAGTTCAGCCAGTACTGGAACAATTTCTCAGCATGGAGCAAGGGGACATGTTACTGATAAACGTGAGGACGCTCGGATGAGATGTTAAAACATGCCGCTGCCGCCTTTGAATGGATCCCATGGCGCATTTCATGAGAGTGGGGGTGTTAATGGGAGGCAGTGACTAAATTCCAGCACAGACTCTGCACCCCTGCTTGCTCAAATTACTTTTGTAGAAAGAACTTAATTAGGGCTTATATTGCTCTGCTCTATCTTTTAGCTTAGGTGTCCTTTGGCAAATGTGCTGCTTGCTCAGTAAAAGCACCATACAAATGCATTAGCAATAAGAACAGTAATCTCTGCAAGCAAACAAGGTTTTGTTCATGTAACGGAGTTGTTTTTTTTTTTTTTTACCGAGAGCTATGTGTTAGGTGTTACCTTGAAATCTGAATGCAAATCTGCTCCTTTTAAGGGTGAAAACCCCCACTTACAGTACAGTATCTAGAATGTGTGCATGCGCTATTGGGATGATAAATATATATGAGATTTTGTCATCTGCATAAATTTTCTCACTAATACCCTGCTGCCTTTCACACCTTTGTCTCGTAACAATCCGCTTTTCAGCCAAAACTCCTTTTTTTTGCTACTTGTTTTATAATTCCCAGAGATTTTTTTTTTGACCAGATACCAAAAGTCCCTTAATCTTTATAGACAAGATAACAAAGGAGTCAAAGGGATCAGCTACAACCGGAAAGCCTACACATTTGTCTGAGTTTATTGCCCAGTTAACATAATGGGAGGAATCAGAACTGTCTTATTTGGAAGGTGCGAAAGGTGTGAGGACATGAGGCCCCACTGTGACTGCACCACACAGGCCTAAAAATGGCCCTTTGGCATAAGCCAGCAGCGAGAGGAAAGTATCGGGTCAGGCGCACGGGTTCCACCTCGTCCCTAGGCCGGGGAAAAATGGCTGGGGCCATTAGCGGACCTGACTGCTTGGCTAGCATGGCGGTGGCAGGCTGTCAGTGCAAGACGCATGAAGAGCCCTGCGTTTCCTTACTATGCCAGCGTACCAGTCCAGCCTAAAGACGGCCCTGGGAGGATTTAGTGGTAAGAAACGCCCCTGTCATGGAGGGAGCAGGTGGCACAGCAGGAGATGAGTTTTGCCAGCTCCCTTTCGCCTGTCTCACTGGTATAGAAACAGGTAACCGCCAGCCCTGACCATGGCGTCACTGGGCATCCAGGTTTGGGTTGGGACCAGTTATGCCTGAGCAGGCTTGGAGAAGGAAGGAGGGAAGACAGCTACTCTGGCTGTGGCAGCCCCTACTGGCCAATGAGCATGTGCTGGGCACGGTCTGGGTTGCAGCTGAGCATGGAGTCTGCTGTTCGTGCAATGGTAGGGGATTCTGTGCTGATTTTGTACTTCTGAAAGGGGAACGTGTAAAGAATACGCACCGAAAAAAGGGAGGGAAGGAGCGGGCATGCTTTGCTGGTGTCCCATGGACACAGCATCCTTCACAGATGTGCTGGTTCAATTATTACTCCGAACCTTATTTCTGGAGATAATGATACATGATGTTCTATAAACAAATAAATCAAATTTGGCCAACAGATCATTTTTGCCCAGAAGAAACAGTGGGGTAGATTTTAAAAAAGTGCGCCTTCGCGTACTTTTGTTGGCGCACCAGGCGCCAACAAAAGTACGCTGGATTTTAGCAGATACGCGCGTAGCCGCGCGTATCTGCTAAAATCCTGGATCGGCGCGCGCAAGGCTGCCGATTTCGTGTAGCCGGCGCGCGCCGAGCCGCGCAGCCTGCCGCCGTTCCTTCCAAGGCCGCTCCAAAATCGGAGCGGCCTCGGAGGGAACTCGCTTTCGCCCTCCCCTCACCTTCCCCTCCCTTCCTCTATCTAACCCACCCCCCCCGGCCCTATCTAGACCCCCCCCTACCTTTGTCGGGGGATTTACCCTCCCGGAGGGAGAAGTAAATCTCCGCGCGCCAGCGGGCTGCTAGTGCGCCGAGACGCGACCTGGGGGCGGTTCCGGAGGGCGCGGCCACGCCCTGGACCGCCCCGGGCCAAAACCACGCCCCCGGGCCCGCCCCCGAAACGCCGCGTCCCGCCCCAAAACGCCGCGCCGATCGGCCCCGCCCCCGACACGCCCCCGACACGCCCCCCTCGAAAAACCCCGGGACTTACGCGAGTCCCGGGGCTCTGCGCGCGCCGGTGCCCCTATGGAACATAGGGGCACCGGCGTGCAAGGCCCTGCTCGCGTAAATCCGGGCGGATTTACGCAAGCAGGGCTTTTAAAATCCGCCCCATAGAATGCAAAACCTTTGCAAAGTCCCCGTGTAAGTACTTAATGCTGGCTCTCTATCTGTTTGCAATTTTCCCTTCTAAGGAAAAGCCGAAATAGCTGACAATGAGAGAAAATCACACGAGTGCTGCAGCGCTACGGAAGAAAGACACAGCAAAGTCTTAAATCAGGCCCTATGCATGGGGGCTTGAAGGCTACCATGGACTTTTTAAAGAATGTCACTGTAGAGAGGAACCCTGTAAACTACCCACTGTATGAGGCTGGGATTTTGGAAACCGCTCCCTTTGTAAACAGAAGTCCTATTCATGCATACTTTGGAAACTTGGCTTTTAAATCTTGCTGCGGACCTGAAATTCCTGGAGAGGCATTACCTATATCGAGCTGCATTCCGGCAGTGATACTGGAAACCCAGCATCAACTGTCACAATGCTGCTTGAATCAGTTACAACCACTGTATTAAAAAGTACCTCGAGGTTGGTGGGGGGGGGGGGGGGGTGTCATGTATTGCTGATTTAATAAGCCGGGACCACCTCCAAAAAATCCCAGCCTCTTACTGCAAGTGATTGCAAGATTCATGTATACTAACATTGTTAATCTCTTCCCCCTCCACACCTCTGTAATATTATCAGTGATGGACTGGAGGAGAAGGTGGGAAGGTGGGTGGGTCGGTTGTTCCAGGCCTAAGCCTAGAGGGGGATCATATGGGGGAGGGGAGTCAGATTCAGGCTAAGGATAAACAGCATTTATTTATTTATTTATTTATTTATTTATTTATTTAAAAACCTTTCTATACCGTCGCTAAGTTAGGTACCATCGCAACGGTTTACAAACAGGCACAAATAATGTATGTATATGTATGTTGTTGTACATTCTAACAGGTGCCAAATAAGTACGGTTACAAACTCATTAATAAAAACAATGTTTGAGTAGTGATGGTCAATTCTGTGTGTGTTATTGAGATACTCTTCATAGTTATGTTAATATGCATTTTTAAGGACTGTTAAAACTTCATTTTCAATTGCACTTCTCTGACTTTTCTCTCCTCCTCCTCTCTAACCTCCTGTTTCTTTAGGAAAGGCTTGTTTGAAGAGCCATGTTTTTAAGGTTTTCTTAAAAAATTTGATATCACTCTGCAATCTGATTTCGGTGGGCACTGTGTTCCATAGGATGGGCCCTGCCAGGGATAGGGCCCTTTCTCTTACAAGTTACATAGCAAGGCTGGGCTGCAATGGGGCCTGAGGCACCCTTGATCCATCCCTAAGTGTGAAAATGAAGGTTTTGGCTTCCAGAGGTATGCTCTCATCTAGTCTAGAGCTTATCAGTTCTTTAAATCAAAATCACCATTGCCTTGGTTATTGCACGTTGAGAGTAGGGATGTGAATCGTTGTTATGACGAATTAAAATATCGTATGATATTTCTTAATTTGTCATATAGCGCTAAAATCGATAAACGATCGCATTTTCCCCGAATTTTCGTGAAAAATCGTTTTTCGGCTTAATGCGCGCTAACTTAGTGTGCACGAACAAAAAAACGTTAATTTTTGTTACTTTTTGTTCGTGCACACTAAGCTGAAAAACGATTTTTTACTAAAAAAAAAAAAATGCCGATCTGCGGGAAAACGAGATTTTCCCGCGGCCACATGAACTCGAAAGTGCAAACGATCGGGCACCCGATGCACATCCCTAGTTGAGAGTGGATCCTTCAGCCTACCCGATTCTGAGCTGATGGACGCACAGTGCACTGCACAGCAAAGAATCTTTAAATCGGGCAGGACACAAGATCCAGGGCAGCATGGATTAACCAGCGGGAGACTGCACCAGGGAATTCTGCTCCTTCTGTGACTGGGACATTAGGTGTCGGGAGCTTTAGATCAGATGCGTTCTCTGGATGTAGGATTTCAGCAAAGCTTTTGACTCAGTCTTCATAGGAGGCTTATAGATAAGGGGTGTGTTGTGCAAAACAAAATAGGAAATGTTAGCATTTCCTATTTTATTTTCAAAAGGAAATGACAGAAAAATGAACAGAATGTCATTTGTGTTTCATTTCATAATGCTTTTTTTTTTTTTTTAAAACCAGCCCACTCATTTTAATAATATTTATTTATTTATTCATTCATTCTGAGATTTCCATGCGACCTATTCACAATTCTAGGTGGCTTACATTACTAATATACATAAAACAAAACAAACAAACAAACAAAAGAACAACAATAAAAGTGCATGCAGTGAATAAAACTATATGGCACTTGTCACATTCCCAAAGAAACTCAGTTACTGATTAGGCCATAACTGTGTACGATTACATAATTCATCTCTAAATGTCAAATGCCAATTGAAAAAAATGTGTCTTTAACAGTTTTTCTGATAGTCTGTGTGCATTCTGTCATTCGCAAAGCTAAAGGTAGCGAATTCCAAAGCGTGACGCTGGTGACAAAGAAAATTCTCTCCCTTAATTCAGCAAGCCTCACCTGTCGAAATGAAGGTATAGCCAACAGACCCCTTTGAGCTTACCAGAGTGCTCAGGTCGGGTTGTAGATGTGCAACTGCTGATTAAGGCAAGGTAGTGAATCAATCTTTTGCATTTTATGAATAAGGAAGGCTACTTTGAATGTAATACATTCGTCAACTGGTAGCCACTGAAGCTCAGGGAGGACTGGAGAAATATGCGCCCTTCTATTTAAGCCAGCAATAAGTCGGGCTGCTGAGTTCTGTAACGCTTGGATGGTTTCTAAAGCATTCTGTGGCAAACCTAATAGGAGAGCATTGCAGTAATCCAAAGTTGGTAATACCACTGCTTGTACTACAGATCGAAATTCTGTAGCTTCAAATAAAGATCATAAACGTTTTAGCAAACGTAATTTGTCATAGCTTGTCCCAACAATCACTTTAAGTTGAGAGAGCATATTTAAGCTTGAATCTAACATGACTGGTGTTTTTTTAAATATATTTATAAATGATCTAGAAAGGAACAATGAGCAAGGTGATCAAATTTGCAGATGGCACACAATTATTTGGAGTTGTTAAATCACAAGTGGATTGTGATAACTTGCAGGATGTCCTTGCAAGACTGGAAGACTGGGCATCCAAATTACAGATGGAAGTTAATGTGGACAAGTGCAATGTGATACACATAGGGAAAAGTAACCCATGTTGTTAAGTTCCATTTAGGAGTTACCACCCAGGAAAAAGATCTGGGCGTCATATTGGACAATACATTGAAATCATTGGTTCACTGTGCCTCAGTGGTCAAAAAATCAAACAGAATTTTAGGAATTGTTAGGAAAGGAATGGTAAATAAAACGGAGAATGTCATAATGCCTCTATATCGCTTCATGGTGAGACTGCACTTTGAGTACTGTGTGCAATTCTGGTTGCTGCATCTCAAAAAAGATATAGTTGTACTGGAATTTGTTGCCAGAGGATGTGGTTAGTGCAGTTAGTATAGCTGAGTTTAAAAAAGGATTGGATAAGTTCTTGGAGGAGAAGTCCATTACCTGCTATTAATTAAGTTGACTTAGATAATAACCACCGCTATTACTAGCAACGGTAACATGGAATAGACTTAGTTTTTGGGTACTTGCCAGGTTCTTGTGGCCTGGATTGGCCACTGTTGGAAACAGGATGCTGGGCTTGATGGACCCTTGGTCTGACCCAGTATGGCATGTTCTTATGTTCTTATGGGAAAGGTTCAGAGAAGGGTAACCAAAATGATAAGGGGATGGAAAGTTTCCCTATGAGGCAAGGCTAAAGAGGTTATGGCTGTTCAGCTTGAAGAAAAGACATCTTAGGGGGATATGATAAAGGTCTATAAAATAATGAGAGTTCTAGAACAGGTTAATGTGAATTGGTTACTCTTTCAGATAATACAAGTACTAGAGGGCACTCCATGAAGTTAGCACATAGCACATTTAAAACAAATTGGAGAAAATTCTTTATCAGTCAATGCACAATTAAGCTCTGGAATTATTGCCAGAGGATATGGTTAAGGCAGTTAGCATAGCTGAGTTTAAAAAAGGTTTGGAAAAGTTTCTGGAGAAGTCCATAAACTTCTATTAATCAAATTGATTTAGGGAATAGCCACTACTTATTACTGGTATTAGTAGCATGGGATCTATTTACTGTTTGGGTATTTGCCAGGTACTCGCATCCTGGATTGGCCACTTTTGGAAACTTTTGGAAACAGAATGCTGGGCTTGATGGACTCTCGGTCTGACCCAGTATGGCAACTTCTTATGTTCTTAACCTGAGTATCAATTGGGATTAATTTATCTTGGGTGATCCAGGTGGCCCCCCTTGAGTTACCCTCAATGCCAGGATCCCTCGCAGGGGTAGGAGCAATTCCCAGTGACTCCTGCCTTGCAGAGTCTATTCCTTAATAGTGCCAGTTAATCCGAGTCTAGCACCACTTTGAATGTTTGCCATAAAATAAAATGGTGCAGGCTATCAAACAGGCTGGCGTCATTTTGATGTACAAATAAATTCAAAATGGCAGCAGCCTCAGAATAGCCTGTGCAATTATGGAATCTGTACCTGCCCTGTTTTCACACTATGGATGGGCTAAGAGGGCTTCCAGAAGAAGGAGTGCAAGACAGGAGAGAATCTGGGAGGATTTGGGTTTTGTTTTTGCAGTGGAAGGAGGCTGTAGGGACAAGACGCAACCTTTTTCAATGTTTTTTTTGCTCCTTTTTTAAAAATTATATTTGTTGTTTTTACTTTGAATAGTGCACAGCCCTACTCATAAATAAACTGAGCAGCGTAGGACTGGGGCCAAAAATGGCTGACTGGATAAAAAATTGGTTAGGAGCTAGGCAACAGAGGGTGGGATAAATGGAGTCCGTTCCCAGGAAAGAAAGGTGATTGGTGGAGTGCCTCAAGGATTAATCCTGGGTCCGTTTCTCTTCCATATCTTCACCAGCAGTATTATGGAGGAGCTAACAAGAAAAATTCCTTTTTGTGGATGACGCTAAGATCTGCCACAGAGTGGATGGTACTGAAGGAGCAGACAAACGAGGAGTGACCTAAAAAAGTCTGAGCAGAGAGCAAGTATTTGACTGCTATATTTCAATGCAAAAAAAGTGCAGTCAATCATTTGGGTGTAGAAATTCAAAGAAGCAGTACATCACTGGAGGGGAGGAGAGATACTGATATGCCCTGAGCAGGAGGGAGACCTAGAGGGTGATCAGAAATGTAGAGAGGTCAATATTCAAAGCGCATTCGGTGCTATTATAGCCCCATTAGTATAGCTTATGTGGTTAAGTAGCGGCCGCTGAATATGAACCTACATTCAGTGGCCACTGCTTAACCGCATAAGACACTTACATGGCTAAAAAGTTAGCCGCATAATCAGGTGCATTTTAGAAACCTGGCGTGCGTAAATCCCAGGGTTTACGCGCGTGGCCGGGCCTTACGCGTGCCGGGCCAATTTTCAAACGGGCCCTGCCACGTGCGAAAAACCCCGGTACGTGAATAAGTGCCGGGCCCAGGGAAAGGGGCGGACTGGGGGGGCGGGGACGGGCAGGGCTGGAGGTGGCCGGTACAATGGCCATTTGCAACTTGCTACTGCTCCGGCTGAGGACAAAAAGGTAAAAAAAAATAAAAATCGGGGGTTAGGATAGGGATAGGGGGCGGGGAGGAGAGGGGAAGGGGAAGGAGGTTTAGGTAGGGGGTAGGGAAGTTCTCTCTCAGTCCTGAGTTTTGCTCAACAGGAGGAGTAGCAAGTTGCGTACGCCAGCAGGATGTGCGGCACGCGCTTCCCCGGAACATGTGTGCGCGGCCCCTGGATTTTATAACATGCGTGCGCCGGCACACGCATGTTATAAAATCGGCACATCCATGTGTTTAAAAATCTACCCCCTTGTGTGTGTGCTTGTAGTGGATGGATTGGGAGGAGCGAGTTTGCCACACATGTTATACGGCTAACTACCGATATTCAGTCTTAGCCGCATAAGTAACTTGGCAGAATAAGTTAAATCCGGCTAAGTTACTTAAACGGCCAGCTTTCAATATTGACTTCAGAGAAATAGTGCGACAAGTGGTAGCCAAAGCCAGAGGACTGCTAGGGTGTATAGGAAAGGCATAGCCAGTAAAAAGGAGGAGGTGGTAATGACTTTTTACAGGTTGCTATAGCAAGATCTTACCTGTAATATTTGTCCAGTTCTGTAATCATTAACTCTGAAAGGATATAGTCCGAGTGGACACAGACAAGGAAGGCCTACCAAAATGGTGCAGTGTGTGCATCAAAAGTCATATGAGATGACACATAATGACTTAAGAATGTAACCCTAGAGGAGAGAAGAGACCGTGGGTTATGGTCAGGGCTGGAGGAACCACTAGGTGAGCTAGGCCTCTGCCTAGGGCGCTGAGACGTAGGGGGCGCCGCAGCAAGCGTCAGAATTTTGAAAGGGCATAACGTGCCCTTTCAAAATTCTGCGAGCCCCCGCTTCACCCTGCCTCCCCCCCGTGCCACCCTCCCAACACCCCCCTGGTGGTCCAGAGGATGGCCTGGGAACGATCTGCTGCCCCCGGGTCGTTGGCTGCCACTAACCAAAATGACGCCAGTGGCCTTTAGCCCCTACCATGTGACAGGGGCCAACCAATGGCACCGGGAGCCCCTGTCACATGGTAGGGGCTGAAGGCCACCGGCACCATTTCGATTAGTGGCAGCCAACGACCCGGGGGCGGCAGATGGATCCTGGGCCCCCCACTGGACCACTAGGTGATTTGTGAGGGGTTTTTTTGAGGGGGGGGGGGGAGTCGGGGCTGCGATTGGGGGGTGGGGGAGGCGCAAGGTTGAAGGTGCCTAGGGCGCCCAATCCCCTTGCACCGGCCCTGGTTATGGTACAGACATCCAGATACCTCAAAGCTATAAATAATGCACAAGAAGACAACTTCTGTCAGTGGAAAGAGCGAGATCGAGATATGAGAATCAAAGTGCGTAGATTCAGGAGTAACATTAGAAACTTTCTTCACTGAAAGGGAGGTGGAATAGCCTGGCAGTGGAGATGATGCGGAGAAATAACAGTAATAGAATTCAAGGCTTGAGTTAAGCACGAAGGAGTGAAGGGAAAGAGAGAGCAACTGGGAGCCTATGGTTACACAACAGGAATTAAAGTGGGCAGACAAGATGGGCCTTACAGTCCTTATCTGCCACCATATTTTCTGTTTTGGCTGATATTTTTTGCTGGAAAGTATAATGTCAGCAGAGGTCAGAATTTTTTATCTGTTCGTCATTCACAGTATGATTTCAGTGTTCCAGATTCTTTTTTAAAAAGTATCCTAATAATGATATTATCTTTAAACAAGAGAACAGTGACAGAAAAAACTGCATTGGATGCTATGGCCAGAATGACTGGAATAACTTTGTGAATGTCCTGCTTGATGCACAGACATGTTCATTTATCAGGTACTTTTTTATTTCTATTTTAGATGCTGAAATCTTATGTTTCAGTTTGTATGCATTTTCAAAATAGTTTGCTGTGTTATTCCATTTGAATGCAGATAAGTAAAGTCAACCCTCCAAAAAATTTGTAAGGTGATACCTTTTTACTGGAGTAGTTTAACTCAAAAAATGTACTAGGTTTGTCCAATAAAACAATTATGGCTTATAATTCCTTTTGGTTGATCTTTAAAGTGTAATCTCAACATTTTCTTTGTTCCAAAAGTTGTCTGCAACGATGACCACTGGAGGGCAACCTAGTGCCAAATAACTCCCAAAGTAGACCAGAAGGAAGCTTACATCCGCTGCTACTTTTCTTTTCAATTGCAGACTTCAACTGAGTATTTTAGTTCCTTCTTTTTACTTTGCATTTTTTTCTGCAAAGCTACAATTGTTAAAACATTTTTTTTTAATTTTGTTATTGAATGCAGTGACACTACTTTTGAGTTTCTAGTTTAGGGATTTTTTTACTTTTTAATTTAAATTTAGATTGGCATCATTGGTGTAACTGGTTACATCCTGATATTTAATACAATACAAACAGCAGATATCACCAACAGAATACATAAATAAAAGAAAGAAATAACCCCCCTCCCATAACCTGTTTTACGGATCTTTAAAATATGCTATACTATTTATAAACTAAATGTTCAGAATGGGAAGGAAATGTTTAATTTTATGTTATTGTGAACAATTTGTTTGTCTTTTGTTATGTTTATTTATTTATTTATATGCTTATTTATTTATTTGTTTTATATACCAGTGTTCTGAATCATTAAATATTACAGCTTAAAATACATTATAAAGCACAAAATAAAATACATCAACCTAAAATACCTTATAAAATACAGAGTCAATAAAGTAATCTAATATTTAGTAAGATTACAAAATAAAGCCTAAAATTTGAACAAAACTTGGAATATGTTTAAATAAATAATTGTTATGCTGCTTACATTGTTTTGTTTTCTGTCTACTTTGTCTGTTTTGTAGTTTGATGTCAGCAAGGATGGACTGCAGGAAAATATCAGCCTAGGGGATTTTTTCAAAACTGGCCCATGGCATATCTGACTCCCTTGTCCACTTTTTCTACAGCAGTGCATCAACAGCTCCCTGAAGCACGCCAAGTCGACTCTGGAACCTGGCAGAATTAAGCCCAAATATCTCCAAAGTATATTTCACATTTTTCCTAAATAACTAAGAAATAGAACATACTCTAGACTAGCAGTCAGTAAACAAAGCTGTATCTCCCGGTCCATCCATGCAAATCGGTCGGGGCCCTCCCAACAAGTCTATTTATTTATTTATTTTGATATTTTATATACCGTCGTTCCATGTATAGATCACAACTGTTTACAAAAGTAACATTTGCAGCTTTAAATCAATAAATAAAGATGTGTTACAGAGGTAGTATTCATAACAGGCATTAACGCCTGTCAAATGAAATATTCCAATATATTTGACTAAAGATCTGGGACATAGGCGAGAATTACAGACAATAAAATAAAATAAAGTAAGATAATATAGCAACTTTCGCATTTTAATCTGTATTTTATATTGATTCTTACATTCTCTTTCTCGTTAAGTTTATTCCTCATGCTTTAATTAGTATCTCTTGTCCTTCTTGCAGCTCTCTCCATTTTGATGTTTTAAGTTAGGTTGTATACATTTTTGAATAGCCATGGCTTTAGCACACTTTTCTGTCTGGTATCAACAGTAGCATCTCAGGTAGGGAATTCCAAAGTTTTGGACCCGCTATGGAAAATACATGATCTCTTACATTCATCAGGTGTGTGCTCCTTATTGTGGGGTAGTCAGTAGTCCTTTATTTTGAGATCTTAATGTTCACTGTGGTGTGTATGGCTGTAATGACACATCTATCATACCGGTGTTATTCGAGTGAAGGCTTTTGAATATTAGAGTTAATAAATTTAAAATAGATTCAGGATTGTATTGGTAGCCAGTGCAGTGAGATCATTGAGGGTGTAATGTAATCGAATTTCCTATTCCTAACAAAAGTCTTGCATTTTGTAGTACTTGTAATGGTTTTAGGAGATATGTGGGAAGACCGAGCCATAAAGAGTTACAGTAGTCTAGGTTTGAGAAAGTCTTTGAGAGCTAATAAAGTTTTCAACCGATGTAATATACACAGCTTGGTATAATCTGTCTGCTTATATCTCATAAAAAATATATATATATATATATACATTTTTGGTTCTCTGACTTAATATCGCTAGGATATTAAGTTGGTGGGTGTACAGAAAAGCAGTATTTTCTGATTTTCTATACACTTTTCAGGGTTGCTTAGAACGTAATGCCTGCCCTTGGGCAGGCGTTAATTTCTGAGAGTAAAATGTGCGGCTTGGCCACACATTTTACTTTCAGCATTCTGGGCGACTAACTCATAGGCTCATCAACATGCATTTGCATGTGATGAGCGCTATTAGTTTTGGGGGGGTTGGCCGCGCGCTATAAGGGTATAAGGGGTAATAGATACCGGTGGGAAACATGCGGCCAATCACATGTTAAACAGTGTGCTCAGCCGAGCCTGTAGGTGTGGTATAATCAGTGGTATAATCAGTTGCTCAGCAAGTAGTAATCAAGCCAAGCACTACTGAGGCCAGTTATGATAATATTCTTACCTGCTTACCTGGTTCCTGCTTTTGGCTAAGTTTGAAAAGTCTAATTTAATCTAACTTTATTCTGCATCTTTCCAATATAATTTGCTTTCTCTCTGCTGTTTAGTCCCTCCCACCCCTAGAGTATTTCCTTCTTAAATATTTTTTCCAGGGACCTAGAATAATTGAATAATATAGGTTTGAAATACTAATCTCTTAACTAGTTTATTAATCTCTATTAGCAAAATGTCCTTTCTTCAGAGCAACAATTGTGGTGCTTATATCCCAAGGCCTATCTTTTAGAGAATTAAGGGTTGTCTAATTTGCCATCAGCTGTTTGCCATGAATAAGGAGCTAATGCACCCGAAGGAGCTATTTTGCAAATTCAAATAACCTCCCTTTCTTTGCAGCATCCTGTATATCTCGCCCAACTCTCCCTGAGGATTCAGAAACCCAGGTATAAATGGTTTACAGTGGGCTCTGGTAGAACAAGACCTGTGATTCTGAGACACCCAGTTTCCCCAACTTTGAAGCATCCTGAGTATCCACACCCACTCCCACAGAGAAACCAGACATCCAGGATTCATAATCCAAGGAAAAAGTAGATTACAGTGGGTTCTAGCAGAATAAGGCCTGTGATGAAGAGACCATCACTCTCCCCACTGGTACACTTACATAATGCATTTTCTACACTGGAAAATGAAGAAGTCCAAATAACAGATATGAAATGATGTCTGAAAGGGAAGTTGTCACCCAATGCATCCAGAAACTCTTCAACACGAATGAAAGTCCTAAAAGAAAGCTGCTTCTGCTGGGAGATTAAATCATCAAAGGAATAACTTGGGAACTCATGATGGGGACACAAAAGTTAAATGCCTTCCAGTATCCTCAGCTAACAGAAATGCAAACCAAGTGGTCAATACAATTATAGAAGAAAGTAAGAAATCTGTTATCAATGTTATAATCCATCTGGAGACCAATGACCTTACTAGAAACAATACCCAGAAAGTACAGAAAGATTTCCAAAATCTAGAGAAAAAGATTAGTCACATGGCAAAGACTATTGCTTTTCAGAAGTATTACCTGTTCATGGAAAGAGAAAGGAAAGGTCATGCCAAAAGATAACTTCAATGTCTGGCTCAAAACCTGGTGTAAAGAATGTGGATTTGGATACATTGGAGGCTGGGGCCGTATATGGAGCAATAAAAGATTATATGGTAAGGATGGCCTACATTTGTCAATGGCAGGAAAGAAGATGCATTTAAACTAAGGAATGGAGGTGGCAGGAGATAGCCAGGGAACTTGGCATGTCACCCCCAAGCAAAACAGGAAGAGGGAAGAGATAGTAACAAAATCAATCAAGTCAAAAATGCAAAAAAGTTGACTAGAAAGAGCAGCTGGAAAGCTATGACTACAAAAGCTCATAGTCTGGGCAACAAAATCCCAGACCTTTAGGCCTTAATGGTGGAGGCGGACTTGGACATTGTTGCGGTTACAGAAATGTGGTTCACTGATTATCATGATTAGGATATGGCCATCACCAGCTGTACCTTGCTATGAAAGGACAGAAAAGGGGGAGGAGGAGTTCTTTATGTCAAAAACAATATCCAAGTAACTGAATTGCAAGGGACTTGGGGTAGAGAAGAAGCTTTGTGGACTGTCCTAAAAAAAGAAGATGATACTTCCATTTTTACTGGTGTGATCAGCGGTGATTTCCCAATGAAGACTGGCCCGGGGATTCACCGCCCAGGCCGTCCCAGTTGATACCACGTGGTCTGCCGAGCGTGGCTCTGTCACGGCCGCACTCGCCAGACCACATGACTAGCGCGACTGGCCCACCAGGGAATTCCCGATCCCCCGATAGGCCAATCCGCCCCTGGGTGTGAGCTATAGGCCACCGACTCAAACAGAGGAACTGGACAGAGAACTCATAGAAGACATCCAAAAGGTGGGAAAGAAGGGTGAAATGTTACTCATTGGAGATTTTAATCTGCTGGATGTAGATTGGAGCATTCTTTCTGTGGAATCTACAAGAAAAAAAAGAGATAGTGGATGCCCTTCAAGGGGCTCTGTTCAAACAAATGATAATGGAACCCATGAGAGAGGGTGAGATACTCAATCTAGTGCTTACTAATGGTGATAATGTCTCTGATGTTCGGGTAGGGGCTCACCTGAGCAGCAGTGATCATCATACGGTATGGTTTGATTTTGCAAATAAGATACAGAGAAGACACACGAAGACTCGAGTTTTGAATTTCACAAATACGGACTTTGTCAAAATGGGGCGATACCTGGAGGAAGAACTGGAAGGCTTGGAAAAAATGAGTGAGGTGGAACCATAGTGGGCCAAGTTAAAAGGAGCTATTACAAAGGCAACAACTCTATATGTTAGAAAAGTAAACAAGAGTAAGAGGAATAAGAAACCAATCTGGTTCCCTAAGAAAGTGGCTGAAAAAATAAAGGCAAAAAGAACAGCATTCAAGAAAGATAAACGATCCCAAAACAGAGGAACACAGGGAAGAATATCTGTTAAAACTGAGGGAGATGAAGAAAGAATTAAGGAAAGCAAAAAGTCAGGCAGAAAAGAGGATGGCAAAAGAGGTTAAGCAAGGAGACAAAACATTATTCAGATATATCAGTGAAAAAGGGAGGTCAGAAGTGGTATAGCAAAATTGAAAGGTGACAAAGGGCAATGTGTGGAGAGTAATGAAGAAATGGCAGAAATATTAAACAAATACTTCAGTTCAGTATTCACTAAAGAAGACCCTGATGAAGGCCCATTGCAAATTAACAAGACTGTAGATGGGGTTGGAGTAGACAAAACTCTGTTTACAGAAGAGTATGTATAGGAGAAGCTAAGCAAACTGAAAGTGGACAAGACCATATGACCTGTTCAATACTCTATTGTTTAATGTAACGCCTTTCGGCGAAAGTTTTGTTCTTTGGAAACCGTCTTGATTTGATTTGCATATCGAGAAAGTCGGTATATAAAAACCCTAAATAAATAAATAAATAAATAAATATGAGATTCACCCCAGGATACTGAGAGAGTTCAGAGATGTGCTGGGGGGTCCGCTGAAGGACCTGTTCAAGAGATCCCTGGTAACGGGAATGGTGCCGTGGGATTAGAAAAGAGCAGTGGTGGTCCCACTTCACAAAAGTGGTAGCAGAGAGGAGGCCGGAAACTACAGGCCTGTTGGCCTCACCTCAGTGGCTGGAAAATTAATGGAGACTGTGCTGAAGGAAAGGATAGCGAACTACCTACAATCTGGTGGGTTGCTGGACCCAAGACATCATGGATTCACAGATAAATCTGAATGATTTTTTGGATTGGGTGACTAGAGAATTTGATTAAGGAAGAGTGTTAGATGTGATCTACTTGGATTTCAGCAAAACTTTTGATACAGTCCCACACAGGAGACTTGTGAATAAAACAAGAAGTTTGGGAGTGAGTACCAAGGTGGTGGCGTGGATTACAAACTGGTTGACTGATAGGAGATAGAGTATGTTAAATGAAACCTACTCTGAAGAAAGAGCCGTGTTAAATGGAGTGCCACAGGGATTGGTGTTGGGACCGGTTCTGTTCAATATCTTTGTGAGTGACATTGCGGAAGGGATAGAAGGTAAAATTTGCCTATTTGCAGATGATACTAAGATCTGCAATAGAGTGGACATGCCTGAAGGAGTAGAGAGAATGAAAAGTGATTTAAGAAAGCTGGAAGAGTGGTCTAAGATTTAGCAGCTGGGATTCAATGCCAAGAAGTGCAGAGTCATGCATTTGGGGTGCAGCAATCCAAAAGAGCTTTATGTGATGGGAGATGTAAGACTGATGTGCATGGACCAGGAGAGAGATCTTATGGTAATAGTGTCTTCAGATGGAGAAAGAATGTGAAAAGACAATAGCTAAAGCCAGAAGAATGCTGGCCTACATAGAGAGAGGAACAACCAGTAAGAAAAAGGAGGCCTCATTTGGAGTACTGTGTTCAGTTCTGGAGTCCATATCTGAAGGGGAATAAAGACAAGATGGAGGCAGTCCAGAGAAGAGCGACCAAGATGGTGTGGGGTCTGTATCAGAAGATCTATGAGGAGAGGCTGAAGGATTGGAATATGTATACCTTGGAAGAGACCTTCGGATACCTGAAAGATTTTAATGATGCACAATCGTCAAACCTTTTTCGTTGGAAAGAAATCAGTAGAACTAGGGGTCACGAAATGAAACCTCAGGGAGGACGATTCAAAACCGTCAGGAACTATTTCTTCATGGAGAGAGTGGTGGATGCCTGGAATGCCCTTTCGGAGGAGGTGGTGAAGACAAAAACAGTGAAAAAATTCAAAGGGGAATGGGATAAACACCTTGGATCCCTAAAAACTAGAGGATGGAAATGAAGAAAAGACTGCATGGGGGTAATTTATTGGTACGGTGGTTACCCTTAACCAACTCCATCATTGCTCTCTGCTTCAACTGCAAGAGTTAACAAGGAGTTGGATTCAGATAGTAACCAACAAGGGCCATGCCTTTTATGGTTTGGGAAACTGATAAGTATAGGGGTAACCTGCACAATGCGGCAGATACTATCATAAGCTTGCTGGGCAGACTGGATGGACCATTTGGTTGTTTTCTGCCATCATTTCTATGTTTCTATAAACCCACACACTGAGAGTGAGTGTGTGTGTGTGTGTTTTTTGTGTCAGAGAGAGAGAGAGAGAGACACCCATACACACACTCTCTCTCTTTGACACAAAGTGTATGTATAGATCTGGGTTACTCACTGTGTGATACAGACACACGCTCTCTAACACACTACTGTTGTGCTGCTGCTTATGTGCTCACACAGTGAGTGCCCCCACCCCAGCACTACCGCATCATAGTGTAAAGTTCTTGCTTACTGCCAGCTCTTCCTCATTCTGCAGCAGCCTCCTCCCTTTCCAACCCCACTCCGAGATTTGCTCAGCTAACTGCTCCTCTCAGAGTTCAATCCATAAAATCCATATACTACTTGTCTGTCGTAATTGCTAATAACTACAACTTCTTCCTCAGCTGCAGTAGTCTTTGTCGAATTGCTGAACACCAGAACTTATCTCTCTACCCTTCCTGCCTGATGCCTTTTTCATTTCCCTCCTCTGAGATCCACTTTCTCTCTTCTGAGATCTCCTCTCTCCCCATTCCAGATCCTCTCCTTCCTCCTAACCCTAATCACTAATAAAGAACCGAACAGATTAACTGGACACAAATGTCAGAAAACTTTATTTTTATTAATTAAAAAAATAATTTTTTAAATTGCAAATATATGCAAAATTATACAAATTTGTCACATAATTGCCATAGAATTTTGAAAAATTTGCCACAATATTTACTAATACTTGCTGCAGAATCTTGAAAAAAAAATCTGCCGCAGGAAACCTGCACTCTGGTTCGCTGCTAATGTTGCGATCCCGCTCGTGGTAGGGCCGCGAGCAGGCTCTTACCTTCGCAGCCCGGAGGCCGCCCTGAAGCCCAGACCTTCCAGAGTGGCAGGAGCCGCTGTGAGCCGCAGCCTGCCTCCTTCCGTTGCAGCAGGGAGCTGCGACGCTGCTCCTTCCTTCTCGGCTGGGCCACTGACGTCATCGCTGCTGCAGCCTGGAGGCCGCAGGTCTCAATCTCACTTATGGCATGGAGCCGCTCCTGGAGGCCTCTCTGCGGCTGGACGTGGCCTCCAACGTCGGGGCCTGCATGGCCCAGCTCCGGCTCCTCTCCTTCTTCAGAGTTGGCGTCTGCAGGGCCACTGTCCAGGGTCCTGCAGACCTCCTGTTCCTGCTTCCTCTAGGCATCGGGCCACGCCTCTTTGCCATTCTTAAAGGGCCAGTGAGGGAGTGGTCCTGCTGACTCCTCCTTGGGCGTCTCCTTCCTTTTGCCCTACAAAAGGGTTCTTTGGGCAGTCCTTCCTTGCCTTTGCAAGGAGCTAGTTCTCCTGGAGCTTGTTCTCTTCAGGACTCCTGTTCTCTGCTCCTGCTGGCATTCCTGTTATTCGTCTTGGGATCCCTCGTCGTCATTGTTCCTGGTCTCTTGTCTCCGTCTTGATGTCTTCAATGTCCTGATGTTCCGGTCCACCCCTGAAGTCTTCACTATCCTGATGTTCCGGTCCAGACCTGATGTCTTCAGCGTCCTAATGTTCCGTTCCAGCCCTGATGTCTTCATCCATGTTCCAGATGTCCTCAGCACCGCTCTGACCCGACCCTCTTGGTCTGCGACCAACCCAGCTATGTTGAGTAGGGCGCGTAGTGGCCCAGTGGTCCGTGACCACCCCGGCTGGGGTGTGTAGCGCGCTGGTGGGTCTTTCCATCTGACGGCGCCAAGGAGTCTTCTCGTCCCTCATCAGACCTGCCTTGTTCCTGATGTTCTGATGCCCTGGCATCTTCCGTGTCCAATGTCTGCCTTGTCTTGATGTCCGTAAGCCTGATGTCTGCCCTTCCCTGGGCAGGTCCTGTCCTTCAGTGTGGTCTGCGACCAGCCCGACTGGGTTGTGTAGGGCACCTGAGGGACTTTGGCTGCCTGTCTGTTCCATCCTGTTCTTGGAATTCCTTGGCTCTGATGCCTTCTTGTGTGGTCCGTGACCAGCCCGGCTGGGCTGTGTAGGGCGCCGGAAGGTCATTGCTTGCCTGGAGGTTCCAGACTTTTAACTACTTGATTTTAACCTTGCCTTGCCATGCCATGCTGTGTCGTGCCTTGCCTTGCCTCGCCTGAGTCTTCGTCTTCCTCAATGCCTGAGTCTTCGTCCTGTGTCAGATGTCTCCGTCCATCCTTGACCTCTGTCCTGCCTACCACTTCTTGCCATTACCCAGCGGCAACTCCGAAAGGGCTTGGAGTGGTTGGAGGACCACTCAGAGACCACCATTGCATTGGTGGCTCACCGAAGCGTGCATATCCGGTGGAGGTCCCCAGTTCTCCAGTTCCCAGACAAGGACCGTCTCTCCGCAAGGGCACACACTCCTTGTCCCACACTGGGGAGTGCCCCCTAGTGCTCCCTTCCATCGCAGCGCAACAGCTAACAGCAAATGCTATCACTGCTGCATGGGTCAGGCAGTAGATGATCTTTTAAAAGGCCTTCTCACACTTGTCAGTCCACCATGTCCCAAAGAGTTCAATGGTGGACTCAAGGTGAGGTACATATTGGATATGGAATTTTAGATTTAATTAATCTTTCCAAATCTGAGCTCAAGCAGGCTGATGCAGTATCGGCACGTAGAAAGCAGGTGCTCAACACTGAGCACCTACTTTCTTAACGTGCGCCCAACCACCTCTCTCAGGGACCCGATGTTATATTCAAATGACCTGCCACACTAAAAAGGACATGCTAGGGAAAAATGTGCATCCCTAGTGCTTTGGTTGCCTAGGAGACATGGCTGGAAGCCCATGTCTGATCTGCCCTAAGCTCCCTCCCCCCAAGGTCTGTCAGTGAAAGGACCAATTACCTTTCAAGACAGCCTTCTGAAAGGTGATTGGTCTTTTCACTGACATGTGACAGTGAAGAGACCAATCAGCAATAAGTGAAGGAGTGAATAAATCAAATTCAGACATGTCAGTGAAAGGACCAATCACCTTTCAGAAGGCTGTCCTGAATGGCAATTGGTCCCGATTGGTCCTTTTCACTGACAAATGTCAGTGGAAAGGACCAATTGGGAACAGCCCTGGAAGTACAGAAAAGCAGTATTTACTGCTTTTCTGTACACTTTTTTGGCCACTCAAAAATTAATGCCAGCTCTGTGCTGGCGTTAATTTCTGAGTGTACAAATGTGCAGATTGGGCGCATATTTCTTTTCTGCATTAAGGGGAATACAAAATAGCGCTCATCAACATGAATTTACATGTATGAGCGCTATTATCTATGTGGGTGGTTGGGTGCACGTTTTGGACGCACTAACCCCGTTTTGCATCGGGGGTTATAGCCACGTGTCCAAAATGCGCATCCAACCATGCATTGAGCCGTGCACTGCGGACAATGCACCATACTACATCGGCCTGAAGGTGTTATAATTTAGGTACTGTACTATATAATAAGTCTAGAAACTACAGAGGTAAGCAGCTGCTGGTAGGGCTGACATATCTTATTACACACCATTTTGTGGATTGTCTCTTTCTGCCCAAGTCTTTATAAGATGCTTTTCCTATCTATCCAGCCAATTTGCTTAGCAGGCAGTAATGAAACTGTGGGCACCGGTGCAAACCATGGGCACTTTTTACCTGTGGGGTTTGTATGAATAATCAATGTAGACCTGCACGGGGAGTTTTGCTTTGAGCATTGCTTCTGGGAAAAAAGTGCCTTACAGAGATCTGCGCTTGCTTTTTCTGGCCAAAAATAACGTGTATAGTTTGAAAAATCCAGAACTACGTGCATTGGTTGTTACCTTCTCCAACCTAACCTCGCCTGCAGGAACACCAGCAAACGATGTGGATAAAATTATGCACATGCATAATTTTACCTGCATTGAGGGTGGGCAAAGGTGCCAGCCCTGTGGTGGGCAGATAAGCTCCTCCACTATTGCTTAAACTCCTTCACTGTGTCCAGGGAGGCGTAATTTGAATTGAGTTTAGCATGCCCAGTTGTTCTGAAAAGTTGGCTCCTATGGCTTTGAAAATTGCCCCCTTAAAGCACAGGAGAGGGGTCCACAATCATGTCTGAAATCTTCCAGATTTACAGTGCAGTTTCCAGAGTACTTCTGGACAAATTTGCAAGGGTCCCAGTCATCAGACAACGGTGTTCTGGCTGATCTGTCACTTCCATGCCCCAGGAGACCTGAACACTGATGGAATTTCTGAGTTCCCAGGCAAGCTTTTAACAAGGAAGGGCGGAGGATGAACCCATAGCAAACACTTCTGCCTCCTGCAAATTGCAGTTTCTCTCTGTCTCTCTCCCCAGTGCAGCTCCCTGTTTTTTATATATATTTTTTTGCTCTCCTCGTGTTTGTTTGTTTGTTGTTTATCTATTTATTTAAACATTCTTCTATTCTGCAATTACCAAGTTTTATTCAATGCAAACAATAAACATTCATAATAATAAAAGACTAACAAATAGTTCATAGTAACATAAAATTAAACATTTCCTTCCCATTCTGAATATCTAGTGTTCATATAGTACAGTACAGCATATTTAAAAGATCTGTAAAACAGAAGTCAAACGTGGTGACACTGTATTTGATAAAAATACAAAAAAATAAAAGTTTTTGCATAATTGTTGCTTTGCAGGGAAAAAAAAAAAGCAAAGTGAAAGAAGGAATTCAAAACCTCCTCTCTTCTGCCTACCTTCCTTCTGATTTGGCTCCGAAACAAATCACTCCTACAGGCCGATTCAATAAAAGGTGCGGGAGAGCCAGTGCTCCGAGTTGAGTGCCTGCTCTCTCGATGCGCGCCCAGGCACCTCTCCTGGGCAGGCGATTCTCTATTTAAATGAGGCCGGGCGCTAATAAGGAGGCGCTAGGGACAATAGCGCGTCCCTAGTAGCTCCTTATTAGCGGAAGAGGCGGCTGTCAGCAAGTCTGACAACCAACGCTTAATTTTACCGATTAGAAAAATGGATGCTGGCAAAATTGAGCGGCCATTTTATGAACCCACTGACCGGTGGGCAGATTTAAAAAAAAATGTTCTTTTTTTTTTTCTGTATTTTTGGTGCCTCCGACTTAATATTGCTAGGATATTAAGTCAGAGGGTGTACAGAAAAGCAGAAAAAAATGTTCAGGGTTGCTTAGAACTTGGGCAGGCATTAATTTCTGAGAGTAAAATGTGCGGCTTGGCCACACACTTTACTTTCTGTATTTTGGGCGACTAACTAATAGCCTCATCAACATGCATTTGCATGTGATGAGCGCTATTAGTTTTGGGGGGGGGGGGGGGGGGGTTTGGCCACGTGTTTTTCACGCGCTATTACCCCTTACAGTATAAGGGGGTAATAAGAGCGCGTCTAAAACGTGCGGCCAAACGGGGGCTAAACGGTGCGCTCCATAGCTGCGGCTGGATTGCTCGCCCAGGCAGATTCCCCTGCACAAAAACTGGCGCAGCCTGATTAAGGCGAGGATCTGTTTTCCCACCGTCAGAGCCCCCATTTGAAGCCGAGAGGAAAAACAGCAACCTGTCCCTCCCCACCCAACCTAGAAAAGAGAGGGTGGGAAAAACAAGCGCCTTGTGAAGGGGGTCACGGATGTTATGAAAGAAAATGTTTGGCTCTAAGACAATTAAGCGCCAGAAGTTTCCCGGAAAACACGGATTTCATGAATGTTTATTAAGCAATTACAGACTTCGGGGTGGGGGACAGCCAGGTCTAAAATTTCTTGCCAATTTGCAAGAAATAAGACAAAATCAAAATAAAAGGTATTCCAGCAGTTTTCTTTTCTTTTGTTTTGTTATCATGAAAGAATTTTGCCTTGCAAGCACAAAATGGCAGGAAGCCTTCCCCGGCTACAGGCCTTGGGCCTGTGCTACACGTGTGCACGTTATCCCATCAAAAACACAGTCATTACCGTGCTCTAGGGCTCTTGGTTTTATGGCATTAATGTTCTGGGGCTCAAAGTTGATTATTAAAATAAACAACATAAAAACCCATGAACTTTCAAATATAATTGCCATGGAAGCATACGCTAACCTTTAAAGCTGCGTTTTATTCCCCTCCACTGTTTACCCAGTCTCTTCCTATCAATTTCATGAGCTGTTACGTGAGTGCTTTCGTATGGCGCCCCCGGTGCAGGACACCCTATTAAATACCAAAATAAATACAAATAAAATAAATGCTACTCAGGCTCTCGCCCACCCAAGGAACCCCCCCAAGAGGTTTGCAAAAAAAAAAAAAAAATAGTGTAAAGCTGGGAGAAGTTAAACCGAAAAGCCAGCAGAACTTTCAGATGGAAAGATTAATGCAGGGAAACTGTGAACTCCATTTACTTGTGAAAGCTTTAGACAGGTGGAGGTAACAGACCTATTAACAGCCACTAGAAGAGATTTAGAGGTCCTGCTGTTTACTGCTTTAAGTGCTAGACGTCTCTGATTAGTGTTATAGTTAAGGTACATTTACACTGGTTGACCACATGCAGAGACCTGTCTGGCCCGGATAGGGGTCATTGTGCTTTCTAGGGAGGTCATCCACCTTACAGGGTGCCTGGTTTTGCAGCAAGTCCATTGAAAGAGCAACGTATTTTACCTCTGTAATTCTTGACTGATGCTTTGCTTGAAATATGACTGTGCCACAGCCTTGCAGGTTAGCAAACAAGACTTGGCAGGTGCCAACTCATTTATGTTACTAGATGGAACGCAGTAATATACGTCAGCTATAACACTATAACTTGTCGTACGTGGGCTGATTCACAGCACGTGAATTAGGGATTAAAAAAAAAAAAGGATGGCTGTACAAACACGGGTGCGCAAACCTGCTCCCTCCCCCCCCCAAAGCCCCTTGAGTTTTCAGGATATCCCTGATGAATATGCATGAGAAATAGTTGCATACAAAGGAGGCAGTGCATGCAGATAGACCTCATGCATATTCATTGGGGATATCCTGAAAACCCAGACTGGCTGGGGGCTCCCAAGGACCGGTTTGAGCAACCCTGCTGCACAAAATGTGAAATAATGAGAAATGTGTTTAGTTTAAGTTGTGAGCGAATCGGTAGCTGTCAGAGGAGGGGGCCAGGACAGAAAGAGGGAAGGAGATCGCATAGAAGGAAAGAGGTGGGAAGGTTGGAAAGATGGAGGCACGGAGCCGGCTTGCCAGCCGGCTCCGTTTTTCCCGGACAACTGGGCTATACCCCTGCTGCATGGGTGGTGCTGGAGCCCTGCGTTTTACAGAGAAATCTGAACAGCCAGTCCATGCTGGCGCTGACGTAAAGCCAGGGCTGCATCAACCTGCCCTGAAAGAAATGGAGCCAGTCCGCAAGCCTAGGCGAGACTGCTCTCCTATAATCTGTGAAAGGCACCTCAGAGATTAGTATTCCACTGGAAAGAAGAGTTCCTTGGCTTAGAAGTGCGGGTGGGGAGATGGAGCTAGCGTTAGGTTGCGTATGGGGGCTCCTATGCGCATTTACTCAGGGTGCACAAATTTCATCTGGGCGGATTGGATGAGCTATTGGGGTCTTTATTTGCATCATCTACCATGTTATCACTCTCGCTCTCTCTCTAATTCTACCCTTCTTAGTTCTCATCCATCCATCTATCTCTCCCTCACCCTCTCCCTTGATGCTGGTTTTTTTTTTTTTTTTTTAGCTCTGCCCAGCAAGTTTTTTTTGGATAGTAGCAGCTGCCATTCTGTGCAGGCTACCCCCAAGCAGAAATGTACACTTTAGGTGTAACAGAGAAGTTACCCCATTTCCCTAGGGAGGTAGGAGAGGAACAGGAGACACCGTAGTGATTACGGTATGGGGCGAATGATTCTAGCATGGAAAGAGCCACAGTCCCTTTTCCCTCCCTTATTTTTCCTTTCTTCTCGCTATTCTCTCTGGCTCTCCCTAGCCCCTAAAGTGCTGTAACTTATATTCTTCTGGCATTCTGCAATGTCTCGCAACCTGTGACATGGTTTCATTAAAGTGAATGGAGCCAGAGCGCTTGCAGCAGTAGGCCCGTGGAAATGCTGCAGGAGGATCCCAAATTGCCAGCACATTAGAAGAGCTGTGTCAATCAGAACCCATCTCTGTTGAGTTATGGCACCATGAGCCTTCACTCACAATTGCCTGTTTCCCCCCCCCTCCCATTTTATAACTCCTTTGACACAGCCCAGTCATCACAGTGATAATCCTTAGCCAAGGGTCACAGACTGTAACACCTTTCAGAACTTGGTACATGCGCACCTGGAGTATGGCCACTAGGTGTCACCGTTGGGTGTTGACTGAGATTCCCTCCCCATCTGCCACCACAGCATCTCCAGCCCCTGAAGGCTTGGAGATTGAACCCAGGTCTCCCATATGGTAACGCCACCCTTCATATATATTTTTAGCTAAATTTGTGCTGCTTATGGTTAAATTTAGGTTTAAATTCACAACCACTCCATTTTTTTTTTTGTAAGCTAAATAAATACAGCATGCAAGCAAGGTTAGGAACTCCAGTCAGACCCTATTGAAATATGGCTTATAGGAAGCAGGCGAGATGTTCTCAGCTCTTCTAATATATATATATATATATATATATATATATATATATATATATATATATATATCCATATATAATACAGTCTCATTGGACCTGAATTTGGTTTAAAAGCAAAAACAAACCAGGCAATTCTGATCTCAGGTGTCAGCTTCAGGAATATTTTTAAGACCAGTGTTTCAAGCTCAGGGTAGTAGCAGCAGCAGTAGCAATTTTTTTTTTCAGAGAGTGAGCTGAACTTGGAAATGCTGATCAGCTATTAGGGCACCACAGAGAGAAGAAGTAGAAACTAGAACTGCCGTCATGGAAAAGAATGACTTTAGGCAGTGGATGGCAGCCGAGACTTGCTCCCACTTTGTGCCTGAGCAAAAATCTATCCTACCCGGGTCCCACAGCCTACCTCCCCACCAAGACGCCTTTGACTTGCATTCGGAATAGAAATTACGCCCATTGCAGAATAGTCTGATCTACCAAACTGTCCTAATCCGAAGGTAATCAAATGGTTCCAGGTCATTAGGGGCGGGCTGAGCCAATTCTGCATTTGTCCCATGGCATGAACGGATTTGTAATTCTGATTTCTCTTAGGGAAATCAAAACTACAAGAGCATACATAAAATGAGGCTAAGCTAGGACTGGCTCAGCCTGTTCTTGGTGACCTGGGGGTCATCTAGTAACCCTGCCTAATCAGTACAACAGTTTGTTAGACATTAAAAAATAAAAAACGAACACCCGATGAGGAGATTAATGGGCAAATCAGGGAACAGATTGCCCTGAAAATTGGGATTCAGCAGTTGGGAGAGGCTGCTTAGTCGAATGCGATAGGTTAAAACTTTTGGTGTCGTGGCATTCCTGTTTCCTGGGTTCCCCTGCTCTTTCCCGACTGGGACCTTCCCGGCGCATTACACAGGTTTAACGCACACTAAACTATTGTGCACGTTAAACGATGCTTCTGTAGACTCAAATTAACTTGTGGTATCTGGAACAGAAGCCAAATGTGTGCCATGAACAATTATTAGCTAAACGAATGTGCCCTGACCACCACCACACACATATGTGTGGGGCCACACTGGCATCTTTATGAAAACGTGGCCTTGTAGAAGGGGTAGGCATTTAGAGAAGGAGAAAGGAACATACCATCTAGGGCATAGCACCCCCATGTGAGGCTGCTGTAATGGCTGTTTCCTTTGTCTTTACTAGACAAGGACCACTAGAGGAGTTGTGGACTTTTGAGTTGAAATTCTAAGCGAAAGGAGTGCTTTTGAAGTTCTTGTTCTCTGAGAGAAAACCTTAGGCTCAACTCAGTGGGATAAGGATTCTTAAGAGATTTTATAGACTTTCCAATTGATTTGCTTTTTTTGAGGGGGAGAAGGTTCTTCACCTTGAAACTTTATTTGAAAGGAAGTTTTTTTTCCCACTTTTGTTTGAGGGAATTGAACATTTTCCATATAGTTTCTCTCCGGAGAGAAAGAGAAACTGTGCCTTTCCTGCTAAACTGTTTTCCTGAGGAGAGGCTTACCTCTCAACCACAGCTGATAATCCATCCAGAATAAAGAGGAGAATTAAAGGTACAAATAGAAAAACAAAATAGAGAGGAGTGAAAGCAGAAGAAAAGATCAGGAAAATTCAGGTACCAAATGGGGAATTCTAAATTAAAGGAAATATCCGCTTACAGCATCCTGAAGATCCCTAATTTCAAGAGGGAAATAGTTGGGACCCTGGAAGTAGAGAAGAGGGACTATGTAGTCGATATTGGAAGTATTTATGGATTTTTCCAATTTTTCTGGGACAGATTATCCCTACTGAATAAGCACTTCAGTAATGAGTATGTTGGAACACCATCACCGTGTCCAGTTTCGTTATTGGTACTTAGTAAAAAGCTGATTCCTAAGGCCTTGGAGGTTTATCCATCCCTCCCTTTGAAGGACTCAGCCACTGGAACGAGAGAGAGAGACAGTTTGTTAGCACAGACTCATTCCCGATACTGAGTGTGCCCTGTGAATCATTAACGATTCCCCAAGTCAGGCTGATATATGTGTCTCCCAAGTGGGAATATGCAGCTAATACCTGTCCTTCTACAGCACTGCAAGCACAAGGCATGACACTAAGTTTATGTGCTTGTGGGGGAGTCAACAGTAAAATGTACTCGCCCAAGTATTTAAGCACAATGCTAAACTACTATGTCAGATTTACAAGTGTGCTGGCAGTATATATGTAAATATCTCTACTTCCTGCACTGAACAGCACCAGCGTTCTCTCTCAGTATAATTCCCACATCCTCGCAGTCAAGTTCCTACAAATTATTATCATCAGTGCTTTTTTTCTAGAACGAAAAGTGCCAGGACTCAGATGCATAGCCAAGCTTGGGGCGGGGGCAAATATCAGGGCATCATTGGGGCTTTTCTCTCTCTCCTTCTCCCTCCTTTGCTGGTGCTTTGCTCAGATTTAGATTCAGAAACTTTATTGTCAAGACAAGGTTTGTAACACGTGTTGCGAAAGCAATATATAAAGTGGTTAAAAGGAGAAAAAAAAGAAAAAAAAATACATAATAGTGCTAACAAGAGTAATTAAAATTATAGGGTACAAAATACTTAATAATATGGACAATTACCAGGTTCTGGTGCACTTCTGTATTGTCTCTGGTCATGGCATTCAGGGCTGGTGCCCCAACTCTACTGGCCAGTGTCCAGCAGAGAACAGACCTTTGCTTCCTGCTCTGTCCAGCCCCCCCCTCCCATCCCAAGGCAGCAGCCTGCAGAAATCAGGAGAAGAGACGTGAGACTGGAGCAGACAGAACAGAGTAGAGAAGAGCTACTCTGCTCCCTAATCCTTCCTGAAAATAATCATAAATTGGAATGAAGCAAGATTGATTTTTGGTCCTAAGCTTTGCCGCAAAGAGAATTATTCTTACCTTATTAGATAGTTGTTCTTGCTTTTTGGCTTAGCACAATGCCTCTTTTGCCTCAAGGCCTTTTTTCTTACAATTCCTGGAAGGGCAAAAATTAAACAGGAAAAAAATGCAAGCAAAAAGTAGCCCCTGCATGATGTGTGCTACGGGACCTTGTCCCAAATCTTAAATTTAGCTCTTACGCAGTGCTTTCTGCTACAAAGTTGACTTTTTTCCTAAGACTTTTTTCCTAAGACAGGGCTAAGTGCCCTGAATAAAACGTGCTCAACTACTGTATCTCAGGTACCAGGTAATGCATTATCATGATGGCGATAGGCTCAAGTCTTGCAGGTTCAAAATTAAGTAATGATCTCCCATGGGCAGATCATGTAATGACACCTAATGCTCTGTCTGGAAGAGCATTGCCATGAGCTTTTAACCCACACAGGGCATAACTAATGACAAACACTAGTCTGTTTGAGAGGGATTATCTTTACTACTGCAACCTTAAATTATGTTTGTTTTAGAAGCTTTTAAAAAGCTTTCTGTGGGTTTTTTTTTTTTTTAAAGAATTGGTAAATACAAACATTCTAAACAATTAAGTCGAATGAGATGGGTCATCTCAGCAGGCTAATACCCTATGCCCCACCCAGTCGGTTTGCTGAGAATCTGGCTGAGTATTCTGCATTCTGCTTAGTTTCTAAGGTTAATTAAAGGTAACAGAGTAAGGCTGATTGGAATTGGAAAGTCCATGGTGTTCAGCCTTCCTTGACTGGTGCCGTGGCCGCTCTCTAGCGGTGACCATTCCCAGTGGCGATTTAAGTGACTGATGACTGCTTGCTGATTAATTTAGATTCAAAGCTCTGAGCTCTGTAATAGCTGTTGCTCTGCTTTCTGCAAGCGAGCTGTTTGGTGTTCACAGGCACCGAATGGAAGCCGATGGCCTCTTTTGGTCTGGAGCCATGCTCTGGGCTGCTTCTTTCAGTCAGAGCTGGGTGAATGCATGCCCTACATAAGCACGGAGTTCTGCTAGTGGAAAGGAGTGGGACTTGGCAGCCAGCTAATTACTGTGAATGCACGGTAATGCCAGGGGAGCCCACTGCTGAGCGACTGAGAACAAAAAAAAACCCAGGAAGGTGCTATTCAGTATGTACTCTTCACAGAATAATTGACTTCCTGACTGCACACTAGTTTCTTACTTTTTCCAGTCTCCTTGAATTCTTTGAGAAAAAAAAAAAATCCCTCGTTTCAAAAACAGTTCTGGTGAAATGACTCTGTTCGCATGCGTCTGTAGATGGAGAGAGGGCAAGTGAGGTAAAGTAGAATGGTTAACATTTTTAGGATACTAAGCAAGTCATCTGACACGGGAATTCCAAATTCTAGTCCATGAGGGCCGCAAATATGCATGCGATCTGTTTGCATGCACTGCCTCCATTGCATGCGCATAAGCTTCATGCACGCTCATTGCGGAAAATCATGAAAACACGACAGAGTTGATGCCCTGGATTCCTAATTTGGGACCCCTGTGTTTCTCAAGCTGGTCCTGGAGTACCTCCCAGCCAGTCAGGTTTTTGAGGATATTTACAATGAATATGCATGAGAGAAGTGCAGGCAGTGCAGGCAGTGCAAGCAGATCTATCTCAAGCATATACTTCGGGCATATCTGTTGTGTGCTAAAAATACAAAAGTAATCTCTAAGAAACAATAAACACATTTTTATGGAGGGAGCAGCCTCCTTGATAATTCAGACAATGCTGCTTGAATGTGCTTTACTTTTGGGCTATTTATTTATTTACTTACTTACTTATTTATTTATTTAATAAGCCACTTTTATTTATTTATTTATTTATTTAAGGTTTTTTTATACCGGCATTCATGAACTTGTTCACATCATGTTGGTTTACAGAAAACAGGGGTGCGAATAATACAACCAAAAACAAAATAACGTGATGAAGAGAGGCAGTTACAATTAACAAGGGCTAATGAACTGGGATTGTAAGAAATAGAGAGAGATAGAGAAGGTTAATTATATACAGGTGTACAATATAAATATGGTGTCTCAAATATACAGCATATATATATATTATATATATATATATATACATATATATATTATATACCAAGGGGTAGATTTTCAAACCGTGCGATTTGGCGTACTTTTGCTGGCGCATCAGGCGCAAGCAAAAGTACGCGGGATTTTAGTAGATACGCGTGTAGCCGCGCGTATCCGCTAAAATCCTGGATCGGCACGCGCGCGGCTATCAATTCCGTATAGCCGGCGCGCGCCGAGCCGCGCAGCCTACCCCCGTTCCCTCCGAGGCCGCTCCGAAATCGGAGCGGCCTCGGAGGGAACTTTCTTTTGCCCTCCCCTCACCTTCCCCTCCCTAACCCACCCGCCCGGCCCTGTCTAAACCCCCCCCTTACCTTTGTCGGGGGATTTACGCCTCCCGGAGGGAGACGTAAATCCCGCGCGCCAGCGGGCCGCTAGCGCGCCGGGACGCAACCTGGGGGCGGGTCCGGAGGGCGCGGCCATGCCCCCGGACCGCCCCGGGCTGTAGCCACGCCCCGGGCCCGCCCCTGGAACGCTCCCGACATGCCCCGAAAACGCTGCGCAGTTCGGACCCGCCCCCGACACGCCCCCCTCAGAAAACCCCGGGACTTACGCGAGTCCCGGGGCTCTGCGCGCGCCGGTAGGCCTATGTAAAATAGGCTCACCGGCGCGCAGGGCCCTGCTCGCCTAAATCCGCCCGGATTTCGGCGGATTTAGGCGAGCAGGGCTCTTAAAATCCGCCCCCAAGTGAAGATCACAATGGTCATTCAGCGGGGGTTCTGAACGACCTCCTGCAGTCGATCTCCTGCCGGCGCCATTTTCCGTACGGAAAATGATTCGCGGCAGGAGATCGTTTTCCGGACCCCCGCTGGACCCCCAGGGACTTTTGGCCAGCTTGGGGGGGCCTCCTGACCCCCACAAGACTTGCCAAAAGTCCAGCGGGGGTCCGGAACGACCTCTTGCAGTCGAATCGTGTTAGTCTATGGCCGCCGCCATTTTGCGCCGCCATTTTGAAAAATGGCGCCGGCTGAAGACAACACAATTCAATTGCAGGAGGCCGTTCCGGACCGCTGCCGTTCCGGACCGCCACTGGACCCCCAGGTAATTTAAGGCATTTGGGGGGGGGGGTTCGGGAGGGTGGGGGATTTAATTTAAAGGGTCAGGGGTGGGTTTTAGGGGGTTTTAGTGTGCCGGTTTTCCTGCCCTCCCCCTTCCCCCGATTTACGATTTTTTGACGATAAATCGGGGGAATTGGTATTGTATCGTGGCCCTAATGATTTTTGACGATTTAAAATATATCGGACGATATTTTAAATCGTCAAAAAACGATTCACATCCCTATTCAATATACTGTTTAATAAAAGAACTAGTGTGTGTCTGTCTCCATACTCTGAGCCTGACCGGTGGTCCCTCTTGGGATCTTCCCCCTGGGGCGTGGTCATCTGCCACTGGCCCAAGGATCCACCCACAACTACCTCAAACACCAAGAAGAACACAGACACCAAATACAGAATAAAGACCCATAAAATATAAATAGAGCATGTAAACAAAAACTGAAATGGAAATCGCAACAAGCCGACTCTGTATGCAGTGCAACAATGGAAAAACTGAAACATTACTATTCCTCATAAAACATCAAAGAAAATAAAGAAATATAAAACATCAATCATAACAATAAAACCATACTAACAAAAAGAACAAAGATTTTAAAACAGGTGACATATAGAACAAATAATTAAAAACTCAAAATGTTTTTAAATTCCCAAACATCAGTTGGAACCCTGCCTTTTAACCTTTAGAAAAAGACTAAAGACCTGGCTCTTTCACCAAGCCTTCCCGGATCCACCAGATTTTCACTAGTTTGAGCTTCACTTCTTACAAGGTCGTTGACACACTTCCTTTTGAACAATGGACATTGGCTTTCCAGGTTAAAGAATAAGCTCTAACTCGTTAAACTATTCGTATCGTTATATTTATTCTACCTGCCTTTATCTTCCTTCCAGCTTGTTTTAAGCTTCCAAGTTCTTCCATTCCTTTGTTGATTGTAACTTTGACTTATTCCTTTTCTCCTTTGTTTATCTATTGTTACCAAATTGTCACCTCAGTTTACCCTTGTTAAAATGTAAACCGATCCGATATGGTTATCTACTATGAGGGTCGGTATAGAAAACTGTTAAATAAATAAATAAATAAATAAAATATTTCAAAACAGCAGACACATCAAACACCCAACTAATAAAGATAAAAAATATTCCCCATTCTCCATACCTGGGAACCTTTGGTTTCTTTTCACCTCGAGATTGTTGTAGATTTGTGAGAGGGTGTGGAGATGCACAAACTCATATTCAAATGATCTCTAACAAATAGACACACACATGTGCTCCCTCCTTCTCATACATGCTCTCTCACACATCCCATCTTTCTCTTATTTGCACATGCTCTCGCACAAACACAAACTTCCTCATGCCAAAGCCACTCTCCAGTTTTCCTTTCTTCCACCACCAGCAGCTCTACCTGGGCTTCTCTCTCAAATTTATTTCTTCAGTTGCTGGCCCTCTTTCTCTTTCCTTCCTTTCTTTCTTCAGCTGCAGTGGCTCCCTCTCTGGGTCTTGCCCTACCAACCCTGCCTCCACCCTCCATCCCTTCCCTCTCATTAACTCTTCTCCCCTTTCTCTCCCCACTCTGCACCCTTCTCTTTGCTCCATCCTTCTCTTTCACTCCCCCTCTCACACTGCCTTTCATTCACTCCTTTCTCCTCCTGTTAATGGAGCAGTATGACAGTACTAGATTCTTCTAATATATCTACATTCCTATGGCTACATATCCCCAGCAATGTATACTGTTTGGTTGAGAAGATAAGAGGTGAATATAGGGAAAAGGGTTTTCATGCATGTAGGAAGTACTTGGAGTGCAATTTGAGTATATGAGATTCAACTGAATGAATGCATATGTTATACAGACTCAGGGCTGGTGGAACCACTAGGCGAAGTAGGCCTGGGACCAGGGTGCCAACCATTAGGGGGCATGAGCAGGGGTGGTTCAGTAATGAGGCAGGGTGAAGTGGCTGCTTCAGGCGGCAGAATTTTGAAGCAGAAAAAAGTGCCCCTTCAAAATTCTGCCCAGCCCCCACCTCACCCTGCCTCTCCCCTATTGTGCCACCCTCCCGCCCCCCCCCCCCAAGACTCACAAAAACCCCTGGTGGTCCAACGGGGGCCCAGGAGCAATCTGCTGCCCCCGGGCCATCGGCTGCCAGTAACCAAAATGGCACCAGTGGCCTTTAGCCCCTACCATGTGACAGGGGCTACCACAGCAGATCGCTCCCAGGCCTCCCATTGGACCACCATGGGTTTTTGTGAGTCTTGTGGGGGTTATTTTATTTAAATTTTGGGGGGGGGGCAGCATGTGGTCCCCACCTCAGGCAGCACATTGCTTTCAGCTGCCCCTGGATACGAGCCATGTGGGACCGTGAGTGGCGACATCGAAGAGGAGTGGAGATTCAGCAATCTCCACTCCCCTTTGATGCCACGGCACTGCTGCTCGCGGCCCCATATGGCTCGCGCCCCCTAATGGGGGTGGCGGTGTGATGAGGGGGAGGCAGGCACAAGGAAGAAGGTGCCTAGGGTGCCTAATCCCCTTGCACTGGCCCTGTACAGATTTATCCTGCCTTGATGTTGCCTCCCCACCAGCAGAGGCCCTCAGTCTTGTCCAGTTCTTCTCTGCCCTTGCCATGCCCATGTCCCAGCCCTATATAAACCTGTCTTTCCATAGAAACGTTATCTTCTCATGGTGTTGCTTCTGGCTTCATGACCTGCCTCTTGTTCTTGTCTTGCCTTGTGGCCTGCGGACCTTCTGTCTTGCCTTGTCTTGTCTTCAGGCCCTCGGGCCTATCTTAGCTTGATCCCTGTCTTGAGGCCTTTGGCCTGTTCTCGCTTGCAGCCTGCCTTGGGACCTTCGGGCCTATGCTGTCTTTGGGCTTCCGTGTTCTTTGTTTTGTGTTTCCCTTTTCTGTCTTGTCTAAGTCCTGCCCTAGTCTGCCTTGTTGGTCTTGTCCAGTCTGTTCCAGTCTCCAGTCTTGCTTGCACCAGAGTCCTGTCCTTGCCTTGTCTCACCCTTGTCTGTGTCTAGTTCCAGGTCCTGCTTAGTATTCAGCCTTGCCAAAAGCCTGCCTGTCTTGTCCAAGCCGTGTCTGTGTGGACTCACCACTATGATGTACTGCTGCCGCAGAGACCTACTGGCCCCCAGAACACAAGGGCTCAACCTGCGATAGAGGGGGATGGCATTGGCTAGACAGAAGATCGGCCCATGGTTCTAGCTGTGTGATTGCTAGTCTTCTTTTTAAAAAGAAAAAAATTGTAAATGATGACCATGTCCTCCATATCGGCTTTCCTCCCCCCCCCTCTGTCCCTCCACTGTTCATCCAGTGAGGCCAAAATGCTTTGCTGTGTTGATAAAGAACTAGGCAGTTTGAAAAGATCAGATTGTTATCATATTGTCACCTGAAAGAAACAGAAGAATGGCCACACCTGGGGAAACCACACAGTGGCAGAGGCAAGGGCTTTATGCGTCAGAAATCCAGGCAGCGTGAACGCATAAAATAATTCTGATGGGAGAAAATAAAAATGGCAAGTGAAATAGAAATGCTGTTAGAGCCCTTGTACTTTACATCCCTAACCCCCTCCTAGGGTTCTCCTCCTCACAACCTGCTGTTATACCAGCCCAGATCCTATATAAATGCTCTGTCACCCTCTCAGAGGAGTCAAACACCCCTCCCCCAGGATTTTGTTTTGTTTTGTTTGAAATGCCAGAGAAAAGATATTTGGCTTGGTTCGAGATGGGAGGAAGGAAAGAAGGAACTCTGCTCGCCCTTACAGAGATGAAACCCCTCCCCCCCCCCCCCCGTGCGTAATTTTTCACACGCCTGAGAATGTTCTCCTCGAAGCAAATTTAAAAATAAGCCGGGTGAAAGTGAAAAAAAAAACAAAAAAAGAAGTAGTTTACATAAAGTCGGCACTGCCTTATCCAGGTGTGAGCAGCCGTCCTTATTCTCTCTAGCAGGTCTGAAGGCTGCAGATCTTTTCGTCTCCAATCAGTTCCATTTGCGCGGTTACAAACTGCAGAAACCCCCTCTGGCCTGCTAACAAAGCTCCCGAGCAGATGTGCTATCGGGGGGGGGGGGGGGGGGGAAACCAGAAGAAGAAGAAAGCCTTTTCATCCCATTCCCTTTTAAAGCCCAGAGTAATGACACCGTTGCATCATGCGGCGCAGAAAGGCATAATTTGATAAACATTGCCTTTTCCATTAGATTAGCGCAATTAATCTGCTCCTAATTTGGCTGAGACCTCAGGGGTACCGGAATCCCCCCCGTGCCCCGCCGCTAATCTCCAAACGCACTGGCGCACTCGGCAGACGAGCATTAGCTCCCTTCACACTGTTCTTCCATATGGTCTCCTCCCTGCGTGATGGAAAGCACCCTGCTGATTCAATCAAATAAACGTCAATTATGCGAGATGGATTTGCTTCTGCTTAAGGATGGGCATCATGGCCCTGGAATGCTTTTCTGAAGATGTAAGCCTCTTCTTTATAGAGGTGTACATAAGCCTTTTTTTTTTTTTTTTTTTGTGCTTTCAAACTGTGCTGAATTATTTGCCGTTTCATGGAATCTATGTTGAAGATTACTGTTACTGGAATCTAGAGAGAAAAATAGCCCAGATATATCTGGGGAGGAAGTGTAAACGAATTGGGAGAGAGATGGATGGATGGAGAGAGAGAGATGAGAGGGAGAGCAGAAGGGAGAGGGGGAGAGCAGAAGGGAGAGAGAGAGAGGGAGAGATGGAGGGGAGAGATGGAGAGGGACAGAGAGAGAGGGGGAGGGAGAGGGAGAGAGAAGGTGTATGTAGTGGGGAAATGATGGCAGAATTGGTCCTCAGAGCACCCTGTGAAGCCACACACACATTTAATGAAAGAATATTGCAGAACCCTTTAGGTGGAAAGAAAGATCAAAGTAAACGTTGCAGGTGATACCTTGTCTCTGGACTAATTTACCACTCTGGCTGGCCTTGCCAGAGCTTGGCTCCCCTCATCATCTCGGTGCGGAAGGAGTTTGGGAGGATGCTATCTGCTAATATCCACATTCCTTTACAGTAGCGCTGTGGCGGGGGCGGCTGTGTGTTTTCAAGCCTGTAAAAGATTTGTAAAATAAAAGGATGGAGGGGAGGGAGGGTGGAGGCTATGTGCTTGCGGGAGGGGGGGGGGGGGTGAGAAAACCGAGGGAGAGCTTAGCAGCTATGGGAGGACCTAGGTCCGGCAGCGGAGGAAGAAACCAGTCCCCCTACTGAGTTCTTTTTTGTGTTTGTTTCAGTGTTTAACCATTTCACTTTCAAATGTTTTTTACATTCTTGGGAAGTTCTCTTGAGAGTGGCTGGTGACCCTCTCTGTAATGACATGGATAGGGATGCAGGAGCTCAGATTCTCACCTCCACTCATTCATTTCCTTCTTGGCTTATAAGGGCCTGATTTTCAAAAGCCCTGAAACTTGCAAGCACAGGAACCAAGTCATCTGCCCTAGGGAGCCAGCTCCCTGCTGAGATCAGATTGAAGCCCAGTGATGTTACTTTTCGAAAAAAAAACCCACTTAAAACCTGGTTGTTTGAGTCTGTTTTGTTTTAAGATGAGCAGAGACACTGGCTAAGTCAGCCGATACTGGAATCATCTTTGGGTGAAGCCTGGTGTATGTGATGGGAGCCTTTTATTGTTATAAATTTGTGGCTAATTGTTTTTTTATTTTCCTTTTGTTTTACTGTAATTACGTTTCCTGTAGAGATTTGTTGATGGAATTTTTATGTACTTTCCTGATTGTTTTTTAATGTGTTATTTATGTTGCTATCCGTTTTGAACCTGGATTTTCCAGGTAAATATATGCAATTTAATTTAAATGTGACTCCACATTAAAGGATTCTTCTGTACATTCCTAGGAAAGGTATCACTGCATGCTCACTGTGCTTGCAGAACGTACGCATAATTTACTTTGCAGTATGTCTGGTGTATGAACTACCACAGGGACACCCAAAATGTTTAGATAATGGAATGTTTGGATAGATGAGAGTTGGTTATGCCCTGGAGGACATGAGCACAAATCAGCAGCTAGGATGAGTGGAGTTGGGATGATCGGGACTGTGAAGTATTGGTGCAGAGTGGAGCCAGGGCTCAGATGTGTAATGTAAAAGTGGATTGTCTGTACTACTAGGCCTTAGCCAGCTTTACTATTAGTACTATTTATCATTTCTATAGAGCTCCTTGACATTGGTGCTGTTCAAAAACACATGAGACAGTTCCTTCTCAGTAGAGCTTACGATCTAATCAAGATAAGCATAGAGGGCAAAAGACTTTGAGAATTTCATTTATTAAGAAAGTGGTTAGAATCAATAAAGCTGTCAAGTGGAATAATCAGGGGCCAAGATTTAAAGTCAACCTCAGAAAGGTGGGTTTTTAGACTGGATTTGAATAAGGCAAGAGCGGGAGCATAACGTACCAACTCAGGAAGTCTGTTCCAAGCAGGCAGCTGGAAAGCACGGCGTCGGGAAATGGCAGAAGAGGAGAAAGGCACAGATAAGAGGACTTGCCCAATGAGAGGAATTCAACATTTTGAATCGCTGGGAAGAATAAAACCCTTGCACAATGCCATATAATTTAGATGTTGTTACATAGCAACGTAGCAAATGATGGCAGAAAAGATCAGCTTGGCCCATCCAGTCTGCCCAGTCGTGATTCTTCCACTTTTGAGTAGATCAGCATAAAACACCCATACACGGCCCAAGACCACCTCCCCTTTCCCTACCAGGCAGATTCAATATCAGTATGTAAAAAAAGTGTGAACGCACGCAGGCACATCCACCTGCCCTGGCACTCGATGCAATATGCAAATGAGCTGCTGCACAAAAAGGGACGCGCAATGGGTAATTTGTGGGTTCCTAGCGCTCTGCATCGGGTGCCCAGAAGATGTGGCTGTGTGTCTAGAACAGCCTGGCCAGAGCTCCCTCCCCACCACTGGCAGGGCTGTTCCTGACTGGCCCTTTTCACTGACACTTGTCAGTGAAAGGAACCAATCCCCTTTCAGGACAGCCTTCTGAAAGGGGATTGGTCCTTTCACTGGCATATGACGATGAATGGACCAATCGGCAGGAAGTGGAGTGAATAAATTAATATCAAGTGCCTGACACTTAATAATAATGTATTCACTCCTTCACTCCTATGAAGAACCACAGAAAGCAGGATTTTTTTTTTTGTTAAGCCCTCGAGCAGGACATATTTTTCTGCTTTCTGTGGTTTCTTCTGTCTAGTATTGCTAGGATACTAACAGGAGGAATCACAAAAAGCAGGATTCTTTGTTTTTTTTTTTGTCAGCCCTTGAGTGTCGCATGCTTTAAAATTTGCAGCATTTAAACGGGTGGCGTGGCCGCGTGGGGTAATAGCTTATAGCCTCATGAACATGAATTTACATGTGATGAGCACTATTAACTATGTGCATTTTGGACGCACTAATCCCCTTATTGCATTTGGGATTCTGGACGCTCGTCCAAGCGCATGTAAAGCAGTGTGCTCGGCCGAGCGCACTATACTGCATAGGCCTGTATGTCTTTTACCTGAACTTTCAACCCTTATCCTATCACTGCCGACCATCAGTCCCAAGCATGCCCTGAAATTGTTACAGTACTGCCCTCTACTGCCTCCACTGATAGGCTGCGGTCAAGCCTTATCTTCCTCTGTGATTAGTTACCTTGGCTGTCAGAGCTCCCCCTTTTGCTGTTGCTGCTCCCAACACTTAGACAGGCCGATGCAATACAGTGCGCTCAGCCTTAGCGTGCAGCTTGTCGCGGGGTTGGCCGCATGTTTTGGACGTGCTACAGTAACTCCCCATGCAATAATGGGATTAGCGCGTCCAAAATGCATGTCCAAACCAGTGCATAGCTAGTAGCTGTCATCACATGTAAATACCACGTGGATGAGGCTATTAGCTATTACCCCGATGCAAAAAATTACCGAGATACTGACATGCGTGCTTTAACGCGCGAAACTTAACGCCATCCCGGAGCTGGCATTAAGTCTTTATGCACTTCAAGCCACCACAAAAAAAGCCCAAAATACTGCTTTTTTCGGGCCGATGCAGTAAAGTGCGCGAGAGAGCCGGCGCTCCGAGGCGAGTGCCCGCTCTCCCAACGCTCGCCCAGGCCACTCTCCTGGGTGCGCGATTCACTATGCGTCCCTAGCGCCTCCTTATTGGCAGAAGCGGCGGCTGTCAGCGGGTTTGACAGCTGACGTTTAATTTTACCGGCATCGGTTGTCAAACCCGCTGACAGCCATGGGTTCAGAAAATGGACGCCAGCATAATTGAGCATCCGTTTTCCAACCTGCGGGCGCAGGCAGATTATTTTTTTTTTTTTTTTAAGATTTTTTATTTTTTTTTTTATTTTTGGGGCCTCCGACTTAATATCGCTATGATAAAAGTCGGAGGGTGTACAGAAAAGTTCCATGTAAACCGACATGATATGATTGTATCATGAATGCCGGTATAGAAAAGCACCAAACAAACAAACAAATAAATAAATAAAAAGGGACTGAATTCAAGAGGTTTGGTAAGACTGAGAAATTAAGGTGTATGGTTGGGGAGGGGGGCGGGGATGGGAGGATGGGGGAAGAGGTCTCACAAGACTGCAGAAGAGAGGGTTACTGAGAAGGGAGGAACCATTCTCGGAGAAGTTCTGAAAACTGGAAAGGTAAATATGGTACCATCCATAGTTATGATGGAAAAAGTTCCGGCAGAAAGGTATTTGGATGCAAGGTTAATAAAAAGGCTCATGGGGGCTTTACATCTCAGATATGCTGCCCGGTACCCTTTGTTTTAGGAAGGGTGACCCCTGTTCTGAGCTGCAAAACACATTAGCTGCCTCATTTCAATATTCATGAGCCTCAAGATTCATTCTTTCACATAAGGTGCACATCTGGAATAAGGGTTGAAGAACTATGCTCACACTCCGATGTCAGTACAGAGAAAGAACAAGAGGCCAAGAGTGGATCAGAGATAGACAACCCCTGAGTCCTCCTGACCACCAATCTGCTCGGGTTTTCAAATATTCCGAATGAACATGCACGAGAGATTTTCACACAATTGAAGCAGTGTGCATGCACATTTTCATTAGAGATATCCTGAAAGTCTGAGTGGTCGAGAGTCTACAAGGGTAGGAAGTTGCCTACCTCTGGAGCAGACACTTGCACTTCAAACCTAAGCACCCCTCTTTTACCTTTTAGAATTGCACTTTTGTACACGTCAATGTCCTGGGATGTACCCCATCCAGCCCCAAGGCCTTGTCCACTTTCAGGCTGGTGTGGATTACAAACTGGTTGACTGATAGGAGACAGCATGTAATGATAAATGGAACCTACTCTGAAGAGAGAACTGTGTTAGGTGAAGTGCCACAAGGATCAGCTTAGAGACCAGTTCTGTTCAGTATCTTTGTGAGTGACACTGCGGAAGGGAAAGAAGGTAAAGTCTGTCTATTTGCAACAGAGAACCAGAAGATTGCTGGGCTGCATAGAGAGAGGAATAACCAGCAGGAAAAAGAAGGTGATAATGCCCTTGCACAGGTCCTTTGTGAGGCTTCGCCAGGAGTACTGCGTTCAGTTCTGGTGCCTTTATCTCAAAAGGGACAGAGACAAGATGGAGGCAGTCCAGAGAAGGGCGACAAAATGGTGTGGGGTCTGTATCAGAAGACATGAGGAGAAACTGAAGAATCTAAATATGTATTCCCTGGAAGGGAGGAGGTGCAAGGGAGATATGATACAGACCTTCAGGTTTTAATGATGCACGAACTTCAAACCTTTTCTGTCAGAAAGGAAACAGAACTAGGTGTCACAAATTGAAAATCCAGGGGGTACGACTCAGAACGGAGAGGATGGTGGATGCTCTGGAGGAGATGGTGGGGAAGAAAACAGTCAACAAATTCAAAGGGGCATGGGATAAACACTGTGGATCGCTAAAAGCTAGAGGGTGGAAATGAAGAAGACGGTGCATGGGGGTAACCTGCATGGAGTGGCAGTTACTACCCTCAAAAGAAGGCACGGGGATTACTTTCCTCAATCAATCAATACCCTTGATGCTTTTGATGCAACTGCAACATTGCTCCCTGCTTCGATGGCGGGGGCAGGGGTGGTGTGGGGAAAAAAGGGGAACTGGATACAACCAACATGAACCCTGACTTTTATGGTCTGGCACAAATTTCATCAAACATCTTCTCAGGTATGGATGAGATATCTTTCAACTCTCCTCCCAAGACTTCTTCTCATTTGTGCACACCACTTTTCCCAGGCAGCAAATATTTCTGTTTTTCCACACTCTTGGAACCTTTCCTGGTAAACAGCCGGATACCCAGACTCCAACTCCTAGAAAGCTACTCTCCAGGCCTCTAAATCCTTAGGTGGCTAAGGCTGACTCTCAAGAACTTCCCTGCATCATATGGGTGCAGGGTTTTTATTCAGACTCCAAAGCCCGCCCACTGGGGAGTGGCAGCCCTGCTCACACTAACCTCACCACAGGAGCAGGATCGGTTGAGACCACTGACTAACTTACTTGTACACCAGGTCTGCTGAGACAATTATGGTCATTTAAGTTAAGGGAAAAAACTGCTAGCAAGGGGCAGAATTTGGGTCCCTCTTGCAAAGGCTCTTGTGGAGTGTCTATAGTGGCTCTTTTTTCATAGGCAATGCAAGTATCTTTTTACTTGATTATTTTTACAATTGAAATCTGGCAAAAAATGACCATTTTCTGACGTTCTTCACATACTGGCCAAAACCAGTTTGGGTGAACTGAGCCTTGGGTTGCAACCGTATTGATTTAACTTCCCATAATTTGTTAAATATTGGTTCCTGTATTAGTGGTTGATTGAAACGACCTTGTAATTTATTCCCCTAGCATTAGAGCTGGAAGATAAGTTACAGGAAATACTCTTGAAGTGACATTTACTTGCAGGAGTGGACACCATTAATGTAATAATAAAGACATTGCTCGAGGTCACTATGGAACAATAAACTGTTGTTATTTTGCTCAGCGAAACAATTAATACGGTTTGACTTGAAATGTGTCTTGTCTTGTAAACCACTGGGTCATTAGCTTGAACAATGTCAGAGTACTCTTACTATCAAATTCAACTAAATTAATGTCCAAGGCTACAGCTAAAAGTGACCTTAAAACAGAGCAAAAAAAACCAAAACAACCCAGTAATCCGGTAACTACACAGAAGAACCTCACAGAGCAGTATCACTGCAGACAAAGGAAGAGGGAAGCAGGGAGACTTATGAGAGTAGACCTAACTCAGCACAAACTAGGGCAGAAAAACAGGATGATTCAAGGCAAAGACAGTTAGAATGAGGGAAAAATACAGGCGTTGATAATATATTCATTTGGTTTTTTGTTTTTTTTTAATAGGACCCCCTGTTCCACTCTTTTCTGGGAGACAATGGTTCCACTGGGAACTGCGGGACCATCAGGCCATTGCGGAGGGGAAAACTTGCCTCAGGACCCTTAAGGCCCTGAACCTCCCCTTTTACCTCCAGTAAACTAAATACCCAGCCACAACAGTTTGGGGTTGTTTCAAAAATCACACGTTGCTGAGGCACTTGTGGAATGGCACCGATTCAAGAAAAAAGGTTCACCTTTTCTTTGGGTTTTGTCCATTAAAAAAACCCCCAGAATCCCAGCCTCAGAAGTGGGACTGGTTAATCAGCGCTTCACCAAAGAGCAAGCAGGAGCTTCTTCCTCTGGCTCCCAGACCCTTCTCGGCATACTCTTCAGAGACGTCTCTCTCCAGCTCTGAGAGGCCCTTTTTCTGCTACCGGTGATCTCTCCTCCTCCTCTCATAATTGCAGGGGCAGTTTCCCTGCGCCAGCATGAGACCCTTCTCACGCGAGAGGCTTGCGCCTCTGGGGACTCTGAATATGTTCCTGCCACCTCTCTCCTCCTGTTGCACAGTACCTTGTCTCCGGCAGGAAAACACACGTTCCCTGGAGCTTGGACTCTGGAGCACGCTTCCTCTTCTCCCAACAAAGTCGGCGGTGAAATCTCCACTGGAGCAAGGGCGACCCGCTCGGGCGGAACCAAGAAAGGAGAGCTGTCACGGGTCCAAAGCGCGAGATAGACCCATCTCCCTCGCTTTTCCTCCAAAAGAACAACACTTCTTCTCTGTATTGTAGCTAGAAACAATACCGATGGTTTCCCCGCCGGTAGGGGAGAGAAGTAAGTGCCATGAGGTTTGGCTGAAGGAGACGCAATCAATGGCAAAACCTGAAATGCAGTGATTGTTAGTTCAAATTCAAAGAAGACTGATTTAAAAAAAAAAAAAGAATCCAAACTGAAGAAAAACTTATTCTGGAAGCAAGTAAAAAATGTCTTTTCATGCTTTCTGGAAACACAGCCTTCAGTGAAATATTCAGCGGGGTACAAGGATTACAACAACAACAAAACGGAGAGGTTTCACTTTAAATGGTTAACCCCAAACGTGAAGTGCAAATCTCTTAACCCAAGCCTGGATTGGCCACTGCTGGAAACAGGATGCTGGGCTTGATGGACCCTTGGTCTGACCCAGCGTGGCAATTTCTTATGTTCTCATGTGTTTATAGCCAGAATAAACAGTAGCTCTCCCTTAAAGATTGCTCAAAATATCTACCATACCCGTTTTTATAAACAAGGTGATACTAGAGCAGGGGTGGGCAGTTCCGGTCCTCGAGGGCCACAAACCAGTCTGGTTTTCAGGATATCCCTAATGAATATGCATGAGAGAGATTTGCATGCACTGTGCCTCAGTTGTATGCAAATCTATGTCATGCATATTCATTAGGATATCCTAAAACCTCGACAGGTTTGTGGCCCTCGAGGACTGGAATTGCCCACCCCTGTACTAGAGGGTCTGTGATGACCAGGGCTGGTGCAAGGATGTTAGGTACCTTCTGCCTTGCACCCGTTTGCCCCTCCACCCTCCAGTCCAGGCCCCAGCTCGGGCCCTAATCTCATTCACTCAGACAGGCCTCCTCTCTTACACACACTTAGGTTCCTTGTCTCATTCACGCAGGCACCCTTACACAGGCTCCCTCCCTCTCTCTCACTAGCACCATTGCTCTCTCTTACACACAGAATCCCTCTCACTTACACACACAAACAGAGGTGCTGCTCGTGGCCAACTAAGACTCTGCTTCTCTCAGCCGCGGGCAGGATGGGTGCTGCTCGAGGCCCTCCGAATCTCTACTCCTCTCAATTGTGAGTGGGATGGACTCTGCTCCTGGCCCTATATGGCTGTTCTTTGCTGCCCGCTAATGGCTGGCACCTTAGGCGACTGCATAGTTCACCTGTTCTGACACACCGGCCCTGGTGACGACTACATTCCTGCCGATAAGTTAGAAGATCATGAATTTTGACCTTAGACCTCGAAGTGAAAATAGAGGGACTAGTTGCAGTGCCACATATTAGCTGTGTAGTTGCTAAAGGGGCTTCTCATAGGCCGACTCCAGGCACTGTGTGAATGCCGTGAAATTTCATTCAATCAAACCAGATTCAATAAAGTGCACTGAAATATGGAGCTCGTTACTTTGAATAAATATCTTCTTGAAATTCCATTTGCATGTCAAATGTCAGGGCAGCCTATCTTGTTATGTGTCCATGGCAATGAAATATGAGGATAGCCCTTGGGCTACATGTGTAGCTAGTATGCAATAAAATGGGTCTTAGGTTTAATCTGTTATGTGTAACGGTATTTCCAGTGTGAATTCCTCTAAGAGAACAGTAAATGGAAAAATTTAATCTATTTTTTTTTTTAACCTAGAAAATTTCCTGCTGCTCCCTTGGACTTACAACTGAATCAGAATTATCTTCTACTGGGTCCATGGTGCCAGAAGTCTTCCTTCATGCCTATCCTAGATTTTTTACCCCCGTCTAGCCATCCATCGCAGTGACAGCCCTCAGCCCTGTGCCACAGAACCCTGTTGCCTTTGGGCTCTGGTGTACGCGTGCCCTGCGTGTGCTTACCACGTGCTGCCATTGCACAGTGGCTGGGAGTCCCGCCCTACAAGGCTGCGAACGTGGCCTCTGCGGAAGTGCTAGGCCCAAGCAAACCTGAGGAGCTGGTGCCGGGCTTGGCCACAGAACCCAGGGACATTGCACGGCAGCCTGATTCAAGATTGGAACAAATCTCTGCGGGCAGGTCTATCCTGGACCTGATAGTCACGGTACCGATAACCCATCATGCCAGCGAGCCACTGAGTTATCAACTGGCATGATACGCAGTTACATAAAACTGATCAATAATTGAACGACATCCTTGGGCCCCTGGGGGACAGTTCTGAAAATGATGCATCGATGCTAGTGTTACATAGTGGGAAAGAAGAATTACCAGAGCACCTCTGTCCTTTTTGGGTCCTCTGGGAAGAAAATAATAATGTTCCGAGAGAGCGGAAGTTTTTGCTGTACGTAAAGAATCCAAGGGTCCCCCTCTTCTGGGCCTTCCTGCGTACGGAAGGCTGCACACGGCTGCTGATGTAACAAGCTGTTCAGACTCGCAGGCAGCCAAACGTGTTTATTAATCTAACTCAGCATAATGTTATTAATGAAGGTGGACAAAAACTAATTTTGAGTTAATTACCTGCAGCATAGACAAGTATTATTGCAGTCAAATGTATCCTACCCCAGTGGACTCGAGCCACTGGAATTCTGCTAACCTGTTATGTAAAACAAAACTTGCAGTTTAAGTGGAAAATATGCTTAATGTGCCAAAACTGGCTACATTGCAACCAACTCTTTTTTTTTTTTTTGCTTTTCCTTTCGTGCAACCTCGGTTGAGTACAACCCCTTCACCTCTACAATCACACCTGAGGGTGTATGCGCCTGGAAAATGAGCACGTCAGCTTTTGAAGAGGAATTTCTTCAATAAAGGCTGTGCTGGGCAGATTATACTGTAATTGCAGTAGGACTGGGAAAAAGAGCAGTGATGTCTTCAGAATGAGCTAAACAGGACCCCTTCGAATCGCCATTCACTGTGCAATGCACTGAATTGCCTTCACAAGTGTATATATTTAAGACACACTGAAATAATAACAAGAACGGGTTGGAGAGCGTAATGTTGGCCTGCTCTGATTTGTGAGGATTTCTTCTTTACCACACTGATAGCGTTTCAAGTGCTCACTTTATCTTTTATTGCCCCTTTAGGGGTATTTTCCAGCGTTTTGCAATTGTGCACACTGTTCTTTGCAGGAAGATGCCTTAAACCAGTGTTTCCCAGTCCTTTACTGGAGGTGCACCTAACCAGTGAGGTTTTCAGGATATCCATAATGAATATGCATGAGATAGATGTGCATACATTGGAAACCCGGGGTATGCAAATCATGCATATTCATTGTGGCAATCCTGAATACCCAACTGGCTAGGTGTGGCTCCAGGAGAGGGTTGGGAAACAGTGCCTTAAATTTTCAGCACGTCTGCTAATAGTCTTCATAATACTTCCTTCTGCAGCATATATGAAATAAAATGTACAGATAACATATAAAGTGTACTTGGAAGTTCTTTTTAATCAGGCTGGTAGAATTTAAGGTAATTTGGGATTATTTCTGCATCTTTCTACCATGTTTCTTTTGGCCTCTGATTACATCTCTTTGTATCTATATAAGAACATAAGAAATTGCCATATTGGCAGACCAAGGGTCCATCAAGCCCAGCATCCTGTTTCCAACAGTGGCCAATCCAGGCCATAAGAACCTGGCAAGTTCCGAAACACTAAGTAAATCCCATGTAACTGATGCCAGTAATAGCAGAGGCCATTCCCTAAGTCAACTTGATTAATAGCAGTTAATGGACTTCTCCTCCAAGAACTTATCCAAACCTTTTTTAAACCCAGCTACATTAACTGCACTAACCACATCCTCTGTACCTTCTGCAGTGTGTTTCCCCAGATAAAGTATTGTTTTACCCATGGAAATTCCAGAGCTTAATTGTGTGTTGAGTGAAAAAGAACTTTCTCCGATTAGTTTTAAATATGCTACTTGCTAACTTCATGAGTGCCCCCTAGTCCTTCTATTATCTGAAACAGTCCATAATTGATTCACATATACCTGTTCTAGACCTCTCATGATTTTAAACACCTCGATCACATCCCCCTTCAGTCATCTCTTCTCCAAGCTGAACAGCCCTAACCTCTTTAGTCTTTCCTCATAGGGGAGCTGTTCCACCCCCTTTATCATTTTGGTCACCCTTCTCTGTACCTTCTGCACTGTGACTATATCTTTTTTGAAATGTGGTGACCAGAATTATACATAGTACTCAAGGTGCGGTCTCACCATGGAGCGATACAGAGGCATTATGACATTTTCCATTTTATTCACCATTCCCTTCCTAATAATTCCTAACATTGTTTGCTTTTCTTGATTTCCGCAGCACACAGCCGACAATTTCAATGTATTATCCACTATGATGCCTAGATCTTTTTCCTGAGTGGTAGCTCCTAATATGGAACCTAACATCGTGTAACTACAGCAAGGGTTATTTTTCCCTATATGCATCACCTTGCACTTGTTCACATTAAATTTCATCTGCCATTTGGACGCCCAATCTTCCAGACTTACAAGGTCCTCCTACAATTTATCACAATCCGCTTGTGATTTAACTACTCTGAATAGTTTTGTATCATCTGCAAATTTGATTACCTCACTAGTTGTATTCCTTCCTAGATCATTTATAAATATATTGAAAACCACTGGTCCAAGTACAGATCCCTGAGGCACTCTACTGTTTACCCTTTTCCACTCAGAAAATGATGATTTAATTCTATTCACGATTCCCTATCTTTTTACCAGTTTGAAATTCACAAAAGGACATCGTCTGCTGTCCTGTGACTTTTTAATTTTCTTAGAAGCCTGTCATGAGGGACTTTGTCAAACGTCTTCTGAAAATCCAAATACACTACATCTACCGGTTCACCTTTATCCACATGTTTATTAACTCCTTCAAAAAAGTGAAGCATATTTGAGAGACAAGACTTGCCTTTGGTAAATCCATGCTGACTGATTTCCATTAAACCATGAATTTCTATATGTTTTGTGATTTTGATCTTTAGAATAGTTTCCACTATTTTTCCCGGCACTGAAGTCAGGCTCACTGGTCTACAGTTTCCAGGATCGCCCCTGGAGCCCTTTTTAAATATTGGGGTTACATTGGCCACCCTCCAGTCTTCAGGTACAATGGATGATTTTAATGATAGGTTGCACATTTTAACTAATAGATCAGAAATGTGTGTGTGTGTGTGTGTGTGTGTATTTGAGGTTGTGTGACGTGTATGAGTGAGTGAGAGGGTATGGGGCATGTGAGAGCAAGTGAGAAAAGGGATCTTCTGGTAGAGGCGTGTGAGTGGATCCATTTTCCCTCCCTCACCTGATCCAGGAACCTCTTCTTTCTCCTTCCCCTTCTATGACCCCCTTTGTCTTTTCTTTCCTTTCCTCATCCACCTTCTCTCTGCTTCGGATTACCTCTCCCTTCTTCCACTCCACTTTCTATCCATCTGCCCTCCCCTTGAGACTCCCCTCCCCTCGAGTGAGAGGTGCACCAGGCAAGAGTGGATATGAGTGTGTGTGTGTGTGTGTGTGTGTGAAGGAGTTAGTGAGAGGACTGGAGGGGGATGTGGGAGAGATAGTAAATGAGGGGGATCAGAGGTGCTGTACAGTAGGAGTAAGGAGACTGAGGTGCCATGGGGTGTGAATTAAATGTTGTGCACTGCAAAAGAGGAAAGAAGTGTGTGGAGAAACACTGAGTGAGAGGATCAGAGGCGGCGTGGGGGGGAGGGGGGGAGTGACAGAATCAGTGTCAGGGGGAGTGGTGAGGGTGCATCATCCCTTCCTCTTCTGATCTTCCCATTCACCTCCCCTATTCCTCCTCCCTCTTCCTTCTTCCCTTCCTCCTCCCTTTGTGCCTCTGTCCTTCCTGCATGAGACCCCTTCTTCATTTCCCTCCTCTGAGATTCCCTCCCCATCCCTAGATCCCTTCCTTCCTTCCCAGTACCAATCACTAAGATCCCCTTTCCTCTAATAAAAAGCCAAATAAACTGGACACAGAAATATCAGAAAATTACTATTTTTATAAAAGTAAGAAAAAAAAAGTTGTACATTTTAATATGCAAATTAGCCAAGGAATTTTGAAAAATTCTGACACAGAATTTGTTAGGTCTTGCCGCTGAATCTTGAAAAATCTGCTTTAGGAAACCGGGGGCTCTGAGAGATGCTAAACTGTAGCGTGAAGCCACTTTCACTGTTAATGACCACTCTTTCATTCACACTGAGAGTTTGCTGATTAGGCTGCTAGTTGGGAGAATAACTTTAAGCCTAGCCATGCATAAGAAAGTCTACGGATCCCATGATGTGCAGAGAGTTTCTCAGAGAAAAACTACATGTGTGCTTTTGACAATGCAACTGTACGCATGTCAGTGCGAACCCTGGCCTGCCTCCAACCCCAGGTACACGCACAGGCTCACATACTGCGGGTAAATGCACGCACGCAGACACCCAATGCACATACTTTTACCTGCATATAGGGGGGCAGTGTGTTTCCCCAGTTAAAGCATTGTTTTACCCATGGAAATGGCTTTGAAAGTTACTAGGGATGTGCATTAAATTTTGTTACTTCACGCACATACTTTTTTTTTTAATACAAGTAAATCCATTTTCTGCACCTTCACAAATGCATAGGAGCAGAATGAAACAAAAGAAAATTTAAAAAATGCCAATACAAATGAAATGAACAACGTTTTTCCTGTCTGCACCCCTAAAAAAGACCCTTTAAGTGTTATTGGCCCTTTTAAGTGTTATTTATGTTATCCACCCTGAATCTGGATATTCCCAGTATAAATGGAATGTAAATGGCAATTTAAATATAATTAAATGAATGTCTTGCCCTCTATAAATGAATAAATCTCTTCGCTATTTGGCAGGGAATGCTTGCCTGTGCTGTGGCCTGCTTACCTTTTCAGCAGATTGAGGTTGTCACCCTTTGATTACAGTATTTAAAGATCCCACAGCTGTCTCCCTACTTCGGCATGCAACCTGTGCCGTTCTGGCCATCAGTTTACCTCGCCTAGGCCCGTGTCATAAACCATCTGACTTGCAGCCTCACCATGGGTGATACCTGCCAGAAGACTGAATCGAGAGAGCCAACAAGAGTGGGAGAGAGAGAGAGAGCAAGGGACGGCATTATTGCAAAGCAAACACGGCATTGATGTTTCTGAAATGAAAAAAAAAATAATAATTCTGTGACATTAGAAAATATCAATGATGCATGACACACGGTCACACAACGCATGCCTGGCTAGCGGCATTATGAGAACGAAAACTGAAACCTTGGCCACTCAATTAACCACTTTTCGATGACCCTGGCGATCCTCCTTCCGGGGCGAAAGGACGTCAGCCTCAGCTAAAGCCTCCCCCGCAGATCAGGCGGGGGGAGACAAAACGCTGGCGTCCCGGGAGCTCCTCCCTCGCTGCTGCTCTTCTACGGAATGGGAAGCCCAAGCTCAGTGCTAAGGTCTGCGGGCTGTGACCCCGCAGCGGGTCACGCGGGCTCCATTCCCCGAGGCGGGGGTCAGCGAAGGTTCACGCGCGTCCGATAGGCGGCTCCAGAGAGAGCTTCACTCGCTTCCTTTCCGCTGCTTCTCACAACCCAGGATATATATATATATATATACCAGTATGTGCTACCGTATATATATATATATATACAGGAGTTTGTAATAAGGAAGGTACTAAAGATTTTAAAGCGTAATAACCTCATTTATTAGCTGCAGGAAAGAAAGATATGTGAACAGCTCAGAAGAGAAGAGTTATTAATGTATTAATCCGGAAATCAAGTTTCACGCCCGGGTTTCTCTTCTCCCTCTTTAGTTTTTATGTAACTGGGGCAAAGAGCTGGCTGCTCTGTCTGGGAAAACTTCTTCAATAACAGGGGAGGGAGGGAAGAGAGCGCCAATGGGACGGGGGAGAGATGCAGAGATTTGCCATTATTCCGAGAGAGAGAAAGTAAGTGACAGGAAGACAGAGATAAATGGAGCCAGTCAGGCCGTGGCGCAGTCTCTGTCCGAGGCTCGGGGAGGGAAAAGGTGACCAATTGAGATCATTCAGCAGAAGGCAGCCTGGGCATTGTTTTTGATCCCTTAGGCATTTGTGGGTAGGAGACCTGGCAAGACAGGCAGTCGGGAAATTATTGTTGCTTTTCCGTTCGTGCTTGACCTTCAGCTTTTTGTACCATGCTGTGCATTTAGAGATGGCTCTATTGTGAATGATCTCTGATCTAGTCTGCTTGCTGGAGCAGGTACTTAAGCCTTAAAAAAAAAAAAAAAAAGCCTGCAAATAGAACTATTAAACTGCTTTTTTTCTCCCACTACTGGGTTTAAGTTATAGTTTTAAAGCAAGGCTGGAGTATATGAGACAAGTGCATTTTTTTTCTACAATCAATGAGGCAGGAGTAAGGAAAAAAAAAAACAAAACACTTGCAGTTTTCTTATATCAGAGTTCGGCTGCTTCAGCAGATAAAGTTGATTGTGGAGGACAGGATATTTCCTTCCAGGATGTCCTCATACAGGGGTTTGTAATGAAGAAGGGACCCCTGTGGTCATGCTTCAGCTGCCTTGATCTCCTGTTCATGGTAGCATAGAAACACAGAAGCATTGTAGATTATATGGACCGAGTTAGTCTTTTCCTGCAGTCATTTGCTATGATACTGTGGGGCCTATACAATAAAACTTGCACTAAAAAAACGTTAGCATGACTTCACAAAAAAATGTAACATGCATGTTAAAATGCCACTTAATGAATTATGCAATATTCTTTAGCATGCTTGTTATAAATATCTATATATATATATATATCGCTGATATCGTGTCCATGCTATTATCTTGCTCCATCTGCGGTAACTTATTTACACAATTTTAAATGCTTGTTATTTTACTCAGTCGATATCAGATGGGTCTATTGTCAATTATTGGTTAGGTGGGGGGGGGGGGGGGAGTTGAAGCTGAAGAATTAGGAGGGTCTTGATGACCTGCAGAAGGACTGAGTGGACTGGTGGAGGAATTGTAATTTCAATTACGCACGCAAGTTTTAAAATATACCAACTTACGAGTATAAATCAGGGTTTTACGTGAGCAAGTTGTATTTTTTTGCATGTAAAATATATGTGAGGATGCTTGTAAATTAAGTAGGAAAAATACGCGCATTCAGTGCATTGAAATATGCTCTTTCAATGCATTGCAGGTATGCGTGTGTAAGCATACATATGTAGGGGTAGAGGTATTTTGTAATCTGCATGCACTTAGTACCAGTGGCTTCTAAAATGCTGTAGTAGATCTCCATGTGGCCATATTTGTAATATAGGGGGGCTGCAGGGACTTGCTTTCATCCTTGCTGTTTGTAAATTCCAAATCCACCCCAGCTCTGCCTGCTGCAATGCCTACTTTTTGTGCATATAAAGTAGGTGGTGCCAAACATGTCCAGAACACTTGGGACTGGCAGATGAATTAGTAGTAGTTGGAGTGGCAAGTTGAGAACTGGGAAAAGCCAGGATTCAAAGCCCACTTTTCCCACTGTCAGTCCTTGTGACCTTGAGCAAGCCATTAATCCTCCATTGCCTTAGGTACTAAATTGGATTGTAAGCCCTCTTGGGCAGGGACCTACCCACTATACTTGACTTATAACTCACCTTGAGCACAGGTTTGGAAATTCTTACAAGACCAACATCCAGTCACTAGTGGTATGATCAGAAAGAGCTGGATGGCTGGATGAAGGTAGAACCAACGCTGGGGAAACCGGGCCTATCTTGAGAGGCATTTCGGCAAGCATGCAGCTGTTAACAGTGGAGCAGGCTCAGGATCAAGAACACTGGAGCAGGACTGCAGAGCTGAATGTGGAGCAGGAACACTGGAGCAAGCAGATATTCTGGGAGGGTATATCCCATGAGACTGCTGTACCAGCAAAGATATGTCACTGTTGCTCTCCTCATACACTATCACTAATTAGAGCACACCCTGGGCTGAACCAATGGGACCTGCTGGGGGGGGGGATCAAACTACCTGGTGACTGGAGTTTACATGTTCCCTGGTCTTTCCCTAACTCTGTGGCTCCTCTGCAGCTTCCCAACCTCTTCCCTTTAAGGCTGTCAGTTCAAGCCCCCATCTATCCTGACAGAACCATCCACAGGGATTACCAGAGTGAATATCCTCCCTTGGAATGGTTAACTATCTGTATTCCAGTTTGGTGTCTCCAAACCAACTAACCAATAAAGAACCCAAGCCTATATTTCTATGTAATATGACTGTAAATGTCTATATGCTTTATTAAAATTATACATTGAAAATGAATGGCTGTATATCATCCACTTATATTAAAAAATAAAGACATTTTAGCTATAAATATTTAAGTGAATTGGTGATGGAAAAGGAAATGGAAAGGCAGGAAGGAGAGAGACAAGGGAACATAAATATGGAGGTAGGGTGAAATGAGTGAGTCACCATCATCATCAGTGAGTGAAAAGGAAATTTAAAGAGCAGAACAATATAGAGAGGGTGGAGAGAGGTGAAAAGAAAGGCAGTGGAGAGAAACCTGGAGTAAAGAGCACAGGTCGGACTACCTGAGTACAAGCTGCCTACTACAGTGCGATACTTTTGCTTGACCAACAGAGGTCCTCCAGGTCCTCCAGGCACACAAAACGCGTCTAATCATGCAGTGCGGGTGGAAGTGATGACATTATGTGATCTACTAAGGAAACCGTAGCAGCACAGGCAAGGTCATTGACAGACTATAAAAAAATGGCCACGTCTTCATTGGATAGAGTCCATGGCAAGGCAAGCAGTAGAAAATGCTACAGTGCAGGTTTTTATATTGTACGGTGATTTGGCGTTCAGTTTGCTTAAATTTTCAGAGTTGTGCATTACTTAATATTCACAGAGTCAGGCTTTACTGAAAACTGTAATTTTTTTTTAAAATAAAATAGTGTTCAAATCTTTAGTGTCAAAATAGCGCTTCCGTAACACAGTCTGCTGCAGAGATATAGCGTCGTGATTAGAAAGAAGAATGACCCTGGCAGTACCATAAGTGGAAAAAAAAAAAGAAGACCTTTACCCCTATATTATCCTGTGAATATAGAAGATTTTCACTGCTTTCTTTTTTTGTTTTTATAACGTATTGTGAGAAAGAGAGAGACAGAGTACTGTAGCAGTTGTTAACTGACAGATGTAACTAAAAGGACCTGCTGTCACTTTTCAGCCTTAACAAAGCTTCCAAAAATCTATGGAAGATTTCCTGTGACAGAGACCTTTTTCATACCTATTACTGGACCACCAGTGTGCCTTCCCTGAATGCGCTTCAGGCCTAGACGCATCGCGCCACCTCTCAGAAACACAGTTCATTTCTATTTATCAGTGGATTGTGTGCCGCACACGTATTGCTTGCATGCCAGCGAGTGCACTTAGCTGGAGACTCCCACTGGCAATTTTAGATTTAGCACTTTTAGAAGATGAGCAGCACAAGTGTCACATAAAAGCTGGTATCATTATAAGGTATCACAGGTACAGCAGAAATATAAATGCTTAAAAAAAATATTTCCAATAATCAGGACCGGTGCAAGAGTATTTGGTGCCCTAGGTGAACCTTCGGTCACCCCCTCCCCCAATGCACAACCCTTCCTCCTACCGGCAGCAGTAGCTCCAGCACAGCACTTCTTTCTTTGGCAGTTATCGGCTCGGGTACAGCACCCTTTTGGGCCTCATGCTAGTGGGATTTTGCAGCTCCCAAAATGTTGGTGTTCTAGGCGACCGCCTCATTTGCCTAATGAGGCGGTCGCCTGGCCCAACCGGGATGAAATATACTGTCGTAGATGTCATATGACTTCACAGAAACTTTTCAATCATCACTGGCATAAAAAGCATCCTTAAAGTGAGTAATGTACAGCTCTTCGTGTAGTGTAGCACTGATTTACCAATACATGCTGTTTTCATATAAGTACCAAATAGCAGACACAATTCAATATAACAAAATGATGCTAACGTTGATCACATTAGTTAGCTATTCTTAGCTCATCTGTGAGCATGAATCCTCCCCCCTAGTTAAAGGCCATGGTTTCACACAGATTAATGGCTCCCTCAGGGAGTTATTTAGAAATATTATCAATTTATCTATTAGCTGTTGAGAACGGCCTCGAAAGGCCTTGCATTCTGTTGAGAATGATGTTTTCGTGTGCCCATGGGACTCAGCCAGACCTAGACGTTCAGGGCCGAGCCAAGGGTTGACGGTGGCTCCGCATGGCTGACGGTTTACCCTCGGCCAGGCCGGCAAGCTCCCATGGCCAACATCCGAGGATGTTGGAAGTTGAATGGTCCTCCGACAATTCCGGGCCCTTTCGGACCTGCTGCGAGTAGCATGGAGCAGCAGGCCTGGTCTGAGGTTGAGGGCAGATGGGCCTTGACATGAAGACATGACTATGGAGTGATGCAACGGCATCCAGAGACGAAGACACATGGCTGATGCAACGGCATCCAGGGGCGAAGACACATGGCTGATGCAATGGCATCCAGGGACGAGACTCTTGACATCCACAAAGGCAACACGAGGCATGGACATTGGCATTGTCTCGCAGGGCGCCCTACTCAGGCCACCCGCGGGACTGAGTCGCGGACCACCCTGTCCGGTACGCGCCCTACCCAGCCCCAAAGGCTGGTCACGGACCACGACGGGAGCGGGACAGCACAGGAACACACATCCGGGGCATGATGGCTCAGGAGCACAGGACAACCGTCCACCGGCAGGCAGTCCACTCAGGAATACTCCATCTGAGGGACCCCCGGCCTACCGGTACCAGAAGGCTCGAGAGCAAAGACGAGGCATGGCGTAGGAAAGAACATCAAGGAAGGCAGGAACACCAGGACGTAGAGGATCACGAAGACACCTGGACGAGGATCTCAGGCACGAAGACTTGAACATGGAACAGCTGAACAAAACAGCTCCTAGAAGACTGGAAGACCTTACATGGACTCTGGCAGGCCGGAGCCTCCAGAGTGAAGACTCCACGACGATGCAAGGCCAGGAACAGGAGACGGAGCAACCCTTTATAGGGCTGAGCAGGAAACAGTCATCAAGGTGGGGCCCAGACACTTCCTGTGTCTGGCCCTTTAAATATTGAAGAAAGACGCGGCCGCACGCCTAGGAGGAGAGCAGGAGCTGTGCAGGACCACGGACAGCGGCCTGCACCGACGCACAACGTCAAACAAGGCGGGGCTGGCCTGGGACGCAGGCCCGACGTTGGCAGCGGCTCCAGCCACTGCACGGAGCCCCGGGGGCGGCTCCAGCCGCCAGATGACACCGGGGCTTGTGGCCTGGCGCCACGAAGAAGGAAACAACGTCGGGGGCACTCCCAGCCCCGCGGCTCCGGCCGTGGAGCAGAAGAGGATCGCAAGCGGCCTCCGGGCCGCGTGGGCAGGCCGACGGCGGCGTCCTGCCTCGTCGGTGAAGAAGACATGGCGTGGTGAGTCAGAGCCTGCTCGCGGGGAAACCCGCGGGCAGCGCTGTTCAGAACATTAGCATCCTCTTCAGGTTTTAAATCATGCAACTATCAATGGACCACCACATTTGGCAGGGACCAAGTAGCAGAGGGCATTGGAAGGGACTTATTGTGAACAGGTTAAAACAAATTAAAAACAAGTTACCTGGGCTGCTGCAGGAGCAGGGCTGGGCAGAGACAGCATGCTGTGTTTTTTTGTTTTTGTTTGGGGGCTGTCTCTCCTCCAGTGTATCATCTGTTTGAGGCAGGAAAGAAGGGCTGCTGCCACCCGGGATTACTGGAGATCAAAAGGAGCTGCAGGTTTAGTTTCACTTTAGCAGCCCAGCAATGATGACACCATAGCTTGGCCTCTTAAAGGGGCACGGTTATATCAGCACCGCAGGGGCAGGCACAAAAGTAAAATAAAATAAATCAAAGTCAAACAAAATTAAGACAGATTAAAATAAAGGCAAGGGGGGGGGGGAAAGACAAGCAGAAGAGGGCAGTTATCAAGCTCCTGCAGCAGTGACAAGCTCTCACAGTCCCTCCATGACAGTATGCACAGCCTCCCCTCTCCGGGAGTGACAGAGGCACATTGAAGCCCAGAGCACAGCAGGGACAGCAGCACAGGATGCTGGGATAGCCTCTAACTGCTCAGCTGTAGGAGAGAGGGTCCTGGAGAGAAAAGTGAATCCCGGTAAGCAAGTTCATGTAGCCCCCTGGGAAAGATGGTTTGAAAATAAGTGTTTGGACCAGATTGAGTGTTGGGATGACCAGTCCTAGCCCCCTCACTTGTGCAAGGCTGATATGGTATATTTATGTGCCCAGGGAAAGCCCCTGTGATGGGACTCCAGTCTAAGCAGAAATCCAATACAGAATTTCCTGCATGCCCCCTGTATATGTATTATACAGCTCAACAGCATGAGGGCTAGCCTCATGGCTTTTGTCAGTAATTTGCCTAGAGTAGGAGCACTAAAAGGTAAGGTGAATAGCCCCTGGAACCTTGTTTTGGGACAGTGCAGCTATTTTAAAATATAAGGAAACTTTAATAGAAGTGGCTGACACCTCTGCCCTGGAAGGCTGAGAGTGTCAGTTCCAGGAAGGCTGAGAGTGTCAGTTCCAGGGAAAGTAAAGATTTTTAAAAGAGGCACTATATTATAGTGACATCAGTGGAGCAAGGATTTGCTCTGGGAGAAAGAGATTTTCCATATGTGGAACTAAGCAGAAGGCAGGAGGATTTTGCAGGAGACAGAAGTGCTTGTCTTCAGTTCTGTCAAGCTCCAAAAGCATTTGTGGTGCAGCCAGCCTGCACCCAAGGGGAAAAGCCCAAGAAACTAGTAACATTGCTGTTACTGAGCTATTGTGTCCTTTGGAGATTTGAAAGAGAGAAAGAAAAGTAAAAAAAGAGGTTTTGATTCCAGATTCCAGAGAGATTCCTGTGCCCTGAAGGTAAAGAAAAGGAGGGACAGAGTAGTTAATAGTAGAAGCAACTGAACAGGAATGCAGTAATTTTTTTTGCCAGTTCTAATTAGAGGGGAATGGGATTTTTTAAATTTTATTTTGTGTGTAATGTACATGTTGTTCCCCTGAAATTAAAGACAGGGATTTCTTGATTATCATTTATTTTCTTTAGCTAGATAAAACAGTTTCACCAAGCCACCTGCAGCAGAAAGACCTTTAGCTTGAGGAAGATAACTCGGTGCCAGGGAGGTAGTCTTTGTTTTTGAGTTGGGGCAGTTAGGTAGTAGGTACCACTCTGGAGGCAGATATTGATGGAGGAAGACCTCAGGACCCAGCGCTTGGAGGAGACAGTTGCTATGCCAGAGCCATTGCATCAAAGATTGCATCACAGATTGGATCCCAGATAAGTGTGTGCATATACTATTACCTACAAAAGGAAATCACACCTTAGGTCTGGCCAGACTAGCAAACTTGCAGAATCTACTTGAGCTAAATAGGAAAGTAACACAAAGGGGCAAACAACAGTGAAAGTGAACAGCAAACACAATATACAAAAGAAAAAAAGGGGATACTTTACCATAAGAAGGACGCTTGGTTTTTAGAAAAGCCTGGAAAAGAGAAAAAGTACCCACAAAGACATAATTTCATATGATCTAGATCTGAAGGTTAAACAAAGTGAAGGCCAACCCACAAAAGAATAAAAGTAATACTTAGTTGACCTGGAGTTGAATTCAGCAGAAGGTTCCTGGAATCAAGAGAATAGAATTGTCAATATTATTTTTGCACTGCTACCAGAAAAGAACATTTGGAAAGTATTTACAGTTTCTCATTGTTGTCTAAATGTCTATGGTTAACAAAAGCTTTATGAAGAATTATTCCAAAGGTACGCGCTAAAGATCTCGAATACTTGTTTTGTTCACTAAAAGATTACTTCTAATCCTATTCTTTTTGGCAAAAAAATAAACTTGCTAAATTGATCATCCACAATTGTTTATTTCCATGGTACTCCAGGTAACATCCTCCCTCAGGACGGTTATCCTAAATTTCTCCCTGCTTCCCTCCCTGCCCCTGGGAGACTTTGCTGGATGGGTTCTGGACCCCATTCCTGTGTAGGGGACCCAGTATGGAAGAGGGCATCAAACACAGTACCCCCTGTGAGGTTCCACTTAGAGGTCTTGTAACCCAAGTGTAACTTAACACTCCATCAGCTTCAGCCATGACAGCAGGAGAAGGTCTCTGCCATGGGGGGGGGGGGGGGGGCATGCTCTTTAGATTATCCTTCCACAGGGAAGGGATAGAGGCAGCAAGAAGAAGATTCTAAGCACTGGAGCCCTATGGGAGAGGAGGAGGACGAAGATTTGAGGTGAAGAGTTCCTGGAAGTCCTACATTGATTAAGTGGGTTCTGGAAATTGGGGACAAGTGTACTAGGAGGTGTCAAAGGAAGGATAACCTGCCTGAGAAAGTCTACCAGGGTGCTAGTATCCTTTTGCCTCTTTAAGGATCCTTAGGCTATTCATGTCACTTTTGGTGCCACTTTCCACAGTCTTAAGTACCTTTCGGTTCTTTCCCCTTCTGATGATTTATTCCCACAAATTCTATGACAATTAACTAGAAAACTCCAATTCTGGAGCCCAATATACCGGTAGGCTGTAATGCTTTCTTCATTGATTATAATGACAAACAAACAAGAAATCAGAAAAAAACCATCAGTAAAGTGGAGGCCTTCCATCTTTTGCATCGAGTGTTACATGTATGATTAACTACCAGTAATTGTGCATGTGAGCTCATGGCTCTCAGAGAATGAGTATGATCTCTGGAGTGTAGAGTGGCAGATCTGGAGGAACTGAAATAGACAGAGAGGTATATAGAGGAGACCTTCAGGGACATAGTAACCAAGTCTTACCTTCAGTCTGGCAGCCCCAAAGGTCATTTGGAAGGAGAGCATCAACTTGGTATAGCTGGAAGTGATCATATAGCTAGGAGCTGCTCTCTAGATGCAGTATCCTCTTGCACCAAGAATGGGTCTCCAGAAGCTTGTAGCCAGAAGGAAAGGGTTAGGATGTCCACCATAGTGGGTGATTCAATCATTAGAAATGTAGATAGCTGAATGGCTGGTGGACATGAGTTGACTGCCTGGTGTCAAGTGGAAGACCTCATGTGTTGCCTAGATATATAAATCCTTGACGCTGATTCATAAAGCCATCCACAACAGAGATATGAATTGGTTCACTGATCACCTACAATTCAAAACATCAATCCGCCCAACCAGATTCCAGCATTTAGCTAAACTGAAGATCCCTGCACCCAACCTGACTAATCTTTCCACTACAAAAGAACGTTCATTCATCATTGCTGGACCCAGAATATGGAACACTATGCCATCAGAATTACGCCAGAAATTTTGCTACAAAAAATTTAAACAAAACTTAAAAACCTGGTTATACAAAAAAGCCTACTATTCTTGAACTGAGTCCTTTGCTTTGCATTCTAGTTAGTCCCACAGACACTCATATTCTGATATTTATCTTCATTATACAAAGTTTTATATGGATTTGTATTCTTTCAGTTATAATGTTATAATGTAAAGCTCTATGCTGAATTAATGTTTGAATGTAAACCGAGGTGATGTTACTTACGTGCCCCGGTATATTAAAAAAACCCGTAAATAAATAAATAATAAATAGATAGGATTTTAGATTGTGCTGGGGAAGAGCCAGCTGTCATTGTACATGTCAGTACCAATGATATACGAAGGTATGGGAGCCAGTTTCTGGAAGCTAAATTTAGGTTTTTAGATAGAAGGTTGAAATCTAGAACCTCCAGGGTAGCATTGTCTGAAATGATCCCTATTCCATATGCATGATCCCAGAGGCAAGCAGAGCTCTGGAGTGTCAGTGCATGAATGAGAAGATGATACAAAAAAGAGGGCTTTAAATTTGTTATGAACTGGGCAACATTTTGGAGAAGGGTAGCTATTCCAAAAGGATGGGCTCCACCTTAAGTACAGTGGAACCCGTCTGCTGGCTCTAACGTTTAAAGAGGATGTAAATCACCTTTTAAACTAGAACATTGGTTCCCAAACCTGTGCTGGAGGACCCCCAACCCCCCTGCCTCCAAAGCATACAAATTTTATTTAATGCATATTCATTGTGGATATCCTGAAAACATGATGGGTTGGGGGTCCCTGTGGACAGGTTTGAGAACCTCTGAAGCTAGAACATGGGGAAAGGTCCAAAGTCGCTCAGCAGCTTATGGTTCAGAGAGAGGTATCTTCAAAGGATACCGACAAAGTAGTAGAATTAATTAAAGCATCCTGATAGATTCCAATAAAAGCAAAAGTAGCCTAGGTGCCTTTAACTAAAAAACAGACTGAGTTAAAAGATTTTAAATTATCCCTGTCAACTGCTAAGACAATTGCATATATAAATAAAATACACCCTGAAATGTCTGTATGCAAATGCCAGAAATCTAAAATGTAAGATGGGAGAGTTGGAATGTATAGCACTGAATGAAGAGGTAAACATAATTGGCATTTCAGAGACATGTGGGAAGGAAGATAACCAATGGGAAAGTGCTATACCAGTTATATCACAATGATAAAGAGGATCAACCTGGTAGAGGGTGGGAGTATAAGTTAGGGATGGCAGGAAATTAAATGTATTGTGGAATCTTTCTGTTGCGGGCTTGGATCCTTGGACCGAGGTGGAGTTGCCACAACCTTCAGGGAGGAACCCTGCAGGTCTCCACTGTCGACTGGTGGAGCTGGCTCTGGCAGAGGTCCAGCCCTCATTCCCTTTAGGTTGAGCCTTCAGGTGCTGGGGCCAGCAAGCACAGTCCTCTGTTGACAAGTTGGGAATCTGTGGAGGTGGTCAAGTCACAGGCCAGGGTCCTGGGTAGGCAGAGTACCAGCATAGTCAAGACAGACAACAGTCAGGGCAGGCATCATTCAGGTTTCATCAAAGGTCCGGCAGTGGTCAGTGGCAGGCGGAGTTCAATCATTGATAAGGCAGGCTAAGAGAGAATTTGAAATATATTTAAAAAATATATCTGAAGTAAGAAACCTGTGAGGGAGTCGGTTGACTGTTAGATGACTGAGGGATTAAAGGGGCTCTTAGGGAAGATAAGTCCATTGCAGAAAGACTAAATGAATTCTTTGATTCTGTGTTTATTAATGAGGATGTTTGGTAGATACCGGTTCCAGAGATGATTTTCAAGAGTGATGAATCAGATGAACTGAACCAAATCACGGTAAACCTGGAAGATGTAGTAGGCCAGATTGAAAAACTAAAGAGTAGCAAATCACCTGGACCAGATCGTATGCATCCCAGGATTCTGAAGGAACTAAAAAATGAAATTTCAGATCTATTAGTTAAAATCTGTAACCTGTCATTAAAATCACCCATGGTACCTGAAGACTGGAGGGTAGCCAATATAACATCAATATTTAAAAAGGGCTCCAGGGGCTATCTGGGAAACTATAGACCAGTGAGCCTGATTTCAGTGCTAGGAAAAATAGTGGAAACTATTCTAAAGATCAAAATCATAGAGCATATAGAAAGACATTGTTTAATGGAACACAGTCAGCATGGATTTACCCAAGGGAAGTCTTGCCTCACAAATCTGTTTCATTTTTTTGAATGGGTTAATAAACATGTGGATAAAGGTGAACCGGTAGATGTAGTGTATTTGGATTTTCAGAAGGCATTTGACAAAGTCCCTTATGAGAGGCTTCTAAGAAAACTAAACAATCATGGGATAGGAGGCAATGTCCTTTCATGGATTACAAACTGGTTAAAAGACAGGAAACAGAGTTGTAAACAGTGGAGTGCCTCAGGGATCTGTACTTGGACCAGTGCTTTTCAATATGTTTATAAATGATCTAGAAAGGAATACAATGAGTGAGATAATCAAATTTGCAGAGAATACAAAATTATTCAGAGTAGTTAAATCACAAGCAGATTGTGATAAATTGCAGGAGGACCTTGCAAAACTGGAAGATTGGGCACCCAAATGGCAGATGAAATTGAATGTAGACAAGTGTAAGGAGTTGCATATAGGGAAAAATAACCCATGCTGTAGTTACACGATGTTAGGTTCCATATTAGGACCTACCACCCAGGAAAAAAGATCTAGGCATCATAGTGGATAATGCATTGAAATCGCCGGTTCAGTGTGCTGCGGCAGTCAAAAAAGCAAACAATGTTAGGAATTATTAGGAAGGGAATGGTGAATAAAACAGAAAATGTAATAATGCCTCTGTATCGCTCCATGGTGAGACCGCACCTTGGGGCCAATGCAAAAAAATCACACTGAAAGCAGGCGCTGTGTATTCAGCACCCACTTTCATAACGCGCCCCCAAGCACCTCTCCTGGGGACGTGATGCAATATTTAAATTAGGGCTTGCGTTGTCAATGAGGCGCTAGGGGTGATTGTGTGCCCCTAGCACCTCATTGACAGCGCAAGCCAGAAAGAGGTCTGCTGTGGTGGCTGTCCACCAGTTAAGAAAACGGATGCTGAATTTATCAGCATCCCGTTTTCCTAACCAGCGTACATGCAGGGGTCCTTTCACTGACATGTGACAGTGTAGGGGCCAATTTCTGTTTGATCTCTTACTGTCACATGTCAGTGAAAGGACCAATCACCTTTCAGAAGGCTGTCCTGAAAGGGGATTGGTCCTTTCACTGACAAATGTCAGTGAAAAGGACCAATGGGCGATAAGTGAAGGGTGAATAAATTAATATTAAGTGCCCCAGACTTTAATATTGATTTTATATACTCCTGGTGCCAGTAGTCAGGTTTGGAGAATGGACGCTGAATTAACCTGTGTCCATTTTCCAAACCCCTGCCAGTGCTTTTTTAAAACTTTTTTTTAAATTATTTTTTTAAAGAGTTGTTCCTCCCACTTAATATCCCAAGGTCCTGTACAAGAGCATTATCCGAAGGATATTAAGTAGGAGGCGTACAGAAAAGCAGTTTTTTCTGCTTTTCTGTACTAGTTTTAGTAGTGCTCAGCAATTAACGCCTGCTGCAGGCAAGTGTTAATTTCTGATCACTAAAATGTGCGTCCTGGATGCACTTTTTTTTTTTTGCATAGGGAGTGAATAGCTAATAGACTCATTCACATGCATTCTACAACCCTCGTCCAACTGCATGTTATACAGTGTGCTAGGCTCAGCGCACTGTATTGCATTGGCCCGCTTGTGTACTGTGTACAATTTTGGTCACCATATCTCAAAAAAGATATAGTTGCACTGGAGAAGGTACAGAGAAGGGCAACCAAAATGATAAAGGGGATGGAACAGCTCCCCTATGAGGAAAAGCTAAAGAGGTTAGGGCTGTTCAGCTTGGAGAAGAGACAGTTGAGGGGGGCATATGATAGAGGTCTTTAAATCATGAGAGGTCTAGAATGGGTAAATGTGAATCGGTTATTTACCCTTTTGGATAATAGAAGGTCTAGGGGGCACTCCATGAAGTTAGCAAGTGGCACATTTAAAGGTAATCGGAGAAAATTATTTTTCAGTCAATGCACAATTAAGTTCTGGAATTTGTTGCCAGAGGATGTGGTTAGTGCAGTTAGTATAGCTTGGTTTAAAAAAAAGTTTTGGATAGGTTCTTGGAGGAGAAGTCCATTAATTGCTATTAATCAAGTTGACTTAAGGAATATCCACTTTTATTATTGGCATCAGTAGCATGGGATCTACTTAGTGTTTGGGTATTTGCCAGGTACTTGTAGCCTGGATTGGCAACTGTTGGAAACAGGATGCTGGGCTTGATGGACCCCTGGTCTGACCAAGTATGGCAATTTCTTATGTTCTTATGTTCTAATGAGAATCAGGCAGTGATCATCGGCAGGCAGAGTTCAATCATAGTCAAGTGTCAAGCAAGCTGATGTCAGAACTAGAGATCCATTCGAGTGAAGACAGGATGGATAGGCAGACAGGGAGGTGAGGAACAACACAGGTGGGCAGGAGAAGACACTGAAGAACTGCAGACTGACCATAGGACAAAGTCAAAGAATTGAAGACTGACCACAAGATGAAGATGAAGAACTCAGGAATGAAGGCCCGGGGCTGTCAAGTTGAAGACCAGGAACGAAGGCCAGGCTCACAGAAGCAAAAACTAGAACACAGGAACGAAGACCAGGAACTCGCTGAGGCAACTTGCTCTACCAAAGGTAGTTGATCTATTGCAGAGGCGTGGATTGCAGGGAAGAAGGTTCTTTTATGGACCAGAGGCTGTGATGTCACCAGAGGGTGCCACGGGGGATTTCCCGCCATGGGTCTTTTAAATGAGGGGAAGCCAGGCACATACGTGCCTAGAGCAGTACAGGAGAGATTGAGCGAGGTGGCCTGCTGTGCATTAAGCTACGGCATCTAGCATGGCATCTGGAAGTGGAAAACCCGGCTCAGTGCTGGAGGTAAGTGTGGCGGTCCACAGCCTTGTCCCGCGGACTGCCAAATGCATTAATAACCCCCCCCTCCTGAAGGTATTTGTTTCTTGGGGTGTAGAGAATGGAATGCTCTTAATACGTTGGTGTCTAGAATGTTACTGGTGGGTTCCCATGTATTGTCTTCAGGGCCATATTCCTTCCAGGAGATGAGGTATTCCCACCTCTTGTCTCTGTGCCAAGAATCCAAGATTTCCTTTACTTAATAAATCATGCTATCCTCAGTGCTCACTTCTTGCTGTTTGGTTAATGCTCTAGAGGGTCAGGAAAGTACTAAAGGCTTTAGCAAGGATATGTGAAAAACAATTTGTGCATACACAATGTAGGTGGCAGTCTCAACTAGTAGATCATGGGTCCTATTTGGTGAAGCATGGTAAAAGGCCCGATGGATTATGAAGCAAGACATGCTGATGGCACTCGGAGGCCTGGGTTAAATTGTGGCATGGGCTTCCTGTGCATGTTGATGTTCCTTTTGTCCCTTTCCACTGCTTTTTGGATCATGCCATTGATGCAGGTCCAGAGGTACTGGAGTTCCTGGACAGATAGCTGAGCCGCTTGTGATGACACTGCCATGGGGAGAGGCAGAGGAGGCAAAGGTTGTTTCTGTAGACTACTTGGAATGGCGAAGCCGTGGTAGCACTACAGACATGAAAATTCTGAGAGAAGCCCAATTATCCTAGTGTTCATTGGCGTAGACCCGGAGGAAGGTTTTGAGCATTTGGTTTGTATGCTTGGACTAACCATTTCCCTGTGGGTGGTATGTAGTCATGAAGTCCAAGGTGATATCGAATTTTTTACATAGTGAACGCCAGTATTTCGCTGTGAACTGTACTCCTCGGTTAGATATGATATGCTTGGAGTGTGAAAAGGTGAGTTAGCTCCAGGGCAGAAAGGAGACCCAGGAGTGGAACAAAGAAAGCCATCTTTGAGAAGTGGTCAATAACCACCCAGATTACAGTGGTGCTGTCTGAGAGAGGGAGGTCCACAATAAAATCAATGGACAGGTGGGTCCAGGGTTCCCTGGGGGCTGGCAATGGCTGTTACAGCCCCCAGGGTCAGCCTGACAGAGCTTTCTGCTATGCACAAGCTGTTATGGCTACGTGGGGCAAGAATCCACGTAGGCCATAACAGCTTGCTTCACCTGAGGCAATGCAAGAGTTTGCGTCCATACAGGATGACCGGCAACATGGGCGTCATGGTACTATTTCAATACCTTTTCTTGGTGTTTAATGGGAATGATCATCTTCCCTGCATCGATGGTCATAGAAGCATCTAGGAAGATCCTAGCTGGACTGATGATGTGTCTGGCAGGTTCTGGGATGTCCTCAGTCTGGTAGGAGCATGAGAGTGTTGCGCTAGAGGTGGACCCTTGGGCCGAGGTGGGGTTGACGCAACCCATAGGAAGGGTCCTATGGGTCCCCACCGTCGGCAGGTGAAGTGGGCTGATGGATGGAGGCCGGCTGGTGCTTCACCAATACCAGCCCTTGTTCCCTGAGGGTTGAGCCTTCGGGTACCGGGGCCGGCTAGACTTAGGAGGGCCTCTGTATGTCGTCGTCGTCGATGGAAGGATTGATGTCAGCCAAGAGACAGCAACAGAGAAAGGGTACCGTATGTACTGGATGAGGTAGAGTCCTGGAAACCCGGGTGCCAAAGGAAAAAAGTCAGACAGGGGGCACCCGAGCAAGAACAGGCTGAAGCCTGAATAGGCCAAGTCCAGGACGTAGACTGAAGAGGCGTCATAGGGCAAGCTTGAGTCAGGGCTGGTGGCAATCTGGAAGTGGTGGTAAGCAAGGCTGAGGTCTGGGTGCGGAGATAGTCAAACGTAGTCAGGCAAAGCAGAGGTCCAGGTCTGGAGAGAGGCAACTGAGTAGTCAAGCAATGCAGAGGTCTGGGTCTGGAGAGAGGCATCGGAGTAGTCAGGCGATGCAGAGGTCTGGGTCTGGAGAGAGGCAATGGAGTAGTCAGGCAATGCAGAGGTCTGGGTCTGGAGAGAGGCAACGGAGTAGTCGGATGATGCAGAGGTCTGGGTCTGGAGAGAGGCAACGGAGTAGTTGGGCGAAGCAGAGGTCCGGGCTTGGACAGAGGCAATGGAGTAGTCGGGTGAAGTAGAGGTCCAGGCTTGGAGAGAGTCAACGGCGTGGTCAGGCAAAGCAGAGGTCGAGATCCAAGAAGGCAATCCAAGTGTAGGGTGGAGAACAGGAACACAGGAATGAGGAAATCAGGAACAGGAGTCAGCGAGGATCAGGAACACAGGAACGAGGAGAATCTCTCAGGAGGCAACGAGTACTCGAATAGCGAGGAGATCTGTTGCAAAGGCAAAGCTAGAGAGTGGCTTATATACCAGTGCTCCACTGACGTCATCATCCGGGGCTGTGGCTCGGTTCCCACCACGGGCCCTACTTAAGTCACAGTGATGCGCATGTGCGCCTAGGGAGGGGCAAGGTGCCGAATAGCAGTGTTTCTCTGCGGGTCACGCGGAGAGGCCTGACACGGAGCAGCAGGAGTGGTAGCTGGACTGGAGATACCAGGGTCTGTAGATGAGCTGGAGGCACCAGGGGTGGCCGGAGGACGGAGCCGGCAGCCTACTGCCGACAGAGATGAGGAACCAGGCACTGGAGTCACTTCAGAGAGGTGAGGGGGCCCCGCCGTGGGTCTGCTGCGGACAGCATGCTTAACAAAGAGGATATCTACCCTGATGTTTTTGAGAGCCAGATGATATCTCAGTTCAAAATCAGTGAGCCTGTTGTGCATTTAGACATTGGGCATGGTAGAGGTGTTCCAAATTCTTATGATCCGCATATAGAGTAATACAGTGCTGAGCACCTTCTAGTCAATGATGCCACTCCTCTAGCACTAGCTTGATCATGAGGAGTTCTTTGTCCCTAATGCCATGGTTGTGCTGTGCCGGTGAGAATTTCTTTGAGAAGAATGAGCAAGAATGGAGGACCCCCTTAGATGAATACTGGCTTAGTACAGCCCCTACACCCATGGTAGAGGCATCCATTTCCAGAGTGTGACAGCAGTCATAAAAAGCAAATAGAATATTAGGAATTATTAGGAAAGGAATGGAAAATAAAGCATAGAATGTCATAATGCTTTAGTATCCTTCCATGGTGAGGTCACACCTGAAGAACTGTGTTCTGGTCACCACATCTAAAAAAAATACAATTGCATTTCCAAAGGTACAAAGAAGGGTGACCAAAATGATAAAGAGGATGGAATGGCTTCCCTAATAGGAAAGCTAAAGAGGTTAGGGCTGTTCAGCTTGGAGAAGAAATGGTTGAGGGGAGATATTATAAAGATTTATATAACCTTGAGTGGAATAGAACAGGTAGATGTAAGTCACTTATTTACTCTTGAAAAAAAAAAGACTGGGGGGGGGGGGGGGGGGGCACTTTATGAAGTTAGTATGTAGCACATTCAAAACAAATCAGATAAAATTAGTTTTCACCCAATGCACAATTAAGCTCTGGAATTCATTGCTGGAGGATGTGATTAAGGTGGTTAGACAGATTCCTGGAGAAGAAGTCCATAAGCAGTTATTAACCAAGTAGACAGGGAATAGCCACTGGTTATCACTGCGTAATAGCAGCATGGGATCTATTTACTGTTTGAGATCTTGCCAGGTACTTGTGGCATGCTTGTTCACAAACTCCTCAATGATCATACCTGTCACTGGGCCAGTGCAATTCTTAAATTTTATCAACCCACCAGGCTATTAAGTTCCTCTCAGCAAGGTCTTTTAGAGATTCAATCGCCCAGACTTCACATCACCTGTGAATGTGCCTTTTTCATCGCAGCACCTACTTTTTGGAATTCTCTACCAATAGATATCAGACAGTGTGATTCACTTAAGATTTTTTGAAAACTGATTAAAACTTTCTTATTTAATTTGGCCTTCAGTTAGCTCTTATTTTTATTTTTCTATTTTACAGCGTTTCATCTTATTTTTTTTAGTTTATTTATTTCTATTTTATAATAGTTTGTTTTAGCCTACACAAGTTTTATTGAACCTGATTAGATATCTTATGTTATTTTATTTATTACCCAATATGCTTTATTATTTCATATACGCCTATTTGTTTTATTATATTTGATATCCCATGTTATTTTAGTTCATCACTCAATATGTTTTATTACTTAATTTATGTCTGTTCATCCTATCATATTATGTATGTAAAACTTTTGTTCTCCACCTAGGACTTTTTGTGTTAGGTGGGCTATAAATCCAAATAAATGTAATGTAACTGTAAATGTCTGGATTGGCCACTGCTGGAAACAGAATGCTGCGCTTGATGACCCCTCAGTCCGACCCAGTATGGCAATTCTTATGTTCTTATATTCTTCTGCAAAACAGCCTTTGTCTCCCCACTTTGTAATGCAAACATTGAGTCCATTAGGGCTTTATGAGGAGATAGAATGGCAGATATTTTTCTAATGTGGATCTAACTTTTTTAAATTAAGAATTTGTGTAAGTTGCTAAGACACAAGGGTTGAAATTAAATAAATGGGCTATGTTTAAAAGTAGATTAACTTTCACTGATGTCATTTCCATAAAAAGCAAGAGAATGGGAACTTATAAGAAGCTAAGGCATAGCTTTTTCAAAGATTTTTACATTATGGATTTATTTTTAGAAAATTCACAATTTATTTCTGCAGAAATAAAAGCAAATGTGAAGTGGATTTTACTGCAGAACTGAATAGATTTCTGCTTGAGAACACGTTTGAGGACTGCATGACAACGAAAGTTAAGTGGTTTCGTATTAAGGATCCTTTTCAACTAAGAAATCCATTGAGGAAGCCAATATTGTTTGGGCAAAACAAAGGATCTTTGTTGAGATTTATGTAAGGTTTGGTGGATTGCAAGGCTGGATCTGATATACTGATTTTGATCACGTAGACACAAGTTTATAACAATATTTTTAAAGGTAAAGGATATGGGAGTTATGAATGATTTAAAAAATACATATTTACAATTTAAAGAAAATTTCTGGCATATTTTCAAGTTTTTGTAAGCAGTGATTATGCAAAAGGTTGCTTCTTGCAACAGCACTAATTTCTGGAGTAGCTGGCTGTTTTGAGAGACATAGTAGATGTGGCATTTTTTTTTTAATAAGGTGATTTATCTTATGCATTTTGCGGCATCCACAGTTTAATCGATGATTAGCCCTTTGAATTTATAGCATTAATATTTCAATGTCATCAGAAGCTGCGAAAAATTAAGGATATTTGTATTTTTCACCCACCTGCAGCTGTACATAACCCAACAGACATCAGATCGCAGGCCAGAAGCTTTACATTGAGATTCAACATTCAGCTTAAATGCAACATTTTATTCCCCTCATTCAGCCGTGATTCCGCTATTGACATGAAATAATTAAAGCAGTATTTCATGTAAAGCAAATGAAATGCAGACCCCACACACGCTACAGTTTCATCTCTAATGTTCTTTCAGAGATTACATTTTAATTGCATTTTAGTCTGAAATTGGAAATTGGTCTAATTGCGACATGCTTGAAACGGCGTCCGCGTCACTAGCTCTGATCATTTACTTTTTCCCTGTTGCTTTTTTAATTCTGTGCGCCAACCTTCCCCCATCATAGTCGCTGGAAAAGCCCGGTTTAAATGTGCACGCTCAATTCAACGTGTATGTGTTTCAAGACTGGGAGTATTTCAGTTTAAATACACAAACTGCCAGCGTCCCATGGTTTCCCCCTGTGCCACTCATTACATTTTCTTTTACGTTTATGTACATGGAGTTCACTTCTATTCCTTACAATTCGTGTGGTTTGTGGCTTCCAGTTAACAGCCCAGAGCAATCGTTAGTAGCAGGAACATCACCCTGGTGGAGCAGCAGGCATAAAATGAATAGCTCTCAAAGCATTTATACTCTTTAAGTCTAATTTATCTCCAGAATCACTCTGCTCAGGGTGGAGACTTCTAAGTAAAACAAAATAAACGAGACTTCGAATGCCATCACAAAATAAAACACAGAAGGTGTACCTTAATGAAGTCTAGTCTGGAGGTGGCCAGCGGTGGCTACAGATGGGGGAGAGCGGGTGGCCGAGAGGTTACAGGAATGAAGTAGAAACCGGGAGACCAGGGCTGCCTCTGACTAGTAGCAATAGAAGTAAAGGTCCAAATTCTGGTTCTGCTCATTCGAGCCGTGGGTAAGTCACTCTATCTCCCATTCTCACGAAGACTCTGTAAGCCCTCTGGGGCAGCCTCTCATTGTACCTGTATATAATTTGCTGTAAAAGCTGAAATAATCATAATATGTGTACAAAGCTTCCGATGGGAGACAAACAAGAGAAATCTAATTATGTAAGCCAGATGCATTGTTTATTTCAGCCCAGTGGCGGAACACATTACTAGTTTCAGAAAAGGCTTCGGATCCCACACTTGGTATCAAGCAGACATAAAACTTGAAAACGATGTGCCATTGCCATGATGGGAGTAGTAGAGATCACATGATCACTGTGGTAGGATTTCGCTTTTCATAAATATTCATAAAGGCTCTTTTATAACATGGCCAGTTTAAGTGTTTTTCCTTAAAAGCTAGTGATTGGGGAGAGAGGGGGAAGCTGCACATTTTACTTTCAGAAATTTTGGCAGGAGTTAATTTCAGCCGGCACAGGGAAAGTGTACAGACAAGCAGAATAAACTGCTGTTCTGTACACCCTCCGACTTAATATCATAATGATATTAAGTCGGAGGCCCCCCCCCCCCAAAAAAAAATCAGCCTGCGGCTCGCGGGGTTGGAAGACGGACGCTCAATTTTGCTGGCATTCGTTTTCCGAACCCGTGGCTGTCAGCGGGTTCAACAACCGACGCCGGTAAAATTAAGCGTCGGCTGTCAAACCCGCTGACAGCCGCCGCTTCTGCCAATAAGGAGGCGCTAGGGATGCGCTAGCATCCCTAGTGCCTCCTTATTACCGCGGGCCCTCATTTGAATACTAAATCGCGCACCCAGGAGAGTGGCCTGGGCGTGCATCGGGAGAGAGGGCGTTTGCCTCAGAGCGCTGGCTCTCCCGTGGATTTTACTGTATCGGCTCATAATTGGCATGCAAGGTACAGCATTGACTGCTAGAACATGCAAGATTCTCTTGTTTTGTTCTGGTTTATTATTATTCCTATTACAATGTTATTATTATTTCATTTATTAGCTGCCTATCCAAAATGGCTGAAAGACGTCAAACTCCAGTGTGCCCAGGCTGGCTCAGTGAAAGTGTTGCACACCGTCGGCTGGGTGACTTGGGTTCCATTTCCAGGCCAAGCTTCTGGTTCCTGGGCTGGCTGAGGATGCAGTGGAGACTGCATTTGCACCCTCTGGGGGGAGAGAGGGAGGGAGTCTCAGCCATTGTGCCTACTGGCCAGACTCAAGGTGCACATACACCATGTTCTGGAAGGAGGCACAGTCCGAGCTTTCCGGCCAAGGACCATCAATGCAATGTTTGGGCTAGGGAAGGAGGAAAATCCACGGGCAGTTGCAAATGATGCGGCATCCAAGAAGAGGCTGCTTTCTGACAGGTGTGGAAGCTTAAAGGAGCAGGAGAAAACTGGGTCAACCTCCTCTTCCCCTCAAAAACAATACAAAACTCAAACAGACCTCCCATCTGCCCTTAAAACGGGACTGGCTGGACTGAAGCAAGCTTTGTTGGGCAGTTCCATCCTAGGGCTTATAGACAGAAAAAAAAAAAAAAAAAATTCTTACACCGAGATCCTTTTGGTTGCTGTTTCATCTTTTGATTTTGGATGGGGCGGGAAGGAGGTGTGTTGGTATTTGTTGGATGTCTGATTGAACACTTTTCATTTGTTTTTAGATCGTTTTTTAGAGATACTGTCAATAAAAATGTGAATCTCCTCCCTCATATTATTCATGTTGACCAGGTAGTTTTCCCTTTCTAGATGAGAATCACTGGGGTAGTGCAATTACAGACACATGACACACATACACATAACATTGTATTTGTTTTCTAAATTCTGTTTGGGCTGATTATTGCGGAGTCTCACCTAGTGTAGCTTTTAAATAAATGAGCTATGGTACCTTGAAAAGTGCCTTTTAAACATGCGTATGTGACGGGGCTTTGCCCTTGTCCCTAATTATATCCCTACCTGGTTTCAGGGGTTTGCATTTCAGGGATCTCCCCATTCAGTTAGCCGTCTCCATTTTGGGAGTGGTTGGATATGCCCATAATGTTCCATTTCCGGGCATGCTCCAGATAGGAGGGTGTTAAAGTTGCAAAGGAGAGTGGAAGTGGAGTAGGTTGGTCTCCCTGGCCCACCAGTGAGAGGGGTTTTTGAGAAGTTTTTTTTTTTGAGAAGTAGTTGGATTCTTGGGCATTTTTGACCAATTGCCCCTTCACTGTTTCCTTTTGGGAAAGCCTACAAACACTCAAAAGAACTTCCAAACACTGCGTACTAACTAATTTGCTAGCGGCTGACTCCGAGTCTCCCCATACCACCTAGGACCCCAGAAGCTTGTAACTCCTCCCCACCGGTGAATCCCAGCGCCCAAGGCTGGCGTCCGGCGTTTGGGGGCAGTGTGAGAGATCCGGGAGTGACACTGGGGCCCTGAGAGTTTGCTGTGGCCCTCTGATTAGGTGGCTCCAAACCAAGAAGCAATTTTGTTTTGTTTTGTTTTATCAAAAATGCTTTCTGTTGTGGCCTTTGCTCACATTATGATAGAATTACTATCGACTGGATAGCCCTTTGTTAACATTTAAATTTGTTCCGCAGGTTTCTAGTCTCACATTATTGATCTGAACCTGTGGTTGTGCTGAGCATGTGCCTCTTTTTCTATATTGTTTCATGATGCACCTGGCAGAATGTGAAATATAAAAACAAAAGTGTGGAATATGCAGAGAAGAGGAAACAAGCAAACAAACAAAAAAAAATCACTAGTGCAGCCCGGGAGCACTCTGACCTTAATTTTTCATTCCCCTTACCAACTCCCCTCAGAAGTACCACAGGTCCAGGGTTCGGGTCCTAGGTCTGGACTATGGGTGATCCTGATGTCGCCCCCTGTTAATTTCCCTTAAATAGCACAATGGTGCCTCTACCCTATTGCTTTCCGAGCAAGAGTTCATGTAAAACAAAATCAGGAATCCACACAGCCCCTCTGAACCCCCTGCAAAGTTAGGCAGATGGCTTGTTTGAAGATCTCTCAGTGCCACGTAAATACTACTCTAGGTAAAAATAAACATTAATATTCATTTACAAAATGCAGAGTATGAGCAAGTTAAACGAGTGAATTTACTGTTCACTTAGAGAGTGTAAGCATAACATAGGGTTTATTATAAGGAAGGCTTCTGATATTTTCGGCGTACCCAATCAATCTATACTCTTCCTACGTTAGCACAATTGTGTGAAAAAAATTGTCTTGTTGCAACTCACTGATTTCCTAGAAGACAATGGTATTTTAAATCCACATCAGCGTGGCTTTCATGCAGTGCAGAATCATTGTTTCATTAACTGACAGTATGCCGCGTTGCCTTAATAAAGGAAGATCAGTAATTGTGATCTCTCTAGATATTTTGGCAACACTTGTCACTGTTCTAGACAGGTTGTACTCACTTGGGATGGGAAAAGGTGTGCTGAGTTTGTTTCAGCCATACCTGTCAAAACCATCACCAGCAAGTTAGGACAGGGCAGCGTTAACTCTACCTGGAAATTGGTTTCTTTGGGGATCCTGCACTATCCTCAGCCATGTTTAACATCTATCTTCAACCCCTATGTATGATTCTTTCCATCTATAACAATTTAATGTTCAAAGGATGTGCTGATGATATACAGTTACTTTTTTCTGTAGGTGATAATTTATCCTTGACTATTGAATGTAAGTTAAATTGTCTGAATGCTAGAAGTTTCTGGTTAAAACGAAATGATTTGTTTCTAAATCTTGCTAAAAACAGAGGCAATGTGGGTCGGTTGGACACCAATCCCTGAAGAGCTGACCAACCTGGCAATTGATGTTTATTTTTTTCTTCCATTTGTCGACACAATTTAAAACTTAGGGATACTGTTTGATTCCCAAAGATCCTTTAGATTGGTTGAATGTTGTCATAAAGTCAGCATTTTCTTAAAACTTAAAAGAACATTGTGGTCCATTCTGTTAGGAGTGACTTTTGCATGGTCTTTCAGGCTTTCATTTTAACAACTGTGGACTATTGCAATTGCCTTTACGTAGGCTTGCCAAAATATTCACTTCCTCACAGCTGCTACAAAATGCAGCCGCGCGATTAATTGCTTCTTGTTCTGTTAGGGAACATATTACTCTGGTCTTAAAATAACCTCATTGGCTGCCTGTTGCACAACATGTTGTTTTTAAGTTGCTCATCCTTGTATGTAAAGCTCTATAGGGGGAGAGGCCCTCTTATCTTGGAGCTCAATCATTTTGTTTCGCAGAAAGGCTGCTGTTGAAAGTTCCCTTTCGGGTTTTTTTTTTTTTTTAAGGAATTTCATCTTCATGTAGCCTGTAATTGTACTTTTCAGGTTACGCATGGCTTTTTGAGAGCCAAGCCCGCACCCAACATGCGTTACAATAGGCCTCATACTAAGTTCCAAGTGTCCTTTTTGCGGGATTTTCTGGTTGGCACTACATCAGTGGATATAAATATTCATGTTGTAAGTGATATTTCAGCCCTCGAAGGTTGTGTTTTGAATGTCCTTTATCATGTAAAATCTATTATTACAAATGGATAATTTTAAATTTCGGATGGAGATGGAAGGGGAGGGGCAGATTGTAATCTGCTTTCAGACTAACTTGGAAAAGGCTGAATATGGAATGTTACAAATACATAAATAATAATAGCTTTGCACTAGTGACGGGCACCGGGAGTGGGGGGAGGTTAAAGCGTGGGGTGGGGAAGTCAGTTTTTTTTAAAGTTTGGATTGCCAGAGGGAGCTGAGCTTTTTTTGGGGTAGCGCAGGACAGAGTCTGAACAAACAAGATGGGGCTGGCCTTGTTAACAGCCAAGAATCGACATGGGGGAGCTAATATCAGATCTGCAAAAAGATGTGATAGAGACTGGATGCCATGTGGAGGAGGAGGGGGGAACAGAAAGTAGAGACACACATGGAAGAAATCACCAAACTACATCAGAAGCTTTGAACAGAGGAGAAATTGAGAAAAGAACTGGTTTATAAAACAGATGATTTTAAAAAGACAGAGCCTGCAGGAAAAATTACAGGGGATAATTTTCAAAAGGATGTACATGCTAAAAACGTGGTTTTGCACATCTAAATACCCTATGGGTATGTAAGTGGGCTTTTGAAAATTGCTACAGTATATACCATTGAATTGTCAATAGGCTTTACACAGGTAAGTGCACTTTAAGGAAGTAATTTTCAAAGGTGCTGCGTGTGTAAATGTTACAAATATCAATTTTCAAAAGCCATTTGCACTCTTAAAGTGCATTTACCTGTGTAAAGCCTATCACGATTCAATTTCATATACTGTAGCAATTTTCAAAAGCCCACTTACTCACACCTAAATCCTTTTAAAAATTACTCCCTAAGGATGTAAATGGGCTTTTGAAAGTTGCTGCCATAATATGCCACATTTACACTGGTAACTCCTTTGAGGATTACTTCCTTTTGCTTTGTGGTATACCTGAATGGGAAGCAAATGGTGATCTGAAAACAACCACACAGGAGATTTTAACAGGAGCTCTGGAGATCCAGAGAGAAGATTATTTAAACATCAAAGGCGAGAGAGTGCATTGGGTGCTTGCTCCTGCCAGCAAAGGTAAAAGCAGAGATATAATTCTGAGATTTTGAGGCTATCCGGTCCGGATTAGGAAAGAATAATCAAGAAGGCAGGAGCAGTTAATAAGCTGCTATTCTGTGGACATTCATTTGAGCCATACAGGAATGCATCCGCGCTAATGCTTCAGAGGCACGGGAAGGTGAAGGTGTTGACGGTCCTGCGAACGAGGGAGAAAATCGCTACTGGTGGACGTTTCCCCTTCGGAATCAGCTTCGTGATAACTGGGGCGAGGACGCAAATAAGAAATCGCATGGAAGCACAGCAAGCACGAGGCAGAGCAGGCATCTTTGGGAACCTGCTGCAGGACGCTGGACCGAGAGGGGTAATGGAAAGTAAAGGAGGAGGATGGAGAGAGGAGAAGCGCTGGGGGGAGACTGGAAAGCTTGTGGCTCGTGTATCGGAAATGGGGAGGACGTTAATTATAGTCTGACTTGGGGAGGATGGGATTGAGTCTCCTGGGAGGTGTGAGCCCAAGCAGGCACAGAGAAAGCGAGCAGCGGATGACAAGCATTAAGCAGCAGAGCCTCTGCTGAGAGTGGGGCATGCATGGAGCTGAGTGGGCGAGTGGCACCTGGGAAAGGGGCACAGAGGGGCAGTGACTGATGGAAGGAAATAGATTCAGAGCAAGGCTGCAGATCTGCACCGGTAATAGCTGAGATGAGACAGGAAACCTCTGCAGAGAGGCGAAAAGACGTGGAGAGGAGAGCATAATAAACCTCTGACCCAGGTTAAGGGCCGGCAGTGTTGGGAGGGAAGCTACAAACTGTGTGGTGAGCTGATAAGCCACACGCTAAGACATTCTCCAGACAGGAGACATGCCCAGGTGGCCTCAGGCTTTAGAAATCATTAGCCAGACAAGGACTGAGCAATGCACACGAATGCCAGAAGAAGATAAGAATAAACAATTGAGATCTGTTGGGATGTATGAAGAGAGGGAGAGAGGAGGGTGACGCACCTGGATGGCCTAGCTTGAAGCTGGGAGGTTAATGCCTCATATCAGAGGCAGAATGCAATTGTCGGGGGAGGGTTTCCTATTTACAGCCCTACCTCCATTCAAAAAGTGAGGATGATTGGAAATGGGTTCAGAAAGGTTTGGATGACACATTCTAGTCACAGATTCAATAAAACTTCTGCAGCAAAAAAAATGTACCTTACTGATAAAGGAAAAAGTTCAAGATGAACTCCTTAAGTATTATCCTTTCTCAATTGGACATCTAGATCTCAAAGACCCAAACATGCAGTATCATATAACGGGGGTGGGGTGCGAAGAGAGCGGTCCGCCCCGGGTGATAATAGTGGGGTTGGGTGCCATTGCTGCCAGCAGGAAGTTCCCGCAGCAGCACAGAGAAGTGACCTGCCAGCGGGGGTCCTGTGGAAGAGGCCAGCAGCAAAAGATGAAGCCCTGCAGTGCCACCACCAGCGTTTCCCAGTGCCAGCAGCGGAAGACGAGGCCCCTGCAGTGTTGCCAGCATTTCAAGGAGCCGGCGGCAGAAGATGAGGCCCCGTGGTCCCACCGGAGGTTCCTGGGAGCTGGCGGCAGAAGAGGCTTGCATGTCCATAGCCTGAAAGAACCCTGAAAAGGCGAAGCATGTTCTCTCCAATTCTGATGCAACTCCGGGGTCCCAGTGTAACACCCGGTTAATTCAAAACCCTCATGCTCTGCTGTAAGGTGAATGAAGAGTTTTATTGCGATTGGTAGAGTTTCTTCATTTTTTTCAACCAGAGTAAAGCACGGCCTCTGCTGTGTGCACATCTGTGGTGTACTGGAACCAAGGTTTCCTTTTTTTGAAACTTTATGTGTTAAGAGAAATGTGGTAGCTCCCCCCCTCACCCCACCCCCCTCCGGGGCTGGCCACCAAATGTCATCATCCCTGTATTAGAACGCTTTACCAAGGAGCCATCTATACCCCTCAGTCCCTCCCTCCTGGAGGGTCTGGATTGGATACCTGAACACTACTTAGCCCGGCCGTTTTAAGACTCACTGCGATCGGTTTGAGGAAGCAGTTGGAGAGTAAGGATGTCTGATTTGTACTCTCAGCTTCACTCAAATGGAGTTTCTGTTAGAAGTGATCCCTCACCGTGCACTCCCTGCCAGAGGGTCCTTCTCTTATTAATTTACAGAGAGAGAGATTTTAATCCTGATACCCATCTGGGGCGAAAGGGCTCTCACCTGGGGACCAAAGACCTGGGAGCCCACTCTAAACCCTAGATGGGCAAGCACCGGTGATGGTTCCTGCTGCGAGAGGCCGTGAGGGCAGAAGATGGGTGCAGTTTAAATTTAAGAAGGATTTTTGGGACTTGAGCAGAGTGGGAAGGTTTTTGGATCCCCCCCCTTCCCCACTGGGATTGCAGTGCTGAGAACGAGCCTGGTCCCATTGAGTTTTCCCCAGGAGAAGCCCCCAGAAATATTAGTAAACTGGGGATGGAAGAACAAGATTGGGATATCCCAACCGGATCTCCATATAAACACCAGGGGACCAGGACGGGCTGGGTGTCCGATGAAGAAGATAAAAGGATTTTTGCGGTAAAGTTGGGGAACTCTCCTCTAGGATTCCCGGGCAGCCAAGGGGCTCCACCCAGAGGGCCGAGTAAAGGACACTTTACCTACAGAGGAAAATCATTAATGTACCATCCGTGAGAAGTAACTTCACACTTCTGGGCGATGGACTTGATGATTACCAATCAGTAAATTTTGATTTAACGCCCAGAGCCAGATCCTGTCTATTCACTGCAACCTCTCACCTCATGAGAAGCACTAGGAGGAGCACAACATCATCTGGGCCACAGGCGAGAGCTTACCTCCATAAAAGGGATCCCCCCAGGGATAGAGAGTTAAGCATGGGATGGGATTTGCTAGCCAGATCAGCCCCTGAAAATATAAATTAGTTGTGTGCCCTGAAAGGTGTAATTATTTCCAAAAAAAGGGGGTTACATAAAAAGGAAGCAACCTGTCCATTATATGTTCAACCACTGTGCTATTCTGTTTGAAACTGAGTGACTGCCCGCATTTTGATAAAGGAAGTTTACGGCTCCTTCTGCCCAGGGAAGTTTGCTGCTTCTTCTGATCAGACTTTTATCTGTGACTGAGCCTGTGTTTTGTGAATTATGAACGTTCACAGCGATGCTGCACAAGGGACCCACTGCACTTGCAAATTTACAAGTTAGCTCAAAGTGAAACAAACTGATCCCCCAATTTGAACCTTCAAGAAAGTCAAAAGGTCTTAAGAAAAGTATCAGCTGCCAGAGGTTTTATGTTAGCTCCGTGCAAGAACCACCGCTTTTAAAAGCTGCCATCTCCAGTGTCCTTACAAAGACTAAAGTGTGCGCTGGTGTTCTGTTTTTTGGTTTGTCCTGATACCTGGTTATTTAATCACAGTTTTCAAAGGACAGTTAAGGTTAATAGCTCGGGCACAGTAAAGTAGTTTGCTACTCTTATTTCAGTGATCTTGGGCCTTGCTGATTTTTCATCTCTCTAAAGCTGGAGTTATGTATCTTGCATGGAGATTTAGGGAGATGGTCATTGCCTGGTTGCCAATCCAGCATTACCCTTTAATGTACACAGTAGGTGGGCTTGTTTTCCAGCCTTCTGCAGTAGTTACCATGCAAGAAATATAATCTAACTCTTTCACAAGCAATTTAGCACAGCATAAGGGAGGAAATGTAGCTCTACACTCTGGGCTCTTACTATCTAATAAAATTCTAATAGAATTTGAGTTAATGACACAGAAGATGACACATGATCTAAACACTTTTTTTTTTCTAGAGCAGTACAAAGAAGCAAGGCATTACATGACTAGATTACTAGACAATGTGTTCCCTGATTGTGCATGACAGAGTACTTTTATAAAGAAGCAGGCTTTGTCTGACACTCTCCACAGCATATTGCATGTAAATGTGAGGGTGCAGAGAGGGAGACCAGTAGAACTTGGTCCTTGCTTGCAAAGTGAAAGATGGTCCGATGTTTTAAGAGAACTTCAGGAAGGCCTTACAGTTTGGAAAGATTAAAATTTCCCTAATGACTTCATGGACTTGTGCTCTAGTCTAGAGGTAAACACCTATTTAGGTTCTAAATGTAATATTTTCCATCATCAGTACTGAAGGTAATAACGGGATAATAATTTGATGACCCTCCATGGTGGTACACTTTGAAGGTCAGTTTGTTGTTCAGAGAGGGTAATTCTCAATGGCGTTTCCACGATTAAAACAGTGCTTTATCCACAGAAATGGCTTGTTATAAAATTGCCCGCCCGATATGCGGGTCACTTACATGCACATGTCCTGAAAATGTACCCAGACTGAGTGGAGGCATTCCTGGGGGAGGAGCTGGCGAGGAGTTTTGACTTATGTGCACACTTTTGGACTTTCAAAAGCAAGCGTGTATATTTCCTCAAAAATTTCCTGCATAGAAATTAGCAGGTGTAAATGTGTCTAGGTAGTTTTGATGGGATAATTTTCAAAGCGAACATGCATATGTGACTTATGCTCACATTTGCCGACTTTCTTATACGGGCGATTACAGAATTGGTCCCTTAATGTATTCACACCGAATGGTTCTGCTAATAGAGATTTAAGGGAGAATATTCTTAAAGTTGCTGTAAAAGGGGAGGTGCTATTGCTAGGTGATTTCAAGCTGCCAGATGTGGACTGGAACACTCCAGCTGCAGTGTCTTTTAGGAGCAGGGACATCCTGCATTCTCTGCAGAAAGAACTCTTCTGAATCTAGTAACAGAGTCCACATGGGAGGGGATGATTCTGGACTTGGTGCCTACTAATGAGGGCCAAAGTATCTGATGTTGTGGTGATCATTTGGGATTCAGTGAGCACTGGATGGTGTGGCTCAGTGATGGTTCATTTGATGGACTCTCTACCTGGGTAACATCAAGCCAGGTAGAGAGAACATTGCACAAATCTCATCTTTAGGTGAGTTTCCTCACTCTGACGGGCATCAAATCTTCACAAGAGAGCACTGTTCTGTTCGTACGTCTCACTTTGAATGTCAAAGGGGCCCCTAACCCCCTACACTAATACCTAAACCTCACCTCGAGTTACTAGGTGGGCCCATAGAGATATAAATACCTATCTAGGGCAAAGACATTATGGTTGGTCTCTCTCTCTCTCTCTCTCTCTCTCTCTCTCCTAAAACAGGCCTTTCACAATAAAACTGTAACACAGCTCAACACTAATGAAAAAGCCATACGATACCATACATGCATTAAAGACATGTTCGCATGCAAAAATGCCTTAATGCACTTTGATAAATGAGGGGGTAAGTTAGACCTCCTCAATAGCAGATCTAAAACTAGCTGGATAAAAACCTATCCAGTGGCATAGCTGGACTTTTCTCAATATCTATAAAGTCAATATAATGCAGGCTCACTTATAATGAGGACCAAATTTTTGGATCCCATAACCCGCATTATATTGGGTCTTCAGAACTGCAGCTGCAGGGCTCAACATTTTATTGATGGAATTGTGCTTTCCCTCCTATTAGTATGAATCTCTGTGTGATGCGAATGCACCACTTTCATGCCATAGCGTGTACCCGTGGTTGCCTTAACCAGGCCTGCCTCTTGCTTTTTCCTGTCCACACTCAGCCTCTTCCAAGGTATGATAGCATCATTATCTCTAAAGTCCTAAGCCACAAATTTCCGAACGCACTGCTTCCTGCTCGAGGATATCTTGACAGTTTCCCTTTGCCTTTTAGCAGGCAGCCACTTGGCAGAGATGCATGTTGAGACAATGAGAATCGGACGATCAGAAGAAGCCCTTTATTTCAATGCCCGACTCTGGCCGAGTTTCGCTCATAGAGCTGCCTCAGGGGCAATTCAATTAGCAGGACTTAAAATATGCCTGCAGGGCTGCTGTCACACTGTCACAATGTCACAATATCATTAGTGTCTGCAGAACACTCTGACATTCTTTCTGCTAATTGAATTGCCCCTGAGGCAGCTCTATGAGCGAAACTCGGCCAGAGTCGGGCATTGAAATAAAGGGCTTCTTCTGATCGTCCGATTCTCATTGTCTTTACTGTATCACAGCCAACTGGATCGGCTTCCGATTTGCTTTTTGAGAGATGCATGTTGTACATGCGTGATTGTATACCAGGTGAGCAGTAATGTCAGTAGTTCTGTGCCAGCATGCCAAAGCTTCTACTGTATAATGCAGAGGATAGTGCAAGAGTATTTAGCATCCTAGGTGAACCTTGGGTCATGAGCCCTGAGCCCCCAGTTGCCTATTGGTGGTAACTCCAGGACAGCACTGCCACCTACTGGTGGTAGTGGCTGCAGCCACTGCTCCCTTCCTTGGTGGTATTGGCTCTGGCATAGCATCCTTCTGAGCCTTATGCCAGTGGGTTGTGCTGCCCCCCAAATTTTGGTGCTCCAAGTGACCGCCAAGTTTGCCTAATGGAAGCACCGGCCCTAGTATAATGTTTGCAGAGAGACACAAGGGCTTTAGAAACAGCTAGGCAGAGTTAGTGTTTGAGGCCCAAGGCAAAAATGCTAGTGAGTAAAAACTCCTCTGGCAGTTCCTTAGTGAACAATTTCCCCTGACACACTTCACACTGTAATATGAATGGTATCCACCTCTGGCAAATGTGGCAGTCCCATCACTCTTAACTGATCCTGGGAAACCTGTCGTCCAGCTGTATTCTACCACGCACCCGCGATAGAGAGTGGGATTCTCTTGGTGGCTCGCCATACCTGCTATTTTTCTTCACATGTTTGGCATGATGGAAGTTGTTCATTTAGCTGGATAAATCATTATCCTGCTAGAAATTAGCAAAATAAATAATGGGTGTTATGGGGGGCATTACAGGATGGGGACAAGTTAGTGAGAAACTTATGTAGCTTACTCCGATATCAGGAGTTAGCCAAATAAGTTTATTAGCCAACTCTAACCTTGCCCTGCAGCAGGTCTAAGTAATCTGGAAAGGTGTTCCCAGATAATTTTAGACTTAATTGGCTATATTCAAAGAATTGTAAATCACCTAGAGTCCAGGCCATAAGCTATTAAATGTGGAATAATGATAAAGCTTTAGCTAGTTAAGTGGCGATGGCCTTAAAAAAACAGATGGCACACAGGGCTAGAGGCCTGATTCCTAGACTTCAAGTCAATGTAAAAAAATAAATAAAAGGAGATGCAGCAGAGGTCTGAGGGACTACAAAAGGGGACATGTGGGCAAGGCTACAGGTAGGCCATCAGAGGCAGCTGCAGTGTCCAGCTGGCAAGGGCCAGCTGGGGGAGGTGCAGTGTCTGAATAGAGACATTAATTTGTTTGTTAAAGATGAGATAGAACAGCTTTTAAACTAAACCATGGGGAGAAGCCAACAATTGCTCAGAAGCATGTGGTTTGGAGGGGGTATCTTCCAAGGATACAGGGAAGTTAGAATTTCCCAGTAGAGAGGTTGTGATAAAGGCTTTATTGACCCAGATGGATGTAAATAAAGAGCACACAGATGTGAATGACTGTATCTTCTACTAATTAGTAAGTTGTGAATACAAATAGATATAAAAATACAAATAAAAAATACTTTAAAATGTCTGTATGCAAATATCAGAAGTCTAAATAGTACAATTGGAGAGTTATAATGTATGGCATTATATAGACTTTATAGGCTGTGACAGGGCAGATAAAACTGGCAGAGGAATGGCACTATATGAAAAGGATGGCATAGTATCAAGCAGAATAGAAGTCCTGCAGAAACAATATACCATGGAATCCTTATTTATTTATTTAACAGGTTTTATATACCGTCATTCGGCTTCATAATATAGCCATCACAACGGTTTACAAACATGGGACAAGCATATTAATATAACTGTTAACAAAGAGAGACATCCTTTTATAAAGATTAACTAGAACTAGCACTACGGATTGCACGAATATGGATAGAAATTCTAAATGTGAAAGGCTAGAGTATAGCATTGGATGTATACTACCATTCACCTGGCCAAAATGAAGAAATAGACTGTGAAATGCTAGCTGAAATCAGAAAGGCAAATAAATTTGCAACACAATAATGGGAGATTTCAATTACTCCTGAACTGATCGGGGTCAATGTATCATCAGGACATGTCAAAGAGGTTAAGTTTCTAGAAGCCATACATGACTGCTTCATGGAGCAGCTGGTCCTAGACCCAATGAAAAGGGCACCTACTTTAGATCTCATTCTCAATGGAATGCTCAACCTGGTGCAAAGGATTACTGTGGTGGGGTCGCTTAGCAATAGCAATCATAGTGCAATCATTACAGGAGGGAAGACATTAAGTAGAACTACTACAGGTGCATAAAACCTTAAAAATGCAAACTGTGATACAGCAATTTTTCCCAACCTTTTCAAGTGCAAGGCACACCTATATTAACAAAAAGGTATGGCATAGCAACTTCCACAGAGCAGGCAATAGGGACATGGAGAAGACTCGTACCATCAAAAAATGAGTTAGGGAAATATTGAAAGTCCTACCAATTTCTCTTTCAAATTGTAGACCCAAATGACAGAGGAGGTGGAAACACACATGAACCCATCACAATGGACCAGGTCCCTCTACATACAAGTGCAGAAAATGGAGAAGATGGTGTGATGTGGGCAGCCAAATCAGTTAACTTGGCTGTCACATGTAGCTCACCAATATTATATATTAAATTGTCCAGTGATCAATGATCTGAATATTAAGTGAAACACACATTGTAACGAAATCCTATCTTTTCAATGTATCAGAAAATCATCTTCGTACCTTACATTAATATTTTTTGTTTAGTGCACACTACTCCCGTTAGTGCGCTCTAACATTTTAACGTTAGAGCGCACTAACTCCTGTTAGTGTGCACTAACCCGAAAACCAAATTTTCCTGAAATTTTGGGAAAATTTGGTTCAGTTTTCGGGTTCCCCGAACCAGGACAAATTAGGCAATTTTGTTGAATTTTCCTAATTCATCGTAAACGATTGCACATCCCTAGTGTATGGCGTGGTAACTCTTGAATTATCATAGCCACACCCCTTTTCCTTATCATGGGCATTATCCATGTGATAATTATCACATTTTGATGAATCAAGGGCAGAATCAGCAAGTCACTGCAGCCCTACTGTGACTCTGTTGACTTCAGTGGAGCTGAAGATGAATTGCCGGAAAACAATAGGATGCCGAGGATTGTTGGTACTTTATAATAGCTGGCTAGGGTGGTGTCTTAGGCATAGCCTCCAAGAGCTGAAAATCTAGTTTCAGTATTTAAAAAGTATAATTCACCTGGCTCGGGAAAAAAAAAAGACTTCTGAAAACAAGCGAGATATTTGCATTTTTTCCTGATATTACTTGAATTTTAATGAAGTGAAAATGGGAAGAGATGGACTTTTTGGAGCTGTGCCTCTTGAAGAGCATGGCACGTTCACCAGGGATATTGTAAATTGTAAGCAATCGCTTTGCATGTGCCTGTTTGGAATTCTGCAAGGAATGAATTCCTGTTTAATATTTTATTATGATTGGTGTTTGGTAGATAATGTTAATCTATTTCTTCTATGGCATTCTACAGTAACAGAATGTCAATGGGCTCATGGTTGTTCTGGAGAGTGATGCTGGCTGTTTCAATGATTTTAATTTAATTTATAATTCATATTTTCTTAGCATTAGGGAAGGTAAGAATTAAAAGCTGTTTGGATGAATTACAATGAAGCATTGTACTAATAATTCCCTTAATATAAAAGAAAATGAATCCACCAATATTAGTATATTTTGAATAGAATTTATTACTAGATAAATCTTACATTAAAATTTTAATTTAGCAAGTCTTCAGGTTAATTCTAAGGAAGACAGTTCTGAGACATGCAGATAGAGAGTAGTATACTGTCACTTTAAGAGTAGACACTCAGGCCCTGGAGGACTGAGAATCTGTGGTTATTATTCAGACTTTCTCTCTTCTACAGCAGGGTTCTCATTTAGGTTATTATTATGATTTCCATGGGGCATACCAGAGGTATGCAATGCGGCACAGAGCCGCTTTGTTGCTCAGCTAATTAGTTAAACTTATCCGGCTAACTTAGTTTACATATTTAGTGGCACGGTTGCATTGTTGAATAGTGAGAGTATTCCAATTCATTGCTGTGAGAGAGCATGTACAATAATGGTGTAGTGGCTGTACATTGTATAAAGCAAAATATTACAGTTGAGAATTGTCTGAAATACTCCACCGACAGGGCAGGGAAGCAGAAGTGTCCAGGCATGTTCTTCATGTTCCATTCATCACTTTATTTAGTGTCCTACTTGGAGAGGTGTGAGACAGAAAAGAAGGAGTTAAAGGGATATGTCAATTGGATATATTACTGCAGAAAGTTTAGTAGGCATAAGGGAGTTTTCTATATTTCTCTGTACAATTGTAACTTTGTGTTCTTGTAGTGGGGAAAGTAGAAGGAGTGGAAACTCATTGCAACAGAGTTAAATGATTGCAATAGTATGATAATGTACTATACAATATACATATGGTTCTGTCACTTGTTTTTTATGCTTCAGGATGGTGTAAAAATTTGCGTTAGTTAGGACCTAAATCAGTTGTAGAGCCTATTGTAACTGTAAAGTTCATGGTCATGATAGAAATGAGTATATGCTCCTTTTAAATCTGTATTTTGTCTTGTGATCATTGTACAGTAAATTTTTGATTTCATCCCAAATTTACAAAAATTCGTTGGAAAAATGTAGGGATCCTCTTAGTCCCCTAGTTAGGATTTTACCATTTTGTGTAGCGAGAGAGTTTAAGGATAAAGAATTTGCAGCTTCGGCATGTGAGATACTGAGAGATCACCATTTTACCCATGTGGATCTCTTTTGCTTTTGAGGAGACAGCATGTCTGGTGCTGATCTCTGACTTAACTTAAACCTCCGTGGAGTTCTCTCTTTTGGATGAGAGTTTCTTTCCACTCTCTCATTCCATTTATCTAAGCTTGGAGTGCCAAATCCTTTTGCACTCAGTTAAGCTTAATTTTGCTCTTCAGTCCAATGGGAGGGGGTCCCTTCTAGCAAGAGGAATCTGAAATCACCAAGGAGAGGATGACTTCCAGCCATCCTGTGAGAGGAAGGAGAAAAGGGGAGAGAAGGAGAGGAGATGGACCACATCAATGGCCCATGAATATCTGCTGAAGATTGGGAGATGCAGAGAGAGAGAGGTATCGCCCTTGATACTACAAGAGGAGGTAGGAGATAAACCCCCCCCCCCCTAAAACTTTAAAGTACACCTTTGATACTTCGAACTACCATGGAAGGGAAGCACAAAAGCTTTGCCCGGAATCCAATGGGAGGGAAGATATTGAGTAACGAAAGGAACTGATTTAATTTAATATGACATCTGAAGTTAAAGACTATGAGATGCAATAACTTAAAGTACTATACCAATTGGCTTTAACATCTGACTTAAGAAAGACTGAATGAAGTCCCCAACTTACTAAAGGCACCTGTAACAACCTGAACATGAAGTACACAGCTGTAAAGACTTTAAATAATCATTTGCAGTAAGAGAGAAAAGTTGAAAAACATCAAACAACTCTCATGCATGTTATTGAGTAGCGCCTTCATTATTCTTTAAGCTGTGATTATCTGTGCTGTATGCAAAAGACTTAAAGGTGGAAAACATGAGAGCAATGTGATGGCCTAGAAAGAAAACTCCCCCCCCCCAGCAGAAACCCTGGAAATTATAGCTTGTGCTATAGTGCCAGTGTCCATCTAAATAGAAATGTGAGATATGGCCTCTGGAACTGTTATCTGGGTTCAACCATCACAGTGGTTACATGGGCATACATATATATTTTTTGTACCTAGAATATACCTGTGCATGCTTATAAAATGGGCAGATAAAATATGCATTTTTTTGCATTGGAAATATTACACATACTGAAACATATGCATGTACTTTTGGAGCAGAACTTCGTGCTATTTTATAAACTGTGCAGCTTTCGCTGTACAGTTTATAAAATGCTAGCATAAATCTCTGTGCATCCATTTATGCACGTAAATGCCGTACTGAGGATAAGTTTGCAAATTAGGCTCCCTGTGCACAAGTTTGCTCTGAAAATGTTGGCTAAAGTCTGCATGTACAAGTTACAGGCAGACCTTAGCCCTACCTGCACAGTTATAAAATTACCCTTCCTAGGCATGTTTCTAACAGTAGGATCCCATGAGAAGGATCTAGCAGCTTTAGGCTTCACATCTTTAATTATACTGTTTGGAAATGATTGCACGTAAATCCCTATTACAAAGTAAAAAAAAAAAAAAATTGCTAGTTGATATCAAGACTGAATTCACATTTTCTTTCTGTAACTCGGGCTTTCAATATATTTTTTTGAAATGCCCTATTGATTACTGTAACCGAGCTAATGCACCTGGTGGACATTTCTCGTGTTAGATGTTAATCTGCTCTAGTTAAAGAAAGTAATTTGGTGTTATAATATAGTCTGGGCATTAAAGCTGTCTCTGGATCTTGCCAGCTTTATTCCCTTCAGACAGGTAATAATAAATCACAGCAGGCCCGTATGAAGAATGTAACCCTCCGTCAATAAGTAGGAAACAGGGAACCACGGAGGAAATTAATTTGCAATGGAAGACTCTGTATTGAGAAAGTTGCATAAGGGATTCTGGCATACTGAAGGCTGAGCACTGCAGGGTATCCACAGTCTACAAGACCCTCCTGGAAGATTACCAGGCAATTTCTTTTATTATTATTTAATTTTTATGCTAATATACACATATTTATTTCAATTTAAAATATGAGTCAGTGGGAAGTTATATAAAAAAAAAACCCCCACACAAAATTCTCATTGTAAAGCTGAGAGTCTTGGAAGATTGTATCATTAACTTATATCCCCAGTCTCATCAATGACTGCAAAACATGTGATCCTGTTGGATATTTTACGATTATTTTTTTAACTTTAAATATAGGGGTATAAAAATGTATTAATTTTAAAGCACATCCTTCCAGTATAATTTGTAAAACATGATAATTATACTTCACTTGCACCATATGATTGCCCATGATAAAAATTAGGAGGTTGATATTCAAATGATTTGGAATTTGCAGGACAAAACCCAAGATTTGAATATTTTACACTGCAACCTGTTACCTGAGTAAAAAGAAGCAGCATCAGGGTTGTTCCCAGGGTGCAGTTTCACCTTGTCTGAGATATTCAGCGCTGACTGGGCAAAGTTAGCAGGGTAAATCTGTTCAGGCAAATACCTGTGCTAAAGTTATCCGGATAACTTTATTTGGGCATATTCAGCAGATCACGTATCTGAATAGTTGGTTATAATTATCTGGCTTTCCCACTCGCCTGCTTACTCAGTAGTGATGTACATGGAAAAATTGTATTTATTTCAATTTTCTTATTTTTTGTTGCATTTTTTTCTTTTGTTTCGTTACTTAGATATGTAAATTGCAATTTTACATGCCCAAAAAATGTATGCACATAAAGAAATAAAACACAATGAATGCACATATCCCTTACTCAACGTGGACTTCTAGATTTTAATTTTTCATTTATTAAATTTTTTTATTCTGCACATTACTTTGATAGTTCATGGTGGAGTACAATATCCTGAGCTAGAGGCAAAGGATCCTATTTCTAACATTACCAGCTAGCTCACTTTTTTTTTCAGGTCAGGTCAGTTCAGTCCTGGTTTTACCCCACTATATAACTGGACCTACCTTTCTCAGGGAATGAGTCTGCTTATCCTGTAAAAATGGAGTCAGTAATCAGTACTAGGACCAATTTTTTCAATACAGTTATCAGCAACATTGCTGAGAAACCTGGAGGAAACTGTGCTTGCTTCAAATAATAGCGTAGACACATAAGAAAGGGTAAAAAAAAATATAGGGGACTTGGAAAAAAACTGGAAGGATGGTCAACAAGGGTTTGGAGAATGAGCTTCAGTGCTAAATAGTGTGGGATCATGCGGCTGGATTGCAAAAATCTATTAGCCACGTATCAATTAGAAGAACTATTCTGTCCTCAGTGCATATTCCTATCTACAGCTATACAGAGAGCTAAACTCAGTCTTTACTTCTCAGAGGGAGGAGGCCCCTTCTTCAACTCCAAACTTTATTAAGAAGTACAACAGGTAAACAGAGTGAATAAACTGGAGAAGAGAGCAACTGAAGCAGACTGGATCACAGAAAGCAAAGGCAGATAACACAAGAGGATGCTTCTGCAGGGCTAGGGAAGGTCAGCTGCTGAGCTGAGCTGATTGGATACATGGAGGTAAGATTTCCCAGGTTTCCTTGCCTTCCAGCCCGAGGTTAGCCCTTCTATGCCAGCTGCCACTCAATACAGCAGAAGCATTGAACCTGCAGGCTGACTACCAGTTGGCAATAAAACAGAAAACAATGAAACTTTATGCAGAATAAAGGCATGAGCAGCAACAATGAAACTTTATGCAGAATAAAGGCATGAGCAGCAACATTAGAAATGCTGTGATGGAGGGATACGCTGAAAGCAGGACAACCGTAAACAAAAAGGAGAACACCTGTGGAGATAGGACAAGAACTGGAAACTGTCTGACAAGTGACAAGAAAGAGATCTAATCATCTCAGATGACCTGAAGATGGCCAGTCGTTTTATTTATTTATTTATTTAAATTCTTTTAATATACCGATGCTGAAGTCCAGGTCTTAGCGTACCGGTTTACAATTAAGTTTTAATTAAGCAAATGAAAAAGCTAACAGTTTGCTGTGTTGCATAAGTAGAGGTATTATCACCAGGACACCCCCTTCGCCAGGGGTCATCTCCCCAGCCCTGGAGAGCTGTGATTTCGCTCAACCAGTGTGGGGAAAAGAGATTTTCTGGCTCCTGTAGACTGTGAATAGGAAACACCAGCAAGGCCAAACTGGGCAGAGGTTTCCTTTAAAATAAAACTGTTGTGGGCATGGACCCTTGGACTGAGGTGGAGTTGGTGCAATCTGCAGGGAGGAGGCCTGCAAGTCCTCACTGTCGGCTGGCAGAGCTGGCTGTGGCAGAGGCCCAACCAGAGCTTCACCTATACCAGCCCTCGTTTCCCCATAGGTTGAGTCCTCAGGTGCCTGGGCTGGCAGAAATTAGGCATGGGCCTCTGTTGATGAGATGGGGATCCATTTAGATGGATGAGTCACAGGCCAGGGTTCAGGGCAGGATGAGCACAGGCGGAGTCAGAGACAGGCAGCGGTGTGGGCAGGCAGCTTCAGGCATGGTCGAGAGTCAGTCAGAGGCAGTCAGAGGCAGGCAAAGCTCAGTCACAGTCATGGATCAGGCAGTGGTCAGTGGGAGGTGGAGTTCAGTCGTGGTCAAGTGTCAGGTAAGCCGAAATCAGGACTAGAGATCTGTCTGAGGGCAAGATGGGATGATTGGCAGGCAGGGAGGTGAGGAACAGCACAAGTGGGCAGGAAAAAATACTGAAGAACTGAAAACAGACTATAGGACGAAGACCAGAGCTCAGGAGTGAAGACCACAGGCTGCCAAGACAAAGAACAGGAACACAGGGATGAAAACCAGAAACACAGGAACGAAAACCAGGAGCTTGAAGTGCCAAGGCAATGAAGTACTGCCAAGATGGCCATTTATAGGCCTATGCTGGTGATATCATCATTAGGCACTGCTGGTATTCCTATAGTCTGTCTTCAGTTTTTCAGTATCTTCTCCTGCCCATCTGTGCTGTTCCTCTCCTCGGCTGCGTTGAGAAATGGCGCTGGTGGCCCTATCATGTGACAGGGCAAAGGTAGCGCTGGCGCCATTTTGGTTCCTGGCTCCCGACGTCACGCGTGGAGATCGCCCTCGGACCCCCGCTGGACCCCCAGGGACTTTTGGCCAGCTTGGGGGGGGGGCCTCCTGACCCCCACAAGACTTGCCAAAAGTCCAGTGGGGGTCCGGGAGCGACCTCCTGCACGCGGGCCGTATTGCCAATCTTCAAAATGGCACCGGCGCTACCTTTGCCCTCACTATGTCATACGGGCGACGGTCGCCCGTATGACATAGTGAGGGCAAAGGTAGTGCCGGCCCGCGTGCAGGAGGTTGCTCCCGGACCCCCGCTGGACATTTGGCAAGTCTTTTGGGGGTCAGGAGGCCCCCCCAAGCTGGCCAAAAGTCCCTGGGGGTCCAGCGGGGGTCCGGGGGCCATCTCCTGCATGCGTGACGTCGGGAGCCAGGAACCAAAATGGCGCTGGCGCTACCTTTGCCCTGTCACATGATAAGGGCAAAGGGCCACCGGCGCCATTTCTCAACGCAGCCATGGCCAGAGAGAGAGGGAGATCGCGTCGGGACCCCCCACTGGACCCCAGGTAATTTAAAACATTTTGGGGGGTTCGGGAGGGTGGGGGATTTGTTTTAAAGGTTCGGGGTGGCTTTTAGGGTTTTTTTGGTGTGCCGGTTTTCCCACCCTCCCCCGATTTAAGATTTTTAACGATTTAAAAAACAAAACAAAACACGATGATAAGATTTCCCTCCCCCCCAGCCAAAATCGATCGTTAAGCCGATCGATCACACGATTCACACCTCTACAAGCTATTAGATGGCCTTCCTATTGAGATATAAATAGTTGCACACTGTGAGGTCCTCCCTCTCTCTCTCTCTTTACCTACTCCATTCCACTCTTTCTCCCACTCCCCCTCTCCCCTCTCCCCCTCTCCCTTCCCAAGCCCAGAAATGGCCAAAATGTAATTTTAAAAATGTATTGTGAATTCCATTACGACCATTTTGGGCATCTCGCACAGCCTAATGCCAGGAAAAAAGGTGTAGTTATTTCCAACATTAAAACCATGCGATTGCATGCGTTATGGTATCGCATAATGCAATATTCCCTCTCATTTTCATAAATCCCGCCCAAACTCCTCCCTGACCCCACCCCTTCCAAACAAATTTGCATTCGCGCCATGTGCTAGCATTATTATTGCATGCGTTATGGTGTTAATACATGCGTTAATGCATTATCATGTGCGTTAATGCCAAAATGCATTTTGATGAATGACCCTGTAAGTTTGTACTTGAAGCAACGGAGGGTAAAGTGACTTGCCCAAGGTCACAAGGAGTGGCTAACTTCCTGACATTGAGAATCTTCTGCCAGTTAAGAGTTCCCTAGTGAGTTGTCCATCAGCTTAAGAACTGATCTGTTATTAATGAAAAATAAAAGGATAATCAGAAAATTCCTGTCTTAAATTTTAATTTAGGGGAGCAACACTCATTGTTTCTCATAATCTTCCACACTTCTTTCTGTCAAGAACAGGAGAAACAGAACTGTGTTCCTGTTCAATTACAGTAACACAGGTGTTACCAATCCTTGTGACTGCTCCCCTTAAGAGATGGCAGGATCCTTCAAGATTTCTTTTGGGTCCAGCAAAGCTGATGAAGAATGCTTCCACTCTTGTCCAGAACCACCCAAACCATTTTTCCCAAAAGCATGTCCTTGCTCTATGACATCATCAAAAAACAGTGTCAGTTTAAAAGTTCTTAAATTCCTTATTGGTACATCTCCTGATCTTTTCCATTCCATGGCACTGGTGCCAACTGCTTCTATTTAATTTTTACAGATTTGAACAGTGGCTTTTACAGTGGAATTTAAAAGTCTAAGGAACTGGTCACTTTACTCCCCTCTGCGCTTCCATTAGACATGTCACTCCTTTTAGCCACAAGGCTATTCCTCATGCTTCTTTGGTTGCCATAGTAAACTTGCCCTCAGTTAGCGGTGCTACCCTTAGTTCCGTAGCTGCAGTAGGTTGTAAATTTTGGGATGGATACCTTAATGCACACCAGAACCCTGGCACAGGGGCTTTTCTTAGCCACAAAAATGTGTCCTTTTACTTTTGCACAAGTTAAGGGGGCTCATACAGGGCAATCCATCACCAATCCTGGCCCATTCATTTATTTAAATTATTTTCCCCAGGGGCTGTATGGACAACCCTTTTGGGGTTTTCTCTGGACCACTTATATACAGCAGGGGCTTACCCAATACTCCTTGCTGCTGTCCATGTTCCCCCCATGGTTCCCTGGCGCTTACTGGAACTTTTGGGGCAGAGGAGATCCTTATTTAATCTTGTTTTTAAAGGTGAGATATTCTTCTAGGGCACACAGAGTAAATTTCTGGGGTTTAAGGGTGGGAGGAGCTGAGAGATGGCATGAATGACCTGGGGTGAAAGACAGTGAAAAAGAATGGGAAGTGGGGGCTAGAAAGGGGTGAGAGACATTGAAAATGTATAGAATCAGTAAGTTTTTGCTTGGGACATTGTCTTTTCTAAAAGTATTGGGGCAAAGTTAACTATTTGGGAATATTATTTAGTGTGTTTGTCCTTTTAATAGTCAGTAAGGCAGCGAATAAACAAGTTAGACTGTATTTTTAAATAGTCATTCAGTAAGGCAGCTAGTAAGCAGTATTTAGTGTGTTTATTTTTAAAAGTCTGTAAGGCAGCTAGTAAGCAGAATTGAGTGTTTGTATTAAAAAAAAAAGTAGCCAGAAGCTAGAAATAAGCTAGGAGCAGTGTATACCTAAGTAAAAAGGTTGAAAAGTTCAGTTCAGTTAATCACCTTGGAAAGGTGTTGCGGTAGTGTGATTTGGTTTGATTAGGTACCAACATTTATTAATCAAGAGAGCAGTGAGTCACTCTGGCTGACTAACTGAAGTTAGACAGTTTGTATTTTCAGCTTGGAGAAGAGACGGCTGAGGGGGGATATGATAGAGGTGTTTAAAATCATGAGAGGCCTAGAACGGGTAGATGTGAATCGGTTATTTACTCTTTCAGATAATAGAAAAACTAGGGGCACTCCATAAAGTTAGTGTGTGGCACATTTAAAACTAATCGGATAAAGTTCTTTTTCACTCAATGCACAATTAAACTCTGGAATTTGTTGCCAGAGGATGTGGTTAGTGCAGTTAGTATAGCTGTGTTATAAAAGGATTGGATAAGTTTTTGGAGGAGAAGTCCATTACCTGCTATTAATTGAGTTGACTTAGAAAATAGCCACTGCTATTACTAGCAATGGTAACATGGAATAGACTTAGTTTTTGGGTACTTGCCAGGTTCTTTTGGCCTAGATTGGCCACTGTTGGAAACAGGATGCTAGGCTTGATGGACCCTTGGTCTGACCCAGTATGGCATGTTCTTATGTTCTTAGGGGAAATGGGAGGGTGAATGAGAAGGGGAGAAATAGGGAGATAAGTCTGGTAGGTAGGTGAGGTGAAGAAAAGGATATTAAAGACTGGAGTAATGAGAGACAAGAGGTAAAAAAGAGAAAAATATGGATAAACAAAACATGAAAGATCAATGTCAGAGACAGATATTGAAGAGGAAGTGAAGAAGACAGGAGAAGAGAAAAGAAATGGACAGTAGAAAAAAAAACCCCTGGAAAAAGAGTTAAAAGAAGATAGAGGAAAGAGGGAGAGAAATAGGGTCCAATGCAATAAGAAAACTAAGATACTCACACAATAAAGGTAGAAAAAAGCATTTCATTTTCAATTTAATGATTGGAATATGTTAATTCTGGGAATGTGCATCTTTGATACCTTTATATTTTATTTAGTTCAGGAGAAAATGCATTTCTGTTTCTATTTTTCCAATATACTGCATGCAGAGATGGCTTTTTGGGGTTTCATGTTTAATTTTTGTCTACATATTTCTGTTTCTAGTTTGTGGTCACTTACTCTGTATTAGGTACAAGTCAGTTTGTTCTGTGTAGGGATCTGTGGCAGTTCAGCTTGTTCTGTTTTCCCATTTGAAAGTGTATTAGTGTTCTAGGGCCTGATGTAATATATTTGCAGGGCTGTTTTTTCCTTGCTGTGTGCATCCTGGGAGTTATTGCTGATTCAGGCTTGCTTTGTAGATCCTGCATGACTTTTGTAGGGTAGCAGATTTAAAACAAATTGGAGAAATTATTTTTTCATTAAGTGAACAATTAAGCTATGGAATTTGTTGCTAGAGGATATGGTCAAGGCATCTAGTACAGCGGGGTTTAAAAGAAGTCTGACAATTGTTCCATAAACAATTATTAGCCAGGTATAAGTGAGAAAGCCACTACTTATCCCTGGAAGTGAGCAACACAGAACTGGAGCTACTCTTTGGGATCTACTGAACACTTCCTAATGACTCAGATTTGCCACTGACAGAGACAGGATGCTCGGCTCGATGCACTTTTAGTTTAACCCTGCATGGTAGATCTTATTTTCTTATGTTTTGTATTACTTCAATGTGCCTGACAGTGGAGAAATTTTGTTTTCTGGTTATTATAGTAATACCAGAATTTGAATATTACTTTACAATATAAAACTATGATGTTCAATTATATATTTTGAGAGGATTGTTCTTGAGGGCAGGGGGATGAAAGTCATGATTGGTTCTAATACCAAACGTTTGGTGGGGACTCTGTAGGTACAAGCCCTGAGTTTATGTAGCTAGCATTGATTCTGGGAGGACTTAGTGGTGTGGTCAAGAGAGATGTGGGAAAGGAAGAGGGTTTGAGAGAGCCTGCTGGGACAGGGAAGGGACTCTGAACTTGACAGAAAGAAATAAAGCCAACCTACCAAGGGAAACGGAGGTTAAAGAGTGAACTGCAGCAGAGAAAAATGCAGCTATATAACATGAGCTGCCAGGCCAGGAAATGCAGAATGAGATTGAAAAGTTTGCCATATCCCTTACTGTGAAGGTGCTTAAATGACCATTGATTAGAGGAGTCACAAGCTCAGGTAGAAGATTTGCATGTCACTGCCCTGGACTACTGTTGGTAACTTGCAGTGAAATATCACTTTAAATCAAAGGATAGCAAAATCCAAAATTACAGAGCTATGACTGGAAAATTCCTACATTTGAGAATTCTGAATGAGAGAGGGATTTATGAGAGAAATATACTGAAAAAACAGTCCTAGGAAGCAAACAGCTTCTCACCCTGAATAACAAGGGAGACAAACCCCTGGGTACTCAGTTCTCAGACAACAGAAGCAAAAGGCCAGGCAGGATGGAAGGGTATGCACACATTCTCTTTCCATGGTCCTGCCTGGGTCTTGACCTTTAGGCTGAGAGAAGGTGACCCATCCAGGCTGGGTAACAGTGAATGACTGGCTGAGCTTTGCTAAGCTAAAATCACCAAAAGCTGAGACTGCGGAGGGCCTGAATCACTGAATACCATGAGCCTAGTGGAGCTGTAAACCCAAGCCAGGGAAAACCCTCCTAACAAGGGAGAAGAACTGAAGGTAAGCGGCAGATCCAGAGGTGGAGCGATCCTCCAGAAGGAAGGGAACCCCAACAGCAGATCAAACGGTCCCCCAGAAGGAAAGGCATCCCAGTAGTAGATCAGGAGGTGAACCTGGGCCCCCCTTGAGCAAGGGGACTCCAGAGGCAGAGAGAGGGGTCCTCCAGGAGGGTGTGGACCCCAGCAGAGGAATGAGTAGTCCCCCAGGAGGAAGGGGACCCCAGAAGCAGATCAGAAAGGGACCCTGAGTCCCCCCTTGAGCAAGAGGATACCAGCGGAAGATTGAGCAGTTCCCCCAGGAGGATGTGGACCCCAGCAGTAGATAGAGTTGTTCTAAAGGAGGGTGTGAACCACAGCAGCAGGTTCAAAGGTACAGTTGGGTTCCCTAGGAGTGCATGGACCCCAGCAGCATTCCAGGAAGCAGAGTCATGTCCCCCAAGAGGGTGTCGACCCCAGCAACAGACTGGGAGGTGGAGTCAGGTCCCTGGGAGGGCATAGACCCCAGGATTGGCTCAGACCTTTCAGTGGAGTGGAAGAGCATTGAGGAGATGGCAACGGTTTAGATACAATGGACCCCCCAGGCCAACACTGCTGACCAGCCCAGTTGCATTTTTTCACATAGGTGAGACTTGGGAAGTAAAGGGGAGCATAATAATAATATTTGATTAAGCAGAAACTCAAAAGGACCCTTCTGTTCTATATGGTGGTATAGTGTGGGGCCAACAACCCCAAATTGTCAAATATTAAATGTTCTTGCTACCTTGTAAAAATGTATATGGTTGTGTGGCCTGAGACTACTAACCATGAGTAGATAAGTGTGCTGTTTGACATCCTATTGGCTATGTACATAGTCATGTAGAAATGTATATACTTATATAGTCTAATAAACCCACATATATTTGTACATGATGCCAGCCTTGTTCACAGTCCCATTTATTTTCCTGGGGTGAAGGGAGGGAAATCCCAACCACTAACACCTTCTTCCCCAGGTGGAGGCACCAGATGCCAAGAATGCAAGGAGCAATGGAGTTTGCTCTACGGGGGCTCCCACCAGGTCAGTCCCAGACCCAGAAATGCCCATGAGGCAAGCAGTCAAGGGGGTGTTACATAGACTACTTGTTACACTCGCCACCCATGGCAGCCCCGCAGTACGGCCCTCTTACCTCTTTGCACAATCTTCAGGATCCAGTTCCTCGTCGCTGGCGGTGGTGGGCCCAACAGTCTCGACCTCGGACTTCCACTGGCTCCTCTGGTCCTGCTCCACTTCCCGGGACCTCCAGCCAGGATGCCTCCATCCGTCAGGCCTCTCCGTGGGGATCACGGAGAGATGCCGCTGGCAGCACCACGCCCCTCCCGAGGTACGTGCACCAGTGAAACTTTAAAGGGCCCGCGGTGGGAATTTGGCCATGGACCTGGATGTTGACATCAGTTCCCTCAACATATGAAAGCTCAGGAAGTGCTTCTCAGAATTGCCATTGCAACAGGTCACCTTAGTCTCCTGTTTCGGTTTCCGAGTTCTAGTTGCCTTGCACTTGTCTTGTTCCTGTGATTCCTGGTTCCTGTTCTTTGTGTTCGTCTCGTCTGTCTATTGGATCGACTACCTGGTTCTGACCTCTGCTACGCCTGATCTCACCTGCCTTCTCCAAGCCTGACTTCTCCTATGTCTGACCACACCTGTGCCTTGACCATTGCTACGAACAACTTTGCCTCAGACTTTCTTGAGTCCAGAGTTCCATGTTGTTTGCTATACCTCCCAAGTGCCGCCAGCTTCCATTCAACCTTGACAGTGACACCTCTGTCCCTATCCTCAAGATGCAGACTATTTAGGTTTCAGCCTTCCTTTGCTCAGGCACCTTCAGTTCCATCTTGTCCCTTGGTGCTTGAGTTCCTGTTCCACATCCCGTCCAGGATAGGACCACGCCACCTGCTGGCTGCTGTCTCTGGGGTGAACCATCTCCTACCTATACTCAACCTTGAGGCCCGCCAAAATCCTGCCGGCCCTGGCACCCAAAGGTTCAACTGGAGGGGAGCGTGGGCTGGTATAGGTGAAGCTCCAGTGGCCTGCAGCTTCAGCCCACTCCGCCTGCTGATGGTGGGGACCCATAAGCCCTCGCCTACGGGTTGTGTCAACCCCACCTCAGCCCTTGGATCCACCTCCTACGCAACACTACTGGGGATTAAGGGGGTTGTGCTCCCTCAGTGCCCCTCCTCCATCAGTCTGTCTCTCTTGCATCATGGGGAGAAGGAGCATTGAGAGAGGGAGAGAGAGCCTGAGTGACTGGGGGCATGGGTGGTTGGTTTGTGGATAAATATATAACTAGTATGGTCATATTTGTATGCCTAGTGCCTACCCAAGTTAACCTCAGGCTCTGCCAAAATATTAATTCTGGCTATTCCACTGGCCCAGATGGTACAGTGATTCCCTTTCTGGTGTGCAGCTGTGCAATGTACTGTCAGATGCTGGATGGAATAAAGGTCTGGGTATTCAAAAGTCAAATTTACTGATTTCTTTATCAAGGAATAATGTCCAGATGAAATAGAAGGTTGTACAGATGAATATACTTTTGCTCTAAGTGTATGTGCTGGTAACTCAGGTTCCTGGAGATTCCTAACTCTTTTTGAGTGAGAGCTTTGTGGTCCCCTGCTCTGGAGGGCTCCTAATCTGCAGAAGGGTCCCTGTAAAGATTTTCAGAGTCCTACCTGAGTTCCAGCTGTCCTCACACATTACCCAGCCTGGGCCTGTCTCCCAGGGGGGGGGGGAGATCCTGTGGAGGGTCTTCTCTGATGCCCTTCTGTTTCTTTGAATTCTTTAGTTAAACCTCTCTGAAGGAAAGGCTTTGCCATTAGGAGTCAGGCTCCCTACCCAATCTCCAATTTGAGAGAAGGGGTGGCAAAAAGACCTCCTCTAAACCAAAACAGAATACTTTTCTAACTTTCTAAAACCTTTTGGGATGTCACGATCACTGCAGCTCTTCTCTGTCTCCAGAAGGATACTGGCAAGTCTTCAGTGATCAGGCCTCCACATTCGGGGAATGGCCATCTCCAGGAGTGTAACCCAGCTGTAACACAGCTTAGTAACCTTCAAAATAGTCAAAAATCCTAACAAAGTCTCTTTCTACAACTGGAGGAATACCCAACCTTGTAGGGCGTACAAAGGAAGGAGTATCCCCAAAATATACTAGCGAGTCTGAAGGCCTCACTAGGAAAAGAACCCTCTCAAAACAGAGTTCGTTTGTCCTCAAAAGCTGAACTCAAAAGCCACATTGAATCTAGCCCTAGCCCTTAATTATAAGCAGGGTCCACTCACTCAGCTGCCTCTAGAGGAGGAGCTGTAAAATGGTATCCCCTCTAGCTGGTGGTTATCTATAGGGACTAGGTGACACCTAGTGGTCAACCTATAGGGGTGCCATATTTAACCGTGTGGCGGGGGCTTGCTCTGAGCCCCCTGCCAGTCACTGTGCCCCTCATGCTTTTATTTTTTTGCCTTCCCCTGTGGCCTTCCCGTGTGGCGGCACTGCTGTGACCCAATCCTTTTAAGGTCGCAACAGATATGTTGTCACTGCCAGGCCCACTGATCTGGCTGAAGCCTAATTTCAGCAGCGGGAGCTTCCCAGGGCTCCCAGTCACAGCAGCTGTGGCAGGAGTCTTCTTTACTACTGTGGCTGCTAAGAGCTACAGCAGCGGCACAACAAACTCTACTCTTTCCAGCTCCTCTCCAAAGTTGTGGAAGGCAGAAAAAAGGCCCCCCGCTGCAGCTGGTGACTGCCTTCTCCTCTCAAAGTGCCATGAGAGGCAGGAAACAGCCCTCTCGCAGCTTCAGATAAAAAAATATTTTTTTTTTCTTCCTGTCCACAAATGCACAAAAATCAAGCCTTTTCCAATGGAAAGGAAACTGTAGAAGTAGGGATCATGATATAAAACTCCAAATAATATTTTGAGATTCCACACTATGAACATTGGACATTCCACACTATGAACATTGGATAGAGTGGGTATAAATGAGTTCTAAATAAAAATCAATCAATCAATAAATAAAAGAAGCTCCAAAGGAGTAGACTCGGGAATTATGCTAGGAAAATGTTATGAAAAGGGTGGTGGATGCCTGGAATGACCTCCTGGAAGAGGTGGTGAAGACAAGAACAGTAATGGAATTCAAAAAGGGAGTGGGGTAAACACAGAACTTCCTTAGTGGCTAGAAGATGGACATAAAGAATCAGGGTAACCCATGGTAAGATTTGGTGAAACATTTCTGCATATGGGTAACCTGTAGGGAGTGGCAGGCACAACCATCCAGTGCTTAGGGCAGCTAACTGGCTCCAGATTTTCAGGACAGGTTGATCCAGTCCTGAAAATCTGCATGCAGAGACTTGTGGTCTTGCTTTTTTCTTAGGGAATGTATTAGGGAAATGAGAACAAGTCCCTGCATGCAATGGGGTAAAACCAGGACTGGATCAACCTGTCCTGAAAATCTGGAGCAGGTTGGCAACCCTACTAGTGGTGCATTCAAGGGATCAATCTGGGTGGTGAAAGCTGTTAATGTAGTTGCGTTTAGAAAAGGTTTGTGCAAGTTCCTGGAGGAAAAGTCCAAAAACCATTATTAAGGTGGAGTTGCAGAAATCTACTGCTTATCCCTGGGAAAAGCAGCATGGAATCTATTTAACCTTTGGGATCTTGCCAAGTACCTGAGGATTTTGCCAAGAACCTGAGACCTGGATTAGCCAATGTTGGAAACTGAATACTGGGCTTGAAGGACCTTTGGCCTGACGCACTATGACAATCTTATGGTCTTATGTTCTTACAGTTAACATTTGTTGTAGCTATCTGGCTGCTCACTTCAATGAAGTTTGATCAAGTCCACTCATAATGGCAGTATGGCAGGGGCAGTCCGCTCTTGTGCTTCTGTGGCCGGGATCATCTGCTTTTACGTTTTGGATGCAGCCTCCTACATTAAGGGTAACCTTGCTGGGCAGACTGGATGGACCATTTTGGTCTTTATCTGCTGTGATTTACTATGTTATCATATTATTGTGTCATATTATGTATTTTGTTATATTTGTAGGGTATTGTATTGTGTGGCTTTGATTTGTGATCATGGAATGTCTTTGGCCACTGTTACCCACTGTGAGGATTATTTTAGTGCCTGCTTGATAAGGTGAGGAGGGGGAGTTGTCGTTGAGTTGTATATGCTCATCTACCCAAAGTGGAAGACTTTTAACCTTCAGATTGGATGAGCCAATTTGGTTGCTATCTGCAGTCATCCACTATATTACTGTTACAATATTCAGTGGTGATGTTTCGTTACAGGACTATGCAGTTGTTCAGAATCCTCTAGAGAGAGAAAAGGGAGGTAGATGGTTAAGAAGAAAGTATGTGAGGAGTATTATCCCATTGCAAACTGTTAGCACAATCACTCCAGTAAGGAATGACCTCAAAATACAAACACTGGCATGCAAAACAAGAAGATTGCCCTGCATGTATACAGCATGTATAGGGCACCGTGAGGAAAAACCTTTCAATAGGGGAGCAACACGATTCTTTACATAAAAGAGCAGCATAATAATCCAGAAGACAATTCTTACTTACCTTCCATTCTAAGGAACATAACACCTGGCTAGTTAACATGGAAAAATCCTTTAGCAAATGGATTCCGAAGTAAAGTTTCACTGGCCTGTTCTAGTTTATGCAGGAAGAATCCTGGTGTGGAGTCAATTAATTCCAGGCATCCGTATCTGAAACTATTGCCATATTATTGGATGCAAAAATAATTATAAAATGCTCAATTTTAATGACAAGAAATTTTTTTTTTGTGGCGGTCATTAATCACAAGATACACATCGAAGTAGAAAATAAATGTAGCTTAAGTGGAATCCTAGGCAGCTTCTTCTTGTAATTCTGTTTTTTTTTGGTATAGATTATTTTTATGAGAGTTTTCTTTTCGTTTTTTGTCTTATTCTGAGCTCCAGTATGGGCTGTCTGCCGAGCTCACTTCAGCCCTTTCTCTGGTTCACAACCTAAGGAGCAAAGCCCTGCTGACAGCGATGAGCAGAAGATGCAAGGTCAGTCAGGCTAGGGCTGTCCCCTGACTGGCTGGGTCTAGTTCTGCTTCTGTCAATGGACTTGCAGTCCTGACTTTCCTAGAGAAATTGGAAGTACAAGTTGTTAGATGCAATGGGGTAGAACCAACACTAGACCAGCCTGCCGGCTCTTGATTTGGGTCAGGTAGAAACCCTGGCTCAGTGCTATGGAAACTCTCAAGTTTTTGGAAGGAGCAGGCCATATGAGAAGCGAAGGCCTCTGGCTGCTTTTTGCTTCTGAAATACTCTATACTGATTCCTTGTTTCAAAAGGCAGAAAAGCTGAAATCTCTTTTGTAAAAAATAGAAGAATACATGCTGCAGCCATATTACCTCCCTGTAAAGAACTATTTTTATTAAATATGCATATATTTATGGACAGTGTGTTGTCAAGAGCTTTTTCTCTGTTTATAAGTGGGTTGTATTATATTAGCAAAACTTCCAGCATAATTCAACACATTCTCTGATAACTAGAGAAATAATTAGCATAACCATAAAGAGACCCAGTTGCTTAGACACAGCCAAAGAACTAGTATATATATATATACAAAGAGAGACAACATATATAGATCAATAGATAAACAGAGGGATAGATGGTTAGGGCTCATGCACAACTGCTAAAATAAAGCAGAAGACTTTAGCTGATAACTATTATTAATGGTAAATGTTTGAAAAAAGTATTGCAGATGTACCTGTCAAAACGTGTTGTCATATGCAATTAGTGCACTAGATGGATTTCGTTCATGTGATGAGCTTTCATATGTGCATGTTTTCCCTCCACTTGTGAAAGAAATATAAGCAAGAGCTAATGCTCTGTACCATGTATAAAAACTGTAGCTGTTATATGCTAACTGCCTGACAATATGTTGTGTTTGTGGCATTGTGTGGACTCTTAGTTGCAGTGGAGATGACTCCTCCCACGGGGAGGGGCCCCGTGGGGAACCACAGCGATAGGCTAAATGCAGAGAGCGGACACTTGTAGGTGGAAAGCTTTATTGCACTGCTGTAGATAGATGATATGAAACAGGAAGGAAAGGCAATGGAGTCCGGCAAGGTGCCAATACGTTCTGACAGTCTCAGAATTAGAAGTCTCACCCAGATGTTCAAAGTAGATAGGAACCCGCAGTGTGGGTTAAGCCGAGACTGGTGGGTGGAGTTGGAGAACCGGATCATAGAGGTACTCACTGGAGCATAGTGCAAGCGTCTTCCTGGCAATGAAGATGGTGGGACCACAGGTCCGTGGTGCAGGATACACTGCACTGGTAGGCCCTCGAGGAGCGAGTACCTGATAGGACAGGAGATCCTGAAATAAAGAGAGAGACCCTCGAGGAACGGTTGTCAAGTTAGTAGAAACCCCGAAGGGTAGTTGGAAGCGAGAGGCCCCCGAGGAGCGGGTGCCTAGAGCTTCGTTAGGAGCGAGATTCCTGGAGGGTAGCAAGGCGTCTAAGCGAGAAGCTTAGAGCAGTCAGAGTAGCTAAACCGAAGACCTTGCTAACTTAAAGTAGGTAGCGTAGCGTAGGCTTAAATACCCGGAGGTATTGACGTCATGTGATGGGGACGCCCCCGAGGTTTCCACCATGATGTGTACATAGTTGTAGGCAATGTGCACACGTGTGCCATAGGAGGTCACGGGAAGGAGCATGGCGGACTGGGACGCCCATGCTGAATTGGAGACGCCGAGGGTTTCGCCACTCGGCATCGGAGGCAGCCATCTTGCCTAAGGAGGAGGAAAAGGGTAGAAAAGAGATAAGGCAGAGTAGTCGCAGCCATCTGCGACCGACGGATGCAACACAATAATTCTGCATACGATTTAAAAAAATAATCTCTTTTAATTAAAACAAAAAAAAAATCCTTTGGTATTATCCAAGTACAATCTCTAATCAAAATAAATCTGGGGTGAGTATAGTCCAGAGGATCTTCCCTGTAGACAGCAGGATGCAATAAGTGGCTTCTTGAGGTCTCTTCTGGACCTGTTTTTTATTTAATTCTATGATTCTATTTATGTTTAAACGTTTTTTATTGGTTTTTGAAATAACAAAAAATACAACATCACTGAGGAGGGCGAGATCCTTAGCCCTCCCCAGAAAAACCCACTAACAAACTTTAGGTGCCAAAATTTCTCCCCCCCCCCTCCATACCAATCCCACACCCCCCTCCCCAACCCCACAGGATAGAAGTCAGTGAGTTACGTTATATCATATTACGGGATGTCATCCACGTACTGCACTTTGGAAAAGCAAACAGGTTAATCGTTTATGACGAGGCTATGAGCATGAGATGAGAGTGATTGAACATAGGTTGCCACACTGTAAGAAACCTCTGTCTGCTCTGAGGGGATGTACGTGATTCCAGACCTTCCATAGTCATCTTGGCATGCAAGCTGTTTCTCCAGGCCCAAAAGGACAGAGCGTCTGGTGATCTCCAAACTGAAAGAATCACCTTTTTCTCCACCAGACAAGTCTTACGAAGGAGCAGGCATGAGCCAGGATCTCAAATCTTAATCGGTGATATACAGCCAAATAACAGCCATAAGGGAGTAACTGGGAAGGCAGCGTCTAGCAAATTGGCCACATAAGCTGCCACATGACGCCAAAAGCGCTGTATAGAAGCACATGTCCAAAAAACGTGGGACAGGGTACCCGTGACGAGGCCACATCGGGTACAGCTCGCTGAGGAAGCTATGTTTAAGTGAAATGCCGCTTGCAGGGATATGTAGGCCCGATTGAGAAATTTAAATTGGAGTTCCCTGAAATACATATTGCTCGAGATCCTGGCTATCCGCTGAAAGCACACCCATATAATGGATTGAGTAACCACAAAGTCTCCATCTCCGTTCCAGCGGACTTCTAATATCGAACACATGTCCACCTCAGAACTACGGCATATTTTTTTATAATAAACCGACAAAGATGGGGCCACCGCTTTCTCAAAACAAAACATCTGATCCAGGGCATGAAATACCAAGGGACTCCTAGTGTCCTCAGATCGCACCTGTATATTATGTCCTATCTGCAAATAAGGGAAAGTGTGTGTGGCCCCAAACCGTAAATTGTCAAGAAGTCTGGGAAGGGAAGGAGCATTCCCTCCTTTGTTAGCAAGTGTCCCAGAAGAGTAATGCCCCTGGACTCCTGGACTCCCATACCCTAAAACTAGAGGACTGAGATCCCGGGCTAAAATCTGCATTCCCCACTTCCGGGAGAAAATAAGCACACAAGACCGGGATCTTCAACAATTTGGACAGCTGCTTCCATGTCTGCCGTAGTGGACGTATCAACACAGTGTGAGTGAGAAAAGTTGAAAGGTGAGTCGAGTTAGCCTGTACTACATATGTCTGAGCCACCGGAGCCATTACAGCAGTATCCGCGTATAGCGGGGTATAAACAGGCTTGTCCCTCAGCCAGTCCCTAAGAATCCGTAAATTGCAAGCCAAATTGTACACAGCCAAGTCTGGAACTCCTAGACCTCCCCTGCCCCATCTGGCTTTCAACCAAGAAAGTGAAAGTTGTGGTTTCCCTCCCCTCCAAAGAAAACGCCGCAGGGCACCCTCTAGCTTTTTGAGATCCTCTCTCTTTAAGATGATGGGTATATTTTGGAGGAGGTAGAGCCACTTTGGCAAAATGTTTATTTTAAATAAATTGACGCGACCACTCAGGGAAAGAGGGAGATTACTGTAGTTGTCCAAACTGTCGATTGTCATTTGCAACTGTCTGGGAATGTTGGCTTGATATACATGTTCTGGATCCAACGGGAGACTTACCCCTAAATAACAAAGATGGTCTGTAGCCCACTGTAATGGAAAGGAATTGGTCCACGTCATTGGCAGGGTGGGAGGGTATGCCAGTGCAGAAGATTTAGACTCATTTAATCTAAGCCCAGAAAATATACCAAAGTCTCAGATCAAACGCAGTAATAAAGGCAAGGATGTCTGAGGTTCTGTAATAAAGACCAACAGGTTGTCCGCAAACGCTACACTCTTAAAAATGCGTGAGCCAAATCGGACTCCACGAATTTCACGACTTTGAGCCACTTCAAGGGGCTCCGACAGCATGCCATTCACAAGGATGATTGCCTTGGGATCCTTGTAGAGAAGCCTCAGGGCCTGTATGAAAAAAATGTCAAACCCCATTCTGTGTAAGACATCAAATAGATAACACCATTCTACCCTATCAAACGCCTTTTCGACATCAAAACTTATGGTTAAGTGTGGAGTATCCATTTGATGGCACATTGTCATGGCCATCAATACTCATCTAATGTTAGCAAGCACATAGCGCTGACGAACAAAACCCACTTGACTGTCCCCATCTAGAGAAGGTATGATGTTAGCCAGTCTATCTGCCAATATTTTGGCCAGCAATTTGATGTCTGAATTTAATAACGATATTGGGCGATATGACTCAGGTAGAAGGGGATCTTTACCCGCCTTTGGTATGAGAGTAATTAGGGCCAAATTATCATGTGCAGGAAAGGAACCCTGAGTGATTATTTCCGTGAATCCTGCTGCCAAAGGGCCTGCTATCTGATCAATGAACTCCGCAGTCTAGCCATCTGGTCCTGGGGCTTTGAAAGGCTTAGCTTGGCGAATAACCAAGCGGACTTCACTTTCCATGATAGGTTGATTAAGTCTCTCCTTCTGATCTCTGCTTAGACACGGAAGAGGTAATGATGAACAGAACCTCTCATAAACCTCTCACTCCCACCCTCCAAGGAATATAAGACTGAATAAAAATCTCGAAATCCCTTTAAAATAGAGGGAGTGTCTCGAGTCACTGTATTATTTGAGGTTCGCAATGCAGGTATGTACCTATGTGCTCGGGCAGATCGGATCAAGTTGGACATCATCTGCCCAGTTTTATTTGTGTATTGATAAAGACGAAATTGGTAATAGATGAAACTTTTTTTAGCTCGCTGGTGAAGAAGAGAATTTAAAGCTGCCTGTAAGGAGCGATACCTATCGCAATTCTGGGTAGTCGCATCAGTAGCCAAACTTGCCTGGGCCTTTCGCAACTGTGTGTTCAACGTCAGGATCCATTTATTAAGAACTTTCTTCTATGGGACACATAGGAAATAATATCACTCCTTAGTACCACTTTTGCTGTGTACCAAAACAGGGCTGATTGGGAGGTATGAGATTCATCGAAAGCAGCATAGTCCACCCATTTGGACTGTATGTAGTCACGAAATTGCGTATCATTAGCCAAAAAATAAGGGTAACACCAAAGTTTAACTCCGGGTTGACAGCCGGAAAACTGAAAATCTACCCAGATGGGGGCATGATCCAAGATTACGATATTATCAATTCCCGCGTCCTGAACAAGATGGAATGCGTGACTGCTTACAAGGAAATAGTCTAATTGCGAGAAGGATTCGTGCACTCAGGAGATGTGTGTAAAGTCACGCTCTGTTGGGTGCAAAACCCTCCATGTGTCCAACAAATGTAGCGAATCCTCCAATAGCTGCGGGCCCCGTTCCATATCCTGCTCCCAGCGACGGGGTGGAGAGGCATCTAGCATTACGTCCCGAACGGTATGAAAGTCTCCCCCTATAACTAGTATATCTGTTAAATATGGGATCAAATGAGAGTAAAGTCCTCTGAAGAAGCTAGGACTGTATGTGTTAGGGGCATACACATTGCATAACATGACAGTTTGGCCATAGAGTTCAGTAACCAAGATAAGATATCGGCCTTGGGGATCTACAATTTCTTTGTTAATTTTGAGAGGAAGCTGCTTATGGATCAAAATAGCGACACCCGCCGACTTCAAGGAAGCAGAAGCACACCTGACCTCACCACCCAGTCGCACTTTAAGTTAGCATGCTCAGTTGCAGACAGATGTGTCTCCTGCAAGTAGGCCACCTGTGTCTGTTTTTTCTTCAACAAGGAAAGATTTTAGAGCGCTTAATAGGGGAATGTATCCCACAAACATTCCAAGAGACCATATGGATGCGATTACTCATAGTCTAATCCAAAAGAGAGAGAGAATAACAGCTTGGTATCCAGGATTTCCTGGTGAGAGCCCTCCCAGCTAAGGCTCCCGTCACGTACCCCTTTCCCATGAAAACCAGAAATGAAAACATGAAATAAGCAGTACAACATCCACACTCACCCACAAAGATACATCACCAACCACCCCCACCCACCCCTCTATCCTACCCCCGCTTCCTCCTTTCCCCTTCCATCACCTTCCTTCCCCCTCCCTCTCTTCTCCTCCTTCCTCCACTGCTCTTCCCACCTCCCGCCCCCACCCCACTCTGATTTCCCCCCTCTTGACTTCGCCACATCTAAACTCTCAATACCTCCACAAGGGAAGTGCGAGGCTCACGTAAAGATGTGCCCGGAGCCCCGCCTCATTTCCCACCTCAAATAAGCCAATTGAGAGCCAACCCTTAATTTTGAAAACAATCCCCTCTCTGAAGGTGAATTTACATCTAACCATAATTTTAAACATCTTCCCTCCCACTGAATCAAAAGCAGAAATTCAAAGAATCATAGTAACAATCTGAAAAGAAATATTGAAGTTACAAGTCTGTAATCAGTCCTCGGATCCAGAGAACCCCGGGGACATGGAGAAGCCCGATTGTTTCACGAGGAATAATCCCATCTGCCAATGATGTACTCAGTGGGACTCCCTCTTCTCCATGTGTTCCTCGGTCACCACACTCAGGAAAAGCAGGACTGTCCTCGATTGAGCGCTGGTAGCTCTGGCCCAACCAACATGAGATTGCTAGCAAGTCTAACCAAGAGTTAGGAAACCCCCAGAGCGATAATGAACTGGTCTGAAAGCCACAAACTGAAGACTCTAGCCAACAGCCATGGCAAGATATATAATGTAAAACAAATGGCTTGTCTGCCCACCATAGCGGTGATCTCCAAGCGAGAGAGAAAGAAAATAAAAAGCATCCAGGGCCACAATGGGTCTTGACTGGCCGGGTTTTAACTTAGCTGCCTTGAGTCCAGGTATTCACCCCTCATGTAGCGAGGGAGGCCATGAAAACCTTGGCACGTTCAGCTGAATCAAATGTATGGATCCACGCCGCATGCCAAATCCTCAGGCGAGCTGGATACTGTAAAGCAAATTTGATGCCATGGCTATGTAGGGAGGAGCAGAGCGCTGAGAAGCCCCCCGCACTTCAGACACGGACGCTGACAAGTCCTGAAAAATCCTAATGGAGTGAGATTGGTATAACAGGTCAGACTTCGCACGGGACGTCCGCCAAATCTCCGCCTTATTTGCCGAGTTTAAGATTATTGCGATGACGAGCTATGGCCGACCTGAGGCCAGGGCTTTCGCGCCAAGCCAATGGGCCCACTCCACCACCAGCTTCCCCTGTAGATGTGGCAGGTTTAGTGCATCTGGGAGCCAGGATTTCAAGAGCGTGCATAACGATAGCTCTTCAATGCTCGTGGGGAACCCCAGAAACAATAGGTTGTCGCGCCGCACCCGATTTTCTAAGTCGTCAACTTTAGTTTGCAGATCCTGTAAAGTTTTATCATAGGCCACCATCTTGGATGCAGCCACAGTCCCAGCATCTTCGAGTTCCGAGATCCGTGATTCAGCAGCGTGTAAATGCGGGGGCAGTGCAGCTAGAGTGTCTCTAAACTTCCCCAGCTGATCCGTGAGAACCGCCCACTTTTCATCTAATGCCTCCCATATTGCCTCTTTAATGTCAGCCAGCATAAGCGATACTGAGGGGGAGGGGGACTCACTCTCTGCAGCGGCCACCATCTTTAAGCCGGGAGCCCTCGTTTTATTTTTGTCTCTCCTGCTGGTCTTAGTAGTCATCAGGAGGGATGCTTTGCTCCGGAATATGACAGGGGACATAAGTCCTGTCTCCCAGCGAAATCCTGTGACAAAATGCAGCTCTTAATGCGGTAGGATGGTACATGATTGGTGAGGCGGGTCCGGAGTTGTGAAGAAACACGTATTCCCAGGTACCACATCAGGTGACCTCTCATCTATGATTCTATTTTAAAAAGGGGATGGGAAGCCTTTACTTCTAGGAAGTTTGAGCATTGGGTCGGTAACTTTCAAAGGGGCATATGGGCGCACATTGACGCATGTGTGTCAGTGCACATACGTTATAAAATAGCCGTGGCACATGTTTGTGTGCTTCTAATTTTGCAAGTAGGTGCACTCAACTGCCCAAATCAGGCCCGGCGTCACTGGGTGTGCATACTGTTAAGCACCACACCATTTTTTTATGATGCTTATGGCCAGGGAGACAAGAATACTTAGATTTTGGTAGAAAGCATAATTTCTTATTGAACAATATAAGTATTCTTGGGAGATGCTGATGCCATGCCTCTGACAAACTGACTACCAGCATCTCATTGTATACAGGAAGTGATCCTTCTTTTATAGATAACATACAATATTGTGGAAAATTCTAGTGTGCATGATTGCCTTAGAGAATAATTTACATTGGTTGTCATGTCAACAACATGATAAGATCAGCCCTAGCTACCCCTGAGTATTTCTCCAAGGTGGGACCCATTTACCATCATTCTTTGGATAGTCTTTTGTTCTGTTAGAATCTTGCTGGTCAGGTTAATTAACACATCTTTGGCTGCGTTTATAGAAACCCCTGAGAAAGATTGCCTCTGTAGTGTCCGTATAGCCTGAAGTTCCCGCTGTTGGTTTCTGCTTTCTGCAACCCTATGATTAGTCATCACTGTATTGAGTCAGCTTGACTGCTTGTACAGATATCCTGGGAATTCTGCAAGTCATGCTCAGCAAGTCATGCTCACCAATTTCGGAGCAGCCTCGGAGGGAACGGAGGCAGGCTGTGCAGCTCAGCGCACGCAGGCTGCCGATTTTGCGCAGCCTTGCGCGTGCTGACCCCGGATTTTAAAAGATACGCCCAATCCACGATGATCTCAGGATGTCTGGAATTCAAAAGATCCCAGGTATGGAGAGCCAGAAATTTTAAATCCTTATTAGTTTTAATTATTGGATGTAATTTGATGTTTCTGCTCTTTTGAAATATTTAATTTTTTTGGGGGGGAGGAATAGAACATTTTTTAAATATTAGATTTTTTTATTCATCAGATGTTTTGAAATATTTTATTGGTGTTTGGGCAATTTTGGATATTCTATTCATTAACTGGTCTGAAATATTTATTATTTTTATAAAAATGATTTTACTATTATGAGTGATGTTTTATATTTCTTGATTTTATTATTTAATGTTTTATGAAGAATGGTAATGTTCCTGTTTTTCCATTGTTGCTTTGCATGTAGAGGCTGGCTTGTTGTGGGTTCCAGTTCAGTTCTTCTCAGCATGTTTCTGTTTATACTTTCTGATCTCTTCCTTCTGCATTTGGTGATGTTCTGTCTGTGTTCTGCATATGTGATGGAGGTGAGGGGGTGGGGCATGTCAGTTTTAAAAATAATCAGGGTAATTTTTCAAATCATGTTGGGTCCTTATCACAGGCGTTAGGGCCCTAATGCCCGTGATAATCCCATAAGCTCATGATAAGTTACGCATTGCAAGATGCATATGCAAAGTGTTTTCCAAATGGGAGGAATTTGGGTGGAGTAAATTAAAATGGGGGGGGGGGGGGGGGGGGGGTTTCTTAGTGTTGCATAATACATGTTTTAACACCAGAAATAACTGCACCTTTTTTCCTGGTGTTATGGGGGAGAGAGAGAGAGAGAGACTCTAGGGAGGCATACATATTAGTCAACTTTTTATTCCACTGTAGGATGGACAACTAATAACTTGGGGTGAGGTTTTGTTGGTAGCCAGGGTTTTGGGGGGCACTTTTAAATGCACAGTCAGAGATACGATAGCACAGTACACATCACTGAAGATTTGATGTGATTTGGAATGATGGAAGGTACACAAAGATGAGATTTGTACAATATATTCTTGACCTAGCTTGATGCATTCTCTACCTAGCTGCTATCAATCCTGTATGCATCAGTTTAACCACTGATACAGCAAATAAGATCATCCGAACGGTGCTTACTTATTGAGTTATTATAGTGGGTATTACGGTGTAATTTATATGGTCTTCATCAAATTTATTACCTCTGACAACAATGCAAACGTTCTGAATGCTAAGTGATTTTTTTTAAAGCAAAAAAATGTAATTAATTCTCTCAACCTTGTCTAAAAAATGCTTAGTGGTCAGTTCTGCCACTGATCTTTATTTAAGGATATGTAAATCTGGCATTTGGGGCAGCAATTAAAAAGGAAGTGATTGTAACTTTCTTCTCGGTTAATGTCTTTTCTTCCCTTCTCTTTGAAATGATACTAGGTTTAGAGCTTAAAATGCTTTTCATTTTTTTTCTCTGTTTTTAAAAAAAAAATAAAAATATTTAAGCGGCTTTGTTAGTGTTCTCTGGGGAAATAAGGCAGGTTATGTGAAAACACATTTCTTATAGATTTATCAAATGGATTCTTGGTCTGCTTTAGGATAGAGCGTATTGCTGTGCTGTCTGCTCTCATACAGGCTGGGTTTTAATTTTGCCAGTAACTTCACATTTTTGATTATTAACATTGACATAATAATAAATATAATATTATATAAGATTGCATATGCTATTATATTTATTACATAGCTCATGATTTTTTTTTTAAATGCACTTTTAACAATAATGTTCTGGTTATCATATTTCCCTTTCTTTTCAATATACTATTTTAAACATTTCTATAGCTTTACTGAATAAACCACTACTGGTTTTTAAAGGAAGAGCATCAGTCTTCACATTTTGTTTTCATAAACAGTTTTATTTTTCATACACACAGGACCTGATTCAACAAGGTCTTTTTCCTATGGGAAAAAGAAAGTCTTAGTGAATCGACCCCATAGTATTTGTTCTCAAAAATAAAATTACATTAGTACTTTTTTTTTTGTTGTAGAGGTTTTAGGGCATGCTGTTATTTTCTGATTTACAGCTTGGCCGACGGTAAAGTAAACCTCTTAACAGCTCTAATCCTCTGTTCAGTCTGCGCATCCTGTGTGTCAGTGTGATTATCGGAGAAAGTAAACGTAAGTTTGTTAAATGATTTCCTATCACGTATCTCATTTCAAAGGATATGTTATTTAACCACTGCAGTTAAGAGAGAAAGCTAGCACAGTTCACCTCTAGCTGCGTGCTATACATGTGCAGTACTTCAAAGTTGCATGAGCTCACGAGTTCCATATATTCTGCATGGGTGCTGAGGTACTGTGCATCATCAGTTTTGCAATTTTCCTAAGCCCATGTACAGCTCCTTTCTCCTAGTGTCCTTGGATGTGCCCCAGGTTCAGTTCATCGGAACAAGTGAATGGAGACTTGTCAAAAGGATGGAGACCTGGCTAAAAGTCCCTCAGGGAGCAGGCCATGGCTCCCAAAACAACAGCATGTCAAAGCAGTAGCAAAATAAAGAAAAGCCCATTGCCAAAAATATGTGTAGCCTGCTAGCATACTGTCTCTCAAAATCAGTGTGATTTCTCCAAGGGGGTAGGCTTTGGGTGTACCTTCCATCCTGGTTCCTCCACCTCCATGCTCTCATACATCTCCAAACAGGATTCACTCACTGTGAGTCCAACCATCTCAAGGACAGGTTCCAGATATGAGGTAGTATGTTGTATGCAATAAAATCCCAAACTGTCAGGACTTAAGTAGTTGTCATTAAACATCTGATGCAATTTAATTGTCCAACACCAGGCAAGGCTGATCATACTATTGAGATTTCACTGTCAGTGGAACTAGCATAACCCTATGGTACTCCCATAAGAATGGTTTGCCCCATGCCTCAGAAAGAGGAGTCCTAATAAAATAGTTGACATTTCCTTTCTGGGCACCTCAAAATGCTCTACAGGAAGCTGGGGTCTTCTAGAGCAGCACGCTGGAGCCACTTGGCAACAGTGATCACAACATTATCAAATCTGACTTAATAACTGGAGGAAGCGCAAAAAAGAAATCTACTATGACAGCATTTAACTTTCAAAAAGGTGATCTTGATAAATTGAGGAAAATGGTTACAAAAAATGAAAAGAGCAATTGCAAAGGTTAAAGGGGTAATTTTCAAATGTTACTTGCTATTGTAGCAATTTTCAAAAGCCATTTACATGAGTAAAGTGCACTTACCCAAGCATATCCTATGGACAATTCAATGGCAAATATTGTAGCAATTTTCAAAAGCCCACTTACTCATGTAAAATGCATTTACTGGAGCAAAACCCAGTTTTACATGAGTAAATGCTTTTTAAAATCAGGCCATAAGAGTTTAGCTCAAGCATGGATGTTGTTTAAAAATACCAACTTGGAAGCCCAGAGAAGATGATTTGCACACAGTAGAAAAGGTAGAAGGAAGGCTAAACGACTACTGGCATAGTTAAAAGCTGAGGTGAGAGAGCATCCTTCTAGAAATGGAAATGAGATCTGAATGAAGAAAGCAGAAAAGAGTTTAAGCACTGGCAAAAAAGATGCAAAGCATTGATAAAGAAGGCAAAGATGGAATTTGAAAAGAAACTTGCAAGGAAGCAAAAACTCAAAATAAAAGCTTTTCAAGGTACATTCGAGATAAAAAGCCTGCGAATGAGTCAGTTGGACCATTAGATGATCAAGGGGTAAAAGGGGCACTTAGGGATGACAGAGCCCATTTATATTATAGATAGCGTGTGTTGCTTTTACGTCCAACAGATGGTGCTGTTTTTCCAAAAAAGCATGTTTTTACCTGTCACAGGTGTGACATCTATATAATATAGGTATATAAAAACACGTGCGTATTCGAATGCAACATTGTGTCAAAATTCTTTGCTTTGGTATTCACTGACAGGCTCCACCAGAGCGCACTGTTAACCTGCCATTGGATGCGCGTTTTCGACGCACTAGTGTTACCCCTTATTCAGTAAGGGGTCGAAAATGCGCGTCCAACCCCCCGAACCCAATAGCTCCCGCAACATGCTCCCGCAACATGCTCCCGCAACATGCTCCCGCAGCGGTCGGTCCCAGTGACATAGTGAGGGCAAAGGGCCGTCGGCGCCATTTTGATTACTGGCAGCCGACGGCCCTTTGCCCTTACTATGTCACAGGGACTACTGCTGCCATTGGTCGGTCCCAGTGACATAGTGAGGGCAAAGGGCCATCGGTGCCATTTTGATTACTGGTAGCCGACGGCCCAAGCCCAGGAGATCACTCCCGGACCGCTCCTGGACCCCTGCTGGACCACCAGGGATGTTTGGCAGGTCTTGGGGGGGTCAGGAGGGTGGGGGGTTGTAGTAAATTAAGTCGGCAGGTCTTGGGGGAGTCAGGAGGGAGGGGGGGGGGAGTTTGTTAGATTTTAGGTTTTTTTTTATATTCGCTCCATAAGACGCACATACATTTTCCCCCCACTTTTGGGGGAAAAAAAGTGCGTCTTATGGAGCGAAAAATACGGTACTTCTGAGGGTCAAGCCCACACCCAACACGTGTTACAGTAGTCCTAATGCCATATGGGTTCAAAGTGTCATTTTTTGGAGGGTTTTTGGGTTGGCACTATAGCAGTGCATGTAAATATAATATACATGTTGTGATATTTCTTACCTCAGAAGGCTGTACTTTGAATATTCTTTTTCATGTATTATCTATTATCATAAATGCATAATTCTTAACTGTGTGTGGAGAGGGTGGGGGTGGGATGCATGGGTATAAGGTTCACCAGGGCACCTAATACTCTTTCACTGGCCATGGGTTCCGGGGGAAAGGGTAAAGACTTGGGGGTAGAGGGTAACAGTTTTTAAAGTTTAAACTGCTGGAAGGAACTGGGCTTTTTTTTTGGTAGGCCCAAGACAGAGACTGAATGAAAAAGGGGGGAGGGGGCACCAGGGCAGCAAGAAGGCTAGCACTGGCCCTGCTTGTTGAGATGAGTGCCTGCCTGTACAAGGGACACCTCTCTGGACAGGAAATCCACATGGGTGTTTTCCTTTCCTGCCTTATGTCGTATTCGATAGTTGAAGGGCTATAGGGCCAGGAACAATCTCATTACTCTTGCTTTGGTACCTGCCAATAGCCTTTTGTAAGGTCTAGGGTAGAGATGAACTAGGGTAGATAAATTCCAAGCTGCATATCCCAGGGATGAGCAGTAGATTTCCCTAAGTCCACCCTAATAATTGTTTATGGACATTTCCTTCAGGAACTTGTCCAAAACTATTTTAATCACAGGTATACTAATAGCTTTCACCAGATCACTTCTGGTCCTCCTTACCCTGGAGTAGGCAGGCAGAACAGAATCTGGAGAACCAAAACTGTACAAGCAGCAGTCACTATCTGGCACGCAGTCAATGAGAATGCGCTGAAGTAGGGCGGGGACGAGGTGGCCGGAAAAGTGGAGGCAAGCCACATTCATAGGAAGGGAGGGGGTGAGCCCGGAATTGCATTTTTAGTGAGGTTTTTGTCTGAGGTAGCTAGGCTGAGCTCTGAGAGGGGCAGCTGGCTGTGGAACCAGTGAGGGTGGGAAAGGGAAAGGGCATGGGTCCTGCAGGCTGGGAAAGGGCTGGCAGTAAGCAAGCACACATTTTGCATAAATGATGCAGGAGCAACGCACATGAGCAGCAGCACAACAGCAGAATGTGTGCTTGTGTCAGAAAGAGAGTGAGTGAGAGTATGTGCATTTGAGCCATAGGTTGGCATTGCTTGGCAACAGGTTCAAGAGCCGATTGGTTGTCAAGAGACTTTAGCACAGGCTAGAAATCCAGGATACATAGACACAAGAGAAATTTAACTAATCTTGGGGGGGGAAAGGGGGGGGAGGGGAATGAGATGGGCGCAAGGGCCAACCAATGGAATGGATGGAAGTGAGACTGCAGTTCAGTTTCTCATCCCTGGACTAGAGTGTGCTCTACTTCTTAGCTATTTAGGGAAAAATGTGACATTTACATTAGAGATGTTTTGAATATAGTTCTTGATGGGACTCTAAAAGGTCAGCTTGGTATGCATTTGGAAGCTGTTAAAAACCATGTACTATACAGAAAGCACACAAGGGACTCGAACATATAACTCATGGGCCTGTTTTGAAAAAATCCCCCGGGGCTGATATTTTCCTACACTCCACCCCTGCCTCCACATGGGAATGCTTTAACAACATTCTCTTGGGCAAGTGTTACCAAGATACCTTATACAATTATCACCAACAAGTTGTCAGTTTTTACTGAACATGGTGTTTGGTCCCATCTCCCCCTGCCCAGTACAGGCAAAGATGTGGTATTGACAGCTTGAAAAGCAATTACTCATCGGAGGTGGCCTTTATTATTTATTTATTTACTAATTCTTATATACCGATGTTTCATGAGAACATATCACATCAGTTTACATTAGTTAACAAATATTCATTTAAAATATTTGCATTTCCAAAATTAAAATGAAAAGAATACAAAGTTTCATAATAAACTAATAAAAACAAATAAAATAGTAAATATGTACTAAAAATTTAAACAGTTAAAGATGCAGAACAGTAAGAGCAGAGATAATATACATAACTAAGTATATAAAATAAAGGGGAAATATAATCATTAAGACTCTTGGAAGGCTTGTTCGAATAGCCATGTTTTAATACCCTTTTTAAATATTTTAATGTCTGATTCCATCCTTAATTCCTGTGGTAGAGAGTTCCACAGTTGGGGCCAGCAATAGAAATAGCCTTTTCACTTACATTATTCAAATGAGCAATTTTAGGGGATGGTATGGGCAACATCCCTGTACCTGCTGATCTTGTAATTCTTGATGGGATATGAAAATGTAATGCTGAGATTAACCATTCAATCTTTTCATTGTGGAGAGTTTTATGAATTAGAGATAGAACTTTATGTTGAGCCCTATATTTAACAGGCAACCAGTGTAGGTCTTTCAATATTGGCGTACCTCTCTAAACAGTAATGTTAGAGAGAGATGGGCTACACACCTAAATGGCCAAAGAATAGCATTTTTAGTTTCATATTACCAAAATAAAGTATTTCGGTTGGTTCTGTCTCATGGATATTTACTGGGGGTGTATGTTGTTTTGCACACCTCTGATTTTCATAACATTGAGGACTACCTGAAGGAAAAAACGATTTTATTTTAGCTGAGATTAGGAGATGGATGTTTGCATTCTACTTCTACTGTGTAATAAATCCCCGCTGTTGATGAGGTCAACTGTATAAATTGCAACAACTCTCCCTACCCCACCACATAAAAAATTAATAGTGTAAGATGAGGAAGGTTTCATGGCGGCATGTTACAGATGATGTATGAAACCTTCCTCATCCTACACTATTAATTTTTTATGTGGTGGGGTAGAGAGTGTTGTTGCATTCTACTTCTGACATTCTGGTTCATTGTCAACCTGATTCAATATTTGTGCCAAAAGCTAGTTTGGTCAATATTTGTTTGGTTGTTAACATACCAAGGGTTGTACAAATATAAGCATCTTTATTCTGTATTTGCTTGGATATTTCTCATAAAATTCTGTCCCAAAAGATATCACTTCCTAAGATTCCAAAATAGGTTATATCTAGTAGGGAGTAATTTTGGAGAGGCAACCCTAATTTTCAGACCCAAAAGAATTTTTTTTTTCTGGAAGAACATTTTTAGAATCTACTTCCTGTCACAATTCAAAATTAATGACCCCAAACAATAGCTTTTCCTGATGTAATGTCAGTCATTTTTCCCATTTCTTGTGTAAGATTAATAGCCACATCCAATGATCACTTATTATGCTGGTAGAAATTTTCCATAACTTTCTCTGAGGCACTTAATTTTCATGTATGCTAATGAAAATAGGTGTTCTTGGTGCTTCTTTAGATTCCAAGAATACTTAGAAAACGCCCCCCTAATAAGAGGCAATTAACAACTGCACCTTGAGGATAATGAGCACTTATTGAGCACAGTGGATTAGTTTACATGGAAACAGCAAGATAATTCTACCCTCCTTTAATTCTAGGGAGCTGCAACACATTTCTGTTAGGATTATAGTGTAATGCTGTGGTATTTGCAGCCTTCCCCATGCTGGTTTATAATGCTTTATCAGCTTTGAGACCTTTGGTCAGCAACATTTTACGCTAGCCTGTAACACTGACAGCATAAGCTGATGCACAGAGATAGCCGATATACTATAGTGCATTGGTCACAAGATCAAAAGGTGCTTCAGACAGCACCGAAGCCTGGTAGTATTTTGTCATGTAAGCCCTCTGGCGCCGTATTCTGGTACCATAAATACAGGTGTCGTTCAAAGTGGCATGCATGCTTTTAAGAATGACCTTGCTGCTGAATTCTAAGAGGGCAGATTCAAAAAGGACTTTTCCTCATTCTGTGCCCATGGAAACAATCTTTATTGAATAAGGCCCTAATTTATCAATTTGATGACCGTCAGTGCTCACTTTAGCCACAATGAAGAATTGTACTTTTTAGATTATGAGATGAATGCCAGCACATTTAGCTGTAAATATTGCTACCCCTGAAGCTTATCCAATAAGTGATACATCAAAATTAGAAACAAAAATGCTCCCATGAGCACTAAACATCCCCAGCTTTGATTTCATTTTTCCATTTGACGTGGTAAGTTTTGCATCAGACTGGAAGTTAGTTAGTGGAGAAAGAACATTCAAATGTGTCTCAACCTCACAATTCAGAATGATTTTCCTTTTTTTTTTTGTTTTAGAGTTGGGGATATTTTTCAGATACCTCTATTCAGGGTACCTTACAAAACTGGGAATAAATTTGAAAGTGAGTACAGTGACTATGAAGATGTAAAGTGTTTGTCTGGAAGCCAGTGTAGTACTTCCAGAAAAGGTGATGGATATATGGGAATGGAGAATTGGAGATGAGTTGATTGGTAGAATTCTGGGGATCTTGTACTGGATATAGGGCAGAGTTGTGAATGCTTATAGGTCAGCTTCTTTATTCAAGGCATTAAGTGAAAAGAACTTAAAAGAGCTTGGCAGGCTTCAGATGAGAGAAAGGATCAGATGTTATGAATATTGTAAAGTTGGTAGTTTAGAGAGATATAAAGTTTAGAGATGTGAGATGAAAAAGCAAGAGTTAATGGAAGACTAGGAGGCAGAGATGGTATAGTATCAGTGTAGGCAAGCAATACACAAGCTAGCCGGAAAAAAGAGGACTTCAATTTTGGATGCATTCAGTAAGAGGAAAGGAGGGTGTGTCTAGAAGTTGATGGAGGAGAGACAGGAAAGTAGAAGCCACCGGAGATGTGGTTGAGAAGGTGAAATAGATTTGAGAATCATCTGTAAAGCAGTGATAGGAATAATTAATTATAAGATGAAATTAGGAAGCCAATGAAAGATAACAGGGAACCCAGGACAGACCCTTGGGGAATTCAATAGTTAGAGATGATTTGTCAGATGAAAAATTATTGACTAAAATTGTGAAGGACCAGTCAGATAGGTAAGAAGAAAACCAGGCAAGAGCAGAATCAGAAGGCAGAGGAAAAATCAACTAAACTGAAGATAATAAAGGAGGCATCTAGATGAGACTGCAGAAGATGATTGAGAAGATGAATGGTTTCAGTCAAATTGTCAGTTTACTGCCCTTTAAGTACTTACAGGGCTCACAGCGGGGCCTGAACCCCCAAACATGGGCACTCAGGCTGGGTCAGGCATGGGGAATCCCATGGGCTGGGAAGCACTCGGAGATCCAGAGATGCACTTGGATAGATAGAGGCCCAGAAGCAAGGAGCAAACGTTGGAGTGGGAACTGGAGTTAGAGCTTGCAGTAAAGCTGGTCCCATGGCTGGAGCAGGAATTGGAAGTAAACCAGAACTGTAAGCCTGGTACAGGAATCATCAAGCAAGTGATAAAACTGGAGTGATACCTGGAGGTAAACTGAAACCTTAGGCCTGGAACTGGAGTCTGAAAGTAGGTAGCAGATCAGCTTGGAGCAGAGGGACTTGGCAGCATGGACTCTGCAAACAGGAGACTTAATAGCAAGTGGGCTGGTTAGCCTTTAGGTTGCTAAAACAGCCTTGAGGGCCATCCGACACAGTCTTTTTCTCTATGGCCTTCACTTGCCCCAGGTCACTAACTGGTATAATGGTTAGAATTCCCGATCTGACCCTGGTTCAAGAACCTGTTGGGTCTGCCCTGAGAGGAGTGAAATAATAAAAGGCCAATTGGAAAAGACTGAACGCTGAGGAATAGATTTAGAAGTCTGAGAAATGCTTATAAATATGCTCAAAGACATTGACAGGAAGGGAAGTAGTGAGATGGTATGATTGGTAGAGAGAACAAGGGGGTCTGAGAAGATTTCTTAATAATGAGGTAGATAGAAGCTACTTTAAAAGTAGAAGGAAATGATAATAAGTAGGGATGTGCAGAGGGACCGCATACGTTGCATTCGGTATTCATATTCGTCGGGGGGCAGATACGTTGCACTCGGCAAGAGGGGCCCCCGATCCGTTCATGCGTTCATTCTTATTCGTTTCCCAGCTAAACTTTAATTAACTACAACCCCCCCCACCCTCCTGACCCCCCGAAGACTTACCAAAACTCCCTGGTGGTCCAGCGGGGGGTCCGGGAGCCATCTACTGCACTCACGCCGTCAGCTGCCGGTATTCAAAATGGCACCGATAGCCTTTGACCTTACTATGTCACAGGGGCTACCAGTGCCATTGGTCAGCCCCTGTCACATGGTAGGAGCACAAGATGGCACCGGCCGTCCATTGCTCCTACCATGTACGAATTCAAGCAGAAGTAGAGCAAGATTAGTGAGGAGAATATAAGAAGGTAAAGGATGCAAGGAGAAGAACTAGGTTAAGAGACTAAAAGAAGGATTATACATTCTAACCTACTTCTTGGAGTGAGTATGCACATGAATTATGCCAGTAGAAGGAGGAGAGAAAATGACAGGTATAGAGAGTTGGCTTCTACAGGATGAAGTTGAGAGAGAAGAAAGAGCTAATTTCTCCAGAGAGCAAGTGGCAAAGGGCATTTCAACATCCCTAACACTACTGAAATGGACAGTATTTCATAGCTTTACCTGTCTTGAGTAACCAAGAGAGTGGGAGCAACAGAAACCCTCATCTGATGACATCTCTAGGATATTACTCATTAGGATCAGAGATCCAGGATGATCCTATAGTAATGTTGTGCTGAAACAGAGGAGAAAATCATGGAATGATCAAAGAATAGATTGGAGTATTCCTGCTGCAGAATCTGTAAGGAGTGGAGAGATTGTGGATGCCCTTCAAGATATTCTACTTAGACAAATGGTGAAAGAATCCATGAGGGAAGGAGTGATGCTGGACCTTGTGCTCACATATGGAGATAGTATCTCTAATGTCTGAGTATAATTTGATATAGCAGCCAAGATGGAGAGAAGACACATGAAGATCAAAGTCCTGGATTAGACTTTGTTAAAATGGGGAGGTGTTGCAGAGGTGACCCGAGGTGGTGTTGGCCCCACTTGTGGGGGAATCTCCCACAGGTCCCCACCGTCGGGAGGTGGGGCCAAACAGGAAGCAGAGGCTGACTGGAGCTTCGCCAATACCAGCCCTCATTCCCCACACGTTGAGCCCTTGAGTACTGGGGCCGGCTGGTCTTAGGCAGGCCTCCGTGTGGTTGATCCCAGCGAGAGTGTCCAAGGCAGGGTGCCAGGAAGCAGCGGGGAAGCAGGGTCCGAAGGAACAAAGTCAAAGACAAGGCCAGGTTCCAGAAGCCCGGACAGACTGAAGCAGGCAAGCAATTAGGAACAAAGTTAAGTCCAGGCTTGTGAATAGGCAGGAGCCTAAAGGAAGGCCAGGTCCTAAGGCAAGGCAATTGGCTGGAGATGAGATTAGGTTCAAGCTGAGGTCAGGGCAGGAGGCTGAAGACAAGGTTAGGTTCAAGCTAAAGTCAGGGCAGGTAGCTGAAGGCAAGGTCAGGTACAAGTGAGGTCAAAACCAAGGAATCCATCCAGAGAGTAGTCAGGTACAAGTGAGGCTCAAGCCAAGGAATCCATCCAGAGAGTAGTCAGGTACAAGCGAGGCTCAAGCCAAGGAATCCGTCCAAAGGGTAGCGGAACAGGAAGCTGGAACTGGAACACGAACAGTGGAACAGGAACAGGAACAGGTACTGGAACAGGAACACGAACGAGCAGCAACTAAGCACACAAGAGGAAGCGTGGAGTCCTGTTGCCAAGGCAAGCTCTGAATGTCAGAGCTTGCCTTAAATAATCCCAGACCGCTGACAACAACGGAAGGGCTGGCAGCCCTTGCCTGCCGTGGGCCCTTTAAATTAACTAGGAAGGTACGCGCATGCGCCTAGAGAATCGCGGGACATGTGGCAGTGTGGCATTGTCGTCTCTGCCGCACCCCAAGGCACGCTAGCAGCATGCCATGCCGCGAAGAGGCAAGCCGCACTGGTGGCACCCGCTCTTCTCCACTGTAGAGCCAGGGCCCACCCCCACCATGGCGGCGTGGCACCAGGTGAGGAAGGCCAGTCGCGAGCTTCATGGCCAGCTGATGCAACAGGAGGTACCTTGAGGAGGAGTTAGAAGACTGGATGAGAGTGACTGAAGTGGACCAACAGTGGCCCAAATTAAAAGGAGCTATTATAAAGGCAACAAATCTTTATGTAGAAAAAGCAAATAAAAACAAGAGGAAAAGGAAACAGATATGGTTCTCCAAAGATGTGACTGAAAAAATAAAGGCAAAAAAGTCAGCATTCAAAAAGTGCAAAGGAACTAAAAAAAAGAAACACAGAAGATTATCTGGTGAAACTGAACGAGACAAGGAAAGAAGCTCAAGTGGAAGAAAGGATCACCAAAGAGGTGACAGAACATTTTTCAGATATATCAGGGAAAGGAGGAAAGCCAGAAGGGTTATTGTAAGACTGAAAGGTGACAAAGGTCATTGTGCAGAGAAAGATGAGGAAAAAGCAGAAATATTAAACAAATACTTCCATTTGGTGTTCACTAAAGAAAACCCTGGAAGAGGACTGTTGATGCTTGGCAAGAATATGAATGGTAGTGAGGTAGATACAACCCCATTAACAGAAGCTAAAGTTTGGCTGGAACTATCAAAACTGAAAGTGGACAAGACCATGGGGACTGATGAGATTCATCCCAGAATACTAAAGGAAGTCAGAGAAGTGTTAGCAGGTCCGCTGAAAGACTTATTCAATAGATCCTTGGAAATGGGCATGGAGCTACAAGGTTGGAGAAGGGAGGTGGAGGTCCTGTTTCACAAAAATGGAAGCAGAGAAGAGACCGACAACTACAGGTTAACCTTACCTCAGTGGTGGGAAAATTAATGGAGATGCTGCTGAGGGAATGATGGCCAACGCTCTACAATCTAATGGGTTGCAGGATCCAAGACAATATGGAGGTATATATTCAGATGCTGTGCAACTCGGCTAGTTAGCCAGATAAATCTATCCATCTATTTAACTGGATAAACCTGTGTGGCTAACTTAGCCTTTATATTCAGCTATGTGGCTGAATTGATGAATATATACAACTATCCCAAAGTTAGCTGGATATGTTTGTCTGGCTAACTTTAGGTCAGGTCTATGGGGTGACTAGAGTTATGTTTATCCAGCCAATCCATTCCCCTCCCACCACTTAGACAAATAAATACTTATACAGCTAAGTGGTGGCCGCTGACCATGGCTGAATATTTAAAACATACCACTTAGCTAGATAATTTGGAACTTATCTAGCTAAGTGGTGCTAAATATAGGCCACATGAGTTTTACCAGCGGAAGGTCAAGTCAAACGAATCTGATTAATTTCTTTGATTCGATAATTAGAGAATTAAAGGACAAATATTGTGATTTATCTGGATTTCAACAAAGCTTTTGACACAGTTGTCCCATATGTATATGGTAGGTTCATGAACAAAATGAAAAGCCTGGGAGTGGGTCCCAATGGAATGGAATGGATTACAAATTGGCTGACTGACTGATGACATAGCGGAAGGGTTAGAGGGAAGAGTTTGTCTTTTTAAGGACAGCATTAAGATTTGCAACAGAATAGACACACCTGATGGAGTAGAGAGAATAAAAAGTGACCTAAGAAAGCTCAAGGCATGGTTGAAAGGTTTGGCAGCTGGGATTCAATGCAAAGAAATGCAGAATCATGCATTGGGGTGCAGAAATCCAAAGGAACTCTATGTGATGGAGGGGAAAGGGGAGAGGGATACTGGGCTATATAAAGAGAGGAATGACCAACAGGAAGCAGGAGGTGATGATGCCCCTATACAAGTCCTTGGTCATGTTTCACCTGGAGTACTGTGTTCAGTTCTGGAGACTATTTTTCAAAAAGGATAGAGATAGGATGGAAGTGTTGGAATCTATGGGAGGGAGTGCTCCTGATTCCGGGGAGATGTGTGCCCTTGGACCAAGATGCGACTGCAGAGAGGAGCTCTGTGGAAGCGCCATGGCAGGGAAGATGTGTCCAAGCATGGAAGGAGCAGTCTGACCACTGCCCTAACCTCTGCCAAACCTGTACACACCGATAGAGACCCAGCAACGCAATGCTGGTCTCTGGGGGTAGCCCTCCGGCCACTCGATAGCCCTTTAGGACCTGCCACTAGGGAGCAGCAGATGCGGCAGGATGGACAGAAGTTGAGGACAGGCGATGGTACTGGAACTAGGAACAAGTCGAGACCTTGGACTTGGACTAGGCTTGAAGACTTGAACAAGGCGAAGATACTTGGAACTTGGACCTCAGTTGAGACAAGGACACTTGGAACTTGGAAATCAGATGAGATGAGGACGCTTGGAACTTGGAACTCAGATGAGACGAGGAAACTTGGAACTTGAAACTCAGACGCTAGATGCTCAGACATGGAAAGAAATCAGACGTAGACTGAGGAGAGGATCCCTTTTACTTAGACGAGGACTCTTGGAAGGACTCGGACAAGGACTTGGAACTTGGAAAGGCTCACATGAAGACTTGGAACTTGAAAAGGCTCACACGAAGACTTGGAACTTGGAAGGACTTCAGACAAGGACTTGGAACTCGGATGGGACAAAACAAGGATTCTTGGAACTTGAAAGGAGCAAGGACAAAGACTCAGGATACTCTGATACTTAGACAGACACTGCCCCTCAGGTTGCCCTCACAGCTGAAGAGGCTGGTTGCGGGCCACGCGGAGAGCAGAACAAGCACAGACTGAGGCTCAGGATGAAGGAAGGAATCCGGGCAGAGCTTGAAGACAGATCCTTCCGGAAGGGGGCTCCAGCCACCAGGAAACAGACACCGGATAGATACGGATTTACTCCCAGTAAAGGTCAGCTGGAGATGAGGTCCAGGGTGAGGGTTCTGAACCCAGAACTTAAGGACTGACTGTACTTCAGGATCGGAACCTGACAAAGGACATCAGAAGCGAGACTTGGAACATCAGGGTTGGAATGTAGGACATTGGAAGTGAATGGACACCAGTACCTCGGGACATCAGGACATCTATGGCATCTGGACATCAGGGAACTTCAAGAGATGAGGACCACAGGGATGAATGGAACATGATGGACAAAGACATCAGAAGGCTGAGACATCTGGACATCCGAAGACAAGAAGACATCAGGACATCTGAATATGGGAAGACATCTGGAGACACGGTGACATCAGGACATCTGAAGACACAGAGATATTGGGACATCTGAAGACAAGAGGATGGGATCCAATGAGAGACCAGAACATGGAATGAAAAAGACAATGGAGGTTGAGGAACCATGGACGAAGACAAAGAGGATCAATGAAGAAAAGAATGCTTTGAAGAAGTGAGGATCAAGGAGGATTCCTGGAATAAAGAGCTGGAGCTGAAGATCCAGGAAAGGTCCGACTCCATGACCAACACCTTGCGAAGGCGAAGACTGACTGAAGGCTGACCCCTTTTGTAGGACTCAAGAGGAAATGCCTAGAGGATGTCAGCAGGAGGAGCCTAAGAGGACAGCCCACTGCTGGCCCTTTAAATGAGGAAAGGAGGCGTGGCCGCACACCTAGGAAGAGGCAGGACCTTGGAGAGTGACGTCCTGCTGCAGGAAGAAGAAGAAGAAGAAGGCCTAGATGTTGGCATCTCCCTGCAGTGAAGAACGAAGATGATGGCAGCTCCGCCGCATGAAGAGGAGCTCCGGAGCGGCTTCCTGACCGTGGAAAAGGACCCGGATGACGGCGGCTTCCTGGCCTCATGGAGAAGAGCTTCAGGGCAGCCTCCAGGCTGCTGAAGACGAAAGCTGGTGGTGGCCTAGCCGCAAAGAGATGGCGGTGTTCTGCCTCCAGGCCACAAGAAGAGGACAACAGTGGCTTCCAGGCTGCAAGGAAGGCGTGGTCAGTGGCGGCTCTCAGGCCGCATGGAAGGCCTGGTCAGCAGCAGCTCCCAGGTCGCATGGAAGGCCTGGTTGGCGGTGGCTTCCAGACTGCGGGGAGCGGCAAAACTGGCAGTGGCCTCCAGGCCATGAAGGGACGATGGTTGGGCCACCGGAGGCAGTGGTGATGGCGACGGCCTCCAGGCCACGGGAAGGCAGGCGTCGGTGATGGAACTGGCATTGGCTGCAGCAGCCACCAGGCCCCGCTGAGGTAAGAGGCTCCTTGTGGGCCTATCCCACAAGCAGAATCGCAACAGGTATCAGTCCAGAGAAAAGTGACCAAAATGATGTGGGGTCTGCATTGGAAGACTTATGAGATGAGATTGTAGGACCTAAATATGTATATCTTGGAGGAGAGGAGGGACAGGGGAGATATGATACAGATTTTTAGAGATGTGAATCGTGTCCTCGATCGTCTTAACGATCGATTTCGGCTGGGAGGGGGAGGGAATCGTATTGTTGCCGTTTGGGTGTGTAAACTATCGTGAAAAATCGTTAAAATCGTGAGCCGGCACACTAAACCCCCCTAAAACCCACCCCGACCCTTTAAATTAAATCCCCCACCCTCCCGAACCCCCCCAAATGCTTTAAATTACCTGGGGATCCGGCGGTGGTCCAGAACGGCGGCGGTCCGGAACGGTCCCCTCAATAGAATCGTGTTGTCTTCAGCCGGCGCCATTTTTCAAAATGGCCGCCGCAAAATGGCGGCGGCCATAGACAAAACGATTCGACGGAGGAGGTCGTTCCGGACCCCTGCTGGACTTTTGGCAAGTCTTGTGGGGGTCAGGAGGCCCCCCCAAGCTGGCCAAAAGTTTCCTGGGAGTCCAGCGGGGTTCCGGGAGCGATTTCTTGCCGCAAATCGTTTTCGTACGGAAAATGGCGCCGGCAGGAGATCGAGTGCAGGAGGTCGTTCAGCGGCGGTCCGGAACCCCCGCTGAACGACCTCCTGCAGTCGATCTCCTGCCGGCGCCATTTTCCGTACGAAAACGATTCGCGGCAAGAAATCGCTCCCGGAACCCCGCTGGACTCCCAGGAAACTTTTGGCCAGCTTGGGGGGACCTCCTGACCCCCACAAGACTTGCCAAAAGTCCAGCGGGGGTCCGGAATGACCTCCTCCGTCGAATCGTTTTTGTCTATGGCCGCCGCCATTTTGCGGCGGCCATTTTGAAAAATGGCGCCGGCTGAAGACAACACGATTCTATTGAGGGGGCCGTTCCGGACCGCCGCCGTTCTGGACCACCGCCGGATCCCCAGGTAATTTAAAGCATTGGGGGGGGGGGTTCGGGAGGGTGGGGGATTTAATTTAAAGGGTCGGGGGTGGGTTTTAGGGGGTTTTAGTGTGCCGGTTTTCCTGCCCTCCCCCTTCCCCCGATTTACGATTTTTTAACGATAAATCGGGGGAATTGGTATTGTATCGTGGCCCTAACGATTTTTTGAAGATTTAAAATATATCGGACGATATTTTAAATCGTCAAAAAACGATTCACATCCCTACAGATTTTTAAATACTTGAATGGCATTAATGATCTACAAGAATCAAATCTTTTCCAATGAATAGAAAGCTATATGAAGCTTCAAGGGGGTAGACTCAGGACCAACATCAGAAAATATTTCTTCAGGGAAACGGTGGTGGATGCCTGGAATGCCCTCCTGGGATAGTTAGTGAAGACAACAATGGTCATGGTATTCAGAAGGGCTTGGGATAAACACAGAGGATCCCTAATAACTAAAGAATGGAAATGAAGAAAAGGGGTAACCTGTAGAGATGTGAATCGTTTTTGAACGATTAAAATTATCGTCAGATAATTTTAAAATTGTCCAAAATCGTTAGAGTGCAGATACAATACAAATGCCCCCGATTTATCGTCAGGGGCATTTGTATTGTATCGTTAAATAGGGTGCTAGAAAACTGGCACACAAAAAAAACCCTAAAACCCACCCCGAACCTTTAAAAGAAATCCCCCACCCTCCCGAACCCCCCCAAAATGTTTAAAATTACCTGGGGTCCAGTGGGGGGGGGGGGGGTCCCGACGCGATCTCCCTCTCTCTCTCTCTCTCTCTCTGGCCTCGGCTGCGTTGAGAAATGGCGCCGGTGGCCCGTTGCCCTTATCATGTGACAGGGCAAAGGTAGCGCCGGCGCCATTTTGTTTCCTGGCTCCCGATGTCACGCCTGCTGGAGATCGCCCCCGGACCCCCGCTGGACCCCCAGGGACTTTTGGCCAGCTTGGGGGGGGGCCTCCTGACCCCCCCAACACTTGCCAAAAGTCCAGATAATAAATGACCCTACTTGATAGGGAGAAATAGAAACAACAAAGAAAATAAATGCAAAAATAAAAATGAAAATAAGGCAAGAATATCAGTAGAACACAGACCAGTCATCAATGTCCCAGTTTAAACCCGAGGGGTACAGAGAGTTCAGCATGAATATCCACCACTGTTCTCTCCAGAACAGCCGCTCATTGGAGAAAAAATGAAGGTCCTCGAGGTGGTGTAATGATTGAAGCCAGTGTGTAACTAAGGGAGCTTCCTCCTGGGCATTATATAAGCAGCTATGTTCAAAAATCCAAGTTTTAAAGACGTGTGGTTTTACCTACATACAGCATAGGGCAAGGACCCATGACAATATATAGAACACTACAAACAACCACAAAGAGCAATGCTGCGAACCTATATAAGTTCAACTCCACAAATCACAAAGGTATCGCCACAAAATTTTTTCTAATTAAAGGCTTTTCACCATCAGTATGTACTTATGTACTGTAGAAAAATATTTATAGAACAACGGGATCGCATCAGCAAGCCTCTGACGACGCGCTTGGTTCAACCAAGCCGTCCGGTCTTATCTATCACTTGCGACCCGTTGTTTAAATTACTTCTGTTGTATTCACCTTCCGGCGCTATCAGCAAATTTTTTTGGTTTTTTTTGGATTTTACTATTCGCTCTTATAGCCCTGTAAACATTACATAGTCTTTTTTATATGGAATATTTGTTTTTTATGTAAAACAAGCTGTTAAGCCCGTTAAAACGGGCTACATCCCTATGTCTCTCACCTCCCCCTCATTCTCTCTCCCCTCACTCTTCACCACCCCCTACCTCCCTCCCTCCCTCACCCACTCCTCCCCACCCTCCCTCTCCTCTCACTCAGTCCCTCCCTCCCACTCAGTCTCACTCACTCCCCCCCCTCTCTCCCTCCCTCTCACTCAGTCCCACTCACTCTCACTCAGTCCCACTCCCTCCATCCCACTCCCTCCCTCCCTCTCTCTCCCTCAGTCCCACTCCCTCCCTCAGTCCCACTCACTCCCTCTCACTCAGTCCCCCCTCCCCCCCTCACTCAATCCCTCCCCCTCACTCAATCCCTCCCTCCCACTCAGTCACTCCCTCCCCCCTCTCTCCCTCCCTCTCACTCGCTCAGTCCCACTCACTCTCCCTCAGTCCCACTCCCTCCCTCTCTCTCCCAGTCCCACTCCCTCTCACTCAGTCCCTCCCCCTCAGTCCCTCCCCCTCACTCAATCCCTCCCTCCCACTCAGTCACTCCCTCCCACTCTCTCTCTCCGTCCCTCCCTCCCACTCAGTCCGTCCCTCCCTCTCTCTCTCTTCTCCCTCCCTCGCTACTGGCCGCTACCGCCGCCCGCTACCGCCGCCCGCTACCGCCGTCGCCGCCCGCTGCCGGTACCGCTGCCGCCCGCTACCGCCGTCGCCGCCCGCTGCCGGTACCGCCGCCGCTCGCTACCGCCGTCGCCGCCTGCTGCCGGTACCGCCGCCGCCGCCCGCTGCTGCCACTGGACGCCGCCATTTTTTTTCTTTCTGACGCTGGCTCAGACCGACGTCCTCGCCCGCACATGCGCGGTAGAGCTGGTCTCTACTGCGCATTTGCGGCACGTCGGTCAAGCTTCGTTTATCTAGTAAGATGTTTAAGCTTGGTGAATCTATACTTGAAAGCTGTGACCCAACAGCGGCTGTGTTTCGCAGCCGTATAGCTGCTTCATCAGGAGTCATCCATGTAAATCATAGACTATAAGAAAAATCAAGACAGAATATATTGATGAATAGTATTAGAATTGTGAATGTAGTACTTAGCTTTCGATGGTGCGGCCACCTACTTCAACGGGAACCATGTCTCCTTCAATGTTGACTTAAAAGACGCCGGGCTAGAGACAGCTCTGAACTCGTATACAGGATTAAATAGCCTGCTCTTTTCTGCGGGCATCATGCCTGTCGCATGGTAAGGGCAAAGGGCCATCGGCGCCATTTTTTTTAGCGCAGCTGATAGCGTGGGAGCGTGGGAACAGGAGATTGTTCCCCGCGGCCCCCCTGGACCACCAGGTATGTGTAAAAAGTTTTTTGGGGGGGGGTCGGGAGAGTGGGGGAGGCTAACGGGGTAATTTTAAAGGGTCGGGGTGGGGTTTTTTTATCGGCATGGGCCTCACTAAAAAAAATTAGTGATGTGAATTGGAATCGGAATGATTCCAATTCACATCTCGTAACGATCAGATTTCCCCCCCCCTTCAGCCGAACCCGATCGTTAAAACGATCGAGCACACGATTCACATCCCTATTAGACACTATCACTCCAAGGTCACTCTCCTGCTCCGTGCACATCAGCCCTTCACCCCCCATCGAATACATTTCTTTCAGATTACCACACCCCATATGCATGACTCTGCACTTCTTGGAATTGAATCTCAGCTGCCATATCTTCGACCAGTCTTCCAGCTTCCTTATATCCCTTCTCATTCTCTCCACTCCTTCCAGCGTGTCCACTCTGTTGCAGATCTTAGTATCATCCGCAAATAGACAAACCTTACCTTCTATCCCATCCACAATGTCGCTCACGAAGATATTGAACAGTAGAGATGTGAATCGTGTGCCAGATCGTCTTAACGATCAGATTCGGCTGGGGGGGGGGGGGGAATCTGATCGTTAAGATATGTGAATTGGAATCGTTTCCGATTCCAATTCACATCGCTAATTTTTTTTTTAGGGAGGCCCGCGCCGATAAAAAACCCCCACCCGACCCTTTAAAATTACCCCCTTAGCCTCCCCCACTCTCCCGACTCCCCCCCAAAAACTTTTTACACATACCTGGTTGTCCAGGGGGGCCACGGGGAGCGATCTCCCGTTCCCACGCTCCCACGCTATCAGCTGCGCTATAAAACATGGCACCGATGGCCCTTTGCCCTTACCATGTGACAGGGCAAAGGTAGTGCCGGCGCCATTTTGAATATTGGCAATACGGCCTGCGTGCAGGAGATCGCTCCTGGGCCCCTGCTGGACCCCCAGGGACTTTTGGCCATTGGCCAGCCCCTGTTACATGGTAGGAGCACTGGATGGCCGGCGCCATCTTTAAAGATAGCGCCCGCCATCTTTACTCATCAGCCCCTATTATAGAGTATAGTATAATAGGGGCTGATGAGCACTGGATGGCCGGCCATCCAGTGCTCCTACCATGTGACAGGGGCCGGCCAATGGCACGGATACCCTGTCACATGGTAAGGGCAAAGGGGCATCGGCACCATTTTTTTTTTTAGAACAGCTGATGCCTGGGAACGGGAAATCTCTTCCCGAGGCCCCCCTGGATCTCTCCTCTACCCGAGGCCCCCCTGGATCTCTCCCCGAGGCCCCTCTGGACCACCAGGTAATTTTAAAAGGTTTTGGGGGGGTCGATTTAAAGGGTCGGGTGGGTTTGTTTTTTTAGCGGCGTGAGCCTCCCTAAAAAAAAAGGGTCGGGAGGGTGGTCAATTTAAAGGGTCGGGTGTTTTTTTTTTTTTTATCGGGCCATCGGCGCCATTTTAATTAGTGGCAGCCAAAATGGCGCCGATGGCGCCGATGGCCCGAGAGCGGGAGATCGCGCCGGGACCCCCCCCCCAACTGGACCACCAGATAACTTAACATTTTGGGGGGGTTCGGGAGGGTGGGGGAGGGTAAGGAATTGGTTTTAAAGGGTCGGGGTGGGTTTAGGGGTTGTTTTGGTGTGCCGGTTTTCCCGCCCTCCCCCAAATAATTCCCGTGCCCTATTTAATGATACAATACAAATGCCCCTGACGATAAATCAGGGGCATTTGTATTGTATCGTGCACTCCAACGATTTAGGACGATTTTAAAATTATCTGACGATAATTTTAATCGTTCAAAAATGATTCACATCCCTATTGCACAGGACCGGTCCCAACACCGACCCTTGCGGCACTCCGCTCATCACTGCTCTATCTTCCGAGTAAGTTCCATTTCCATCACACATTGTCTTCTGTCCTTCAACCAGTTTGCTATCCATGCCACCACCTTGGCACTCACGCTCAAGCTTCTCATTTTATTCACAAGCTTCCTGTGCAGGACCGTATCAAAATGCTAAAATCCAAGTAGATGACATCAAGTGCTCTTCCTTGATCCAATTCCTTCATCACCTAATCAAAAAAGTCTATCAGATTCATCTGACAGGACCTTCCCTTTTAATATTTCTGCCATTTCTTCATCTCTCTCCACACATTGATTCTTTTCACCTTTCAACTTCACTATACCACTTTGGCCTTTTCTCCTTTCTCTGATGTATCTGAAAAATGTTTTGTCACCTTGCTTTACCTCTTTGGCAATCCTATCTTCCGCTTGACTTTTTGCTTTCTTGATTACTTTCTTTGTCTCTCTCAGTTCCACCAGATATTCTTCCTTGTGATCCTCCCTTTGGATAGGGATGTGAATCGTTTTTTGACGATTTAAAAAATCGACCGATATATTTTATCGTTTTATCATTTATCGTATATTTTATCGTATATTTTATCGTATATTTATCGTATAGTTATCATATATTTTATCGTTTTATCGTTTTTATCGTCAAAAATCGTTAGAGGCACGATACAATAGGAATTCCCCCGATTTATCGTCAAAAATCATAAATCGAGGGAGGAGGGCTGGGAAGGGGGAGGGCGGGAAAAACGGCACACTAAAACAATCTAAAACCCACCCCGACCCTTTAAAATAAATCCCCCACCCTCCCGAACCCCCCCAAAATGTTTTAAATTACCTGGGGTCCAGTGGGGGTCCGGGAGCGACCTCCTGCACTTGGGCCATATTGCAAAATGGCGCCAGCCGTATGGCCATATTGCAAAATGGCCGTATTGCAAAATGGCCGTATGGCCATACGGCCGGCGCCATTTTGCAATACGGCCCGAGTGCAGGAGGTTGCTCCCGGACCCTCGCTGGACTTTTGGCAAGTCTTGTGGGGGTCAGGAGGCCACCCCAAGCTGGCCAAAAGTCCCTGGGGGTCCAGCAGGGGTCCGGGAGCGATCTCCTGCGCTCGTGACGTCGGAGGACAGGAACCAAAATGGACCCGGCGCTACCTTTGCCCTGTCATATGACAGGGCAAAGGTAGCGCCGGCGCCATTTCTATTAACGCAGCCGTGGCCCGAGAGTGGAAGATCACACTGGGACCCCCCACTGGACCCCAGGTAATTTAAAACATTTTGGGGGGGTTCGGGAGGGTGGGGGATTTATTTTAAAGGGTCGGGTGGGTTTTAGGGTTGTTTTAGTGTGCCAGTTTTCCCGCCCTCCCCGATTTACGATTTAAACGATTTTTAAAAAAACAAAACCGCGACGATCAGATTCCCTCCCCCCCCCAGCCAAAATCGATCGTTAAGACGATCGATCACACGATTCACATCTCTACTTTGGGATCCTTTATATTTCTTAAACACTGTTCTTTTAGCTTTTATTTTATCAGCCACCTCCTTTGAGAACCAGATAGGTTTAATTTTTCTCTTATTTTCTTTACTTTTCTAACATATAGATTAGTTGCCTTGGCAATTGCTCCTTTTAGTTTGGCCCACTGTTGTTCCACATCTCTCATTTTCTCCCAGCCTTGAACTGCAAAACTTGGGTCTTCCTGCGACTTCTCCGTATCCTATTTGTGATATGAAACCATACCGTTTCATGATCTCTGGTGCTGAGATGGGCACCCACCTGTACATTAGAGACATTATATCCGTTAGTGAGCACTAAATTGAGTAAACTCCCTCCCTCATGGGTTCCATTACCATTTGTTTAAACAGAGCCCCTTGCCGGGCATCCACTATCTCTCTACTGCTGTTAGATTCTGCAGAAGGGATTTTCCAGTCTCCATCCAGCAGATTAAAATCTCCAACAATCACCACTTCTCCCTTAGCTCTAGAATATCTCACCCCCCTTGCCGGTTCTTGTACCAGCTGCTCCATGAAGCAGTCATTTATTTCATCTATAAACTTTACCTCCTTAGCATGTCCTGATATGACATTTACCCAAGCAATACTGGGGTAGTTGAAATTACCCACTATTAATGTGTTGCTATTTTTGTTAGCTTCCCTAATTTCTGTTAGCATTTCATCTCTGTCTGTTCATTCTAGCCAGGTGGACAATAGAACACCCCACCAGGCAAGGCCATGCCAACAAGTAAACATACCAGAGGGATACATGTAACAGGGTGATCTGAATTCTGATTTAGAGTATGACTCTAGATGAATTTAATAGACAACTATTGGGGTAAATTTTAAAAAACAGCTGGCAGGCATAACTTGCGTGCGCCGGCTGGCCAGGCCCCGACACAGGCCGCTGTGTCGGGGCACTCGGCCACGTCCCCGGACCGCCCCAGACCACAGACACGCCCCCGTACATGCCCCCGGACCGCCCATTTTAGCAAGCCCCGGGACTTAAGCGCGTCCCGGGGCTTTGCGCGCGCCAGCGGCCTATGCAAAATAGGCGCGCAGGGCTTTTAAAATCTACCCCATTATTAATTTCAACATATTTTATATAGTAGGGAAATATGGAAGGCCCAAAAAATCTTACACATTTACAGTAGGAAATGGTCTGGTTTCTGATTGGCATGAGACAACCTGAAGCAACAGTAAAATGAATAGGCCCCCAGAGAACTATTAAGTTAATCACTCCATTTAATATAAAGAAAAGTGAGTCATTCTATTTATCTTCCTGTTTCCTTAATTAGTCTCAGGCACTGTGTCTCTAATCTCTGGCCCCTACTGATATTCAAAATCCATCCTTCAAGTCTAAATTGGATAGTGCAGTTTGGTTGCCATGTTAGGCTGCTTGCATGTGCAAACTAAAGGTCAACAAAAAATAATAAGGTGATAGCTATTTATTGGACTAACAATACATTCACTTGTATATTCAGATGCTATCATTGTTTGCCTTGACCTGCTCATTTTGTTTTGATCTGATGAAGGAAGTATAATTCCTAGGCATGTGCAGCAAGAAAACATTTGTTTTGTTTCAAAAATTCATTTTGTAGGGACTCTATTTCATCCTTTAGTTTCAAAACAAAAACAAAAATTTGTGTTCTAATTTGATTCATTTTTGTTTGCCATTAAAGTCAATGGGGGAAGCATTATAGGTAATTTTCAGCCTATATTGGGCATTTTTCTCTGCAGGACCACTCCTATGGAACAGCCTACATAAGTAGATGTCTCTGAGAAAGAACTTTATTTTTAAAAAAGCCCTAAAAACTTTCCTATTCAAGAAGGCATTCCCAAACCAAAATGATAATGGAATACCCCCCAGCATGTCCCTCCACGGATGGCCCCACTTCTGGCGACTATCTCAAAACAGACTCCCTAGGTACCCATTTGTTTTTTCCTCTTCCTGAAGAATTATGATGTTCCCCCTTTTAGTAAGAATGATGCATTGTCTTGTCATCTCCTTTCACTTGATTGTGTAGATTCATATTGTACCCTGCTCTGAACATAGAAAGGGCGGGCAATAAATATCCTTTAAAATAAATAAATAAATAGATAAGAGCAGGGCTTCATTTGCTATGCGTTTTAATGTATATGCCAGGGAGGTATGTGTCTGCCTTGTTAGTGTGAACATCTCTATCATGGGTTTTGTTGAACCTTTATCTACACATATCTGGATTAGGATTAGTCATATCTGGATCAGGATTAGTCATACTGGCTAGATGGTGTTGAGCAAGCAGAGCTAGTCTAGGGAGACCCTTGATTTGGGATTCCATTAATGACAGCATATGTTAAAACATATTCAAGTAGAATGTCTGCCATATCAGAGTGCAAAACACCTTGTGCCAGAAAAGAGAAAGGCTGGAGTGTCAGGTTCATTGCCAGTTCATAGCAAGAACCTAGCAAGCTCTACAGAGAAGGGACAAACCAGTCATATGTTAATATTCTGAGTGCAATCTGCTGATGTTGTCATTACTAATACATTGTAGTATTTTCACAATATGTTGCCACCATTACAAGGGTATACATGTACCCAGTCCACTGACCCTGTGCTCTTGCGGATATGATTTCACATAAAAGTTAGTGTTACTTTCTAAAATACTGACTAGCATTAACATTAAAGCTTTGGTAATTTAGTAGCTATGCATGCAACTGGCTAATATATGTGTGATTGCGCATGCCTCTTCTCTTTCACATGTCACACACAGCATGTATGTAAATGTACCCAAGGTCATGCTAAGAGATTAAATGCTGTGTGGAAGGCACATAATGCTGGATTGGCTGTAAGGGGGAGATTATGACATATTGTAACAGACTAGGTCTCAAAAGATGTACTGGTTTTGTATGTAGCAGAATTTGTATTTCATTGTTAGCTGGAGGTGTTACATGAACATTGAATGATCAAAGAATAATGTCTAGTTACAATGTGCAGAGAAATATGCATGTACATACAGTAAGATATCCTACATCATGGTTGCATGTTTGTCTGATAGATGATATGCCACTAGGGATGTGCAGAAGAGAAAACTTTGTTTTGTTCTTTTCCATTCATTTCCTAGGGACATATATTAATTTCATTAGTTTCAAAACAAAAAGAACAAATTCATTTTTATGTTCTATTAATTTTTTCATTTGCCATTAAAGTCAATAGGGGGAAGCTTTGCAGCCTATTTTGGGCTCCAAAATTGGTGAGGTCAATATTCAAAAGCCATTTAGATGAATAACTCACAAGCTACCAGTCTAAATGGCAAATCTGCCATATTCAGCCAGGTATCCATCTAAATTATAACAGGATAAGTAGTTATCTGGCTATAATTTAGCCGGATAAAAAAGGGGTATTCTGAGGTGTCACAAAGTTATATGGCTAACTCAACTGATTTTCAACTAAAACCAACTAAGTTATCTGGCCTTGTGTGGCCGGATAATTTTACCCTTAACCAGCTGTATGGAAAAGAATATAGCTAGTTAAATAGCGGTTCAGTGGAAAAAACAACTCCTTTACCTGCCTCCCTCCCATCCAAACTCCAAAAACTCTGTGAGGCCAAACTTGCTGCCCTCATGTGAAAGGGCTCCATTTTCAGGATTTAAAAAAAAAATAAGGGTTGCAAGGCCCTTGCAATTTATTGCCCCCTCCCCCACCCCCGTTCCCCCTTCCCATTTTTTAAATACCAGCATCTGGTGTCCAGGCTTCCCTTCCCCTGCAGACACCCCAACCCTTTCCTTACTATCCCCCCCACTCCTAGGTACCTTAGGTTTTTGTATTTTTTCACCCAGATCGCGGTAGCGTCCTACCGTGATCCAGGCCTGGCGCATCTGCCATGCTAGGCTACCTTGTTGGAAGTGTACGCTTTCAACGTGGCAGCCTAGCAACGACAGGCATGCTGGGCCCGGTGCAGTCCATCTTTTTCTTAACGCTATTACCTTTTGGAAATGCCTCATTGTGGTTGAAAATGAAGGGCCAAGGAGAGGGTTGTCTCTGCCGAACTCCCGGAATGCTCTGTTGTTGGCCCAGTGGATGCACATCTCCTTCAAGGGGCACCTGGACTGGAAAGAGAATTGTTGGAAGCTATTCCAGAGGAAGAAGTACTCAACTCTTTTCCCTGTTTCAATAGGATCGTTGTCCCCAATTGAAATAACGGCCCCTGTTAATCCTGCAGAGGCTAGAGTCCAGACCCCGCAGGCATTGACACTGAACATGCAGAGACCCGGGCAGAGATCGCGGAGTCTCAGGAAATAGCCTCAGTGGCCGGTATGACTATCTCCAGCACTCCAGGGTTCTTCCTGCTGAAACAGGTCAGCGGCAGTTTGAAGGAGCACTCTCCCAGCTCAGTGCTGTTGTAACTGAAGAATCCTCGGCTTTTAAGAGTTCTCCAATGGTAAGAGCAGCTTCTTTTACTTTAGAATCGATTTGGGAAGCAACTGAGAGCTTCAATACAAATGTCACTGCATAGTTAAAGTCTCTGTTTAGGCAACAATTTGATACCTTTAAACAAGGAATTGAAAATATTACACCTCCACAACATGCTTTATTGAAGGAAAATCAGATATTGCCTAAGAGAATTGAAAATTTGGAGAACCAAGTCCGAGGAAGAAATTTATGATTTATTAACATTCCTAAAATTCCTCTTATATCTGCTATGGATATGTGGAAGAGATATTTATTGGAGGTCTTAAAGGTCTCTGAACAAGCTATTCTGCCTGTTTCAAAAATGGATTACTTACCTCATTTAAAAAAAGGGACTGAGGATGGACAGAACCTGCAGACTTTATCACCAATGGAGTCTAATAATTTGAATATCTCCATAGTGTTGGAGACTTCTGATAGTGAGATGGCTAGACCTGTAAATGTTATATAAAGTATGGAGATATATCATATATTTTCTTTCAACCATCTCAGCTTTCACGTTTTCTTAGTGTGGCCCCTGTGTACCACAGAAAGAATTGCAGAGTGCCATGTGCAGAGAGTTTATTGTGATTAATGTGATTTCCCCCTACGAGCTCTCCTAAAGAGTGCAAAAGAGCAGGGAAGGTTCCAGCTAGTAAAAGGTTATCTGTTGGTCAAGAGGTGGTACTGAACCTCTTGTCAGGCAGATTAGTTCAGCCCCTAGGGGCTGGGTTTTGAAAAAGAAATGTAGCCCTGCTCAGAGCAAGGGTGGGGAGTCATCATGGGAAGAGAAGGCAGCAGCTGGAACCCTCTCCAGGTGTTTCAAGGGGAAAGGAGAGAGTTTGGCAGAGATACTCCAACTGTGTGATGCAACTGGAAATTGGATTTAAGAGTTAAAAGTAGTGGAAAGGAAAGGAAGCTGTGAAGGGACCAGTTGGGACCAGAAAAGAAAACTCTGTGCCAGGTTGGGTCCTGGAAACAGGGTTGAAGGCCTCCCGTTTCCTCCTGCAACAAGGGGAGGTGAGTAGCTTGCAGCCATCCGAGATCTAAAGTGAGTACATTGACATTTGCTGGGTTTGAGAAGATAATTTAAACAGTGTGGCCTAGTACAGGCTGGTGTATAAATAGACTGTAACATAAGTTGTTGGAGGTTGTCTGGGAGGCTGAGAGAAAAGGAATTTACAGGATTTGCTGTGAAGCTGAAAGCTGTACTCTTTTCTACAGCAACTGAAGAAACTTTAATAAACTATCCTTTCTTTTTGGAGCACAATTTGGATGTGGACAGTGGGTTTTATTTATATATTTATTTCTTTTTGAAGTGCTTGTGTGTGTGTCCTGTGCCCAGTTTGGCCTTGTAGCTTGGGCTGCTCCCAGCCCATGACCTATCTGAGATTGATTTCCTCATTTTGGGAGAGTTATCCCAGGCTCCCTGAAGCAGAGAAGGTGATCCCCAATGGACAGGTGACAAGTTATCTGCTGAGGAAGTGTCTTTACCATTAAGACACTGATTTTTTTGTTTAGGCAGGAATTGTCTTCTTTATTAAAATAGTAATGTCCCTGTTTGCTAATTTTCCTGTATTGTAATATATTGCCTGGATTTGTGTCTGAATTGCCACTGTTTGAGGACTAGGATTTGAATATGGCATGTTTAATTTCCTTATTATGGATTTATCCTATTAGATTGTCGATGTCTATTCATGGTTTCTATTTCAAGTGGATTCTTCAAAATTGTATTAAAACTGTATAAATAAACATTTTTTAAAAAGGAGTTACCACCTAGGAAACAGATCTAAGTGTCATAGTGGACAATACATTGAAATTGTTGGCTCAGAATGTTAGGAATTATTAAAAGGAAATGGTGAATAAAATGGAGAATGTCATAATGCCTCTATATTGCTCCATGGTGAGACCGCACCTTGAGTAGTGTGTACAATTCTGGTCAATGCATCTCAAAAAAGATATAGTTGCACTAGAAAAGGTACAGAGAAGGGGACTGAACAGCTCCCCTATGAGGAAAGGATAAAGAGGGTAAGGCTGTTCAGCTTGGAGAAGAGATGACTAAGGGGGGATATGATGTAGGTCTACAAAATCATGAGAGTACTAGAAAGGTAAATGTGAATTGGTTGTTTACTCTTTCAGATGAAAGAAGGACTAGGGGGCACGCCATGAAGTTAGCAAGTAGCACATTTAAAACAAATCAGAGAAAATTCTTTTTCACTCAGCGCATAATTATGCTCTGGAATTCGTTGGCAGAGGATGTGTTTTAAGGCAGTTAGCTTATCTCAGTTTGCATAAGTTTATTTATTTATTTTATTTATTTAGCAATTTTATATACTGACATCCTTTGCACATCGTATCGGTTTACATAAAACACAAAGAGCATCGCTGAAAAGACTGGCATGGCCTTTACAAAGATCAAAAAACTGTAGCAAAAAGCAGAATACAGATTAACTAGGTACAATGTTTTTTGAGGAACAGAGTAACTAGGTACAATGTTTTTGAAGGGATGTCTCGGAAAAGAAGTTAGGGTATTTAAGTGGATAACTCAGTTATTAAATTAACAAGAGCAAGAAGACAAGGTAAGGAATAACTATATATACAAGAGATATTTACAATAGAATTCGAAAGTACCTGGGGTCAATATAATGTAGAACAACTCTCAGCATTCGTTCACATTGGCGGAGGTTCAATAATGAGAGGTATTTGAGGGAAAGACCTGTAGAAACAGCCAGGTTTTTAGTTTTTTTTCAAATTTAGGGGTGGGGGTTTCAGTACGTGTCTGGAGGCATGGAGTTCCATAGGGTGGGGCCAGCCAGTGAAAAGGCTCTTTTAGTAGTGGAGGTGAGCTTGGTGGATTTGACCGAAGGGGGGCGGAGCGTTCCTTGATGGGTGGAACGAGTCGATCTTATGGAGGTATGTGGTACGAGTGGAGGGTTGATCCAATGAGTGTTTTCATTGATGATGGATTTATGAATGAGGGATAAGGTTTTGTAAAGGATTCTCGATTTAATTGGGAGCCAGTGAAGTTCTATAAGTGTTGGCATAATGTGGTCTCTCTTATTAGAATTTGTAAGGATGCGTGCTGAGGCATTCTGTAAGAGTTGTAGAGGTTTGGTGTAGGTAGTAGGGAGGCCAAGGAGTAAGGCATTACAGTAGTCTATTTTGGAAAAAATAATAAACTGTAAAATGGTGCGAAAGTCAGTGAAGTATAGCAGTGGTCTGAGTTTTTTAATTGTTTGTAGCTTGAAGTGGCAGTCACTGATAATAGATTTTATAAAGGGTTTAAGGGTGAGCTGGTTGTCAATCATAACACCCAGGCTTCGACTGTGAGTGGGGAAGGTAGTGGAAGAGTAGGATGGGGGAATGGAGGGTAAAGGACATTTAGAGGAGATGATGAGGAGTTCAGTTTTCTGAGGATTGAGAGCCAGGTGCATGTCGGTGAGAAGTTGGTTAACAGAGATGAGGCAGGATTCCCAGTTTTGGAGAGCGATTTGAAGGGAGTCTGTAAAGGGGAGGAGAATTTGAACATCATCTGCGTAGATGAAGTGTTTTATACCTAGACTGGTGAGAAGATTGGCAAGAGGGAGCATGTATATGTTAAATAGTGTTGAGGAAAGGGAGGATCCTTGGGGGATGCCTCTGTCTAGGTTAATTGGGTCAGATTCGTTATTATCAATGGTGACTGAGTAGTGTCAATTTTGTAGGTAGGACTTTATCCAGGAAAGTGCAGTTCCAGAGATACCAATACTCATGAGGATGTTAATAAGGATATTGTGATTGACAGTGTCAAAAGCGGCGGAAATGTCTAACATGGCCAGGAGATAGGAATTACCACTATCTATTCCTTTGATTATAGTGTCTGATAGGGAAAGAAGCAAGGTTTCAGTACTTAAGTGTTTCTGGAAACCATATTGTGTGGAAGAGAGGATATTATATTGGTGAAGATACTCAGATAGGCGAGAATTGACTAGTTTTTCTAGGATTTTGGAGAGGAAAAGGAGATGTGAGATGGGTCTGAAATTAGATAAAATTGCGAGATCAAGGTTGGGTTTTTTAAGAATGGGTTTAACCACAGCTTGTTTTAGTATGTTAGGGACCGAACCTTGTTCCAGGGATTGGTTAAGTATGTTAGATAGAGGTTTAGCAATAGTTTTAGGTATAGATAAGAGGAGCTTGGTAGGAATTGTTTCAGAGGGGTGAAAGGAGGGTCTCATCTTTTTAAAGATGTTTTCAATTTCGAGGGAGGAGAAGGATTCAAAGGAGGAGAGTGTGGCTGACTGTGTGAAAGTGGGAAGTATCACATTGTCAGAGTTGAGGGAAAATTGAGCAGTGAGTGAGGTGACTTTGTTTTGAAAGAAGTAAGCAAATTCATTGCACCGTTTTTTGGATGTAGGTTCTTGTGGTTGTGTTGGAGAGGATCTGGTAAGGTTAGTGATCATGGTGAAAAGCGCCTTGGCGTTGTATTGGAGATTGCAAATTTTTTTTGCATAATATTCTCGTTTAGTTTGGAGAATAGCATTCCTGTAGTTGTGCATGAGTTGGTAGTAGGAGGTTTTTGCTGCTGGGGAGGGGTATTTACGCCAATTTCTTTCTGAGGATCTGAGGAGGGTTTTGAGAGTCTTGAGTTCAGGTGAGTACCATGGTTTTTTGTTAAGTTGGGCAGGTTTAATAGTTTTCAAAGCAATAGGGCAGGTTTGGTTCGCGATGTTACGGGTAACATCAAACCAGGTGGAGATGGCGTTGTCAGCTGAGGAGAGGTCAATATGGTTGGGTATGTTTGAACATGCTGTTGTGAGGATATCTAAAGGACAAGTTTTACGGTATTCAAAGGAGTATGGATGAGGTGAGAGGGAAGGGGTAGACTGTCATAGGTCAAGGGTAGTTTTAATATGGAGTGATCAGACCATGGTACAGAGAGACATGATGGGGAGTTGAGAACATTGATGGTGGAGTTAGTGAAAATGAGGTCAAGGGTGTGACCCACCTTATGTGTGGGGGAGTGTATAATTTGTGTAAATCCCATTGCTTCCAGGGAGGAAATGAAGGTTTCACAGGCTAGAGATTGAGGGTTAGCGTCAACATGGAGGTTAAAATCACCAAGGAGAATAGTGGGGAGATCAGGGAAAAATGAGTCAGCAAAGAATTCAATAAGAGGTGAGGAGTCATTCTCTAGGAGACCAGGGGGGGTGTAGATAAGACAAACTTGGAAGAGTTTTGATTTAAAAAAAACCAATTTCGTATCGAGTGGGAAGGATGCATTTTTGGGGAATAAGTTTTAGTTCTTTTTTTGCTACAAGGAGTAATCCTCCTCCTCTTTTCTTTTTGCGGGGTATAGAGAAGATATTGTAAATTTCAGTAGGCAGCTGGTTAAGAAGAGAGATATCAGGGGGTTTTAGCCACGTTTCAGTTATGGCGCAGATCTCAGGCTTGGAATCAGTAAGGAGGTCATAGAGTAAGTGTGTTTTTTTTTTTTTAAGAGATTGGGCATTGAAAAGAAGTAAGGAGATTAGGGAGAGGCCAAGAAGTTGATTGGGGGGGGGGGGGGGGGGGGGGGGGATATTAGGATAGGAATTAGCCTTCTTTGCAGTTGGGTAGAAGGGTTGGGGGAAGGGAGGTAATGTTTTGAGGGGTATTTTCTTTGGGTAGAGAAAGGACAGTAGCATGAGAATGGTGGCATTGTTATGTTCTGGAGGAGGTCTATAAATTGCTATTAGTCAAGTTAACTTAGGTAATAGCCATTGCTTACCGTCATTAGTAGCATGAGATCTTTTAAATGTTTGGGTACTTGTCAGGTACTTGTAGTCTAAATTGGCCATTGTTGGAAAGAGGATGCTTGCTGGGCTGACCAAGTATGGTAACTTGTTATGTTCTTCTGTTCTACTTTGCTGTAAATATTGATTACTGCTTTTTGCTATTGTTGAAGAGAACAGTGCTGTTGCAATGAAGCTGTCCTTCTCTTAGTCCTTGACTAGTTTTGTGTTTTACAAGAGTCACTGGCCATATGTGCATATATGGAGTCTCTGCCTTTACCTGTAGGGAGATATCCCATGTTTAACCACTGAACTTGAACTTGCAGAGCCATCCTAAAGTTGTAAATAAACCTCTACTTCTGCAATTTGAAAACCTTTGTGGACTTATACATTTTATTGGAAATTCCTGAGTCTGGTTCTGGTCTCTCACCATTTGTTTGTGCTAACCACTGAAAGCACCCAATAATAGCCAAAGAAGGATTCAGAAAGTACCAGAACTGAAGGATACTTATCAAGATCTGCCTGCCTGTAAGCTCCTGTATAAATAAAACCAAGGCAGAGGGACAATGCAGCAACTTAAGCTCATAAGCAGAAGTCAGGGACTTGCCAAGGGAAGTCCAGAGGTCAGAGGGACCCCCACCCTTGGATGAAGGGGGAGCATTCTGAAATGAAAAAAATGCTGATGCTGGCCTACAACCTCGGTCCAGATGTTACAGGATCCATCCAAAGAAAAGGGGATGGGGGAAAAGACCTGCAATGCAGCAAAGACCCTCCACCTACTACATGATAATGCATGAGCTTATGCACATTTATCAGCTGGAAAGTATAAGACGGGGGAAAATAAGGAGAAAGGGAGCAGGCCCAAAGCAGCCCAGCACCTCCTGCTATTGAGAAAGGAGAAGAAAAGGCATGGCCATGAGACTAGAAAGAGGAGGAGCCCTGCCTGGGATCAGATGGTGGCATGGAGTCTGAGGTGATGAGGAGCTAAGAGCAGCCTGGCAGCTCTGCCAGTACCATCCCTGGAAGCAAACTTTATACCCTGCCCACATTCTCCAGACCTCCAGCCACAGCCTTCTTCAGAGGTAAACAAGAAAATCGCCTGAAGTTGGGACCAGGGGTAAGTAAGTTAGCCATAAATATTAATATATTAGGTAGGCTAAGGTTTATGGCATGTTTGAAACCATCCATGGTACAGAATCTTCTTTAGGGTAAACTGGTGCTTAGAAGCCAGGATGTTAAAGACATGTATTGTTATCTTCTAAATGCTAATCCTGCCAAAGCTGATAAATAAAAGTCTAATTCTGTGGAGAACACATTGTCTCTTCCTGAACTAAGCATCATGAGGTGAAGTGGGAGAGGAACTGGAAGTGTCCTGTGCAGACAGGTCCCTGCACCCCTAAACTTACTTTCATACCAAAAAGGTGAACCTCAGGAATAAATAGAGGGGAGGGAAAGGAGTTAGAATAGCATGGAATAACACAGTACTATGGCTTGGGCCTTATGACAGATATCACATGTCATCTGTAAAGTACAGTTATGAAGGATGACCAGGCTTCAGCTTCAACAATGAAGCAGCCACTTACACTCTTTATGGAAGTACCGCACACAGTTATTCAAGAAAATACAGCATGCACACTTGTGTATATGAACACATTCCCATGTGTGCCTTGACATTTACAAGTCCTGCAAGGCATACTGCTACAGGTCGTAAGAGATTGGGTGGATCTTGTTCAGAGTCCATGATTGGCTTCCTCCTTAGGCCTTCTACCCATGGAATTTGTCAGCAGCTGCTCTGAGATGTTTGGACGCCAAACTCTCTAGGACATTATGCCTAGCATTTCTGATCCTTTCTTAACCAGGCCCACTCACATCCCTGCTCTTAGCTACAAAGGCATAGCTGGAAAGAGCTTGATCTATGTTGGGGGTTTTATTTTATTTTATAATAATTATGAAGGAGCTTGGCCTTTTTCGGTTAACATTTTTTTTTGCCTTCACAGGTCGGTTTTGGATGCCAGGCTGTGTATCACCTTCTGGACTATGGTTATGATTGTAACTGTGACTGCCATTCACTTGACATGAATATATTCATATACAGTATGTATGATTGCTCCTTTGTCATAACGAGGTGCACACACATCCATACACCAGTGCAATTACACCTGCCTGACTATTCCTGCCGTAGCTGGCTGGCAGACTGCATTAATAAAGCTTCATGTGCCGTGCAATGCTATGTGCCTGTTAGCCAGTTTTTGAGATAGACGGTCTGATTGCAACTTTAGTCTTGTGGATATAGTGAAGAGGTCAGGAGTGCTGAATATCAACATTTATCCAGGTCTGGTTCCACCTATAACTGGACTGCATATGCCTGTACATCATCGCAAAAAAAAAAAAGCTACTTTGCGTGGGTTGCTAAGTATAAAGGGGGAGCGCTTATCAAATACAATTATGACAAGATTTGTTAATACTTTTACAGTGCATCAAGGTGTAAATACAAACTACTGTAAATAATGGGAAGATAGGCCCCTGCCTACATGTAGAGGCCATAGAAACAGTCTATGGAGCATCTCTGTTGAGGAGCTATAAAATGACAGCTGTGATTTGCCATGGCATCAGTGCATTAAATTGATGAAGGAGACATTAGATACTATAAGATCTTTGCAGTGCAGTACAGGAAGAAAATATGTACATAGAAGTACAGTAGGTACAGCTATATGACAATTCTGGATACTTTCACCAGAGCATCTTTTTGGTGTTGCTGCAGAAACCTTTTGTGCCAGGCCGGCTTTAGTTAATGGCCTTTGACCTGTTAACATCTTCTTTTGAAGTTAGAGCTACTGTGAAGGCCATTTCAGAGAGGAAGATACATTGCTTTTTCTGTGTTTGGATTGGTGAAGGAAAAGTCATGCATTTCTCTGCATTTTGAAGTAATGTGACCGTTTCATCATTAGAATAAGGTGTGCACAGGAGGCAAAGACAGGAGAAATCCATCAAAGTGGTAGCATTTCAGAAATGTTATTATGTCTCTACACCCCTCCTCATGCACTCCGCTCGTCGGATAAGTCACTCCTATCCATGCCCTTCCCCTCTAGCGCCAGTTCCCAACTCTGTGATTTCACCTGGCTGCACCCTGTGCTTGGAATGGTCTTCCTGAACTGGTGTGTAACATTCCCTCTCTCGCCATGTTTAAATCCCATCTAGAGACCCACCTTTTTGAGTCTGCTTTTAAATCTTAGGCCCCATTGTTTGCTTTTAGCCTCACTAACTAACTTGCTTTTTCTTTTCTTTACTTTTTTAACCATTATCTTACCTTATGAAATGCCCAAGTCTCTTGTCCTGTATGTTTGTCTTATTAGATTGTAAGCTCTATCGAACAGGGACTGTCTTTTTGTATGTTTGCACAGTGCTGCGACTGTCGTGTAGCGCTATAGAAATGTTAAGTAGTATTAGTAGTAGCAGCAGTATAGTTTCTTTGACATCTTTCTTATGCTATGTCGTTATCACTTGACGTGTATTAGGATGTCCTCCATCTTTGGTTGTCATGCAACACAGATGGTACATGTGTGTTTCTAATTAGTCACTGTTGTATATAATAAACTGCCACGTCTACTGAACTTTTGTGTTTGTTGGAAGACGGCTTTGTCTGGCTCTGGCAACATTTCTGTACGGGAATTATGTATCGACCTTAAATCACCATGGTCCATGTCAGGGGGTTCTTTACTTCTGCCTGCACTACGCCCCTCCCCATGCAGGCTTGCTAGTTTTCCTGCTGGCATTTTGCTGAGGAGGAGGTAGGCGGGAGAGGCAGCTTTCATGAAATATTTGGACAGCGCCTACGTTCATGTCCTGACTGGAAACACCTGTAACACAAATGATTCCTGCTGCAAGGGGCACGTGTGCTATGCCTGGAACCTCGACACGTCAGACAGGATCTGGGCCCCATTGCTCCCCCTTTTGATATTGCAGTTCCAAAATTCTCGCAAACTTGTCCGATCGGCTGCATCACTTGGCCTGGGCCTCACTAGACCGCTCCCCTTCTACTCTGCTGAGTATACTCTTATAACTTTAAAGGCGAACTTTTAAAAGTCCTGTGCGTGCCAAAGCCCCGAGATACACGCGGAGGTTGTGCCCGTGTGCGCCATGCGGATTTTAAAAGGCGCGTGAGTACGCGCCTATCTCCCCGTATGTGCACAAAAGCTTTTTCCCTAAAAATGAGGCGGGTTATGGGCATGGTCTGGGAGGACCGTGGGCGTTCCAGGATTTTTGCATGAAACCAGCATATAAATAAATACTTATGCACATCAGCGTGTGCTGGGATCCCCTATCGCGTTACTTTACTTCTGCTATGTACGGCGTGCAAGTTGTAAAATAAAAAAAATCTAGGTTGGTCAGAGGGGTATTAAGGGTTGGGGTTAACAGGACAAAAGGCAGGCTATTTAGCTAGGGGAGTTAGGAAGTTCTATCCTTTACCTGGGCGAACTGGGAACGAACTGGGGAAACTGGTAATTGCATCGGTATGCGTGTCTACTAAAATCCCCCCTCCCCCAATACATGGTAGAGGCGGATAGGGTTGCCAACAGTTCCACAGACCAGGACTGGACACTTGAGGACCTCGGGGGGGGGAGGGAGAGGAGAAGAGAGATAATGTCCCTCATTTGCATAAATGTTAGAACCTGCCAGTGAAGTGCCTAAACACTGTATCTGTGCAGGCATTAAAGGGCAATAATGAACTGGCAGACTGCACACGGGCAACAATTTCTCTTCCAGCCTCTCGGGGCCATGACGGGGCCCCCGCCACTCAGCTGCTCCCCATTTCTTATCTCGTGGATTATTAGGGGGTAGTGGTGGGTGGCATAGACTTTTTACTGAGTCCCTCTGTCATACAGACACACATTCATTCTGTCACACGCAAACACGCTCACTCATACGTGCTCCCTCTCGCGCACAATCTCAGAAGGTCCAAAGGGAAGGGGGGGGGGAGGAAGAGGGGATAACCAGGGCTGTCAGAAGAGGCAAGCAACTGCCCAGGGTGCCAGGCCCAGGGAGGCCCTAACGCATCTCATCAGGGGGCTGGCCACCAGTGCTGCCTGCCACCATTGTAGGGGAACAAGCGTTCCTTAGCCCCTATGTGACTGCTGACTCAGCTGGCTAGTCAGGTCATCCAAGAAGGCACTGTGTGACCTCCCCCCCCGCCTGGCCAGCCATATTTATCTACATTGCCCAGGGCAGGCCAGCAATAGACCTGAGAGGGGCAATGAGATAATAGGCAGGGGGAAGACTGGGATTAGGGCAGGGAATGCTGGGCAGGGAAAGGGCCAGGAAAGGGATACAAACATGAGCAGAGAGGGGAAGGGGGTCCAGAGTGAGACCTGAGGGAGGAAGGTACAGCCTAGAGAGCAATTTTTCAGACAGATGCAGCTGTTGGCTGGACTAAGCAAAGGACCCTGTGACCCTTTGCCTCCTTCTATACCCCCTCTGTTTCTCAACCCTACTATGCTCCCCATGTATCTATCTCCCTTTTCCTCCCCTCTGTGTCTCTCCCCTCTCCCTCCATCTGTCTGACCCTCCACCTTCCCCTCTGTGTCTGCATCTGTCTGGGCTGGCTCACTGCAGCCCCTCTCTGGGGTCCTTGCCCAGCTTGCTGTGAGGGGGTGGAGAATGGGACCAAAAACGTGATTGCTGCAGAGATCTATGGAGCTACTGTTTGCTGAGGGCTCTGCTGTGCCCCACCTCCACTCCCTATGCTGTCCAATCACAGCATAAGAAAAGAGATGGGGGCCAGGAATATAAGGCAGCTCTCCTCTGAGAGGCTCGCACCCTAACTGCCTTTCCCTGTAACTAAGAGACTGTGGGAGAAGGGAGGAGCCACCTGCATACCCAGACATTTAGCGTCTGGTCAGTAATTCTGCATAGATACTGAACAGCATGTCTAAAAACCTGGCTGTCCGGTCCAAAAATGGGGAGTTGGCAACCCTATGCGCGGGTCTATATAAATTGTGTGCACATGTACGCACGTACAGCATATTTTATAACATGCATGCATATATATATTCACGTATGCTATGAAATGGCTGCGTCCGTTAGCGCGAGCGGCATGTGCGCATATATATGTGTCCGCATGGCTGTTTAAAAGTTACCGTCCTCAGGTCACCAGTGACACAGCCTGTATTATCCATATTCCCCAAGTACATGGCTCTCTGCTCTCTCTGGAATGCATCGAGCATTTCCTGGATCTCTTCAATAGCTGATATCTAAATGACCTTGTAAGCTCCAGGTCAGGACGGTTTCTTACAACATCATTTTTTGGGTCATCGAGTCTCCATCCCTGCTGCTATAAATACTCATTAACGATTCACTACCATGTTCAACCGTATCCAGTAATCAATTATACCTTCTCCTGTCTTGGTAAAAGTCTACAAGGGGCGTGGTTGTTGAAATGACCCCTAAAATGCTGCTCGAGAACATCCAATATGAACTCAGGATCACCATATGGATCTCTCTGATTGTTTCTGATGCCGATCTTAGCTAAGTCTTTTGCCCTCCCCACAAGGGACGGAAGGCGCACACAAGTTGCTACTGCTCAGTTGGAGCAGTAGCAACTTGACAGGTAGGAGAAAGGGTTTAGAGAGTGGGGAAGGGGAAGGGAGGTTAGGGTAGGTGGTAGGGAAGTTTCCTCCCAGTCTGCTCCTTAATTGGAACAGACTGGGAGGGAACTGGGGAAGGCCACGATGCGTTGCCGCGTGAAACTTGCAGAAATCTACCCCCCCCCTTGTGCGCGCCATGTGCGCACACACGCATGGATTACGAAACCCGGACGCAGCCCGATGATTTTATAAAATTGTGCACCGGGAAGTGCGTGCACATGGACGCGTGCGTGCAGCTTTTAAAATCTACCCCTAAGCTCCTATTATTCCCTTTTCATTTAGCCAGAAGCAAATATAAGCCAGACTTAAGCAGGTTGGAGAAAAACACAGAGAAGCTAATTGGCACATCTTACCTACTCAGAAGTCAGAATAAACTTCATTAATGACCCCTGACGTGAGGATGGGAGAGGCAAAGAGGAGGGAAGCATGAGGAAAAGGGACAACAAATTACTCCTGCTCAAAACTGGCTTAAAACATTGAAATAGCAGGGAGCTTCCATTATTACAACTTTGTTATGATCAAACAGAACTGTATGCGAAGGAGGAAAGACTTTTTTGTTGTTTATGGAAAAAACTATTTCCTCCACAGAGCACTTCTTGGTGGCGGCCAGCAGAGGGCAATCGGATGCCACTGTTTCTGCTGGCTCGGGAGGGAAGGAGAAAGAACAGGAGACCCCCCCCCACCATGAACTTGCTCCAGGTGCTGGGAGCTACTGGCGCAAGGCTGAGATGGAGGGGAAGAGAGCTGTGTCGCGGGAAGTATGGATCACTGTGGAAGGTGTACCCTACTTCATGATGGATACCCAAGACATGGCTGTGCTTCCTGGCTTCCAATTTAACCTGTCCTGTGCTTCAGTAGACCGACCAGACTTGCTGAAAATTATTCCATGGATGGGAGATACTCCTTCCCCCCCCCCCAAGATAAAGGGGCAGCAGAGGACTCCCCATCCACCCTCACTCTGCCAGCAATTCACTGGTCGGCCCCTGTCACATGGTAGGAGCAATGGATGGCCGGCACCATCTTGTGCTCCTACCATGTGACAGGGGCCGACCAATGGCATCGGTAGCCCCTGTGACATAGTAAGGGCAAAGGCTATTGGTGCCATTTTGAATACCGGCAGCCGACGGCCCGAGTGCAGGAGATGGCTCCAGGACCCCTGCTGGACCACCAGGGAATTTTGGCAAAGCTTGGGGAGGTCAGGATTCCCCCCCAAGACTTGCCAAAAGTCCCTGGTGGTCCAGCGGGAGTCCTGGAGCCATCTCCTGCACACGAGCCGTCGGCTTTCAGTATTCAAAATGGTGCTGATAGCCTTTGCCCTTACTATGTCACAGGGGCTACCTGTGCCATCGGTCGGCCCCTGTGACATAGTAAGGGCAAAGGCTATCGGCACCATTTTGAATACTGGCAGCTGACGGCCCGAGTGCAGGAGATCACTCCCGGACCCCCGCTGGACCACCAGGGACTCCAAGACTTGCCAAAAGTCCCTGGTGGTGCAGCGGGGGTCCGGGAGAGATTTCCTGCACTCGGGCCGTCGGCTGCCAGTAATCAAAATGGCGCCGATAGCCTTTGCCCTTACTATGTCACAGGGGCTATCGGCACCATTTTGATTACCAGCAGCCGACGGCGTGAGTGCAGTAGATGGCTCCTGCAACCCCACTGGACCACCAGGGAGTTTTGACAAATCTTGGGGGGGGGGGGGGGGGTGTCAGGAGGGTGGGGGTTTTGTTTAAATTTTCTCCTTTAGACGGCCGAATAATTCGGTGAAGATTCGCTGTATTCGTGGGAATCGTGATACGTTTCATTTCCCCACGAATACAACGAATATTGCCCTATACGTTGCGGATTGCCAATACGTTGCAAACGAATGCACACCCCTAATGGGGGGAGGGCCCATTCAAATTCCATTCCCTCCCTTTGAGGGGCCTGGGAATGGATGTCCCCCTAGGAGGCTTTATAACTGCTCTCTCCTGAGAGTCTGCGGGCAGTCTCGTATAATGTTTGAAGAGTTAGGAGGTGGTAGGCGCTTACCTTTGGTTATACTTTTTAGGCCCAGTCGGAGGGAACAGCCTAGCCCAGCCTGGGAATCCCGACCAGGGTCAAGAGGGTGGTGCTGGCTTGGATACTCCTCCAGGTTATTTTTTCAGGACTTCAACCTTTTAATGGTAGAAGTCTTGCAGGACATCTGGGCCTTTCCTGGATTCAGGGAATGGGGATCTTGGTGTTCAGGATGCCCAGGGATAGGGAAGACCTGCCCATCGGAGGTGGTGACCCACTGCAAGGGATAACTCCGGTGTTATCTTCGGTTAAGAGAAAAGAGTATTAAGTTAGACATCCAGGAGGAAGATTGTTGGCTGTCCCTTCCTCTAACTGCAGTGGAGCAGGGTAACAAAGCCTGTTTCCAGGGATCCCTTCCATAAGGGATCCTGAGGAGAGTCAGAAACTGAAATAAATCTAAGGAACTGGAAGAACCTGCTATCTGTGAGTTACAGAACTGCAAGTATTCCAGCAGACGCCCATCAGGAGTCTTCAGCCCCTGGGGAGATATGCAGTTTACTCTCTGTCAGGCCGATACAGTCATTGGACGCGCGTTTTCCCTTACCCCTTATTCAGTAAGGGGCAGAAAACGCGCGTCCCAAACTGCCGAACCTAATAGCGCCCTCAACATGCAAATGCATGTTGATGGCCCTATTAGGTATGCCCGTGCGATTCAGAAAGTAAAATGTGCAGCCAAGCCACACATTTTACTTTCAGAAATTAGCGCCTACCCAAAGGTAGGCGCTAATTTCTTCCGGCACTGGGAAAGTGCACAGAAAGGCAGTAAAAACTGCTTTTCTGTGCACCCTCCGACTTAATATCATAGCATGGTGCTGGAAACTTATCATAGTGATATTAAGTCCGAGGTCCCGAGGTCCCGAAGAGTAAAAAAAGTTTTAAAAAAAGAAAAAAAAATTGAAGTCTGCTAGCGGCTGTCGGGTCGAAAACCGGACGCTCAATTTTGCCGGCGTCCGGTTTCCGAGCCCGTGGCTGTCAGCGGGCTCGAGAACCGAATCCGGCAAAAATTGAGCGTTGGCTGTCAAACCCACTGAGAGCCGCCGCTCCTGTCAAAAAGGAGGCCCTAGGGACTCGCTAGTGTCCCTAGGGCCTCCTTTTGCCCGTTTCTACCGCCAGACCTCATTTGAATAGTGTATTGCGCGCACAGGCGAGTGGCCTGTGCGCGCGCCGGGAGAGCGGGAGTTCGCCCGCTCTCCCGCGGACTTTACTGAATCGGCCTGTAAGTGAGGACAGGAATTTTTGGCCATTCGTGGGAGATGGTTTTCCTGACCAGTTAAAAGGTTACCCTGCCCATCAGGACTTCTTTCTCACCTAATCCAGGAGGGTGGTGGGATCTCTGCCCATTGAAAGATTCCTGCACAGACAGAGGTGAATACTGTATTCCAGAGAAGAGAGACTGTGGTGCTGGAAACTTATTTATTGTCCCATCTGAACTATTTAATTCAGTAAACCTAAGTTTGGACACATCTAGTGTGTGCGGTGTATTCATTTGGCACACAGCACAAAAGAAGAGAAGTGAGCCGTCTGCCAGGGAATACCGGAAAGGATGTCAGCCACCCTTTCACTGGGACCCAAAAGGAACCCTTTCCTCCCAAGCCAAAAGATTCACACACTAGGGAAGAAGGCACAGAAATGAGCTCGTCAGGGTTCCTGCCCCAAAGAACTTACAAATATGTTTATGGCCCCACCTGTGCAGGACACATACATCAGGGCGGGATTACACACAGTACAGGTGACCGAATTGCATAGTGGCCATGACCTTCTGCAAGTAATTGTCCCTATCCTCTCTTTGCCTCTGCCTTGCAAGGTTTATAGCAGTCCACGAATTACAGCCTCTGTGTGCAGTGTGCGAATGAGATGGGTGCCTCCTCTTTCACGGACAGGGGTTTCTTTCCAGACTCTGTAGTCAGCACCCAGCATTGCTGCACTGAACATGCATTTAGTCCAGGATCCGTTTAGTCTGTCCTAGTGTGGAGTGAGAGGAGGTGGCCCCTAAGGTGGAGAAGGAGGGGCCCGCTAGAGTTGCAGACTGCAATGGATTCACGACAATGTAACCCAGGGAGAAATGTCTGTACAGGGAACAAAGGCCAGGCTGACAGTCTGACACTCACTGAAAGGCCTCACCGTGCGCGTGTGCGCACTCATCTCCGAGGGGCGTGGGCCCTGGAGCCATCCTCTGAAATCCAACACACAAGCCGGGGAAGCTGACGGCCTTTTGCTAGAAGACGAGGAAGCACAAGGAGGACCTGTTGTTACTGATCTCTAACACACAATACTTTCTCAGCCTGAGGAGGAAGAGGGTGCAGTTTGTGTTTTTATTCTGCAGCCTGAGAGATAATTTTTTCTTCATCTTTGATCCATAAAACCAATTTTGCAGGGGGTGAGGGGGAAGGTTGTTTTGTTTTGAGGGGGGGGGGGGGGATTTTTAAAAAATTATATCAAAACTTCAAGATAAAGGAATCCATTGGGGAAATTTTAGGGATGCTAACACAGCTCTGAGGTATTCTTAATCTCTGGTCTGAGTGGAGACCTTGAAGTTTTGCTCTTTGCATTCTGTGAACAGTGAGAAGTATTGATTATAACTCTTATGTTCTGAGGAAGGATCAAGAAGCAAGGTGGGCTGTACATTTTCTATCTAGGGGGAAAAGGCTCAGTTTTAGGCAGCTGGTTGCACCTTTATCTCATACTAAGCTGGCTCTTTGTGAAGAAATGGTTATTTATTTTCCTGTGGTTTTCAATCTGTGCTAGTGAAAGGCTACCAAGACCTGCTCTGTCCCTTGCTTTACTCTCATAATACACCCCCCCACTCCCCTCTTCAGAAAACCTGTCCTGCTTTGGGGCAGATGACCAGGGCCCATTGCCTGTTGTACAGTTTTTTAACTTTTTGTCAGAGCCGCGCATTAATAGTAAATACGGTAAAATGGAAGGACAAGAGATTTTTTTTTAAAGATATGTTAGTGATAGAGGGAAGTGCAAAAGTGGTATTGAGAGACTCGGAGGTGAAGGGGAGGAATATGTAGAGGCGGAAGAGGAAAAAGCAAAATTGCTTAACAAATATTTCTATTCAGTGTTTACTGTGGAAGGGCCTGGAGCAGGACCACATAAAACAAACACAAATAAGATTGGAAGTGAGCTAAACTTCAATCGATTTTCAAAATAGTGTGTTCGTAAGGAGCTAACTAAACTTATAGTAGATGAAGCGATGGGGCCGGATGGGATACATTTGAGGGTACTAAAGGAACTTAGAGATATCCTGGCAGCTCCGCTGGCTAGGGGTGTGCATTCGTTTTGAACGCATATGTAAAACGCAACGTAATTTTTTTTTTTAACTTAAAAAAGTGATGAGGCGAAAACGATCGGATTTCCAACTTATTCAACATAGCTGTTGAGGCCCCCCCAAGCTGGCCAAAAGTTCCAGTTGTGTCCAATGAGGGTCCCGGAGCGAACGCGCGGGGAATCACGTGACGTCCGCGTCACTCTGACGTGACGCCGACGTCACGTGCTCCTCGCAAAGGAGTACAGAAATGGCGTCCTGACTCCCCGCTCGACCACCAGGGAGTTTTGGTAAGTCTTGGGGGGGGGATTAAGGAGGGTGAGGGGTTTAAATTTTTATTTAGGGAACCGGTGCACGTATGGACATAGACTCAACTTATGGAATTCTCCATATGTCCATATTGACTGAAATTGACCCCCCCTTTCGACTTATGGACTTATGAACATAAACTTTTTGTCTGCACATCCCTACCGCTGGCTGACCTTTAGAGTGTAGTCCCAAAGGACTGGAAATGGGTGGATGTGGTTCCTATTCATAAAAGTGGAAGTAAGGAGGAGGCTGTGAACTACAGACCGGTTAGCTGGACCTCTGTGGTGAGCAAATTCATGGAATCGCTGCTAAAACAGAGGATAGTGCAGTTTCTGGAATCCAATGGATTTGAAGATCTGAGGCAGCATGGTTTTAGCAGAGGTGAATCTTGTCAGACAAATCTGAGCAATTTCTTTCATTGGGTGACCAGAGAGTTGGATGAAGAGAGAGTGCTAGATGTAGTGTACTTGGATTTCAGTAATGCCTTTGATGCGGATGCACATAGAAGACTGATAAATAGATTGAACGCCCTTGGTATGGGATCTAGAGTGACTTACTGGGTTAGAAACTGGCTGAATGGGTGGCAACAATCTGTAGTGGTAAATGGCAGCTTTTCCAGGATTTTAGGTAATGGAGGGGTGGGAAAGGGTCTCGGGGGGGGGGGGGGTTGGAGGGAGGTCTAGGGGGAGTACCCACTAGACCTCAATATTTGTATGAACTTGTGGGGTCTCGGGGGGAGGGTGTGCCACTTTACACAACAAGCTTTTTTTTTTTTATTATTTGGGGGTTGGGAGGAGAGGAATGGGGTGAAATACCAGGCTAATTTTTGAGGGAAAGTGGGGTGGGGGGGGGGGGAACCCTGTCCCTTTTACTGCTTCTGTGTTGACTGGGCTGGGGGGGGGGGCCTATCATCACGCATTCATGGCATGCTATTATTAAAGTTTTTTTGGGCCACCTCAGTTTGTGGCTTCACTATTTTTGCTGGGTTTTTTTTTTTTTTTTTTTTACTGGGCATTCTAAATCTATCATGGGTGCATTGGGACCCGGATTAGGGTCTCGATGCTTCCTCGTTAGATTAACGCTTTCCCAAAAGGTGTAGCTAAAATAACTTGGCTGGCAATTTTCAAAGTCAGCTGTTTTATTTTATTTACATGCGAGTACCTATGCATAAGATGCTTAGCATGGATTTGCAAAATTCATGCATGAAAATCTCATGCAAAGCAGCTCATTCAATAGACGAGGGAATTGATCCCAAAATATGCTAATTATCGTGAATATTACACAATATCACCATGATAGAGCAATATCGCATGATATACGCTGTTAGAGAAGAGGGGAGGATCTTGGGATACTTCCTCCCCCAATACTTAGAGGGAGGAAGAGAGAAGCCCCTTGTTGGCTGGCTTATTTATTTATTTTTTTCACTTTTACAGTTGCAGGGAGGGAGGGAGGAAGAAGGACATTTGCTCCCGGGGCACACTTCACCAAGCCAGTAGCAGGGAGGGAAGGAGAGAGGAACGGGGCATCAGTCCCCGAGAAACAATTTATTTTTTTAAACATTGAGTCAGCGATAGGGACGGATGGTGGGAGAAAGGGGATACTGGCTTCCAGGGACATTGTTTTGTAAACATCGGGCCAGTAGCAATGAGGGAGGAAGGAAGGGGGCATTGATACTTGGGAGATTCTTGATATTTTTTTAAACATTGGGCCAGGAGGGTTACCTGGTTAACTTTACGCTTGCTATTTATCCAACCATCATTAACCAGGTGACTTTGGCAAGAGATGAATATCCGCGCTGACCAGCAAGGTTTAATCTCATCTTTGGAATGCCCCCAGGGCTAAATTTTGTGTAGGTAAAGATTTGCCTGGTTAAAATTTAAACCGGTCAGAGAGGATGGGGCATGGGAATGTAAACAGCAAGTTTTGTCCAGCTAACTCCTGAAGTTAAGCCAGACATGACCAAGGCTGTTCTAAAAGAATTTGTTAGAAAGAGCTATTATTGTGGTCTTTAGGAACTTGGTATGGCAAAGAAACACTGGAGCCATGGAGGAGAACAGTTAGGCATAATGGGACAGAAAAAACCTGGAGTTACAATAGGAAATCAAAACAAAAAACCCCCCAAAATAGCCGTGTGTATCCCAAAATTATCAAACTGGAAAGGCATCAGGATTTAAATAGAAAAAAAAGAAGCTTAACAGTCAGAAGAGAGAAGAACCAGCTCCGAGCAAAGAGTCAGGAGCCTAAAGAGAGCTGAGCCAGAAGCTGGTGGAGAGAACTGGAGAAAAGAGTAAGAAGGGTAAGGATCAACAGGATAAAAGCACAGGACATTATGGAAAAGAAGCACTGCAAACTATAGAAGAAAAGAGTCGGAGGATATGTATGAGAAGACCTGAGGACCATGAGATAAAGGATCCAGGAGCCAGTGGAGAAGAGACAGAAGCCATGGGACATGAGCTGGGAGCCGGTGATGTGGAAGAGCTGACGGCTGCTGGAGAGAAGAGTTGAGAGATGGGACTTGCGGGAAAGAATAGCCAGGGACTACAGGAGAAGAGGGCTGGAGGCTGGGAAATGAAAAGCTGGTAGGCGAGGGAATGAAGATCCGTTTCTCACAGGGCAGGGAGAGCCGAGAACTACAGGAGAGGAGATCCAAGAGCTGTGAAAGTCCGGAGTCAGAGGCATTGGGAGTGACAGAAGCTAGGCAGAAGTAATGAGTTTTGTGACACAGACAGATTGCAGCTGTCAGTGGAGTTAGTTACCTGCCTACATTATTAAACTGATTATGCTAGCTGGCAGGCAGTTTGAACTGGCAGAGGAAAATTACACCAGGGATGACACCGAGATATTTTGGAGGTCTATATATTACAGTGGAATATGAAGGTAAATGTTTAAAATCTTCCACTGCGTCTGCTACTCTTCCAAATCAAGGTGGACTGATTTTTGTATCCTGAGAGGATCATCCAGAGGGACAGGATGGTGGGGTGGGGGGGGGTGGGGGGGGGGGCTGGCCTGCTCCAGATTTTTTTTTTTTTTTTTAGCTTTGTTATTTTGTTATCCTTGATCTGTATTTTTCCAATCTAAAGGCTGACCTGGGTTAAAGGAAAAAAACAAAACAAAACAACTTCCCTATATCCCTGCTTAAATCAGTTTATAGTGGTTTTAAAAATTCAAACCCTTCCTGATATTTTTGATCCCCCAAATCAACCCAGGCAAATGACTAAAATCTCCACTTCAGTTTAAAAAATGACATTGATACCCCCCCCCCCCCCCCCTGAATGCCTAATGAAAAGGATGTGGAATTGCGGATAGCAGCACCCGTACAATAGCAGCTATGTGCTGGGGCAGATCAACTGTCTGCTGCAGGGATAACCACTGTGGACGCCTCACATTACAATCCAGGAAACCGAGCACGAATCAAAATTCTGGCCATGTATCCAGCCGTAGGCCGACGAGAGCGGTTCCATTTCGTGCAATGCAGAAAGTAATCAGAAGACGGACCCCCTCCCCGTCCCTGAATAGCTTGCCCTGGCATGCCGGCCCTGGCCAAGGAAGGAAATCATGTTTTCCGAGCGTGTGGCAGGCAGCCGTTCTCCCCGAGATGGAAGCGGCCTGCCAAATGCTAAACGCTACAGCAGGGAGGGCAGGCTCGGGGCCTTGTGGGCGTTACACGCTGCAGGAGGCTGCGCGTCTGACGGGGACTTCAGAGAAGGGAGCTCGCTGTTTAAAATACCCAGTGGGGCCGGGGATCCCGCGTTTAGTAGCAGAGGCAAGAATGCATTCTGCTGAAAGTCAGAATCGCAAGGGGAAGCCAAAAGCCAGGCGCTGCGCATTTGCCTAAGAAGCCATTAACGCAAAGCCGTGAGCTTCAACTCCTGAGGGGGAAAAAAAAATGTAAAAAGAGGCCCAGAGGTCTCAGGGGAATGAAAGAACTTCTCTCCCAAACCCAAGGGAATTTTTCTAGCACTGTAATAATTTCGGGATTAAAGACAGCACAAAGCACTTGATATATTGCATATATTTTTTAAGCATATTGATATGCAAATTTAAAAGCCAATTTTCAAAGGGATGTGTAAAAAACCAATCATACAATACAGATCCTGTTATCTCTGGGCACAATTTAAGCACTGGCAAGATGATTTCTGTCACATCTCTTCTTTAAGGTACTCTGCATACTTGGTGTGGATGATGTGCCGATCATGCCGAGACCTGTGCTCTTCATGTACAAAACCAAACTGTCCTTGCTTTAACACTATAAAACTGGAATACATATTTGGTCCTCCTTTATATGAGGCTATTCATAAAGTACTTTAGTGCTTTTTATAGGTTTAGTGAGCTTTTTCTAAAAGTTTCTTCTGCCCTTTGGGGTCTGACACCAGTACAGTTTCATGCATCCCTCCTTTCGCGTGTATCTGGTCCGAGAGAACCACCTCGATTTTGGTGGCATCGCACCCGGTCCCTAGTGGCTGCCCACACCCTGGCCATGGACCCTGACAGAATAAACCGCTCGGAAGAAGGAGCGGCAGAAGTGTGGGTGCTACGGTTATCAGCCTCCCGCTTGCAATCAGGGGATCACCCCTGTACTAAACTCTGCTGGCAAGCTTAATGTGCCTAGTTATGGCTTCAGTGCGCCTTCATGGAAACCCTGCTTCCAGAGCTTTTTATTGTATTGCTTTTCTGTAACTTGCATCCAGCCTGCCTGGGTGATGTGCAGTCCCAGTATGTTTCAGAAATCAGAACTGAGGATCGAGATTGAGCTAGATACGTTTATTAACACATGCAACTTACAGACATGATAGCAAATCTCATGCTTCCTGAGGGCCTGTTCTACTAAAGGGAGTTTTCCATTTTTTGTCTATGGGAAAAATGCTTAATGCACAGGTATGTGTGTGTGTGTTAAAATTGTGAGGTTCATATTCAAAATTTTATGCAAGTAAAAGTGACTTTTAAAAATATACCCCCTTTGTCCAGATAACTTTTGTCCGCATAATTTTTTTGTCTGGATAAAGTCACCCAGACAAAATATAGGCAAGGCTGTGTGTGTGGAAGGGCAAGGTTAACGTATGTAGCTGAATTGCACCATATTGAGTGTTATCCAGTTAAATTTGGGCAGACAAGTCAGTTTGCACAAATAGCAGGCCTAAAGCTATCCAGATATTCAATGGGAAACTTATCCAGGCAAGTTATACTGAATATCCAGCTTATTGAAAATGTTCCCAAATCTTGGGGTGGAGTACAACAGAACTGAAATTGTAAGAAGGACAAACCAGTCTTGGTCAGGATGACTGTGACACTTTTAGGGACCTTTGTTTTTATTTTTTCCTGGAAATTTCAATGTTATAACAACAACAAAAAAATCAGTGGAAAAATGTCTTTCCCACTGATTTTTCTCCTGTTCATTAAAACAAAGTCATTTTTTCACTAATATTTTTTGTTGTAGCATTGAAATACCTAGGAAAAATAAAATAAAAACTGAAAACAAAGGTCCAGACAGATGTCTCACCAGGACATTACAGCTGTTACATGGACTCAGCCTGCAGCCCAGGTGAATACTTTTATAATACCTTCACTGGCAGACTGCCTTGCCTAGACTTGACTTCCAAGCTCTTGCAGGAAAACCCAGCTTCCAGAATGTTCTTTTTCTGTAATTTACACACAGCCTTTGATCAGAGACAATTTCAGAAGGTTTTTTTTTAAATTTTACTTCCCATGACATTCCATGTTCCTGTATAATGCTGCAGATATAATACCTACACATAAGAACATAAGACTTGCCAAACTGGGTCAGAACAAAGATTTCCAACAGTAGCCAATCCAGGTCGCAAGTACCTGGCAGGATCCCCAGAGGTCAAAGAATACATGCTGCTTGTCCCAGGATGAGCAGTGGATTTCCTCAAGTCCACATTAATAATGGTTTATGGATTTTTTTTTCAAGGAAATTTCCAAATCGTTTTTAAACCCAGCTACACAAACAGCTTTCACCACATCTTCAGGCAATAAATTCCAGATTTTAATTATGCATTGCCCTTTTATAAGCTCCTTTGATTGCCAACATGGGATATCCACAAATCAAGTACCATCTAGCTAACTATATCCTGGGATTGAATCTTAAAATCTTCCTTATGTGTGCATAACTGACATAGTTGAAGAAACTGGTGTATAGATAAATTCATCTTCAATTTTCACAGATGGAAGCTCTCAAGCCACAGAATTTCTTTCTTTCTATGAGCTTTTGATATAAAGTGATTTTTGGACTTTGATGATTTTTGTATATTTTAATATCCAAATAAGGAAGCTCTTCATAAATGTAATCCATAGAAACCTTCAGTTTATTATCCAAAAAATTAAACATTCTATAAATAGATGTAATTGTTCCAAAGAAGATTTCGATATAAGAAAAATATTGTCTATGTATCTAGACCATAATCTAATTTGTTGAAACCACTCGACTCATACAAATATGACTCTTCAAAATGAGCAACATTCAAATTTGCAAAATCTGGAGTCATGATTGTACCCTTGCTATTCCATGGATTTGCAAAAAAAAAAACCTTTCTCAAAAAATATTTATTTATGCATTTATTTAAAATTCTTGTATTCTGCTTATCTCAAAACAATCATTCTAAATGGATAACATAAAAACATAAATAACATGAAACAATTCTAGCCAGCTGATTGACAAATATTGATATTATTCTACGTGATCTTGGTCATCTTTCTAATACTGTCAAAATCACCTTTAATTCTTCTTATTGGGGAAAAATTACTAAACAAGAATTTATTTTATTTATTTATTTAACAATTTTATATACCGACCTTCATAGTAGATTACCATATCGGATCGGTTTACAGTTTAACAAAGGGAAAAAACTAGAGTAACAAATTCACGTAAACGAAAGATAACCAAAGCAGGAATAAGTCAAAGTTACAATCAACAGGGGGCGGGAACTTGGAAGCTTGCAACAAGCTGGAAAGAAGAAAAGGCCAGTAAAGTAATTTTACCGTAGAGTGTACAAGTTACAAACTTAAGAACGGTGCTTTAATCTGAAGTCTAAGAATTGAATATCCAGGATGACCAAAATCATTTCTCATGTTATGTCCCTAACCTCACTCAAAATGTTAAGCGTGTATGATGTGTCTTTCACATATGATCATGCCTGAGGGACTGAGGATTTTAAAAAATAATCCATGAAAACTGACAACAGTTCTAACACCAAACCTGTGGCCAGGGCTGGCGCAAGGGGATTAGGCGCCCTAGGCACCTTCTGCCTTGCGCCGCCCCTCCCTGTCACAGCCCTCCCCCCCTCCCCCATTGCAGCCCCGACTCCTACCTCTCGCGATTGGTGGTGGCAAAGAGGAGTGGAGATTCGAATCCCCACTCCTCTTTGCTGCCGAAACTCGCGCTCCCTAATGGTCAGTGCCTTAGGCCCAGGCCTAGCTCGCCTAGTGCTTCTGCTGGCCCTGCCTATGGCTAATATTATAAGACTGCCTGGAAGTGTTTTTATATTCTTATATATTTTAGGAAATGTATACAGTATCAGAATACTGGGATTAGGAACCATAAAAAAATGATGCTTCCTTTTTAGTGATTAATCCTAATTCCAACCATTCCATAACTATTAACTTTATCAGGATTTGTAATGTTATAGGATTCAATGTCAACCTCTGATAATGTACAGTATTTGATAATTGATGTCTAATTTCTGCCACATACTGTTATCTACTTTATATCTGCACATTCAATGTCCAAATTAAATTTCATCTGCCATTTAGGTGCCCAGTCCGCAGTCTCATAAGGCCCCTCTACAATTCCTCACAGCCTGCTTGAATAGATAACACACAACTTTGAATAGTTGTGTGTTATCTGCAAATTTGATCAGCTCTCTCATTGCTCCCTGTTTTCAAATCATTTATGAATTTGTTAAACAGTACCAGTCCCATTACAGATCCTTGGGGCTCTTCCCTATTTATCTTTCTCCACTGGGAAAATTGACCTTTAGTCCAATTCTGTTTTTCCTGTCTTTTAACCAGTTTAGGGTTGTATTTATTTATTGTGTGTACTTTTTTGATATATTGTGCTATGTGGTTGTACATGATTTAATACCGCTATGTTATGTGTTTGATAATTGGAATCAGCTGAGGATAACTGAAGTTATGATTGGCAGAATATAAATATTTTCAAATAAAATAAAATTAATTGTAGCTACTTGTTTTTTTTAAAGTCAGCATTTACAGAAGATAAGTGACATTTTGTTTGTTTTTATTATTGTGACTTGGTTTTATCTACATCAAGAAAATACAAAAAAATTACTTGTGACTTATACCTAGGAATATGTATGGTAGATTATTAGATCAGTGAGCATCTAAGACAAAAGTTGCTCATGGACTGCTTGGTACCTTTTTTACGAGACCATTAAAAAGCTTTTTCCACCAGCATTGTGTAGTTCTCATAGTGTTGTTAGAAGAGTACCCTAAATACCGGACTGGTTTAAAGCCCTTGAGGCCCAGCTATACACATTTCTCCTGTACAAGATGTGAGAAGTCCTCTTCTTATTCAGACTCTTCCCTGCCCTCCCCTCACTCACAGGGGTACAGCAAGTAGCTTAAAGGACTGAAGAAATTACAACTTGGGTGCAAAGCCAACTGGTTTGAGCTTGACCTCAGATGTTCACACATTTCTAGGTGGAAGAAGAAGCCACTAGAGGACCTTGTCCAGGTTCCAGGGCTGACCCCTCTGCACAGGCTCAGGAGAAGGGACAGGCCGTTTCCCCTGATGGATCGGGCTTGCTGACAATGTTTGCTGCCATCTTTCCGGTTAGTCAGACAATACAAAGAAGCCTCTAGCAGATTCAGAAGGGCATTAAAATGTGTATGTCAAAATCTCATTTTACAGCTTTTGAGCACTCGGTCCCCTGCTCCTGAAGGGAAAGGGAAGAGTTTCTTCAATTTTACCGTTTGCAAAAAGCTTTAAGGCACTTACTGATAAAGGACCATTACCTACCCTGCTGTGGAAGCCTGAACTCTGCCGCACTCAATGAAAAAACTTAATAGAGCCAACATGTCTCTCTATTTTCCTCTCAGTAGTGATCACTGCACAACAAAATGATCTTTAGGGTCAATGGCTGAGAGAAAAGTTTCCATTAAAGCAATGCCTTATTGATCTTAGGGCAGGAGGTCTTCTCACACTTGGCTTGCCACATTGCTTCAGAACTGGGTTTTACCAGTCAATGTAAAAATAAGAGCATTATAAAGATGAGCTTTGAAAAAGAATCTATATTTCATTGAAACGCATAGATCTGAAATTCTTCCGCAGTACATTATTATTATTCCTATTACATTCTTCCTCTGCAATTTCTCTTTTCTTTTTTTATTCCTTTCAGATTTTTTTTTTGGGTAATACAGCAGGAAGTTATTGCTAAAAAAGAACAATTAAAACTGATTCTACATTATGGCAAACACATGGCAAACCTTTGTTAGTACAAGTGTAAGCATATGGGAGCCCTCCAAAGGCTGTCTTCTGCCATATGGAACTCTTTGTCTCATGAATTACAATAGGTTTCGTGCATTTGCTTTTGATTGCGAAGTAAGTTTTTGGCAGGAATCCCTTACAAGGGCTTTCAGAAACTTTTGGAACTCTCTCCTTTTCTCCTGGGTTAGCATAGTTCACTTTATCTGCTTTATGTTGCCTTGTATTTACTTTCTCACAGTATACAAGACAGGAAAGATTTGTTACAATATGCCAGTGAAAGTAAAGGTCAGAGAAAATTAAAGCACCAAGCAGCATGATCAAATGACCTATCTCCAAAGAAATGAAATATGGTTACGACGGTACACTGAGGGTTAGACACTAGATTTTTGTAGCTTAAGCCTGATCCCTCAGTTACTCTGTCTCCAATTATGACTTCATCTATTTTTCATTTAACTTTATTTATATGATGTGGTTTGTTTCCTTCTTTTTGATTACACCTTATATTTGACAGTTTGATTGATGCCTCATTTCTTCTTATTAGAAGTTATATTTAGCATTTTAAAAAATGCAGACTATTTTTCATGATTTAATCACTGCTTCAAATTAGAGCCGATTGATTATATGGTGCTGGTGACCCTTTGCCAATGTTTGCTGGTGTGGAGCCCCCTTGGTCCAGACTATGAATTACCCCTATGCTTGGGGTAGGAAGAACCACATGAGAAATTATATTCACTAATATGATTTATCTTCAGGTTTGTAACCTGGGTGGGGGATGAGACAGGGTCTTGGTCACCCCGATACCTGAATTCTGTGCCCTTCCCAAACAACCTCTCACTTGTGGCACCACAGACCAGATAAAATCATCACACCAGAATAAAACAGTAATTAATCCTTTTAATGGTATTGTGTGAGTAGACAATAAATCCAACCAGAACATTAAATTGGAAAAGTACAGTCATGAAGTATAATATAAACTTGCAGTTTTCTTATTTTAAATCAAGCAATATCACTGGATATGGCTTGATAGCAAGGCAACCAACATACTCATATGGATAGTAAAAGAAAAACCTAAACCCTGTCCCAAACACAAAACTGTGTGAAAAAAACAAGAACATGAAGAAGTCCCTCTTGATGTTGGAGTCGGCTAGATGACAAACCAAATAGATGAGCACTGCAGTGTGTGAAAGCTTTTTATCTCCTGGGGAGTTTTCCCAAATGGTTTACTTGGTACTAAACAGAAAGCAGACCTGGTTTCAGTCTTTTACAGAAAAACCACAGTCCACCTGTTTTTCTTTCCCAGTACCTGCCAGCAAGGGTTTATGCTTGACTTTGGCTAAAAGGCTGAAGCAATTAAGATGAGATACTGAATTTATGATAAAAGGCAAGGAAATAAACTTTATCCCTCCTTTGCAAAGTTTAGATTACTTAACTAAGGAGGGTGATCCAGCCATGTGCTTCTGGGCCTGGATATCTCTGGAAAGGAAGTCTCTCAGTCACTGAGCTCCTGGTTCCTCTGTCCCTTTTTGGGATTTTACATGGGGCACAGCTATGAAGTAAGAACAGTTGTCTGTATCTCTCTATTTCCTCAGAGCACATACTCTGCCCCTGTTTCTCTCAGCACAGGGAAAGGAGGGGGAGTGGTGGGAGTTCTGTTGGAGCTTAAAGAAGTTTTCTGGCTAGGAGAACTGCTCTGCAACTCTGCAACCTGTAGTTCCCCTCCTAGTTCTCTTGAACTCCAATGCTGACAATTGCACAAATGAGTCCATATGACTAGTTGAGTTTACTAGCTCAAAATGTTATGCAGTCTGAGCCATTATTGTCCACTGATAATTTTTACACTGGGTTACAAATGTTAATTTTCCCATCCTTGGATTACTGTTATTCCCTCTACATGGGATTACTCGCTGGTACTTTATGAGTGCTCCATAAGTTCACAATTCTCCTGTTTGTCTGTTGGCTGGGACTGGGATATAAGAATATATAACCCTGGTCCTTCAGGCTCTTCACTGGCTTCCCATCCAGTGGGGAATTTACTTTAAGATTACTATGTAAATTCATAAATTGTCAAACAACGTCAATAGTCCATGGATAAATTCCATCTTGAATATTTATTCTCCTCCAGGATCTTTAAGGTCCTCTCAGCAAAGGGTGCTTGAAGTACCTGTTATGTGATATGCATACCATTTAGAGTCTTGGGAGTGAACCTTTTCAGTGGCTGGCCCCAACGTGTGGTACTTTCTCTCATATCCCCTTTGTATGATACCTGACTTGTGCTCTTTTAAGAAGGATCTAAAAACTTTTCTTTTTGAAGAGGCATTCGGCTTATGAAGTGAACCATCTGCTTGTTTTGATAAGGCATCTGACAAAATTTCCTAGGTCAACAGCTGTTTTTTTGGTCTTTGTTGTTCTTGTTTCTATTTTGTCTTATAATTTTATGTGTGTGTTAACCTGTAGGTGAACTAAGGAGGGTGTGGGATAGAATTGGGGTAGATATGGATTTTCCCTTTCCTCATCACCATTTTTCAGGTTATAGAAGATCTTTTGCTGCCTTCAAACTGGCCAGGAGCAGAGCTCCTGCAGTGTGAGCTCAGTTGGCATTAGCCATCTATTTTCCCTCATCACCAGATGCCTTTGATACTATTACAGATCTATTATTTACCATGGGTGTGCAGGCCAAAATAATATTCTGCCGTATTGTTTCATTTTGTTTGGGATCCAAATTTCATGTTGTCCAGAGTTTTTATTTTTTTGTTTTCTGAATAGTATGCAACATTTCCAAATAGTACACTCTATTCATAAATAGTATGCACTAAAATCAATAGAAAATAATACACAAAATTTCATATTTTTCTATTGTTTAGTTTTAAAAATGAGTGAAATGATAAATAATGTCATTGACATTGTCTATGTCATTTCAAACAAAAGCAAATCCCTATTATTTATATTTGCCTGCCATATTTTTACTTTGAGGTGCATGTAGATTTTTTCAACAATTTTATTGAACGTCTTATGTTGTATTTTTATGTATGTCTGTATTTTGGGAGTTTTGGGAGTTTTAAAAAATATTTATTGTATCTTGTTTACTGCTGTGCACCACCTTGAGCTATTTTTGGAAATGGTGAATTAGAAATACAAAGGTGAGTGAAGTAATTAATTTGATTCAGTATTTTCTGTTTTTATAACAAATTGCAATGGCCATTGTGAAATGCCTAGCACAATAAAACCTGCTGGTATCTAAACTGGCTTGCTATGATTTGCTCCTACATCAAGAGGATCATTTGCATGAGAGAAATGGCAAAAGCAGCTGGAAAATAAAAAAAACAACTCTGCCCTCAAAACAACCCCCCCAAATGTTATGATATAAACTGATTATTGTGTTATCATAGCATATTGGAAACATTTTCTCCTTGTGAAAGCACCTCTTTATAATTTAGCATTTGGGAGTCTATGGGGATGCAAAGTCTCTTTTCTAAATGAAAATATTCAGACATCAAACCTTAAAGTGCCAGAACCACTTCAGCTCCATAGATGTTCCTTTCACAATTCATTTTTCCCCCCAGTGAAGTATTTTCGGAGGTTATTAATTGTATACCTGATGAGCAAGCTGTGCACATGGTTCTCAGACTGCCATCATTCATAGACAGTATTAATCCCAATACATCAAACAGAAAAATAGAAAAAGACAGCCATCCCCTCAGAGTGGTTGATACTAACAGAGTGGAATGCAAGCATTTTAAATAAATAAGTAAATAAGTAAATAAATAAATAAATGCAAAGGATCAAATCCGCTGCACATTGTCCAGGTGAAATGAGAAACTAAGCCACGCTATATGTAATTATAGACAAAGATGAACATAAGAACATAAGAAATTGCCATGCTGGGTCAGACCAAGGGTCTATCAAGCCCAGCATCCTATGTCCAACAGTGGCCAATCCAGGTTACAAGTACCTGGCAAGTACCCAAAAACTAAATATATCCCATGCTACTGATGCTAGTAATAGCAGTGGCTATTTTCTAAGACAACTTGATTAATAGCAGGTAATGAACTTCTCCTCCAAGAACTTATCCAATCTTTTTTTAAACCCAGCTACACTAACAGCACTAACCACATCCCCTGGCAACAAATTCCAGAGTTTAATTGTAAGCTGAGTGAAAAAATTTTTTCTCCGATTAGTTTTAAATGTGCTACATGCTAACTTCATGGAGTGCCCCCTAGTCCTTCTATTATCCGAAAGAGTAAATAACCAATTTACATTTACCCATTCTAGACCTCTCATAATTTTCAAGACCTCTATCATATCCCCCCTCAGCCGTCTCTTCTCCAAGCTGAAAAGTCCTAACCTCTTTAGTCTTTCCTCATAGGGGGGCTGTTCCATCCCCTTTATCATTTTGATTGCCCTTCTCTGTACCTTCTCCATCACAACTATATCTTTTTTGAGTAATGGGACCAGAACTGTACACAGTATTCAAGGTGCGGTCTCACCATGGAGCGATACAGAGGCATTATGACATTTTCCGTTTTATTCACCATTCCCTTCCTAATAATTCCCAACATTCTGTTTGCTTTTTTTTTTACTGCCGCAGCACACTGAGCCAATGATTTCAATGTATTATCCACTATAACGCCTAGATTTCTTTCCTGGGTGGATTTTCCATAGGTTTACACAGTCTACTTCATTGGATTCTCATTGCTGACTGGTTAAACTTATTGTCCCATATTCAGAAGGTGGGCAAATTGAGCCAGCCTAAAAAGGGGTGCCTCCAGCAGTATTCCTGGGGCAGGCATATGACTTAGCCAGAAGAAGGGCAGTTTTCAAAGGTGTTTCCACAGGTAAAAGAGTGCTTTCGCACCAGAAATGGCTTTTCACAAAATTGTGTGCCTAATATGCGGTTAAACTTATATATGTTTACAGGGACTTCGCGGAGGCATTTGTAGGGATGGAGTTGGGAAGGGGTATGGATTTACATGTATACTTCTGCATTTTCAAAAGTATGCTTATACATTTTCCCAAAACATTTCCATACAGATAATGGCAGGTATAATTGTGCATAGATAAAACTGGTGGGATAATTTTTAAAGTAGACCTATATGTTGCATAGAGAGAGAAATAACCAGCAGGAAAAAGGGGTGATAATGCCTTTGTTCAGGTCCTTGACGAGGCCTCACTTGGAGTTCTGTGTTCAGGTCTGGAGCCTGAATCTCAAAAAGGATAGAGACAAGAAAGAGGCAGTCCAGAAAAGAGCGACCAAAATGATATGGTGTCTGTATCGGAAGACTTATGAGGAGAGGCTGAAGGATCTGAATATGTATACCCTGAAAGAGAGGAGGTACAGGGGAGATATGATACAGACCTTCAGACTCCTGAAAAGTTTTAATGATGCATGAACTTTGAACCTTTACCATTGGAAAGAACATTGTAGAGCTAAGGGTCACGATACGAATCTTCAGGGGGGACAACTCAGAAGTAACATCAGGAAATATTTATTCACAAAGATGGTGGTGGATGCCTAGAATGCCCTTCTGGAAGATGTGATGAGGACAAAAATAGTAAACAAATTCAAGAGGGTATGGGATAAACACTGTTGCTCCTTAAAGACTAGAGATTGGAAATGAAGGAAAGAGTTCATGGGGGTAATTTGCACAGAGTGGCAGCTATTATCCTTAACAGAAGCATAGAGATTACTTCCCTTAACCAATTAGCCTTGATGCTTTTGACACAAATGCAACATTGTTCTTTGCTTTGACAGCGGGGGAAAAGGGAATTGGATTCAGAAGACAGTCAATGCTGGGCTCCGACTTTTACAATCCAGGGTACTGATCCACAGACATTAGGGGTAAACCACAGGATTGCTTCCATGGTCAAGTCCAAAAGCAAAGCATGTTCAAGAAGCATTTCCTGAATTATCAAGAAGGCTGTTCAACCTGTAAAAATGTTGCTAGCAGTAATTTTGTTATGGGTTTGACAGTTACTTGGTTTTGAGTGTAAATATTGCTACCCTTAACATAAATGTTCTGTAGATTGAGAAGAAGTGGACCCTTAACCCGGTGAGGAGCTGGTACTATCTGAGGAGTCGGCTCCTCGGATTCCTTCGTTGGATGGCGAGGCTGGGTCAAGTAGCTGCGATCGAGACTTCATCGCTGGAAGTCTGCGATTCCCCCGGGAGGAACCCGTAAGAACCCGGACCGCTGGGACTTAGGTGGACCTTTGGGAGGTCGGAGGTTCATGGAGATGGAGCAAGGGCCAACTGGATCTTTGCCACTGGAAGCTCGTGGCCCCCCTGGGAGGAGCCCATAGGGACCCGGGTCGCTGGGACTTAGGTGGGCCCTTGGAAGGACGATTGTCAAGGTCCAGTCCGAAGTTGAGTATAGAAGATTTGTCACTTGCCAGTCCAGAGTCGAGTGCTGGGGGTTCGTCGTTTGCCAGTCCAGAGTCAAATGCCAGGGGTTCATCGGTTGCCAGTCCAGAGCCGAATGCCAGGGGTTCGTTGCTTGCCAGTCTGAGGTAGAGTGCCAGAAGTCCGTCAAGAAGCAAGGCAGAAGAAGTTCACAGGGAAACAGAAGGCTCACAAAGCGAGCAGACTTGTTGCCAAGTCAAAGGACAGGAAGAGGAAGTCTCCCTTATATACTCTCAGGTTCTTACCTAGAGTTTAAGCAGCTGCAGGCAATTAGTAATTTTGCCCCTTTAGGAAGAGGCAGGAGGCGGGGCTGAGCACCTAGGAGAGGGCTGGCCTGCCGAGACCCGGAAGAGGGTTGTGCGGCCCGAAGCTGTCGCGGTGAACCAGAAGGCGTGCGTCCAGTGCCGCCCTGCCCGGGGCAGGGGGGCGCGTTTAGCCCGGAGAGGAACCGGGCCTCCCCCAGAGTCATCTTCCCGATGCTGCCATGATGCCGATGGCAGTTCTGCCATTGCGGCACAGGTGAGCGGGGCCCAGCCGCGGGTGGCCGTGGCTGGGAATGCTAACAATAAGGCTTGGAGGTAACATGCACGGAGCCGCAATTACTAACAGTAACGCACGTCAACTCTAGTCTGAAGTATCCCCAGTGTCATGCGGCATCCCAGGAACTTGACTGAACTTCCTGCAGTTCCAGAACCCTTCTTATAGGCCCTGCTATTTGGATGTCCTGTAACACGCCCTGATGACATCACATTCTGCCTAGTATATAGGTAGCTCAGAACTACTACTCAATGCCTTCGCAACAAGTCTCCTGCTTGTTCTGTAGTGCTGGTTGCTATTGCATGTTCTCACTTTTGTTCTTGCTTTTTTCTTGGTTTGTCTATTTGAATTCCTGCCCTGCCTTGTTCCAGCCTTTTCCACTCCTGTCTGTCCTGTTGTGTTTCTCCCCCTGGCCTGATTTCTTGTTGCCTTGACCTCAGCCTGGACCTTGACTTCAATGAACTGTTTACAGCAGAGTACTGTGGGGTGAACAAGTCAGGGAAAGTGTGATCAGTAGAACACTGTGCTGGACATTTTCCAGCTAGGAGACTGTACAGTTCGTCAGGAGGAGGAAGCCAGGTCAGAGGAGTGACCTTGTAGGTGAGCAGCATTTTACAATTACATCTAGCTTGGTTCCCCATGTCTGAGAATTTGCTCGCATGCAATTTATGAGATCAGTTGGAAAGGATAAATTGTTCAAAAACCCCATGCTGATTGCTTTTTTTTCTGACTTTGAGATACTTAGAGATACTTAACTATTTCTAATTTAATAATTGCCTCCAGTGTCTTTCTTAGAAAGGACTTTTAGTTTACTAATCTGTAGTTCCTACCTGTTTTTTGTTTTTTTTTAATCCTATTTTAATATATCGTTATACCCTGGGCTTCTTGCTGATATTCTAGCATCATGCATATACCAAGTAAAGAAGAATCTTTAGATGAATATCATCTGCATTGAAAGCCTTATTAAACTTTGACGCACTTCTATTATCCCTTACGCCCTGTTCGTAGAAGCTTCTGTCCTCCAGTGTCCTCTCCGATGATGGTTTGTGTGCTATGGCATGCTCTATTAATGGCTTTTTTTCCCCTTAATAAATGTAGGTGAAAAATATCATTTAATATTTCTCCTTTCTCTGTATCCTCTTTATCCCTAGTCAACATGTTTGTAATGTATGGACTCAAAGGGCCCTTCAATATTATTTATACTCTTAAAAGCATTTTCTGCATTATGTACATTGATGAACTTGCTTTTTTTTACAGCACCTCTTAAGTTCCTTCTGATTTCTAAGTGCTTCATCTGTTGCCTGCAGTTGTATGAAAATCTTCCTTTTGTTTGCTACCTTCTGTTTTACTTCTGCTGCATGCCACATTGATTCCCTCCTTATTTCTTTCTGGGTTTTTTTTTCTTTTTTAAGCCACAAACTGGGCCTACATCTTTGTAGAATCCTCTTAGACATCTCCCATTTCCTTTCTGTGTCCTCATCTTTGAATATTTCCACCTCGTTAACTCAGGCGAGGAAATGCATCCTGGGTGTAACATTGCCTGTATTCAAATTGAGTACTTAGATGTGTATCCACCTTTTCAATGCACATTACAGTTTGAAAAGAAAACAAGTTACAGTACTCAATGACACCTTGTGCATAGATGCAGCGGTGTCTGTGCCAGCAAAAATAAAGAGAAAGAAAACAAATCTGTTTTCCCCGACAGTCAGAAGAGGTCTTGTTCTTGTGGTGCACATTGCTACTCACTCTGTGATGTGAGGAGGAAGGTGGTGGTGAATATGGGAATCATCGATCAATAGGATCATCTCCAGGGCTGATGCAAGGGTATTAGCACCCTGGGTAAACCTTACAATAAACAAACAAATAAATAAATCTTTCATGGTCTGTTGTAACTCACTATGTAGTCTCCAATGTTCACAGTTGTTTGGTTTGTACTTTTATCTATTTAAATAAAAAATAGAATGTTTAAAAATATATTTGTAGCAGACGAACCATAGGCCTCATAGCATCAGCTAAAAAAAAAGTATATAAAGCCATATAGTCTGCAATTCTACAATGATCTAGCAGAGAATCTAATGCAGTATTAAAATGTCTTAATATGTATGCCAATTAATGTGGATATTCAACTATTACTGATACCAACTTTTTCATAAATTCTGCTGTTTATGGTTTCGTGAAGGTTAGCAGGGGTGTGAGCCCATCATGCTGTGGCAAACCCACGAGGCCTATGCCAACAGGTGGTGAATGCACCCTGTAGCGGGACAGTCTAGAGCTTCATCTATACCAACTGCCTCCCCCCGCAGGTTGAGCCCTTGGGTTCTGGCAGCTGGCAGGACTTAGGAGGGTCCATAGGGCATTGAAAAGAACTAGAGTCCAAAGGCACAACAGGGTCAGGCCAGGCAGCAGACTAATGGAGTCAGAGGAAGGCTAAGGTTGGGGCAGGCGGCTAGCAAGTGTGGTCAAGTCCAGGCAAGGGGTCAGGTCCAAGTGGCAGGCAATCATGGTCAGGTCCAAGCAAGAGGACAAGAACCTGAGAGTTAGGACAAGGGAGGATGAGGATATATGGAAGTCATTGGACAAGACGGTCAAGTTAAGGTAAGGCTGGACAAGAAGGTCTGGATGAGGAAGGATGGAGAAGATAACGCTGGATAAGGCAAGGCTAGACAAGGCAAGAATGGTAGGGAAGGCTGGAAGTCAATCAGGAACACAGATACTGGAACGCTAGGCAATGCGCATTGCAAAGCAGGAGATCCATTGCTGAGGTGTCCAAGGCTCCACTGGAGGAGCCTTAAGCAGCAAGGGGCCAATGACATCATCAAAGGGCACCATGGTTAAGTTCCTGCTGCGGGCCCTTTAAGTGTGGGACTTTTGGGTGTGCGCTCATCTAGGGGAAGCCGGGAGGAGTGGCAGCTGGTAGCGTCCTGTGCCATGCTGAGGCATCCTGCAAAGGAGGCCTGGCTGCTGAAAAGAAAGCATTTACAAAAGTACCTTGTGAGAGACTTTGAGGAAATTAAAAAGTCATGGGATTGGAGGCAATGTTCTGTTGTGGATTGAAAATTGGTTAAAAATAGAAAACAAAGAATAGGGCTAAATAGTCCATTTTCTCAATGGAGAAAGGTGAATAGTGAAGTGCCCCAGGGATAAGCACTAGGACCGCTGCTTTATAACATTTTCATAAATGACCTAGAGATGGGAATGATGAGTAAGGTGATCAAATTTACTGATGATACAAAATCATCCAAAGTTGTTAAATCACAAGAGGGTTGTGAGAAATTTGCAAGAGGACATTACAAGGCTGGGAGTCTGGGCATGCAAATAGAAAATGATAGCTAATGTGGACAAGTGCAAAGTGATGCATGTAGGGAAGAGCTACCCAAATTATAGCTACACAATGCAAGCTTGCACTTTGGGATTCAGCACCCAGGAAAATGGTCTAGGCAGCATCATGGATAATATATTGAAATCCTCTGCTCAGTGTGCATCAATGGCCAAGGAAAAAAATAGACTGCTAAGAATTATTAGGAATGGAATGGAGACTAAAACAGAGAATATCATAATGCCTCTGTATCCCTCCATGGTGCGACCCCATCTTGAGAATTGTGTGCAGTTCTAGCCACCACATCTCAAAAAAGATATAGCAGGATTACAAAAGGTACAGAGAAGGGTGACAAAAATGATAAAAGGGATGCAAGTCTAAAGTCTAAAGAGGTTAGGGTTCTTCATTTAGGAAAAGAGAGGGCTGTGGAAATATCTGATAGAAGTCTATAAAATAATGAGTGGAGTGGAACAGGTAAACAGGAATCAGTTGTTTACTCTTTCAAAAAGTACAAACACTAGGGACATTCAATGAAATTACTAGATGCTACATTTAAGACAAATAGGAGAAAATATTATTTTACTCAATGCATAATAAAACTCTGAAATTCATTGCCGGAGGATATGGTGAAAGATGTTAGGGTAGCTGGATTTAAAAAAGGTTTAGACAAATTCCTTGGAAAAAAAAGTCATAAACCATTATTAAAGTGGACTTGGGGAAATCCTGGGATAAGTAGCATGGAGTCTATCAACCTTTTGGGATCCAGATTGGCCACTGTTGGAAACAGGATACTGGGCTTGAAAGACCTTTGGTCTGTCCCAGTATGGCAAGTCTTATGTTCTTATGGAGAATGGATACTAATATTAAAATTTTAAAATACATTTTCTGTAATCAGATTGGCTGATTTAGATTTTCTTCCTATGTATCTGTTCATTGTATGTGAGAGACATGTGGGTTAGCAGAGCAAGGGTCAGGTGCTCTCCTTGTATAGTGATGGAGGATGGACATTTTTTGCAGTAAAAAATAAAAGTTTTCCAGTGAATTAATCCCAATATGCAGGCAGTATTTAATAGGGATGTGAATCATTTTTTTGACGATTTAAAATATCGTCCGAGGAGGACGAGCAGGCAGCTGAGGGGAGCAGGAGACGCTTACCATCCTGGGACTTCGGGAGGAGATCTTCCCCGATTACCATTGCGTCCACGGCGTCGGAGGGTGAGGCAGGAGGCGGGACCGGAAGCGGCCCATAAGAACGGCCGGTGTGCGGCGCGCAGCAGAGCCGGCGCGCCGCTGAAGCCGCGCACGCTAAAGGGGCGTGCGCACAAGAAGGCTTTGCCGGGCTTCGCCGGATTCGCCGGACTTTGCGGCCGACGCAAGTAAGTCTATTCCCCTTATTCTGCCTGTTCGGGAACAACAAGTTTAAAAATTGACTTAGCACAAAGGCGAAACTTGGTCCTTGTTGTACGTTTAAGGGCATGCCCCCAAAACGGAAGGGGAGAGTGCGGGTTTTTCCCACTCTCCCACTGCCACCAACCTTCCTACAACAAGAAATTACAAGTTTCATGGCCTCCCCTATACCCAAAATTAAAGATCCCGAAGAATCTGGTGTGCCGGCGGTTATGGGAGAAACCGCCGTGCCTGCAGAGGAGGCATCTTTGAGCCCCAACATCGGGCTCCCACCTGAACAGAGAACACGAGTAAACGTTTCTGATGCTGGAGAATCTACTTCTGGGTCCCCAAATTTGACTGGGGAAATAACAGAAGGTCCCCAGAAAGACCTATCAGGCAGACAAGATGCAGTCTTGCCAATTAACATCATACCAGAAACTTTTACACGACCAGCTCTTGTTACGATGGACACACTATGGGAAATGATGGCAGGAACTATGTCTAGTATAAAACAACTGGAAAGGAAAGTGGACCTATTATGCGAAAAAAATCAGCAGGAATATTCCATAACGCAAAGACAAATTAAAGAATCAGAGGAAAGGATTAAATATTTGGAAATACAAGAAAAGAAATCATTGGAATTCAAAGCTATGGTGGTTAAAGACAGGGAGGGTTTAGCCAGGAGGATTGAATTATTGGAAAATAATACTAAAAGATTAAATTTAAGAATTTTAAATTTTCCTAGAGTAGTTGGGGAGGAACCCCTAACTACTCTAAAAAAATTCTTGGTTGACATTCTTGGATTCTCTCATGATTATTTTCCCATTATCAATAATTGTTATTTTCTTCCCAGATCAAAAAAAGAAAATGAGAGATCAGAAATGTTTCAGGGTAATTTAACAGAATTCTTAGAAGATTCCTCAGCCAATGTAATTGACTGGGGAACTTTATTGGTAAATTTTCAAAATATTTCAGATATAAACTCAACCATGAAAAAATACTTTAATAAATATCCTACAAATTATTTTGGAAAACAATTAAAAATTTTCCCAGATCTGGCAATTTCGACTCAACAACGTCGGAAAGCCTTTCTAGTCCACCGCCAGGAAGTTCTTTCCATGGGCTTTACATTTGTACTGCGTTTCCCGTGCAAATGCATAATAAAGAAACTGGAAAATATGTATATATTTTTCACTCCAGACCAGTTAAACAATTTCTTAGAACCCATGAGAATGTCTGCATCTACCCCAGTGTAATCTAGAAAATAGGTATAAATGGTGTGCTAAGATTCTGTAATGTGAAACGTTTTTCTTTTGTTTCTCCCAGTATCTATGAAACTATCTACTCCTCCAATTTGATTGATATATTAATAGTTTAAGATAAATTATGGATATGAAAATGTAATGTTACGGTAATTGCTGATTATACTATTATATTGCATATGCAGTATTTGATTTATTGTATTGATTGAAAATTTAGAAATAAAGAATAAAAAAAAAAAAAATATCGTCCGATATATTTTAAATCGTCAAAAATCGTTAGAGCCGCGATACAATAACAATTCCCCCGATTTATCGTCAAAAAATCGTAAATCGGGGGAAGGGGGAGGGCGGGAAAACCGGCACACTAAAACAACCCTAAAACCCACCCCGACCCTTTAAAATAAATCCCCCACCCTCCCGAACCCCCCCAAAATGCCTTAAATTACCTGGGGTCCAGAGGAAGGGTCCCGGTGTGATCTTTTACTCTCGGACCTCCGGTGCATTGTAGAAATGGTGCCAGCGCTACGTTTGACCTGTCATATGACAGGGCAAAGGTAGCGCCGGCGCCATTTTGTTTTTTTTGTCCCCCGACGGCAGGAGCATAGGAGATCGCTCCCGGACCCCCGCTGGACCCCCAGGGACTTTTGGCCAGCTTGGGGGGGCCTCCTGACCCCCACAAGACTTGCCAAAAGTCCAGCGGGGGTCCGGAACGACCTCCTGCAGTCGAATTGTGTTGCCGTACGGCCGGCGCCATTTTGCGCAAAATGGCGCCGGCCATACGGCAACACGTATCATCATGGTTTGGGAGCGCTCTGAAACGAAGGAAATTTTTCTGAAATTTCAGGAAAATTCACATTTCCTGTTAGTGCACGCTAACCACAGTTAGCGTGCACTAACATTAAAATGTTTCGGGCAAATTTTAAATCACCCGCGTGCTTAAAATACGGGGGTTGCGCATGCAGCCAGGCCATGCATGCGCCGTGCACATTTTAGAAGGAGCCCAGCTGTGCACATAACCCTCGTTATGTGCACAAGAGTCAGGCCAAAGAAAAGGGGTGGTCCAGGGGGCGGGGCTGGGTGGAGCTGGAGGCGGCTGGTACAGTGGCGCAGGAGCTGGCGTAAGTTCTAAAACAAAGAAAAAAAAAGGTAGGGCTTTTTAAGGGGTCAGGGAGGACAGGGGAAGTGAGTATGGGCAGGGGGATAGGAAAGTTCCCTCCCAGTCCACTTCTTAATTGGAGCAGACTGGGCGGGAACTGGGGAAGGCTGTGATGCGTTGCTGCACACACATTGCATTATTCAACCCACCCTTGCATGCAACACCCTGGATTTTATAACATGCATGCGCCAGCGCGCGTATGTTATAAAATCTTGCATCCATGTGCATGCACCGGGTAGTGAGCGCACATGGATGCACACGCGTATGTTTAAAAATCTATCCCTTAGTGCGCACAAATGGCATTATTCAGGAACCACGAAAAAAGAAATCCTGAACCATGGAAAAAACGAAATTACCCATGAAGGACCCGAACCAAACCACGAAACGAACCCCCCCCCCAAAAAAACAATACATATCTCTATTAAGTATTGTATCCATTTGAAGCTGAAGTTGGGCAATATCTCTCTGTATCCCATCTCTTCCATGCCATTAATGTTGCATTTCAATGCTCCACCAACTTTTATTCCTTATGCAGTAAACAGTAACCTTTATGCTAGAAAAACAGCATTCCTCTATTTTGTTTTCAGTGTAAAGAATTTTCGATTTAAGTATGAATAATTACCAAGACTGCAAGGGAATTGTGCTTTTACTCCACTCTGAAATGAGTGTTTGTGGTTGTTAGTATATATATATATATATATATATATATATATATGCAGTGTCCTTATATATATCACTAAATAAACTTATGTAGGCATGTTACTAAGGATCTGAAAACAAGCATTTATTAGTAGTATCATAAAGCAATGTTAGAGTGTACCATCAACAGTGGGGGAAGATGCACCAGCAGTGCTATGCTGTATTTCTCTGCATTTGCATGGTTTCCTCCAGTTTCTGCCATGTTACTGCAGGCACCGCTAATGTTAGACTTCCTCCTCCTGCAGCTAAACGTGGGCACGTTGTGGAGCTCTCCATATACCTTTAGATGGGTTAAGGGCGAGCACTTACCAAGCAACCCCTTTTACCCAGTACATTGTGGTAAGTAGCTTAATGGCTTTTGAAAATTACTCTGTCAGTACATAGCGCAGTGCACTATTCTGCCTGCCCATTAAACGGCCTTAGTGAGCTTCACCGTCCTTGAGCACAAGTGATTAAAAGCAGGTTGGTAATGGCATTTTAAAGTATTTTGTTAAGATTCATGCCTTTTTTTTTAACTGCTTTGATGGGTGAATTGAAGTATATTAAATAAAATAAATAATAATAAAATAATAATATATCACATCTATTGTACAAACCTTCAGTTTAAATTCATATTTACAATGAGGCATTGTTTTTAATAACACATAGCACACATCTATTAGAAATGATTTTGTATGTTTACACTGCAAACATCCTTTGAACAATTTATAAATCCTAATTCCCTTGCAGTCTTGATAATTATTCAAACTTAAATCGAAAATTCTTTACACTGAAAACAAAATAGAGGAATGTTGTTTTTCTAGAATAAAGGTTACTGTTTACTGCATAAGGAATAAAAGTTGGTGGAGAATTGAAATGCAACATTAATGGCATGGAAGAGATGGGATACAGAGAGATATTGCCCAACTTCAGCTTCAAATGGATACAATACTTAAGACACTGCATATATATATATATATATATATATATATATATATATATATATATATATATATACTAACAACCACAAACACTCATTTCAGAGTGGAGTAAAAGCACAATTATATTCTCTCTGATATCTCCTTTATTTAATTTTCATATCAACAAATATCACAAATTCAGACTTTCATAAAATGACACATAACTCATCTCTACCTCACTAAAATCCACATTCATTCATGCTCATCCACACCATTCTCACTTTGTGCAAAATTTTCAAAATAGAAATTACATAATATATGCTTTAAATACTACAATGATAATGTATACATTAGAACTGTTAATGGAAACACCAGTGCTATGCACTTTGTGATCATCCAGAGCTGTTAAATAGAAATATTGGTACCATGTATTTTTACTGAAATTTGCAAACATAAAGTTGAGCTACATCAAGTTGTATACAATTACATTAATGTTTATCATTGTAGCATTTAAAGCATATATTATGTAATTTCTATTTTGAAAATTTTGCACAAAGTGAGAATGGTGTGGATGAGCATGAATGAATGTTGATTTTAGTGAGGTAGAGATGAGATATGTGTCATTTTATGAAAGTCTGAATTTGTGATATTTGTTGATATGAAAATTAAATAAAGGAGATATCAGAGAGAATATATTGTGCTTTTACTCTACTCTGAAATGAGTGTTTGTGATTGTTAGTATTTAATAGGCACAAGAAGAGAGAGTAGTATTGCATAATATTAGGATTGCTATATATATATATATATATATATAAAATATTTAGTAGCAAATAGATATGAATGAATTACAACATTATACTCCTTGTACTTGTATTAGTGAAACATCTTATTACATTTCCAGGTAACATGTTTTCAGTCTGTCCCAATGTAATCCACAGAGAAACACGAAACCATGTTCACAGTCTATTTACCTAGAAGATGAGCTTCAGCTTGGGTGCAATAGGAAATAAATTAAATCCCATGATAGCTAGACACCTTTAGGGTAGTTTGGCTCTATAACAATATATTCGTATTCGCCAGGATCCCTGTAAGAGCTGAGCAGAGCTAAATTCAGATTTAGTCTCACAATGCTCTTCCTTGATACCGTTAAAGCTGCAATCACAGATGGAGTGTTTAAATATTAAGTGAAGATAAAGGTTAGTAATATTACTAGCACCACCATCAGCTTTGTGACCTGAATACAGATGGTTACAGTACAGAACAGCATGAGCAACAGTTGGGCAACTGCAGCTCCCAGTGAGCCCTCTACCGATGTCAGAATTAAATGCTTCCTAATCAAGAATGCAACAATATGCATATGGCAAAATTTGAGCAGAAAGTGAGTATTACTAAAGGGTCCTTCTCTTCAGGAAATCGGCCAGCACGAGGATAAACAAATTTTAATGAGCTCTGGAGGTTTAGAGTTCATCCACAAATATCTATTGATATGTAAGCACTGGTTTTTTTTTAAAAATAATATTAAGCTTATTCCAAGCTGATGACTACTGAAATTAAGAGCAGGCTGCGATAATGGGGGAATGATAGTAGGTGTGCCTTATAATTGCAGATATGATTAGCAGAAGCTTCCTAATTAGGTGGTGAAAGTCTTAGAGCAGGCAGACATGGTACCAAGAAGGAATGATAAACAGACCTTGGTATCTCAAAACAGGAAAGCAGATTGACATCTTGAAAGAAAGGAACTTTTATTGGATCCAGTTGTTCATGGCTGACGTTATTTATATGTGCCTATTGAACTGCAAGGGCTGAGTGGTTACAATGCTGATTTATAGGAATTTCTGAGTAAGGAAGCAATCAAGCTACATATATCTTCTTTCAAGATATTTTTTTCCTTATGGCTTTTAACTTTAAAAAAAAAAAAATAATTCTTCTCTGTCGCTCTTAGCCCTGATTTGTTACCCCTGCTCAACCAAAGTCTGTCTATTCATGTAACAACCAATAAATGATTCTGTGACACTGTGGGATAAATTTTCAGAAAAGTAGCACGGAAGATACTATAGGGATTAGTCAGATCCATAACCACTTTCCACACAGCCCTAGCTCAAGATCTTATTGCATCTTAAATTGGGGTAGTCTTGCCCTATTTGGTATGAGTTAGGTATGCAAAATTATAAAAAACACATTTGCCTAGTTAATTTGCACCCATCAACAAAGAAAATATCGTAAAATGGATGTTTACTTTGTTTTTCCTGTAGTTAGGTGGAAGAGGGATAGCAAGGGCCCTATCAGGTCTCCCTCTCTTCTAAGAGGAAGGGGGGGGGCAGGGTTCGGGGGGCTGTTCAGTCTCCTCGCTACTCCTTGCTAGAAGAAGGTGGGAGAGCTTCCTTAAGGCCTCTTTGCTAGGAGAACTGTGAGTGCTGCAAGTCCCACAATAACATGGTAGGAGGAGGGTGGGCGCTTCCTTGCCCTTTGCTTTTTATGGGGCCGATGCAATAAAATGCTCATAGAAAACATGCGCCCGTTATGGACACATGCTTTTTGAACGTGTGCCCATCCTATCTCCTGTGCCCTGGATGCAGTAGTCAAATGAAACAGAAATGGGTGCGAAAAAAGCAAGCATTGTTCAAAGCAGAGCATCTGTAATGCTACCCATTTTATTGCATTGGACGTCCATATGGCATCGTATGTGCGATATGTGTACAAGTACATCTGTGAAAAGGGCGTCTGTCAGCTGTAATATGGGAACATTTTATTATAAAAGTAATATTTTGAAATTGACGTCTGCTCCCCCAATGTGACATCAGCATGTTTCCTATCTGCCCATGCTATCCGGGAAGCTTGATCTATGTAGTAGGTCATAAGGAATTGTTTGTGGAAAGTTTTCTGAATTCATTAGTGGACAGTATTCCTTGTTATGCTCATGAATCACAAAGTGATTTTGCAATCGCCAATAAGAGGTGTACAATGTTTATGTTCCCATTCACATTTCTGTCAGCGACCAAGTTCACTGGAGAACATTGGAGACAATGCAAATGGCCAAGTGAACAGACAGATGAACGGAGGAAAAAGAAAGTTACCTCAGGAGGCAGGACCGGTGCAAGGCACCTTTTGCCTTGTGTTGCAACTGCCCCCCGGTCACGCAGACACCCCCCCCCCCCAACCCGCTCCTGGTCACAGCCCTGACTCCTACTTCCAGGGGTGGGGACCACATGCTGCCGCTCCTCCATCCCCTGCACCGCCCCCTCAAATTTAAATAAAATAACCCCTTTGCCCTCCCAACCCCCCCCAAGACTCTGAAAACCCCTGGTGGGCCAGATGAACGGATGGCCGGCCCATGTCACAATGGTGCAGGCAATGGCACCGGTAACCTCCTGTAACATGGTAGGGTCTGAAGGCCACCGGTGCCATTTTGGTTAGTGGCAGCCGATGACCCGGGAGTGGCAGATTGCTTCCAGGCCCCCCGCTGGACCACCAGGGGTTTTCGTGAGTCTTGGGGGGATTGGGAGGGTGGCACAGTGGGGGGAAGGCAGGGTGAGGCGGGGGCTGGGTAGAATTTTGAATTGGCTGCTAAAAGATTCTGCCACCTGATGTGGCCACCTCACCCTGCCTCATTGGCTCGCAAGCAGCAGTGGCACCCCTTAATGGTCAGCACTCTAGGTTCACTGGGAAATAGATATACTATGTTTCATCATAGCCCTTAAGACTTGTCGAAAGTGACGTGAGACTGAAGACTGATTTATCCCTCAAACCAGTCCTACTGTATTCTGGAAACTTCCTGTGGTGAAAAAATGCAAGGCACACAGAAGTTTCGCCAGCCCAGGGACTGCATGGTTGTGAGAGGTGACTGGATCAATATCATTGCACAGGTCCTCATCAAGGGTCTTAATTGCCTCAAAAAATCCAAGGTGGGGTGTGCATGGCTGAATAAGATGTTGCCTGCAGAGTCTATGGTTGGCTCTGAGCTGCACCTGAAAACATAACAACATAGGAACATAAAACACGCCATACTTGGTTGGACCAAGGGTCCATCAAGTCCAACAGCGGCCAATCTAAACGTCACAAGTACACAAATATGCTACTATTCCTTATTGGTCAATAACATTTTATAGACTTCTACTCTAGGAACTACCAGATTTTTTTAAAACCCTGTTAGACCATCTGCCATAACCACATTCTCGGCCTATAACAGCTGTGGGGTGGGTGGGATCCAAAAGCGCACATTTTTAAACTGGCCCAAGACCTCAGGATTCATAATAAACCCTTGTTAATTACGGATGCCCAAGTCCTGGGCCTTTCACACACGCGCTGGACTTGGACGTCCTTTGTCTAGTAACGGCCGTTGTGAGTTAGGTATTGTAGCTGGCGCTGACGCTATTTGTAAATTGCAGTCACATGTGCCAGGTATTCCAATTATATTACATACTTCTCATGCAGTTAAAACACTTATGGGAGATACCCATATTTCTTTTACTGCTTCCAGGCTTGGGAAATATTCAGCCATATTATTCAATTCTACAGTGTTACATAGGACTATTACAAGTGCATCCAAATTTAATTTTCTCCAGGACCTTCTAGAGGGAGCGGTTGTGCTGCCACATACTTGTGGAATCACTGCACTGCCCTTACCTGATAAAGTTGTTTTAATATGTACACCGTTCACAGATGTTCAACTTCTGGGCGTCTTTAGGCATCCTTGTGACGAATGTAATGGATGCCGAAGTCCAGGGTATCTTGTAATGGCCCAGGAATTGGGCGTCCAAGTGACAAGAAATGTACAGGATTTAAAGAGCTACTTGCTAACCTGTGCCTGCACTGCTGCATAGATTTTGGTCTTCTATCATTGGCAGTATTGTTTGCATTAATAATCACTTTGACTGCCCTTATTCTTGCTTGCACATGCAAGAAAAAAGTCAGCACAACAAAGAAGTAAAGAGTTTCCATGATTAAAAAGCAGGGAAGCCTTCACGAACCATAGTTACCACTAGCTCTAGTTCAATAACGCCAAGGTAAGGCAGATGCAAAATTTTGAATGTAAAAAAACTCATTATGGATGCACAAGTTTGGGGCTCACATTACTGGATTGGGTAGCAATAGATAATAGTCGCATTTAAATAGGATTTACATGTCATCAGTGCTATTTGCTATGCTACATGCTGAGTTTGCGTGTGTTATGGACTTGCTAATTCATGTATTGCATGGACGTCCATTTAGTGCATCCAAAACATATGTCCAACCACACGGTCAGCCCCATACTAACTAGAGCACCCAATATTGCATCGGCCCCTATGTGTTTTTATCCTAAGCTTTTAGTGGTAGATAAAAATTCATGATAAAAAAGTGATACATTACAGGTTTTGAGATGATTTACAGAAAGCCGCTGAGTGGTGACTTATCCTGCTATGCAATTAGCAGCAACTTAGCTGGCTAACTTTTTGCAAATTTTCAGTTGCACCGTAGCCTTTCCATGGGGTCTTCAAAGTAGAAAAGGACAGGTACTATCCTCAGTCACTCTTTCCCCACCAGCTCCTGGTTGTGCAATGGTGCCAGCCATTCCTGAGGTTGGTGCTATTTTGTTTCATGGCTGTATGCTTTAAGGCCATGAAACACTGGCACCAGTCTCATGGCTAGTCAGTGCCATTGTCCAGCAGGAGACAAGACAGGAGAAACTCGGGATTTATCTTGACACTTTCAACAATGAAAATCCAATAGAAGGGGTAAATAGAAACATAGAAACATAGACATGACGGCAGAAGAAGACCAATCGGCCCATCCAGTCTGCCCAGCAAGCTTCACACTTCTTTCCTCTCATACTTATCTGTTTCTCTTGGCTCTTAGTAACCCTTGGTTCTATTTCCCTTTCACCCCCACCATTAATGCAGAGAGCAGTGATGGAGCTGCATCCAAGTGAAATATCAAGCTTGATTAGTTAGGGGTAGTAATCGCCGCAACAAGCAAGCTACCCCCATACTTATTTGTTTACCCAGACTATGTTATTCAGCCCTTATTAGTTGTTTTTCTTCTCCCCTGCCGTTGAAGCAGAGAGCTATGCTGGATAAGCGTGAACTATTAGTTTTACTTCTCCCCTGCCATTGAAGCAGAGAGCTATGCTGGATAAGCATGAACTATTAGTTTTACTTCTCCCCTGCCGTTGAAGCAGAGAGCTATGCTGGATATGCGTGAAGTATTAGTTTTACTTCTCCCCTGCCGTTGAAGCAGAGAGCTATGCTGGATATGCGTGAAGTATTAGTTTTACTTCTCCCCTGCCGTTGAAGCAGAGAGCTATGCTGGATATGCGTGAAGTATCAGTTTTTCTTCTCCCCTGCCGTTGAAGCAGAGAGCTATGCTGGATAAGCGTGAACTATTAGTTCATGGAGGCCAGGGAGTTTCCAGTTCAGTTGCAGTGGGCTGGAGAACAAAGGGACATAGGGAGGCTGCATTGCAGGTTCTTTGTTTATTTTGGTTGGGCAAACAGACTAAAACAAAATAAACAGTAAAAGGTGAATTTAAAAAATTGCTTGTGAGAGTATCTGGGCCGAGCGAGAACAACTCATATTTTAAAACGGCCCAATTATGCGCATGTATGCACGTACATGAGCAACCCAATGTGTGAAAAATGGGCAGAGTTAGGGCATGTCGGGGAAATTCTTGGGTGGGGCCAACAATTACGCACATAAATTTAGCAGCTGCAGCAGGCTGTTAGCCGTGCATATTTACTTTTGCTCTTGATGAGGTATAAAACTGAAGAAACTTCTTTTTAGGCCTAAAACACTGGTGAGGGGGCTGGGTAAACGAGGGGGGGGGGGGGGGGGGGCTACAGACTGATGAACTAGAAGGATCTGGATGACCTTGAGAGAGACTGGGCAAACTGGTGGACACATTAGTAAAACTGGAAATGTCCTTCACATGACCATAGTTTAAAACCTGCTTTCCTGTGTGTTAAAGCTGACATATTGCTAAGGAAGACACACGAATTACATTTGCTCAAGTAACTGCTTGAAATTAGGAGCACACATACACACAGCATGTGTATTTTAAATCATACATGTGCAATTGTGTGTACGATTTAAAATTCCTGCATATGTGGATGCTCGCATGCTTATTTTAAATTTACTGTTCCTATGAACTGAAATCCAAATAACAATCTCCTCCTCCTAAAAAAACAAAAAAATAAACACATTTTTGCAGTGCATATCCCCAATAACATAGCTGGCTAATGCTTAAAATAAGAGCTGAATGGCCAAATTACATACCAACCCAGTTTGAAGTGCTTTATTTAACTGCTTAGGGGAGAGGGGAACAATGTTCACATTGCCCAATCTAGCCAGCAATATCCATTTGGCCACATGTTGGCTGGGTGGGTATCAGAATATAACAATAATGTTTTTACTCAAGGTTAGACCCCTCTATTTCAGTGTAACCCTTTATTATCATGTTTGTTTTTTGCTCTGGCACATTTTTTTTCTTCTATACTCTGTTTCATTACCATCCTATAGACTGTATTCACCATAATTCAGATTATTTATTATTTATTTATAAACATTTCATGTTCTGTTTTTTCTAGGATTCAGATTAAGCAGATAACAGACAATTTAGATATATTAATGATTAATCTACTTAATATATTATCAATAAAATAGATTCATTTTAAAAATACGAATCTTGGAAGCCCAGACCAAATGTATTCCACACTTTAAAAAAGATGGAAAGAAGGTCAAACAAGTGATGGCATGGTTTAAGGTGAAGTGAAGTAGACTATTTTAGCCAAAAGAACTTCTTTCAAAAATTGGAAAAAGGGTCCATTGGAAAAAACATAACCATTGGCAAGTTAGATGCCAAACATTGATAAAGCAGGCAAAAAAAAAAAAAAAAGAATTTGAAAAAAAGTAAGCTGTAGAGGAAAACATGCAAAATAATACTTTAAATCTAATTCAAGAAGCCTATGAGGGAGTTGAATGGACAGTTAGATGATTCAGTTTGAATTTACAACTCACATATCCTCTTTGGACTCTTGGATTATCTATTGTACTCAGTAGGAGCTTGTAATCCTTGATGGCCCAAGACATTTTTCTTCAACTGCAACTTGACTTAACAGAATGAGAAACTAATTGGTTTAAAATGTGATAGACATCTTCCCAACTGCAATATTAGGTCATTTGCACTTACTGTAGTCTTTGCTTATGAACTGTACAGTAAACAACAGTTATTCTGTAATAGTGTATTGTGCATGATGTCCAAATTCTTGAGACAGTTGTGATCTAGGCTTTGGCCCCTTTTTGTAGGGCATGGTGTGCATATATGCTTTGTAAAGTGCTACAGTCTTTCATTTCTTCACCAGAGGTATTTTTTCTCTCTTTTTTCTACATAATTCACACTTAAAAGTTCACAATTTATCTCCCCTTGTTGCTTGCAGACCCATGGGTATGTTGTACCCACAGTCCTGCAAGCCAGTGTTTAAGGGGAAACTCCCTGTTGAGTTTCCCTTTGAAAATCCTGTGGTGGGCTGATACAGAGGGGAGTCTTCACCACCACAAACAGTGCGTATGCAAAGTGCACCAGGTAAAGCAGGTGCGGGTATTTCAAAATCAAATTCTTGTGCATACTTCCATAGGCCCATCATGATCCCTCCCCAGCACAACTCCTTTTCCCTATATAGAGGGAGGTGCAATTTTCAAAGTTTTTTTTTCCTTTGGGCTTGCAACTGTCATTCATTCTTTCGTGATGGAACAAATAGACAGACTACTGTAACTCACTATAGTGGAGTTCACAAAATACTACTTCAGAGATTGTAGTTAGTCCGAAGCACTGATGCATGCATTCTGATGGGATTAAGATTATATAACTATAACACTCCAATCTATGATAGCTTGCATTGGGGGCCTATGCATTTCAGAGCCAATTTTTAAATTCTCATAACTCTGGACTCACATACAGCATCTGTAAGATTGCTTGGAGCTGTTATGTGGCAGCTGGAATATTATGTTTGTTGTAGGAAGTTTTGATTTACATGCTCCATCTTTAGCTGAAGTGAAATTTGCTGACACTAAGAGGTGTGCTATTGCCCTGCAGAATTTTATGTTTAGAGAAACAAAGCATGACCTAGTTTTATGGTAACGAAGTAAAATGTGGTATTTTAATTTAGCTTTCAAGTGATTGGAATCCTCTTACACCATTTTGGTGATTTTTAGGTTTTAATATTTGATTGTATTCTAATATAATTAATTATCCTTTTTGTATTTGTTGTTTCATAAGATTTTATTATGCCTGTTATTTAGTTTTCTGTTTTATTCTTGAAGTGTTTTTGTTTTTAGCATGTTATTTTTTTATTGGATTATTGTTAATGACTTTATTCTGTTATATTATTTTGGTATTTTTGTGTTTGGATTGAATTGGATTATTGTTATATAGTTCCAATATGTTTTGTGTCTACTTTTGTATGCCACCTTGAGCTTGATTAAAGAAAGGTGACTAAAAGTCAAATAAATAAATACATGTAAAACTAAATTTACAACACCAGATTTGAGAAAATCTGTTTTTGTTGACTTGCTCAAAAACACTTCTGTGAAATATCTAAAAAATGTACATTCTTAAAATATTTGAAAATGCATCTTTATCAATGGGTGCAATAAGCTAATTACAGGGCATGGGAAAAGGGTCATTTGGATCCCCCCACTTTTTCATAAGTTTGTATAAAACAATTTTTTCACTGCTTCTTACTATCAGCGTTTGCCCTTAGCCCCTTTCCTCTATCTCCTGCTTATCCACTCTTTTTCTCTCTCTTTCTTATACTTAGCACACAGAAAGAAGGAAGGACCTTCCCTATGAAGGGATGCTCTAAGTAGCCCAGGCAACTTTACTACTGTGATTTACCTGCTCAGAATTACCCAATTCTATTTATCTGGAAAGTGCTGAATATTGGTGGTGCCCTCATAGATTTAGGCCATGCCTCGGGAATTTCTCCCCTTCTCTGTCCTACCTCTCTTTTCCTGGCTAAATTTTACCCAGGTAACATTTCACCAGTCAACGGGCCAAGAAGTTGAAATCTATGGGTAATTTAAAAGTTACCCAGACAAACCCTTTTTACTATTGATATTTGTATAACTATCCACGTCTATCTACAATGACAATACAATCAATTTTAAGAAAAATTCATGCTCATCTCAGCGTAACTTTCAGCATTTTTTGTTGTTTTGCCTCTACTTTCACCAAGAAATGGGATTTTAAGCCTATAATATAACTAATCTATTCCTAAAGTAGCACCTACACTTCAGTGGTCATATTTCATCTCTGTTTTTTGCTGTAGTATTGCAGAAAACAGCACTCTGGTATTATTTCTAGGTAAGTGCAGAATTCATTCTCAGGAACTGATTTATAAAGAGTTTTCCCAGTAGAGTCAGAACAGTAGAAAATCCTTGATAAATTAAAAACCTTAATAAGTAGGAAAAACAAACAACTAATGTATTATAAATAAAGAAGTTAATAAAGCATGTACGTACAACTATTTTATTTTCTAAAATATAAGGTTTAATGAACCAGTTTATTAAAAAAAAACCTTCTGAACTAACTTTTGAAAGAACCATGAGTGTCAATATTTTGGAGGATTCTGGAGTTTGTAAATGTTGGACCACAAAATATGTTTTTCCAGTCTTCACTGCTAATCTGAGCATAAAAGACCATGGCTAAGGACAGGTACTGTAGCCTGACAACTCATAATCTCTATTTATAAGTCAGTTACATATAGTGCAGGTATCCATAAAATGTGTTTTGTGCTTTTTTGCTCCAGTGCGCTTAACTCTGCTCCCAGGAGACCAATTTTGCTAATGGTAAAAGGTAATTCAATTGCACGCTTGCTTAGTTCTGAGTAAAGACCACAAATTGATGATAAATAGGGTACAGTGGTTATGGGAGATGAACTTCTGCTCTCCAGAAATAGGCCTGAAACACCCAAGAAATTAATTTACCCTCAGACCTAATGCTAACTACAGTCTTTTGGTGGAAAAGTAGATAGGTCATCTAATAAGTTACTTATTCTCCGTTGGTCAGCTATTAATGTATAAAAGATTTCCAAGTTGCAGACTTGCTGAATGGTGAAGATTCCCCTTTCCCTTATTAACAAGCATGAGAGTTACTGGGCTCAGTTTATTCTTGGGGGTGGGGAAGAATGATTGGGGAATCATCTTTAAGTGTGAACCTGTCAGGTACAGTAAATCATTACTAAGATTTAGGTTATCCAGTGAATACCCTGGACTCTCCCTACAGCAGAGCTCCTTTTATAGCTCATTTGCTTTCTAACAAATGTCACCCTATGGAATAGCTTCCATTGCTGAAGTTCCATGCGTGTAGCATTCCAGTGGAATGGTGCATAGCTCTGGATAGTCTAGTGCTTAGAAGACTTCCTTCTTAAATATAGTAGAACACCGGGCGCTTGCGCATAGGGATGCCACACACCATCACCACCGGGCTCCCTGAAATAACTAACAGTGATCAGAAAGACAGAAAGAAAGAAAAAAAAGGTGAAATAATCCATCTGGAACTGAGAGGGGAGGGGCGGTGAGTGATCCTCGATTGGGAGACCCGCCCCCTCTGATGTCACTGAGGACTGTGATGGACGTTAAAGCGCCAGAACACCAGGCGTTGTGCGCCATGCGCCGAAGGGGCTCAACAAAGGGGCACTCCCCTTTGTGCACCCCTTTGTGCATCCCGTAGTGTTAGCCATTCCCCATGTTCTTTTATATCCCTTGTTAACAATCCCCATATTTAAATGTTTAATGTATTTGACAAAGGTAACGCATGAGTTCCTGCAAATTTTGTTTAAATGTAAACCGATGTGATATGTAAAATCGAACACCGGTACATAAAAATAAATAAATAAATAAATAAATAAAAATGCACAGAACATATGCATTTGTTTCTTGCATTAATCAATCAAAATAATGATGTGGCTTAACTTATCAATCCCCCACTGAACTGCAAGGCAATGTAGAATATAATTTTGGAGTATTCTGAACAGGGTATGAACGTATTTCAGAAAATTATAATTCATGGAATGATACATTAATGCTCAGGTAACTGAATACAATAGTCAGGGCCAGTGCAAGGGTATTAGGCACCCTAGGTGAACCTTCTATCTTAGACTTTATAAGTGATGAAAATTCTAACAAGAGGTTTGTACGCTCTAGTATCTGCTAGCTACATTGTATAAATCAACTCCTTTTCATCACTTACAAGGTCAAAAATTATTTACTGATGTCAATTTTAGAATGGATATCTCTGAATGTGTCTATAACAACACCACCCTAACCCCAACCCATTTCCCGAGAACTCACCCTGAATCAAAGTGCCTCCTTACAATGGTCCATATATAGAGTATCAGACTGAGCCTTACAAAAAGTCTCTCTCTCTCTCTCTCTCACTCCCACCAGACAATTACAGAGGAGCTGGCACAAAGTGACATACAAGCAGCCCTTTTAAAATCTCATATGATATTTTCCATTTTATTCACTATTCCCTTCCTAATAATTTCTAACATTCTGTTTGCTTTTTTGACTGCTGCAGCACAATATATTATCTATTATGATGACTAGATCTTTTTCCTGGTTGGTAGCTCCTAATATGGAACCTAACATCGTGAAACTACAGCAAGGGTTATTTTTCCCTATATGCATCACCTTGCATTTATCCAAATTAAATTTCCCCTGCCATTTGGATGCCCAATCTTCCAGTCTTGCAAGGTCCTCCTGCAATTTATCGCAATCCGCTTTTGATTTAACTACTCTGAATAATTTTGTATCATCCGCAGATTTGATAACCTCACTCGTCGTATTCCTTTCCAGATCATTTATAAATATTTTGAAAGGCACTGGTCCAAGTACAGATCCCTGAGGCACTCCACTGTTTACTGTTTTCCACTGAGAAAATTGACCATTTAATCCTACTCTCTGTTTCCTGTCTTTTAACCAGTTTGTAATCCACGAAAGGACATCGCCTCCTATCCCATGACCTTTTAGTTTTCTTCAAAGCCTCTCATGAGGGACTTTGTCAAATGCTTTCTGAAAATCCAAATACACTACATCTACCGGTTCACCTTTATTCACATGTTTATTAACCCCTTCAATAAAATGAAGCAGATTTAGGGGATCGTGCCTGGAGGCTTCCCTGTAGGTTTCTTTAAATCCGGGAACCTTGTTACTGAGGCCGTAACCACCGCAAGCCCAGGGCCATGCTGAATAAAGCATGGCATGCAGGAACATCGCTGGGAGAGTGCCTGGAGGCTCCCCTATAGGTTCCTTTACACCTGGGAACCTTCTTGCTGAGGCCGCTGATGTCACCACAAGCCCAGGGTCGCGCCAATAAAGAGCGACATGCAGCAGCGCGCAGCCGCTGGCCCGCCAAGCCACGCACCCCTTCTGCTGTTTTTTTTTTCTTGGAAGTTTCTCCACTGCATTACTTAAATTTCACTTCAGGACATGGGCAAGAAGAGGAAAGGTACTTTGAGGAGTTTCCCTCCTGCCTCTCAGTCTACCCTTGGTCTACCCACCCTGGTTTAGAAACTTTTAATTTTACTAGTTCATTATTAGGACCAAGGGGCCGATGCAATATTATTCGCGGAAAGCGGGCTCCGACTTTTCAGCGCCCACTTTCTTAACGCACTCATGGCACCCGCAAGGGGGGCACCATGCAATGCGCAAATTAGGGGGTCGTGCTAGCAAGGAGGCGCTAGGGTTGCTGACTAAGTGGTGGCAGCTGAATATTCGGCTGCAATCAGCAGTCTTCACTTAGCTGGATAAGTACTTATCTGGTTAAGTAGTTAACCGGATAAGTAGTGAGCAGGATATGGGTGGATTGGAGAGGAGCCACTTATCCGGTTAACTTAGCCAGATAAGTGCTGATATTCGGACTTATCCTGTTAAGTTAATTGGATAAGACTTAGCCGGCTAACTGGTGACTTTTTACAGGGTTATTTAGCAATATAGCTGTGCTAATGAATATCCTTTATAAGTTAGCCAGATGTACTTATCTGGATAAGTTTGAATATCTACCCATTTGAGTTTTAAAATACAAAAGCTAAATGTGAGGTACTGGGACATGCAATAGCTTTATTTATTCTAAATCTTGTTTTTATGTTTGACTGTTTATTTGTATTTATGTTTTATATATATATATTTATAATCTATAATCTCCATTGTTAGTATTTTTATGAATGTAGTGATTGAATCTGTTATGAACAGTTTTTATTGGAACTGAAGGAATAAAAGAATAAAAAATAAAATAAGAGGGAACTCCAAAAGTTCTGGGGTGTGGTAGAGTGATAGACATCTTGAAGGGGTACAGAAGGAGCAGCCAAGGGGCTGGACTCTGCACTGGGGTCTCTTGGTTCTGCAGGAGAGGGCTTTCTCCTGTATGATTGGTGAAAAAAAAGAGGACAGAGAAAAAAGCGGTGGAATTAAACATAAGAAAAAATATCGGTGCGATTAAGCAAAAGAAGATTAAAAGAACTCTGACAGAACCCATAGGATGCAGAATCTAAGAAACCGAAGGAGAGATTGAAAAAGATAACAACAACAAAAAATAGTCTTTGGACTAGAAGAATTACTGAAAGATGCAATTTATCAAATATAATGAACTTATTAAAATAATATGGATTAGTTTTAGGATAAGTGAACTGTTGATACCTTTCATGTATGGGTGGGTTTTGTTTTCTACCCTTAAGGTGTGATATATCTAATGTTCTAAAATGTTTCTAGAATATGTCTTTTAGAATAAAACGATTCATACACTTGCTAATGTTTGTGAGAGGCTTTTTACCCTTCCAAAAACAATAATGTGCTATGTGTGGATTAAGTTTACAAAACAAAAAACATTTATAATATGTGCTATATGTGTTGTGTTCCGCAGCCGTGGGAGGCCACGGCTGCGATCCCCTACTTCGCCTGCGATGGTAACCCGCCGCGGGAATTCCTGGGGAAGCCCCCGACGCTAGGCCCATTGCCCCGGCACGGGTCCCCACGCTGATCGCCGCAGGAGGAGTTATCCCTGTTCAGCAGCGTTTCCTCCATGGAGGAAATTCAAGATGGCCGCCGCCATCTCTAGGCGTGAGGCCGCGCCTCCTTCTCAGATTTAAAGGGCCCTGATCCCTTTAACCAGCTTCACCTGTTCCTGATCAGCCTGAGCAGGGGAAGTGTAAAAGGAGGCTTCCTCTGCTCATTCCTTGACTTGGCAACATCCCAACGCTGTCTAGTTTGCTTGCTTCGGTGAGTTCCTTGAGCTTGGATTCTGGTTCCTGTTTCGTCTTGGTGTTCTTGGTTCCTGACTTCGGATTGGCTTACGGTGATTCTCTGGTTCCTGACTTTGGATTGGCAAGCGGTGATTCTCTGGTGTATGACTTTGGCCTGGCAAGTGGTGATCCCTCGGTGTGTGACTTTGGACTGGTAAGTGATGACCCTCTGGCACTCGACCTTGGACCTCCTCTTGACCATCATCTCCAAGGGCCACCTAAGTCCCAGCGGCCCAGGTCCCTACAGGCTCCTCCCGGGGGGACCACGGGCTTCCAGGGTGAAGCTCCAGTTAGCCCTTGCACCGACCTCTCCAAGGTTCGCCTAAGTCCCAGCGGTCTGGGTTCCTACGGGCTCTTCCTGGGGGAACCGCGGACTTCCAGGGGTGAAGACACAGCTCCTCTTCTCGACTCTTCCTCCGCTTCCACCATCGCCACAGTCTCCAGTGCCAAGGGTCAGCTGTCACATCTTCTGCTCAGCCTCACCACCCGACGGTAGAACCTTTGGACCTCCCTCCTAAGGAATTCCATCCTCCCATCGGCCCAAGAGTTCACAACCCGAGCTTAACAATATGTGTATAAATCTTACAAGACAAGAATCTAAAATATTGTTTTCAATAAGTTTTTCTATTGGGGATGAAACATATTTAATGATCAGCATAAATGCTTTAATATAAATGCACAAGGTAACAAATTCTGTGAAAATACAGGTTATTGCTGTCCTTGTGTTAGATTTGGGTAAATGAGACAGGGTACAGCTGAATGGGAGCTTGATGGGCTATATAATAAAAGAGAGGATACCAACCCAGAAATCAGGGAGAAGGCTGCTTTTTTTTACTAATGAGTATCTGAGATTGAGGGAATTCTGCAATTTTCCTTCGGAGCTGAAGAGATAAAGGCCTTTTTTTGGTGGTGGTGATGATGGTGGGAGAAAGACCCTGCGTTCCTTTTACTGTCTGAACCTGACCTGAGCAGCTTAAGGGAATTGTCTGCATATGTGAGCTTTTGGAAATTAACAAAACTGTTTTTCCTGTTTTGATTTTATTATTCTGGACTGTGTCTATTTTTATAGCTTTTGAATTTTGTTTTTATTCAGTAAACTCCATTTTTTCTTTTGGAACCAAACATTTGGAGAGGGTACATTTTATTTTGAGTGTACTTCTCTTAAGGTCCTGCAGGTATATCCTGACCCCCATCACAAAACTTATGCCCTCAACACTGCAATGAGTGGGACAATGCTCAGCAGGGATTAGAATTGTGACCTCCTTGGAAAGAGGGAGTTTCATGGCTCCTTGGAAAGAGGGAGTTTCATGGCTAATAAAAACAAGATGGCCATCTTGCTATCTGAAGAAGGAATCTATGTTGTCTTGAAAGTAGCGTGATACCTTCGCATAACATCTTCTTGCCAGCACCATAAAAGGTAGCACATTCTACAAAGAATATACAGGAAGAAAGGTCAACAAGCCAATTTTAATGGGTAACTTTTTATTGGACTAATTGCATTTCTAACTAGCTTTTGAGAGCTGTAGTCTTTCCATCAAGTCTAAATTAAAATGAGCAAAATGTTTTCATCTGAGGAAAGGGAGGTTAGCTTTCAAGTGCCGCTTAGAATATATTAAAGTTAGTCCAATTAGGAGCTGACCACCAAGATGACAGCATAGTCCCTTTGTTCCTCATTCCTTCCCCCCTCAAGAAAATTAAGTGAATATGAAGATTTCAGCCCACACACCTGAGTGATAATTTGAAAATTAGGACCCTAATGAGGTATATATTGAATATCTTTGCTTTTGCCCAGGTACAGCTGAAAGAGGAATCAGAGTGAAAGATGGGCGGAAGGAGAGCCATGCGGTGATTAGAGGCCCTCCTGCTGTGATCTAGGAGGAAGGCAGTGCTGTAGCAGTAACAGACAGCCCTGGAAAAGAGGTACTACACAGTGCTGGGAACTGATTTGAGCTGGGGCCCATATGCAGATGGAGATGCAGGAGCGCTAGCTTGCAGACAGACTTCCAGGGAGCTCCTTAAGGCAAAAGAGCAGCCGGCAGGGCAGTAAACTCTGAATGTGCTGCTGGGACACCCTGAATGAACAAAACTTGCCCTATAGCAATCTGGGTACTTGTACTGAGAGGGCAGTCAACGTGAAAGATTTCTCCTGATGGCTTACATATTTTAATAATCATCCCACTAAGTGGTTCCTCAAGAAATTATCTTTCTCTTCAAAGTAAAAACCTGTAGGGGGAAGGAGCTGGCTAAATATTAGACTTTCATACGACGCTTGTCAGCACTTTTCAAACAAAGATATGAATCAGAATTTCAGTTAGAACAAGTATAAATTTAATATTCCATATCTTTGGAAGCACATCTGCCAACCTTGCAAGACAGGTAGAGCATCAATGTGTCTTGTAATCTCTGGTACACGCTGTTATTTTATACTTTCAACTATACATAGAAAATGCTTGTGAGAGGATCCTTCACCAATATTACAATGTCACAACCTAATCTCCTCTACCCTGAGAAAACTCCTCCCACCATAAAAAGTTCCTTTATCAACATGGCTTTGATGCACATTGTTCCTTCTGATCCTTCTGATCTTCTGTGTTTTCTAAATAGATAGTAGGCTTGAGTTCTGAATAGATAGTAGGCCTGAATTCTGTTGCTGGTGCCAGACCTCTAATTAAAGCTGTAACCTCCGGGAATCTTCAGTTCACCTGGCTTCTGTCAGTCCACCTGCTTCTTTCAATGAGATAGGAATCTGTGAGAACCAAACTTATATTATGGTCCTTGTATTATGGTTTAGATCTTGCCATTGATGCCCTCCTGGCCTTTAATTATAGACTTTGCAGAGCCTACAGGTTTCCCAGATCTTCCACATTCTTGAGTCTGAGGTGGTCAGAAGTTCACTGTATCTTAGCAGTTTCAGTGTGAATCAGCCAGCTGAGGATTCTGGGACTGGCTAAATGAGCCAAAGTTCTGAACCATTATATCAGAGCCAAAGTGAGAACAGGCACCAGAAACCACAGGTCAAACGATGATGCTGTCAGCCTCTGCCTCAGAGGAGGAAAGCAATACGTAGCTTCCTCTAAGAAAGCTATGGTGGAGAAAGACCTTAAACGGAGACCACCGAGAGATATGCTAGTTGGGATAGCAGCAGATGACAAAGAAATCAAAAAAGAAATCTCTGCGCTGTTTCATCGTTGACTTGATGAAGAGAAGATAACTTTCAATAGTATGTCACAGATGTATTAAGTTAGTCTATGAAAAGGCATCCCCTGCAACTTGCTTGTTGACCCTTCACTCTACTTATCCAAGTGGACTGTCATAGCAATCACAATTCTTTGCTAAGGTAAAAAATGAAATCCAACTAATACATAATAGCATAGCTGGGCTGGATGCGTGGATTAAGGCCCTGGAATAGATAGACACTGCAAGAGTATCCACATGTGACCAGATGGAAAAAGCCATCACTACTCTCATGGACATTATGGATCTGGAGTCCAAATCGTGAAAGAACAAAAGATCAGAATTGTTGTAGTTCCAGAGGATACAGAGAGCAGTGACATAAAGGTGTTTGTAAAGGATCTCCTAGAAGAGACTTTATATTATGGACTCTGCCTTATTTGAAACCAAAAAACCTCACTGGGCCTTGAGCCCTAAACCAATGGTTGATCAAAGACCATATAAAACCAATGGGAAGTGGAGATGATGAGCGGTATGCACAATTGGTATAAACCACAATAACAATGGTATACAGCTAAAATGTTTTTGCGGATCTTTGTACAGGATTACTCAAAAAATGAATCGTGAATAGGTGTCGGAATCAACATTTCCATCTTTATTCATGAGTGGTTAAAGGAGGAGAGTTTCGGTCCCCCGACACGGACCGTATTTCGCCGCATGGGCTGTGTCGGGAGGGACAGAGGTCCATGAAATCAACTTATAGTAAATGTCCAATGTGTAAGACGGAAATAAAATCCAAATGCAGTCAGAGGAGTAGTCTTGACATTGTGTGAAGCGCCCTGAGGAGCATAATCCAAAATGAAGTAAGCTTACAAGCGTAAAGACAAAAACAAACCAATACATTTTTGCTGATCGAAGATCATGCCAGATTATTGTTTGTACAATCAGAGGCGAGAGAAGACGTTTTCAAGTCAATGCTTTTGGTGTGAAATAAAGATGCTTTCTTCCAAGGTTTGGCAAGGGGAGCTTTGCAGCACAGAGAAAAATTACAGGAGGCTTAAATCCTTGCTAATATAGAACAGGTTCATATACACAACTTTTTATCCAGTTGCAATTTATTTGGAAGTAAATGCACAGAGGCATTTGTGCAAAACTCCAGAGAGTAGGCTGGCAGGATTCTGGGAGAGAATGTGAAAGCGTCAGTTCCAAAGCCACAGAGAGCAAAATCTATCACCTGTGGATGAAGGAAAAAATCATTGATGGTTCATATCTGGATGTTATACTTTATGAAGCTTCGCCTTACAAAATGTTTGGTTGAAATTTAAGACTGCAGGTTAAATGCTAGTCGAAAATGAAAGCGTGAAAGATTGGAGGTGACATACCTAACGGAATGGTTCACTGTTGCATCTTGGCAGGTGAATGAGGATATATTTAAAGTTTGCAGTTTGTGAAATGACTCAGGGAAGCAAATGTTAGCTATAATAAAATAGCAGGGATATGGGGACATGATAATCTCCAGAAGCTGTAAGGCTCTTGCTGGGGAATGGAAGTTTTCTCTATTCCAAGGATTTAATAGTGAGATTGGGCGGCTTTAACAATGTCTGTAAAAATAATTCATTGAATGAGTGGATTACAAAGGTTTGGGTGGGAAGGTTTAAGGGAAAGGAAAGGAAGGGAAGGGAAGAAGACTGGGAGAAGTAATCTACAGAAGGAAAAGGAGAGTTTAAACTTTGTTACCAAGCTGGGATTCTAGGTCATCTTTTTCTTAATTTCAGAATACGAAGCTGTTGGAGATAGTACTGTTTGATAATCCTATATAATGAGAGTGCAAATATCCAGGATTGTCTCTGGAATATGAATGGAATTCACAGTACAATGAAGTGAACAAACATTTTGACACAAATTCTTTGGTGACACATAGAGGCCATTAATCAGTAGGCGTTCAGTAGCTGGATAGCCTGTCCCGCATATTCAGCAGGATAAATGTCCTGCTGAAAATACTTGCTTAACTGATTACTTACCCAGATTTCTTCAAAAGATAGCTGGGACAGTAGCACTTTTGGTTAAAAATACCCCAAAAACTAAAAGCGCCTATGGTCCAATTTGCAGTGTCCCCTCACCTAATATTAAAGCTTCCCTATTGGGCCCTTCATTCCCCCACCCCACATCTCAGTAAAAAAAGCCAACATATCTCAGGATCGCTGTCCTCTCCCCCCCCCATGACAAACCTCTTCCTCTCACTAAAATCTATGTCTGAGGCCAGGCCTTCCCATCCCTGCCCCCTGAAATGTACATTACTACCCCGCTGCACCCCAACACCCCCCGGCCCTTCCCTGCAGCTCCAGAGGCTAAAGGAAATCCCTGACAGGAGCGGGGACAGCACGGATCCGCTCCCCCAGCGAGGTCAAAGGTTTACGCTTCCAGCACTAAAGTATTGGGAGCCCAAGCCTGGCGTAGTTCATGCTTCAAGCTGCGCTGGACCTTTCCGGGAGCGGGTAAGTGCTGACTAGGGATGTGAATTGGGTGCCCGATCGTTCCCTCTTTCAGGTTCATCTGGCTGCGGGAAAATCTCGTTTTCCCGTGGATCCTCTTTTTTTTTTTTTAGTGAAAAATTGTTTTTCGGGTTAGCGCGCGCTAACAAAAATAGCAAAAAGTAACAAAAAATAAGAGAAATAAAAGGTTTTTTGTTAGCGCGCGCTAACCCGAAAAACGATTTTTACGAAAATTCGGGGGGAAAAGTGATTGTTTCTTTTTTTAGCCGATATATTAACGAATTTAGATATATCGTACGATATTTCAATTCGTTAGAAAAACAATTCACATCCCTAGTGCTGACCCCACAACCGGCGGGGATTTCTTTGGCCTTGGAAGAGGGTGGAAGGGCCAGGGGGAGCTGAGGTGCGAGGGGGGGGGGGGTTGCTGTTAGATTGCTGAGGGGGGAGGGGGGAGACCGGTTGCACTTTGAGGAAAGGGATTTCTCGGGCAGGGGTGCAACGGCCCCATCACATTTAGAGATGCGGAGTGTAGGAGGTAAGGCCCCATATGGCAACTTTTATATTAGGTGGGGGATGGAAATAAAAACCCAGGCCACAGCCCCTTTTAATTATTGGGGGGGGGGGGGGAGAGTTGTGAGCAAAAGCACTACTTACCCAGATATCTTTTGAAAATATCCAGGTAAACAGCAAATTATCCAGGTAACCTAAAATCCCAAATGGGTATATTAAATCAAAGCTGGTTAGGTTTCTAAGTTATCCGGCTAAGCAAGTATATTGAGCGGGATGTTCATCCCACTGAATATACAGGACAAGCTATCTGGCTGACCTTAGCCAGATAACCTGTCCACTAAATGGCTCTATATAATCACACAGAGTTATACTCTGACAGTTTACTTTTGTTAAGCAAAAGCAAGGGGATAATAGAAGAGGTAAATGAGGATGTAAAGGAAAATGCAGTCTGTAGGATAAAGGTAATATGGCTTCCTACTGGCAATGTGCAGTACAGGATTTCACTATACACAAGCTTAGCCAAATAACGTAAAATAGTTGAAGTGTCGGCATGGGTGTGCTTGGCTGTAACCAAACAGGATTTGAAGGCACAGTTTTCCGTTCAGGATAAATACCTTCCTGCCTTCCTAACTACTTTATGGTGTTTGGTTAGTAATTTGCAGCTGGTTGCAGTACCTGCTGTCTTTCCTCAATGTAGATGTTGAAGTTGTTAGCAGGAAGGGGGGTAAGGGAGAGAGAAATAAGCTCTCAGTTCTTATTCGGGTTTCTCCATGCTGAAACTCACTGGTTCTGTCTGCTTTGTAGGCTGTGCTGCACTTCAGAGACACACACAGACACACACACATGAGAGAGGGAGAGAGAGAGGGAGAGGGAGAGACACATACACACACACAAGAGAGAGAAAGAGAGACACTCACACACACAAGAGAGAGAGAGAGACACACACACACACACACACGAGAGAGAGAGAGAGAGAGACACTCACACACATGAGAGAGAGAGAGAGACACTCACACACACACACGAGAGAGAGAGAGAGAGACGTACACACACACATACACACACGAGAGAGAGAGAGACGTACACACACACATACACACACAAGAGAGAGAGAGAGACACACACACACACACACACACACACACACACGAGAGAGAGAGAGAGAGCACTATCTTGCTCCCTCCCTACCTCTCTCCCTCTCCAGTCTGTAAGGGAACAAATCACTCCTCCACTTCATACTTAAGTCCCGTCTCCTGATTGGCTCTTGCTCCTCCCTGAAAGCATCCAGTTCCTGATTAGCTGCAACAGCAGTTCAGACTTTAGCGCCGACCCCCTAGTTGCTGTATGAAAATGGGCCCCTACAGAAACTGCACTGTTAAATGACAGGATCTTGGGACTGTGAAGGAAACGTATGAACACAACAGTCATAACAGAGAAATCTGGAAGACCAAATAGTCAAAACAGGCCAGACTTACACAGGCTATAAAAAACAAAGAAACAAAAAAAACTTTTCACAAATTTTAGTTTATTGTGTATATCTGGAAGTGAGGAGATGTCTTAGGGCCTGGTTTGCTAAGATTTTTTTTTCCCATAGACACAGATTAAAAAAAAAAGTCTGTTAGTAAATCAGGGCCTTATACGCAAGACATGGGTTTATTTGAGGTTTCAGAAGTATAAACAAAAAGACAGGTCAAAACCTGGAAGTATCTAAATGGTTTTCAGAAATGAAATAGCAGCATTCCAATTTTAAAGAAACATTTATGGAAATGCATTTGTTAAACCTTCTTCATGTTGGAAGATTTTGGAAGTAAAAGACCTCCAATGTTTGTTAGCTGGACCCCTACTGAGATTGTTTGTTACAACAATTTTCAGTTTTGTTTAATGGACTTCTCATGGGTTAAAAGAATGATGTGTGGAAATGAGTTTCAAACTTGGTATCACATCAGATACACTTTTGTTAGCCCCATATAGAGATGTTATATACTGAAACCACCCCGACACATATTCAAAAGCTGTTGGGGGTGCAATAATCAACTTTTGGAAGGTGTGGTACATTGGTGTGGCTTCCTACCAGTGAACTCAAGGCTTGAACTTTATCTTCTTAAAAGTGATGGCTTTCATGCCTTTGAACGTACAGTTTTGGATTGACACTCTCCTTTGAACCATGTGTAATATCTAAGAAAGGTAATATTTCAAATCTCAGATTCTTATGGCCAGGAGCCTGTCCTGATAATGCTTAAATCAACAACTAAGTTATGAAACGTAACCCGAGTAAAGCAAGTGTCAGATGTGTGAAGGAAAAAATATTTCCCCCTGCTAAAAGGCATTAAGTTGAAACTGAGTCATGGCAATGGCTTTCTTCCTGATTAAAAATCCCAAATATGAAAGCAATGAACTCAAAGTGAGCTCCTATTAAGCATTCACATTTCCATCCTTTAGGGATCTATGCTTTTAATTTGTATAGTTGGTTCTCAGCCAAACCAGAATTTGAAACATTGAAAAATTATGTTTTATCCTGATTGAAAAAACCTGATTCGCCCTTTGGCTGTCTACATAAATATAATGCTCCATAAGCAGGACTGACGACACAATATCCCGGTCTGATGAGTGATCACAAACGAAGACCGCATGGTTTTGTATTCCGTTCTTTGTTTTTTTTTAATATTAATTTTTATTAAATGGTGCTGTAATCTTAATGCTGCACCCAGACCAGAAGCAAATCCCTAATTAAATTCAGAATTAGGAAATATTTCTAGCAGAGTATTTTTTCTAAATGTTAAATCATTGACCCTTTCTTGACTCAGTAGGTGGTTACAGGCAAGATCCTGGCCCAATGATGGTTTTACCTTTTTAAAAAGTGAGACTTGAGTCACCTCTCAGACAATGGGACATGGAGCTGAGACTTCTGATGGTGCGGGAATTGATTTCAATAATCAGCACCTCTTGATGTACCCATCCAGAAGGGCTCTACACACAGAGGGGTATGTACATGGAAAACAAATTCATGGGTTAAACTTTGTGTTATTGTTTGTAAGGTTTTGGGTGGACCCTTGGTCACTGTGGCAGCTGACCACGTCCACAGGGGGAAGTTCTGTGAGGGGCCACAGGTCAGGCTCAGCTTTGGGACACACAACACAGAATTATATCTTTTATTAGACAGAGTTGGGAAGCCACCAGAGGTGGCAGTAGTGAGTAGAGATGAAGCCTGGCTGGGCTAGGGTTCCTCAGGATACTGGAACAGCGATTCCCTCTATGGCAGTGCTGTAGTGGAGAAAACTGAGAGAATGAGTACAGTGGAGCATACACAGAGTTCTGATATAGAGCCTCGTTGGTAAAGTTACCCACACAGCAGTTTCTCCCGGAAGGTAACACAGAAGCTGGAATAGAGGCAGGCCCTCGGGGAGCGAGTACCTGGTTCCAGGGAACAGCTCTGAGGAAATAAAGTTGATAACTCACTGATGATGTAGGCAGCGGTTTCTTCCAAGCAGAAGCGATAAGTTCAGGCAGCGAGTCAGGGAACATGGGCCCTTGAGGAGCAAGTACAGGTTCCCAATAGCGACCTGAAAGAAATGAGAGAGGTCCCCGAGGAGCGGGTACCCCATTAGGATAAAGTCCAAAAAGTTGGAGAGGCAGAGTAGCTAGGTACGGAGAGCGAATCCCATCCGTAAGGAGATCCCTTGCTAACTTGATTAGCTAGCAAAAGGTGTAGGCTTTGTATCCAGGATGCGTGACGTCATCACAGGGGAACGCCCCTGAGGTTCGCACCAAAGGGAGAATAAGAAGCAGGGCCTTGCGGTGCACGCGCCCTATGGTACCTGGACAACATGGTGGGATGCAGCGCCCAAGCCGGACCGGGGATGCCGGAGAGGACAGCAGGCAGACGCCGCGGCAGCCAGACATCCATCAACCACGGGAGGAGTCGCAAAAAAGGTAAGGTGGGCGGAGTGGAGACGTCGGGCAGCGACAGTTGTAACACTTTGTTTAACCAAACTTAATTATACTGAGCATACTTGGGAACTCTCCAGATTTCACCCAAAGACTCGGAATTTGCATTGATTAAAGGGCCTGGGGGGGTGGGGGGGGGTGTGGGAAGAAACAGTAAAATACTCTAGGGATGTGAATCGTTTTCCATATCGTCTTAACGATAGAAATCGTGTGGCAGGGCAAGAAAATCGTCTTAGGCACGATTTTTTAGTTAAAAAATCGTTAAAATCGTTTTTTCCGATTAGTGCGCACTAACTCGAGTTAGTGCGCACTAACTGGGAGATAGTGCGCACTAACTGAAAATGATACAATTTGACACTTTTCAGGTCAGTTAAGGTCAGTTTAGGAATGAATACGTATTCCTATTGGCTGCCCTCTTATTTATTCATGTTACCAAGTTTCCTACTGACAGTATATGGGGGATGGGAAATGGAAACAGTTGGTAGCTTGACAAAACAAGTAATGTGATCAGTCAATGTGACTAGAACTTGTGCCCTAACCCTGATACCAGGGGTATTGTGATCTTCCTGCACACAGTGCCCTATCCCTATTAATACCAGGAGTGTTGTGATCTTCCTGCACACAGTGCCCTATCCCTAATACCAGGGGTGTTGTGATCTTCCTGCACACAGTGCCCTATTCCTGATACTGGGGGTGTTGTGATCTTCCTGCACACAGTGCCCTATTCCTGATACCGGGGTGTTGTGATCTTCTTGCACACATCCCGATATCAGGGATAGGGCACTGCATGCAGGAAGATCACAACACTCCTGGTATTAATAGGGATAGGGCACTGCATGCAGGAAGATCACAACACTCCTGGTATTAATAGGGATAGGGCACTGCATGCAGGAAGATCACAACACCCCTGGTATCAGGGATAGGGCACTGTGTGCAGGAAGATCACAATACCCCGGAGGAGTGAGGGTCAGGCAGCTCCCCCCTGTCTGTGAAGCCAGCCTCTCACTAGTAATGCAGGGAGGGGGCTGTCTCAGACTTCACCATCCCCCCCCCCCCCCCCCTTACCCACATACCATTCACTAGCTGGGACATGGGGGAAGTCAGGAGTGAGGGTCAGGCAGCTCCCCCCTGTCTGTGAAGCCAGCCTCTCACTAGTAATGCAGGGAGGGAGCTGTCTCAGACTTCACCATCCACCCCCCCCCCCCTCACCCACACACCATTCACTAGCTGGGACATGGGGGAAGTCAGGAGTGAGGGACAGGCAGCTCCCCCCTGTCTGTGAAGCCAGCCTCTCACTAGCAATGCAGGGAGGGAGCTGTCTCAGACTTCACCATCCTCCCCCCCCCCCTCACCCACACACCATTCACTAGCTGGGACATGGGGGAAGTCAGGAGTGAGGGTCAGGCAGCTCCCCCCCTGTCTGCGAAGCCAGCCTCTCACTAGTAATGCAGGGAGGGAGCTGTCTCAGACTTCACCATCCTCCCCCCCCCCCTCACCCACACACCATTCACTAGCTGGGACATGGGGAAGTCAGGAGTGAGGGTCAGGCAGCTCCCCCCTGTCTGTGAAGCCAGGCCTCTCACTAGTAATGCAGGGAGGGAGCTGTCTCAGACTTCACCATCCTCCCCCCCCCCCTCACCCACACACCATTCACTAGCTGGGACATGGGGGAAGTCAGGAGTGAGGGTCAGGCAGCTCCCCCCTGTCTGTGAAGCCAGCCTCTCACTAGTAATGCAGGGAGGGAGCTGTCTCAGACTTCACATCCCCCCCACCCCTCACCCACACACCATTCACTAGCTGGGACATGGGGGAAGTCAGGAGTGAGGGTCAGGCAGCTCCCCCCTGTCTGTGAAGCCAGCCTCTCACTAGTAATGCAGGGAGGGAGCTGTCTCAGACTTCACCATCCTCCCCCCCCCCCCCACCCACACACCATTCACTAGCTGGACATGGGGGGAAGTCAGGAGTGAGGGTCAGGCAGCACCCCCCTGTCTGTGAAGCCAGCCTCTCACTAGTAATGCAGGGAGGGAGCTGTCTCAGACTTCACCATCCTCCCCCCCCCCCTCACCCACACACCATTCACTAGCTGGGACATGGGGGAAGTCAGGAGTGAGGGTCAGGCACCTCCCCCCTGTCTGTGAAGCCAGCCTCTCACTAGTAATGCAGGGAGGGAGCTGTCTCAGACTTCACCATCCTCCCCCCCCCCTCACCCACACACCATTCACTAGCTGGGACATGGGGGAAGTCAGGAGTGAGGGTCAGGCAGCTCCCCCCTGTCTGTGAAGCCAGCCTCTCACTAGTAATGCAGGGAGGGAGCTGTCTCAGACTTCACCATCCTCCCCCCCCCCCCCTCACCCCCACACCATTCACTAGCTGGGACATGGGGGAAGTCAGGAGTGAGGGTCAGGCAGCTCCCCCCTGTCTGTGAAGCCAGCCTCTCACTAGTAATGCAGGGAGGGAGCTGTCTCAGACTTCACCATCCTCCCCCCCCCCTCACCCACACACCATTCACTAGCTGGGACATGGGGGAAGTCAGGAGTGAGGGTCAGGCAGCGCCCCCCTGTCTGTGAAGCCAGCCTCTCACTAGTAATGCAGGGAGGGAGCTGTCTCAGACTGGTATCAGGGTTAGGGCACTGTGTGCAGGAAGATCACAACACTCCTGGTATTAATAGGGATAGGGCACTGTAAGAGATGACTGTAGTAGATTGAATAAAGATCTGATGTTTCTGCTCTCCTCACACCAAACAAAACAACACACAAGCAGAGAAGCCCTTCTTACAAAGCTGAGCTAGTGAGTTAAGTAGGAGGAAAAGTAAACATACTGGTGCCAGTGTGGCTACTTAAAAAATACACTTACCAACAATCAATTACATATATTTGAACTGTGTACAGTTCCAGCCAGGACCACCTTTCTAAAATGCACAGTGATTGGCAAATTCAACATGCACTAGCATTTCAGGTGCCTGCTAACAAAAATAATAAACAAACAAGTTCTAGTCACGTGAGTGCTGATCATTACATTACTTTTTTTGTCAAGCTTCCAACTGTTTCCATTTCACATCCCCCCAACCATATTGGTAACATCAATAGATAAGAGCACAGCCAGCCAATAGGAATACATACATACATATTCATTCCTAAGTGACCTTTACTGACCTGGGAAGTGTGAACACTTTGTTTCATTTTCTGTTGGTGTTCGTTAGTTTCCAGTTCCATTTCCCATCCCCCCAACCATCACCTCAGTGGTAACCTTGGTAATATCAATAGATAAGAGGGCAGCCAGCCAATAGGAACACATATTCATTCCTAACTGACCTTCAGTGACCTGGAAAGTGTTTATTTGTATCATTTTCAGTTAGTGCGCACTAAATCGAGTTAGTGCGCACTAACGGGGAGTTAGTGCGCACTAACGGGGAGTTAGTGCGCACTAACACGATTTAACGATTTTTAACGATAAATCGTTAGAATTTCTATTGTATCGTGTTCTATAACGATTTAAGACGATATAAACATTATCGGACGATAATTTTAATCGTTGAAAAACGATTCACATCCCTAAAATACTCTGCCTCTCTGTTTACAGCTCCAGCCACTCCCCCCTTCATTAAGCCTGCAGGCAACAAGAGAAGAAGAAAAACCTGGAGCTCACACACCATAGGCATCTTGTGGGGAGAAACTGGAAAAGGGGCTTCAACACACACTGTTCAGCCTGCAGCAATGATTCCAGTATTTGGGACTCAGCTGAAGGTTGAGTGAGGGTGCACAAGTCAGGGAGCTGTGACTTTTGGGGAGGAAGGGAGTGAGAGCAAAGAGAGTGGGAGAGGGAGAAAGGGGAAGAATGCTGGGGTCATCGCTGGGGGGGACGACGACAAGTGGTGATGTTAGCAGAGGGGGTAGATTAGCAGGGAGCGGGTGGAACAGAGAAAGTGGATATGCATTATGCCTTCCTCTCCATCCTGCTATTCAATAGCAATCTCAGGGTGACCACAAGTCAAGTTCCTAGTTATGATGCTGCATCAGGATACACACTGATATGAAATGGGTGGTTTTATTGGGGTCAGGCCCCTTTTCCTCCACCCCATATATGTAACATACAATAACATAGTCCCTCTGTCACAGTTTTGCCTGCTGTGCCATTTTCATGTGCCAAGGTTCCACCTGCTGCGCAACCTTCCTTCCACCAGGGGTCCTCAGTGAGCCTCGCTCTGCCAGTTACCTCCTCACTGGTCACACCACACCGCACCTCAGTCTCAGCCCTACTTAACTCAGCCTGCTCAATGCCTCTTTATTGAGTCACCTTGGTTCTCTGACCTGGCCACTCTATCCTGGTTATCCAGTCTTGCATTGTGGCCTATCCAGGCCTCCTGTCTTGCCTTGTAGTCTATCTGGGCCTTCTACCATGCTCAGCCTTGTTACCTCCGGGCCTCCTCTTGCCTTGTGGCCTCTCACCTTACTCTGTGGACTCTCTTGGCCTCTTGCCTTGCTCTGGGTCCTAACAGGATTTCTGGCCTTGCCCTGAGGCCTCTCAGGCCTTTCTGCCTTCCTCTGTGCCTTCTTGGACTTTTCTGTCTTTCCGTATGGCCTCTAGGCCTACAAGGATTACCTTGCCCAGTCTCTTCCCCTGTTGGGCTTTCTTGTTCCCTGTTACTGTCTAGTCCAGTCCTATCCTTGTCTGCTCATTGTCATGCCCAGTCTAGTTCATGTCATTATCTATTTCTCAGGCCTTGCCCTTGCCTCAGATCCAACCTCAGTTTGTGCTCTGTATCCAGCCCTTAGCCAGTACCTGTGTCCAGCCCTTATGCAGTATTTGTGTCCAGCTTCCATCCCGTGCCTGCCCTGCCTTGTGCAGCTTGCTTTGCCTTGGCCAGCCATTCCTGCCTCATCCATCCTGCAGCTGATCTCAGCTCTCAGCCTGTACCCAGCTTCCAATCCATGTCCTGATGTTATACAGAAGACAGAACTTAAGGGCTCAAGTTGTGGTGAAGAGGGTTGGATGGGCAGAATATCAGCTCCAGTTCTGCCCTGCAACCCTGTACTGCCTCTGTGGGAGTGTTCCCTGACTCCAATTTGCTGCCCCATGACACCCTCTTCCAAAAGTTAGCCTGGAAGGCAGGGGTCACACAGAGTCCTGGGGATAAATCCACTGTTAGTTTCACAACTCCAGGGGTTAGATTCTTCTGATAAGAGGAGGATACTTATCTATAGCTCAAGGTGTGGGGATAACTCTCTTTCTCTCTACCAGTAATTTTGGAATGGGTTTGTAAGTTGCTTGGTTTTGATTCTTACTAATCTAGTGGTATGCATATAATTTTTTTCATTGCTGTTTCATTTTCGGGTCCGGGGTGGGCCATTTCAGTCCATTTTTTAAGATGGTACCAGCCGTCCATTATTCCTACCATGTGACAGGGGCCGGCCAATGGCACCAGTAGCCCCTGTCACATGGTTAGGGCAAAAGGCTGCTGGCGCCATTTTGATTACTGGCAGCCAACGGCCCAAAAGTGGGAGATTGCTCCTGGGACCCCTGCTGGACCACCAAGGACTTTCAGCGAGTCTTGGGGGGGGGGGGGGAGGGTTGGGAGGGGGGGGATTTATATTTAATTAAACTTGAAGGGTTGGGGTGGGTTTGGGATTTTTTCTTTAGTAGATATGCCCTTCCTCCCCCCCCCAAAAAAAAAACAATAGGAAAACCACATGAAATTGTGGGTTTTCCTTTCATTTCTTTTTGCTTCCCGAAATGCAACAAAATATGAAATATCTTTATTTCCTATTTTGTTTCAAATGACTGCACACCACTAAAGAATACTACCCTTAACATTAGGCTTGGGAGTAACATGCACTGAATAGCAGTTACTATCATAAGAATCTTGCTGAGCAGCCTGGAAGGACCATTTGGTCATTACTATGATACAATGTGTGCGTACTGGAACAACTCGCAGATTTTCAAAGTAGGCTTATGGATACAGTTTCCACCAAATCACTTACAGCAAAAAAGACACTTCCCTCTGGGGATGGTCAGATGCATTTTTCCATTGCTACTTTCTCTTACCACATTCTACCAGTGTCCTTGGAGACAGATGTTGCCAGTATGGTATGACTTTGATGATAGTTTTACACCTGAAATTTAGGAAGCTGACAAAAGCTTTGTTAAAAAACCCTACAACAAACAACAAAAAGCAATTCTTTAACTATTAGGGTTATTGAAGGCCCTACTGAGCTGATTTGATCTTGCTAGTGGATCTGCTGTCTACAGAAAGCTGTTTTGATTTCGATACTATTGGTTTTGAATCGTCCTTGATGTTATATTTTTTTTATTTTAACTTCGTGATTTTTTTGTTTTAAGTTTGTATTTTATTAATCTTGTTGTTATCTGGCTTGAGGCTTTCAAAGGCAGAATATAAAACATAGTAATAAATAAATATAGTTCATTAGTCAGCTAACAGCATCCATAAATCATTTTGTGTAGGCAAGATTAAAGGAGTTTAATATCCAGAGGGCAGTCACAATTGTCTGAAGTTAGTCAAAGAAAAAGTTATGATCTGCAGCAAGTTGGTTGAAATTTATTTTGGCTTATATAAATGGACTAACATGGCAAGTGGAAGATTGCATCATTGGGATAGATAATAAAGCTACCGACAACCTAGGCAGTCCCTATTGGTAATTTTTACCCTCAGGGTCTGCTAAAGTAATCAAAGCCAAAATGGAAACTACCTACAAAATTTGAACTTGATTTTTGTGTGAGTCCTTTTTTTTATTTGTAAGGCAAAAACTATGTGGGTAGTTTTGACTATTCAAAATTACCCACATTACAGCCTTCCCTGATCTACGGTTATCCCACCTCGGGAATGTTTCTAAAGATACGCAGGCAAGAGGACCCACATTGCTTATGTATGAGGATTTCTTTTTCCTCGCATAGATGGTGGGCAATAACATAAAATATTGCTCCTTTCTGCTGGTAAAACAGCATTTTTACCTGCAGAAAGATTTTTTGTTATATTGCTCTCTCCTTTAGGATGCATAACTAACAGAGTAGATTTCCTCCTGTCCATGGAATTCCTGCCTGCAATAAACCTAATCTGTGAATTGCCTATAAGACATTAGCTTTTCTTTTCTATCCGATGACATTTTAGCCGATATTTTATGTCTGATGATGCTCAGGAAGGATGATCCTTAGGTCCTGCATTCTAGTAAACTGGTTATAGTTTTCCAGTGTCAGAGAAATAATTTCTGTATTGAATTTTTAGGGGAAGTGCTGCATATTCTCTGCCTTGAGAAAGCAATGGTGAAATTTCAGCTGTGAAACGCATATAAAACTCAATTAGAAAGCCATGGCCTCCTTTTGGTTTCTGTATAAATATTCATGGCTCTAATGGCTTCTTTGATTTCAGTCTTAATGAGAATGATTGAAAGAGAAATTAAATATTTCTTTTTGAAATAATGAGATAATCAGATTACTGATTGGTATGCTACAAGCCTCCAGCAAAAGAGCAGCTCTTAGACTCTCTAATGTGAAATACACGGTACTGGTTTTCTGCAACACAATGAGAGCATAGAGCATACAAGATAATCAACATCTGAACTGGTTAGATCATGATGAGGGGGCAGGAAAGGGAAATCCTTTTACACGGAAAAGTTCAAAATTGACAAATGAGGATAACTGGATGGTTAAACCAAGTAAGGCCAGTGAAATACTCATGTAGAAGGAGAATATTCATTTTGCCTATTCCCCAAACCATTTTTCTCATAGACTTTAATAGCAGAATTCTATTGGGAGGGGGAGGGGAACGGAAGGAGATTACTTCGAGGGGACACGCACAGGTGCATAGGTTTGTGGTCTGTGCATGTGGCTTGAAATGAAAAACAAATCCACCTTTCTCGGAGAGTCTTCATGTCCACTCTGCTGAGTCCGGAAAATTTGGTGTGGAGAGAACACCAAACCCAATGGCGGTAACTTTCTAACCGGTGCGCAGGCCAGGTACGTGGCCATTTTATAACATGCGCGCATACATAGGTGCATGATATAAAATAACCTGACCGTGTGCGTATGTGTGCCCAGTTTTAAGTGGGTGCATCCCTATGCACATAAATCCGGCTTCTACCGTGCAAGTTGGGGAATTTAAAAAAGGGCACCCCATCGCCAATGCTTAGTGCCCACCTCATTGCCAGTTTCACAAGTTTGTCCACCAGTTCACCCAGTTAACAGCCAGGTCCTCCAGACTCCACCTGGTTTGAAAGTCTGCATCCCCCCCAGTTACCCCAGACACTAAACCTCTTCGCAAGTAGATAGAAACAATGGCTTGCACTATACTACTAAAATCTTTGACATAATATTATCTAAGAAATCAAGCTACCCACAGATTTAAAAAGAGGCAGTTTTCAGACTGGTATTATTGCGGATTATAAAAGGGACCGGGACCGATTCCTAAATCCCAGGCTTTGGTTAAAAATGGAAAGGGCTGCCCCTTGAAACAGAGATAGAAATAAAAAATGCAAATCCACAAAAGTCTTAGGAGCAGAAGAATGACTTCTCCAGAGAATTGCAGTTTTGGCTACATTTAAATCAATTCTTTAACAGCTATCCAGGTACCAACAGGGTGCAGACAATCTGTCAAGTTATTTTTAATGTGTCCTGTGTTGCGCGCCCTGTCCGCGCTCGGCCTGCGCACGGGCCTGCTGACCTCACTAGCTCCTCTGCAGGTCATGGGTTGGCCTCCCCAGCGGCAGTTGCAAGCTCCTCCAGGCCTCCGCGTCCCGCGGCGGCAGTCGCCAGGGCCTTCCACTGCCACCAGGCCTCACACCGGAGTTCGGTGTCCTAAGTGGCATTGGGCACACCCCTACATGTGCGCGCACGGACCGCCCTACCTCTTGTAGGGCCAAGGGTCGGTCCTAGCTCCGCGGCGTGCCCCGATTGAAGGTACTGCATAAGGAAGTTCCTGCCTGCACTTCCTTGCCTTGGCAATCAGGTCGGCACTGTATGTCTTTCAGCTATATGCGTACTAGTTTGCCTCCGCGTTCAAAGTCTTGTTCCAGTGTCCTACTGTTCCAGCGTCCTCCTGTTCCAGCATCTGTCTGTCCTGTCTCCCCAGGTAGTACCTCTGGACTGACTCTCTGTTACTGACCTCTGCCTGCTCCATTGATCATTCTGTTCGCTGCCTGGATCTTGACCTCTGCCTGCCTTGTGACCTTGTCTGACCTCTGGAACCTGATCCCTGCTTCATTGACTACTCTCGGATTGACTCCTGATATCTGACTTCTGCTTTGGCTGACACTCCTCGGACTGATTCTCGGAACCTGACCCCAGCTGCCATTGACCACGTCTCTTGATTCTGTCTTTGTCCCTTGCCTTGTCATCGCCTATGCTGTACTGGCCTTCCCTTATTCTCCAGGTTTACAGCCTAATGACGACTGCGCTCCCTTGATGCTCGTGGGCACGCCTCTCTACTACCTCTCCGGGAGACCCTGTGAGGCCCACCTAAGTCCAAGCGAACCGGGTCCCTATGGGCTTCACCCGGGGGGACCGCGGGCTTCCAGTGGTGAAGTTCATCCTAACCTCTGTCTCCTCCTGTGCTCCATCCCCTGGGGGCAGGTGCTTCCTGGTCCCTACCAGGGAGCCCTTCTACACTGCTCCAGGACAAAGGTCCACCTTCACGCGCAACATCCTGAACTAATATTCTGACAAGATGATATAGCTGTATTCCAGGGGTGGCCAATGCGGGTCCTCGAGAGCCATAAACAGGCCCAGTTTTCAGGATATCCACAATGAATATGCATGAGATAGATTTGATTGCACATCCTCCGTGGTATGCAAATCTGTCTCATGCATATTCATTTTGGATATCCTGAAAACCTGGCCTGTTTGTGGCTCTCGAGGATCAGAATTGGCCACCCCTGCTGTATATCATCAGCATAAAACTTATTGTAAGAGGCAATGAGCTTATTATGAGAGGCAATGAGCTTCCCAAGTGGGAATAAAGAGAGTTAAACAGATAAGGCTGACCTCGGTGGAACTCCTGTAATAACAGACTTTACAGTTGAAAAAAATCTCATTTAAAACCTGGTAAACAATTTTAGGACAATACACCAACACAAATCTGTTCCGTAAAATCTAATGTTAGAGGATGTGAAAGGCAGAATATAAGAGGGTGTTAGGAACTAAGGGTCTCGTGCTGTCATTTGGCTTGTACCCGCATTAATAGAGCTCTAATATGTCATTTTTGTCAATGAAACACTGTAACTGGTGAAGGGCACATTTTTCTATTATTATTTAACAAAGAGATGTTCAAAATTGGTCCTTAATTTGCTAGCTCAGAAGGGTCTGAAGTTGCTCATTTAGGACAGCAAAATACCTCCACTCAGAAGGTGACCATTCTTCGAATGATAATCAACAAAAGTTTCCCTAATCCAAAAGTCTTGCAATACTCATTGTCACTCTTATTTAAAAGTGGGAGATGGTAGTTTCATACATAGCCAATTTTGATATGTTACTTGACTGAAATCTCATAATCATTAACTGCCACCAACCCACCATAGTTTTAAGCAGTCCAAAGAGTATTAATTTTCCATTTTTTTATAATTTTAAATGCATATAAAAAATTCATTAAAAAAACTTGCTTTTTGAAAATAATTGCCAAAAACTTATAGTCCCATAGCACAATACTTTGTATTTATTTTTGTGAGAATATGGTTCCAAGATCTTTAAACTTCCAAATTTAACCAAGTTAATGAAAGACTTGACTTGAAATCCCATCCTGACGTGGCCACGTTTTGAAGCAAGTCCTTCCTCAGGGGATCCGACATAAATTTTAATTTCATGATGACCCATTGGCTACATGTCCAAACAAGCAGAATTAGTTCACAATCACAATAATACTTAGTCATAAATCAACCATGTAACACAAAACCTGACAATTTAAAATATAATAACCTAAAAAAAATCACCTTAAATTAAACTTAAACATAAAAAAACAAAACCTTAAGACTTAAAAAAAATCATACCATGATGCTATCAGTGCACATTAACATTAGTTATGCATGAGAATTAATTTTTGTAAAATGGATACAAATGACTTTTTTTGCATGCATTCCTGCAATATGTGCCAATTTCCAATAGATAGTTTGCTAAATTTATCACAGAATATTTCTCATCTGCTGGAGACAGATGAAAATGGAGACTTCCCCTCATGTCTAAGGGGCAAAATGAGAGGCACATTTTTCTCAGCAAAATAGAGTCTGTGATGATATTGTGGTTGCTGAAGAAGACAGACCTAGAGGTCAAGTCACTAAAGGTTAATATTATTTAATACGCATGCTAATTTATCACTAACAACTAATTATTTAGTGTGGGTGAAAACCTGGACTAAATCAGGCATGTGCCTGCATTCTTAAAATTATCATGCAGGGGCATACAAAATATGTAAATAGGGTGATAATGAGCTAATTAGCTATTATTACCCTATTCACTAACATCTGCTAAATCTCTTGAGACCATCAGTTACCGCTAAATTTAGCATGGTGTTTAAATGTTAACATGTTGGAAGACTCTGGACTCTATTAATCCTCCAAGCCTATCCCCCCAAATTGATAAGTATAGGATCTCTGGACCCTAACCCTCCCAGAACCCACCCAATCCTCCCTCCCAGGCCCTTAGACCCCTAAACTCATCCCGTCTTCTGATCTCTGTAAGTCTTTTTCTGGCTGGAGGAAAACCTGCCAGACCTTTCCTGTCTGTAGCACATCATTCCTCCAAAAGGCATCATTTGGTGGATTGCTGCGAGACAGGCAGCAGAGATCTGCATTCCCTCCTGCCTGCAAAGACTTTAGGGATTTGGAATATGAGAGGGTTAGGTGGAACCCGGGGACTTGACTTGATAACGGGAAGGGCATGGGAGAAAGAGAGATTGAGTGGCCTACGAAGGAGCCTGTGTTGCCTTGGTGGGCAGAGGACCAACTGGCTCCTGCAGGGCTCTCTTTTGTGTTGGGAAGGGAAAGCCCTGGCCAATCCACCATTGCACTTTAGGCCAGAAAGCACGAGAGATATTGATATGAACAGAGTGCAAACGTTGAAAGGTTCATTCTCTCTTTAGCATGGGGAACGTGTAGTGTCTCGTAGAGGCGTGCACAGACATTTTTTTCATTTTGTTGTTTGTTTAGTTTCTTTTCATTTATTTAAAAATGAAAAAAAACAAAAAGAAATAAAAGTAAGAAATGAGAAAAAAAGAAGTTGAGTTTCTTCTACTGTTGTAAAAAAACAAACAAACCCCAAAACAAAACAAATCCCTCCCAGGCTTTTTTCACGCTACCCTTCCTCCCTCCCAGACCCTCTTGCCATATTCTTCTTTCTTCAAGGAGCAGCGTGATTATTATCCGGTTGCTCCTGCCCTGCCGGTGTGGCTATTGCAAATGGTGCTGGAGGGACTTAGGCTGGCACAAGTGTTAATTTCGGCTGCATAAAATGGTCCTGGCCTGGGCCATTTTGTGCAGCAGAAATCAGCAAGGGCTCCTAGATCTGTCCAGCATCTCCTCCTCTCTTCCTCCCAGCAACCTCCTTTCTCTCCCTTTTATTCCCTACTCAATCTCTTTGCCACCCTTTTTTGCTTTGCCCAATATCCTCTCCCTCCCCCACTCCATTTCACCTGTCCGGCACTCTCTCTCTCTCTCTCCCTCCCTCCACCCAGCACTTCTTCCTCACCCCGCCAGCTTCCTACTACCCACCACATCTAGCCAGCATCCATTCCCTCCTTTCTTGTGGTGCTGTGCTTTAAAAATGGGTTAGGTGGTGCCAATTGAGCTTCTTCAAATGGAATTTATAAATGCAGTGACAAATGGAACTTACAGTTGTCATGGGGCCAATTACATTGTAAGACACGGTGACCAACACTACACACAAATGGCTCATCAGAATGCAGCAGCTGCAAAAGTCAATGAGCCTTGTATAAATCTCATTTAAATAATAAGATGTCTCAATTCATCTAATCCTCACTGCTAGCCAAATAAAAAAAAAAAAAAGTTAGCTAAATGCACTCCCTATCAATAAAACCTAACCTAAATGCACCTCCTATCAAATAAAACCTAACCTCCATTCAACTATCTTGTACTTAAAAGATGCATTTTATTTTTCTACAGTTCTGGGAGGGCTGTTGCAAAGCAGGTCTGCTCCTACTGAGAAGCTGAGCTCAACCAAATCAGAGAGCCTCCCCTGTCCTTAAACATGTTTCATTCCATGACACCTGACTGGCTAAGAAAAATTAAAACATTTCCAATCTGAGTTAAAAAAAACCAAAACAAAATGTAAATTAATATTTTTTTCATTGTTGTTTGATTGACATATTTCCCATTGCCAATCAGGCATCTCTGTAGGTAACAGTGGAAAATAACTTAAAAAAAGAAAGAGGTTAAACAAATCGGTCACTAGCAAAGTCACAATGCCCAGCCGATACGTTTAAAATGAAGCCCAGACATACATCCCACTGGCAACGGAAATTTGGTTTCACTGCAAATGTCGTTCATTTTAGGAAGGCGTGTGCCATCTCTTAAGTCTTTCGTTAATTTCGTTCTTTTTATTTATTTATTTTTTTTTTTTTGGGGGGGGGGGAGGGGCGGAGATCTTTGTGATTAGTGCTGGGAAGGAGAACAGGGAGACAGATGGAGAAGGGATCTCAAGAGGAAGGGGCAGAGGGATATGGGAGGAAGGGGCGATGGGGGGAAAAAAGCTGGTTTTACATTTAGAAAGGGGGAGAAGAGGGAAGGAAGATCGCAATAGAAGGAGAAGAGGGAAGGATAATGAGAGAGGGGGAGGAAAGGGCCATCAGGGAGATGAAAGGAGAAAGAATGGATCCTGGCTCAGGGAGGGGGATATCCTGCATCAGGAGAGTGAGGGAGGGGATCCGCTTTCACACACCCCTGCTTCTGATGCCGATCCCGTCTCTCTCTCATGCACCCCACATTCCCTCACTTATTCTTCTCACAGTCCCTCTGATCCCCTCCCTCGCTCTCACATTCCCTCCAGTCACCTCACTCTCTCCTTCCTCCTCCCACTCAATCTCCTGATCCTCTCCACCCTTCCGATCTCAGTTTGACGGTAGGAGGAGAACAATGGTGGTGGTAGTGCTACTTGGGCTGCATCCTTCTTCTCTCCTGCTCAGGGCCGGTGTGTCCACATTTTCAGCCACAGAGGACATTGTAAGTGTTGCGTGACTCAAAGCACAGCACTCCAGGCCCGAGCAGCAGAGGAGCAACAGGACATGGCATGAGGCACTAGGCCGCAATCACTACCTTTCTACTGGTATGAACTTAGTGATGAGTGAGAAGGGGGAGATGCTGCTGCTTACACATCTACCTAGCCCCCAGCCTCCAATTGCAATTCCTTTGGACATAGGAAATCCCACAGCAAGGGCCAGATTTTGCGGCTTTTATCATGGCAGCAGAACTGTGGGAGTCTGGAGGCCCTGAGTGTAACCAAAAAAAGACAGACTAGCCACATAACAGAGACAGTACTCAGTGAAGACCTGAAGAGCACAAACACATAAGCAGAAGAAAGAGAGAGAAGACAGAAGATGTGAGTAGGCGCGGTGTTAAAATTGAACCGAAGGACACACTTCTTTTGAACATATCGAGGTTGATATTCCAAAGCCATTTAGACGGACAACTGAAAAGGTATCTGTCTGAATGGCTATTCAGGCAAATTTAAAGACTTATTCAGCTACATTCTTGCTGGATAAGTCGGGTGTGATCCTGGTGTGGGCGGAAGCTATTTCAAAGAGGAGCTGAGTTAGCCACAAAGTTAACTGGCTAACTCCAATATTCAGAGTTAGCCAGTTAACTTATGTGGCTAACTGTGGATGTGCTGCTGATCTGCCCTAAAGATAGCAGGATAAACATGACTGGCCGCTCAGCAGCTGAATATTGCCCCCATCATTTTCGCAAAATAAGGAGAGCAGAGAGCAATAACCCACAGCAAATGTCTCGGCCACACTAGCAATAATAAAACAATGTACCCACTGTCAAGAAGCTGCTTTCCTTGGGGTGGTGCCCTCAAACATTTCCTTTTTACAGGAAGATAAACTTTGTCCAGCACAGCTTAGGCTTTTGCATTTACCTATTGCAAATATTTCTCTATATTCAAGAATGATTTTTAGATCAGACATTCTTTTGCTAAGGATGTCCGCAGCCAGTAACAGTTTTCTCAATCCTTAATTTCAGGGCAGAATCAAAAGCCTTAGCCAAACACTTTTTTTTTCTCCTCATATCAAAGCATTTAAACAGTACACTTTCTGCTCCAGCAATGTTTTTTCACCAAAAAAAAGGAAGAAAAAGAAAAACATTGTAAACACTTCTCTCAGTTCATGCCTGTTCTGTTGCTCTGAAGACTGCTTTAAAAAAAAGGTACTTTTTAGAATATTGCCTCCTCCAATAGTGTAAACAGACTGGATGACTACCAACCTCCCACACAGGTGTTTAAAAGGAACCTCCCCCTCCAAAAGCTACCATAGTTTCAAGTTGCATAAAAAATAAACCATCACTTCCCTTTTAATATTGCAGGGTTGTTAGTCCCTCTGCATACTCTATATTCTGTACAACCACCTTAGAGAGATTCTGCTGTGGATCAATGCTCTCTTGTTCATTATCTAAATCCAGATCTGTTTTAATCCCTGAAATCAATTGCTCTCCTGCTTCCTCTCAAGGCCAGTTCTCCTCCCCTTGTAGTTGCTCATTAGCCTTATAATATATAACTGCTGGGAATACTCCCCTGACTCCTTCCTGCCTGTTTCCAGTCAGGTGATCCAAACTTATTGCCCAATGCTTTCTGGGAGAGGTAGTTTTCACTGGTAGTTCTAATGACTTAGAAACGTTTTTAAAGTACAATTCCCTTTTAAAGCAAGCTTTCTGGTTTCCTTGTGGTTCTTTGGGAATCAGTGGTGATGAATACTCTGGCACCTCATCATACCACTTATCTGACATTTTCTCCCACAAAAATGGACTCCCACTGCCCCAAATCCTGCATTTAGTCAGACGAATTATTGTCCAAACTCTTGTAATATGCCAGGCAAGGAGTGAAGATGCACAGCAGCACACTGAAGATATCAGCAAACAGTTAAGTGTGTGGCAGCAGCAATTCTAGACGTGTCCTTCAGAAAGATAAAATACATCTCAGCAATTTATTCTAAAAGCCTTTAATGAAAGTTCCAGGGAAGTCACTAATGCAAATGTCATCAGCGGTCCCCTGACATGGTCTTGTGTTTTACATAGGCCTGGGGGAGGAGCAGCACGAACAACAGAGGTCCTGAATGTTGACTAGGTTGCATTGCTTAGATTCAAACCCAACACAGTAGAAATATATAGAAACTAAGGGAGATCTTATGCATGACACTTTGCAAGGTTAGAACCAAAATATCATTTTGGCTGCCAGACTACTTGGAGAGAACAGGTGGGAGAAAGTGGGAGAATTTTCAGAGGGAAAGTGCAGTATCTGGAATACTGTGTGCATAAATGTTCATAGTCTGGGCAATAAAATCCCAAGCTTGGAGTCCTCAAGTCAGATTTAGATATGGCTATCACGGTGACTTGGTGAAATGAATCCCATGACTAAGATATTTTATTTTATTTATTTAACATTTTGCTATACCGAACTTCATGACAGGCGTCATATCAGGCCGGTTTACATCAAACTTAGGGATTAATTTAGTAAAAAACCGTATAACAAGAAGGCCGAAGCGCAGTTACAAATAACAGGGAGAATGAACTTGGAGGCTAGAGTAGCCAGGAAATAAAGGACAGAAAAAAACTGGAGAATGAACATGGAAGAATTAGCAATTACTGAATTTGTTCATTTAGTCAGTTGAGCTAAATCAAAGCACTGTTGTGATGTTATGCTTGAGGGAAGGCTTGGACAAAAAGCCAAGTCTTGAGTTTTTTCCGGAAGGTAGTCAGGCAGGGTTCCAGTCTTAGATCAGTCGGCAGGTTGTTCCAGATGAAGGGGCCAGCTGTGGAGAATGCCCGTTCTCTCGTGGAGGTTAGACGAGTGGATTTAGTTGGGGGAGCTTGAAGGGTTCCTTTGTGTGCCGATCTGATGGGTCTTGCAGAAGTGTATAATTTGAGTGGTAACTGAAGGTCTAATGGAAGTTGGTTGTGTATGGATTTGTGGATGATAGTGAGTGCTTTGTGCAAGATTCTGTATTTAATAGGTAACCAGTGTAGGTTTCTGAGTATCGGGGTGATGTGAGTTCTCCGGTTAGTGTTAGTTAATATCCTGGCTGCTGAGTTCTGGAGCATCTGTAGTGGTCTAATGGCAGAGATCGGGAGTCCTAGAAGGAGTGAATTGCAGTAGTCGGTTTTGGAGAATATCGTTGACTGAAATATATATATATATAATAAGCAAAATGACATAACAACAACTGACACCAGGACAGAGGTAGCTTAGGCATCGCCAGATTGCCTGTGGTTCTTCTGAACCGAGTGGAAGAGTCTCAGCTGCTGGTGTTGCTTGCAGGTGTGCCTTCCATATTGGAGCCGTGTGCTCTCTGGCGATGAGCTGAGAGTCTGTATGATAGTAATAAAACTCTTATTTATTTATTTATTTATTTATTTATTTATTTATTTATAACATATTTGTCTGTCGTTGTGCCAGCAGTCACAGTGACTAACAATTTAACACATTCATAAACCCTAAAAACAAACAATATATCAAAACATAAAAGTAAGCACCTTATTGTACTACAAGCATAATAACAATAATAATAACTTCTAAAACAGCATGAAGAAGCTTTAAAATCAAATAGTATAATAAAAAAAGCTAAAATATAAACACAATACCATAAATATAACAATATAAAATATTATGACATAAAATAAGATACAAATAAAATCAGTATAAATACAAATCATTAGACAAATGACAAAAGTACCTACAAGTACAATGTGTATGTTCAAAATAATTCTTTATGCTGTGATTTCCTCAAATACCAATTTAAAAAGCCACGTTTTAACAACTTTTTTTTTTTAACAATTTTGAATCAGATGTTAAATGTAATTGTTCTGGAGTCTTATTCCAGAGTATAGGGCCTGCAACAGATATTGCTTGATTTCTTACCTCTCCTAAATGTGCTTGAGGTATATTTGAAACAACTAGAAACCCTTGTTAGGTGATCTTAAAGTGTGCTGGGGAGTATATATGTACAGAGATGCACCTAGCCAGATCGTATCTCCATTGAACAGAATTTTGTGGATGAGAGACAGTATCTTATAATCTATCCTATATGTAGCAGGAAGCCAGTGAAAAGAAGAAAGTATCAGTGAAATATGGTCATATCTCAAAGAACCAGTCAATATTATTGCTGTGGAGTTTTGTAGGAGTTGTAGTGTTCTGAGAGAGACAGCTGGGATGCCCATGAAAAGAGAATTGCAGTAATTTAATGCTGCAAAGACAATCGCTTGTAAAGTTGTTCTAAAATCAGCTTCTAGAAGTTGTTTTAATCTTTTTAATACTTTTTTACTTGATTTGAGTCAGTTGGTTGAGTGTGTGCGTTGAATCTGTGTTCTTGCACAACTCTTCCACAGGTATGGCCACTGATTTGGAAAGTCACACCAAGCAAGATATAAGGGTTGTCCGCATTAGCTGGCTTAAAACAACCAGCTAGTAATATTTCTATAATATTCCTTTAACCCTGTGCTGATTTTTCTCCCATATAGGGCACGCATACTCTACTACTGAGTATGAGAATCCAATTGCACTTGTCCCAAGTAAGGCTGTTGGTCAGTTTTCAGAGGATGTTAATTGTGAACTCATTTTTGCCCTTTTTTTCTCAACATCTGCTTTGAATATTAGAGATTGGCTGAGGGTCATGGGAGCTGAAAGATGATCTCACAGTATAAATCTGCCTCTGCTGAATTTACTTCACAATTCTGAAATACATTTGCAGCTTGTTTAAAAGTGCAAAGTGTCCAGTTTTCAGCATATCTGAAAATGTATTTGCTATACTTTGGGGAGAGAATTCAATGCAGATTATAACGTAAAACCAGCAAACTGTAATTGACGTGATTTAGAGAAATTCAGTTAGATTTTTGTCCTTTCCGCTTACTCAGTGGTTGTGCATGTTTTTGTTTCCCAGGAGCTATAACAGTAATAATAATTTGGGATTTAGATGGCAACTTCTAGCTAAATGAGATTGCAACAAGCTTTAGAACTTCAGAAATTTACATCCTGCTACCTGTAGTAGTTTCAGAGGACTTGTGGAATATTTCTTGTGCCTATACTACAGGTTTGCTAAGGAATGAAGGGTACAATATTGTTTATAATTATTTATTGCCCACTATCCAATGTCCTTTCCTAGAGGACCTTGAGCAATTTGCTCCAAGGGAATTTGAACTAGCATACTAGTTCTTCTGACTCATTCAGTAGTCTTATAACCATATCACATCTATGGACCATGTTCTTTACTTATAAGAGTTGGGGAAAAGTCATATTCTACTGTTAACACTGAAAACATTATTGACTTGATACAGATTGTTAGAGCTAGCACTAATGTCCCATGTTAGTGAGGGGTGTGTGTTAGAAGAGAGAAGAATTGGCTAGTCAGCTTCAAATGTTAAATGCTTGGATTGAACTTGACATGCATTTTTGTCATTTTGCTTATTATATATATATATATATATATAGGACTCCAAAAGTACAGAGTGAGCCCAGACCAGTTTGTAATCCACGAAAGCCTATCGCCACCTATCCCATGACTTTTTATTTTTCCTAGAAGCCTCTCATGAGGAACTTTGTCAAATGCCTTCTGAAAATCCAAGTACACTACATCTACAGGTTCACCTTTATGCACATGTTTATTAACTCCTTCAAAAAAGTGAAGCAGATTTGTGAGACAAGACTTGCCTTGGGTAAAACCATGCTGACTTTGTTCCATTAAACCATGTCTTTCTATATGTTCTGTGATTTTGATTTAGAATACTTTCCACTATTTTTCCTGGCACTGAAGTCAGGCTAACCAGTCTGTAGTTTCCCGGATCGCCCCTGGAGCCCTTTTAAAATATGGGGGTTACATTAGCTATCCTCCAGTCTTCAGGTACAATGGATGATTTTAATGACAGGTTACAGATTTTTACTAATAGGTCTGAAATTTCATTTTTTAGTTCCTTCAGAACTCTGGGGTGTATATCATCCGGTCCAGGTGATTTACTACTCTTAAGTTTGTCAATCAGGTCTACCACATCTTCTATGTTCACCGTGATTTGGTTCAGTCCATCTGAATCATTATCCATGAAAACCTTCTCCAGTACGGGTACCTCCCCAACATCCTCTTCAGTAAACACCAAAAAAAAGAAATCATTTAATCTTTCCGCGATGGCCTTATCTTCTCTAAGTGCCCCTTTAACTCCTCGATCATCTAAAGGTCCAACTGACTCACTTATCTCTGTCTTTCTCTGCAGAAGATTGAGTTCCAAGGTTTGGGATTTCCTGGAGATCTCCAAGCCTATCCACAGCCCTTCTCTCCTCTTGCTGGTTTCTTGACTTCCAGGACACAGCTTCTCTCTATCTCTCTAAAGCTGGCTTCCTTCCTGCTGCTCTCTTTTGCAAGTGATACTGGCTGAATTTTCTGCACTCTAGCTCTCTGCATACATCCCTCAGTCAAACTCTCCTTCTCTTTCTGCTTCTTAACTGAAATTCTTCCCAGAGATCCCCATTCCTTCAATTCCCCTCTCCTCAGTGTATTGGTTCTTAAAGTCAACTGTTCTCACATAATTAGCTACATGGTGCAGTGACAACAGCAGGAGAGCAGCCATGTTGCAGTTGTCCTCAAACAGTCTCCAGCTCAGTAACCACTGGTAGTCATGTTATGGATGCTGCCTCAGGAGTGATTATCTTTAGTGTCTTGGTTGCTTCTCCATGCCAGCAAATAGAACCAGATAAGTGTTGCATTTCTGGCCACTACACAATTTCCCCTCTACCAGAGGACCCCGGTGAGTCTGGCTCCAAAATACCAGCATGACTTTGGTCCCTGGCCATTGTCTGTCCTATACCCTCTGCGCCACCAGAGGACTTCCACAAGCTCTCGCCCCTGGCTAGCCAAGCCCCTCTTTTCTGCTTGTATCACACCCAGACTCTTGCCCTACTTAATCCTGCTTCTCCCATGCCTCAATGCTTTGGCATTGAGTTCCCTTGGGTTCCTTGCTCTAGTCACCCATGTCTTGCAGCCTTCCTATGCCATTCTCTGTATTTCCTCGTGGCCTCCAGGCCTTCTGACTCTTTTTCCTTGAGTCTTGTTCCTTGACCTTGGGCCTTCTGTTTTCTGGTTTCCTTGGCTGTCTTGTGGCCCCTGGCCTGTTCTGTCAGGCGTGCCTGAGACTCCCAGATCTCTTCTGTTTCTGGGCCTCCCTGTTTCTTAGCCTCTGGCCTAGCCCGGAGACTCCTAAGTATCTAGGCCTATCTCTGCCTTGCCCCTTGAGGCCTTCCTTGCCTATGCTGCCTTCGGGCATTCTATGTTCCATGCTCTGTGTAGGACTTGTCCTGTCCTGTCTTAGCCTGTCTTGCCCCAATCCCTGTTCCAGTTCCATGCTTACCTGCATCCAGCTCCAGTTTGTTCCAGTTGTTCCAGTGCACTCCTACCTGCATCCAGCTCTACGCTTACCTTCACCCTATTCATAAGAACATAAGATATGCCATACTGGGTCAGACCAAGGGTCCATCAAACCCAGTATCTTGTTTCCAACAGTGGCCAATCCAAGACTCAAGTACCTGGCAAGTATCCAAACATTAGATAGACGTTCGCCAGGTCCTTCAGTGTTTTCGGGCTCACAAGCTGTACGCCAAGCTTGAAAAATGCTCCTTTGAGAAAGACAGCCTATCCTTTCTGGGGTATATAATCTCTAGCAGAGGCTTCCATATGGACCTAGAGAAAGTATATTGCATTCAAGACTGGGTGCAGCCATCCAGACTCCGGGCCTTACAGAGATTCTTGGGATTTGCAAATTTCTATCGACACTTCATTCCCAATTACTCTCGGATTGCCACCCCCCTTTCAGCACTCACCAAGAAAGAAGCCTATACCAAGACCTGGCTGGCTGAAGCAGCCATGGCCATCCACAAGCTAAAACAGGCCTTTCTTCAGGAACCCTGTCACTGCCACCTGAACCCCACATGTCCTCTTTTCTTAGAAGTCGACGCTTCCTCTCTTGGGGTGGGAGCCATGTTAAGTCAATAGGCAGGCTCGGGAGTTCTCCGACCGTGTTCATTCTTCTCATGGAAATTTTCTCCTGCCGTGCAAAACTATAGCATTGGGGATAAGGAACTCTTAGCCTAAAAGCTGGCACTCGAAAAATGGCAGCACAGGATGGAGTGCACAGCATCGAATTACAATATACACTGATCATAAGATCTTGGAACATCTACACCAAGCCCAACGCCTGAATGCCCGTCAAACCCTATGGTACCTGTTTTTATCTTAATTTGATTTTGAACTGAGATACCGACCGGCAGACAAAAATGTCCAGGCAGATGCCTAATCTCGTTCCTTTGAGGCATAGGACATTCCCAACCCATCGGGGCATATCATCAACCCAACTTGAATCATCCTTGCGAGCTCCCTGACCATTCTCCCAGGGAAGAAGGTTGTCCCAAGCTGCCTTTGTCAGAAAATTCTGTAATGATCCCATGATTCTCGCATTGCAGAGCACCCTGGGTGGGCCCAAACCCTGGCACTACTCCAACGGTATTACTAGTGGCCCCTGATGAAGGCCTATATGGACTCATGTCCTACCTGTACTCAACAAAACCTGCGGTAGGATGACCTTGGGGGCTGTTATAGCCATTGCCAGCCCCCAAGCAACCCTAGACCCACTTGTCCACTGACTTAATGGTGGATCTCCCATTCTCTAACAGCTGCACAAAGTGGGCCATTATCCAAAATGGCCCACTTTGTGGCACTTTCTGGTCTCCCCTCTGCACCAGAACTGGCACATCTCTTCACTTCTCATATCTTTCATCTGCACGGTTTCCCACAGCATATGGCCTCTGATGAAGCGTCCAATTCACTGCCAAGTTTTGGCTCTCACTCTGTCCGAAATTCAATATTACACTCAACTTCACTACCACCTATCACCCACAGAGGAAAATAGTAGAAAATAGAACAATGTCAGCAAGAAATCAGTCTATACTATGGCTAGCAAATTAAAAATTAAACTTCTCTGGTCGTAAACACAGGTATGTGTCACTCTGGAGAGGAACCTGAACAATTATTACTCTTCTATTTAAGTTACTTCTTAATCAACCCCTACAGAGCCTTGTGAGTCACGAGACCCAGAAGAAACTAGTTTTTTTTTTCTTAAACTTTAACACCAGTTATTTCAATACAGTCCAGAAAGCTGTCTTAAAGCACTGGCTAGATTAAATCCACATCCAACGTGAGACGTTTGCTCAGCGGGGCACTCTGCAGGGGTGCCCTCTTTCCCTTTTCTTACTTTTTTGTCGGTGGAACCTCTTTTGCGAGCCATTCAGTATAATGTTAATATCCAAGGTGTCAGATTGGGGGAACATGAGTTTAGAATAGTGACTTTTGCAGATGATCTGCTTGTCCTTCCTACTAATCCTTAGTTCTCCTTGCAGACATTAGTGGATGAATTGTCTTGTTTTGGTATTTTTGGGGGTTCAGGTTAAACCTTGGGAAATCTGAGGCTTTGCCATCCTCCTCACATTTTAAAAATCTGTGGGTGATGCAGCTCCTCTCCATTGGGCACAAAAACTCCTTTCAGTACTTAGGAATGATTCTTTCTATGGATATGAAACAATTATATGATTAAAATGTTCTCCCTCTGCTCAGTACTTTGAAGAATAAACTACTAGTGTGGAATTCACTCCCACTGTTGGTGCTGGGGAGAGTGAATCTTTTTAAAAATGGTATTGTGTCTGCAATGACTGTGTGTTATGCAGGCTTAATCACTCTGGTTACAAAAGAAAGATATTAAGCTAGTTTATACTTTGTTCCCACTATACTTATGGCAGGGGAAAAAAAGATTAGGATAGGTGTCTGCCACTTGTTAGGTATATGGAAGGTGGAGGGGTCTGGGAATCCCTGAGCTGGAAGGCAATAATGCAGCCTGTATATCGTGGCACTTGAAAGATTGGCTTTTTTGAGTCTTCTTCTTACACCCTGCTTGAATATGAAAAATAATTGGTTTCTTCTCTGGAGCTTCGTTTCATTTTGCATGCTTACCCTTCGGAGCTTCTGAGATCTCTTAAAAAGAATATTTTGGTAGCCCTCATACCAAAAACCTGGATGTAACTCTGTGTTAAAATGGGCCATAGTTTCTGGGAATCCGTCTTCCTGCCTATTCAAGGTATCAGTGTCTTTACTCCGGGCACTCAGTCCGCTCTACACTTTGGGCCTCCAAGGGGATTCAGCATGTTGCTCATGTACTCAAAAGGAAAGAGATTTCCACGCTTCAAGATCTGCAGATCCAGTTTGATTTGGACCCTAGGCATACTGTATGTTCACATGCATTCAGTTGAGGCATTATATACAGTCTATGTTTAAAGCCAATCTTTCTGAAGATTTTAGGGTACAGAAAGGGCAGTTTCTTCAACTGGAGTCGAGAGACAAAGTGAGCATTTCCGGTTTTTATAGATCTTTCAATTCCTTTCTTCCTGATCCTAACTTTGAAATGTTACTGCATGCATGCGTGCCAGATCTTCCCATTCAATTGACAAATATTCAGCTCCATCAGTTCTTCAAGTAGATTACAGGCCTGGTGGGGAATGCTAACCTTCGGGAAGTACAATATACATTTGCTAGATGAGCCTATATTACATCTGTTCAAGCTCTGAAGGCATGCATAGCAACCTCATATCTCTGTGTGAAATGTTTGCAGGTTAGGGATATACTGGGACACCTTTTCTGGGGTTATCTATCCAGAGATTTTGGGGTAAAATTAAAATATATTTAACATCCTTGCTGGGTCATTCACTTAACTATTCTCTGGAAAGGGTTCCATTTGATGATGATAGCACTTTACAAGTGGTAGGCTGATGCCCTACTTTCCTGGTTAAGAAGGCTTAATTGATAGGTAAGAGAGCCATATTGTTATTATGGCAGGATTGTGGAGCTTCCACCTTTTGACCTGGAGAAATGTGTTCCATTCTCTCATACAGACGGAAAACTTAGGTACACTACAATCTTTTAGGAGTAAGCAAAAATGTATTGGTATTTGGAATGCATGTTTGGAATTGCTTTCTCCCAGGGTGAGAAGTATGGATATTAATTATCCATGATTTTTTCACTCCATCCATGTTTTCCTATTTTCTGCTTGAACTGCTTGAACACACACACTCTGCTTTGCTTAAATGACACGTTTGCTCCTGAATGGTTCTTGCTATGTTTATAAACCCCAATGCTTATTACTCTGCATGATTAGGGAAGGGGAGGGGGTGGACATCATCCTGTTTATCGTACTGTATGTTTGAACATAAAAAGAGGAAAATTATGAAACTGTTGAAAAGTTTTCAATTGTATTTGTGCATGTTGCCTGGTGTGCATAAAGATCAAATGTAAACTGGTTTTGTCTGTATTGTTTCTTCACTTCAATAAAAAAAGATTTACATTGAAACTAATAAGGATTACAAAATGTCCTGCTCTCCATGTCTGGGATCTTTTGATTTTCTCTCACCTCAAGCTTGTTGTGGATTGGGGAAAAAGGGACCCGCACAAAGTTTATCCTTTCTCTCTCTCTCACACACACACACACTTCCACATGCTCATTCTCTCTCTCAAGCACTCTCTTCTTCATACACACAACACACACACACACACACACACACACACACACACACAGGTGCTCTCTGTCTCTCACACGCATACACACTGAGTCTAACACACACACACACACACAGGCTCTCTCTTACACATATGTAGGGACTCATACACACACATACATTCTCACACACATGCATGGAGGCTCTCTCACACACACACACAAAGGCTTTCACACACACCCTCTATCTCATCACACACACACACACACACACACTCACACACACAGATATATGAATACAGGCTCTCACATACAAGCTCTCTCACATATACATGCAGGCTCTCTCTCCCCCTTTGTCTCCCTCCCTCTCTCACACTCACAGGCTCTGTCTCTCACACACACACACACAGACACACACATACTCTCTCTCTCTCTCTCTCTTTCACGGCCTTTTCTTGAATACACCCACCCAGTGGGAGTCTTCTTCAGCCGTTATGAGATGGAGTCAGTTGTGGCCCCACTGGGCCTCATCTTCAGCTGCAAGGGGATGTGATCCATGGCAGCCTGCTGGGTCCTCTCTCTTTTCCATTTGGTGAGAACAGGCACCCCAATCTTGTCCCAGCTCCATGGAAGGGAGTTGGACATGAAGGCAGGCAGCTCCTGCTCACTGTGATCCACGCCTTTAGGAGTAGCCAATTCACAGTCAGAAGTTGTAAACTTACAACTTCAACCCACAAGCTGGCTGCTGAGAAGGGCGAGCATTGCAGGGTGCAGTAGGCAGATGACAGTCGACAGTAAAGGAGGCACACATGAGTCACAGTTTGTGTTCCAAAGAGCCACATGTGGCTTGTGAAATGCCAGGTGGCAACCCCTGCACCAAGAGGTCTTTTTCTGTTGACAAGTCACTAGGAGCTCAGAGGCTGAAGGTGCTGCAGGAAATCTCACAAGCTGATATAGCTTGAGGAGAAGGAACTCTAATTCTTTAATTTTCTTGAAAAGATAAGCAAGGTACTTTTATATCCTGTTACAAGCTGTTAGATTAACAGAAAATGTTAATAATATAACTAGTTTTGCCATGTAAAACCTCTGCGAATAAAGAGAAGAGCTTCCTACTTTTCTGTGATAATTACCTGCATTTATGTTAAAAATATTTGGCAAGAACATGCTGCTGTCATAATTTCAATGTATTGTACTAGTTACATTAAAATCAAAAAGCATTCTCATGATTAACATGCATGGTGCATGACGTAGCAGCAGCATAAATATTGTCTTGCTTTGAGAACATTTTAATGCTTAGTCAGTTGGAGTTCAGAGGCCGGCGGTCCAGCAGTGAATTTCTCAGGCTAATACAGTTTGAGGGGAAGGGACTCTAATTCTTTATTTTGTGGCAGGTGACTGGAAATCTGAAGAGAAAATCTGTAAGCAGAAGCAGCTTCCATCCCCCAAATGGAGTCCGAGTGTCTGAAGGATCTTCAATAAGGATTTACAGTACATGATTTCTCACCGGCAAAGTTGTTTGCATTGAACTAAAACTGACTGATAAATGTTGCTGGTGGACCTAGAGCTGAGCAGTTCGTTGACTTTATTTTTTGTTCAGTTAATTCTGCCTAAAATATATATTTTTCTTGCTGTGATGTATACATGATATCATTGCTAATCTGCCTGTGTAGATACATTGAGGCCAATATTCAAAAGCATTTAGCCAGCTTATTCTGCCTCCACAATATATACTTTGAGGTTGATATTCAAAAGCCTTTTAGATAAAAGACATAATGTTTGATCTGTTTGACAGCAAACCAAATACTGTAACCCCCCCCCCCCCTAAAAATCAGTTTCAGTGGTTTGGATAAATCTTTTTGTGGAAGTGTGTCAATCATATTGGTTGATGGTTTGAAGTGGTTCGGACCCCAACCACAATCAATGGTCAGATTCAGGAAACTTCTGCCTTTTGAAGACCACCCATATACAAAAGGGGACATCTGATGTCTAAGTGCCATCTAAGACATTTCTGTATAATGGTAGGACTGGATTTTCATTTTTTTGATGTGGTTCTCCACAAGATGTGGAATCACATTACATAAGAACATAGGAACATAAGATATGCCATACTGGGTCAGACCAAGGGTCCAACAAGCTCAGTAACCTGTCTCCAACGGTGGCCAATCCAAATCACATGTATCTGACAAGTACCCAAACATTAAATAGATCCCATGCTACTAATGCTGGCAACAAGCAGTGGCTATTCCATATTGAGTAATAGTAGTTTATGGACTTCTCCAGGAACGTCTCCAAATCTTTTTTAAACCCAGCTACACTAACTGCCTTAACCACATCCTCTGGCAATGAATTCCAGAGTAAATTGTGTGTCAAATGAAAAACAATTTTCTCTGATTTGTTTTAAATGTGCTACTTGCTAACTTCATGGAGTGCTCCTCAGAAACTAGCAAGTGTGATATATGGTGAGGTATTTCCCATATGATAATTAAGTCAGGAAAAGCTCACCACTTGGAAGGAGTGTTAAAGACAAATTACATCAAGTATAAAAACAACACTTCACAGGATGACTATGGAATGTTTAAACAGCTCATTGGTCTTTATTTGCAAGGGCATTGACATATTTACATAGGAGATGATGATAATGCCACTTATTGCATTTGAAGTGGTGTAATAAATGACTCGTCTTATGTACCTGCCATTTATTGCATCTTAAAGAGATGAGATAAATGGTTAGTACATAGTGCAAGATATACAGTATATCACAATGCTGTATATTGGCCCAAAAAGTCACACAGACTTTAGTTTGTCAGAAACATTTCTATTAAAAAGAAGCCATTTACAGTAGAATTTTTCAACTTTATTTTTTGCTTAACATGTAGAATTACTGCAGTTTCTGAAAACATGAAAGGCATATATGATCCTTTTTCTGAACATCTTTGCTGACTCCCAGAAAGAAATGGAAATGTCACATGCCTTCTCTTTAAAAAATGTCTACTCTGAATGCTTACAGTAAATATCACTTGGAAAGAAAGAAAATATTCTTGTGGCAACAGTTTTAAAATATTTCATGTCTCAGAATTTCCGTTGCACACATAGTTTTGTTATAGTTCTTATTAATGTATAGACCAACCTCTTTTATGTGCCTTGTGTTTTCTATACAATGGACTGCCTGTCCACATCTAAGACATGTTTCAAAACTTGATTACTAAAAGGATTACGAAAAAAATGAAAACCATTGAAAGAAAGAGAGAGGCCACATTGTTGAAAAAAAAAAAAAAGGAAATATCCCACATCAAGGATCAGCACTATTGTATGTTGTGGAAACCCCCCTTAACTTTGTCTCGGAATAAAAAGGCTTTCCTGTTGGGTTAAAACATAGGAAATGCAGACTCTAGTGTTTGTGGCTAGAACTGGAAGCTTCACTGAATAAGTCACAAAACGTCTATGAAAGCAAGATGTGACAACACATTGCAGCATTTGGTCCCCTGGCTACTAAAGTTTTCGAGCAGATTTGGTATCTTTAGGTTAAGTAGACATGTTCCCTTGGGTTCTTTCCTGATGGAGGGAAAGTTACAATCTTCCAAGGCTGTTTGGAGGTCTTCTGACACTTTCCTGTCGGGATAACACACTACCACACAGTTCAAAAATAAATTATTTACTGCAAAAGCTGATGCAGATGAATAAAATCAGGTGGTGTGCAAACTGAAGAAAAGTGCAATGCATACACCAAAAACAAAAAAACAGTGCACAATCCAAAATGTTATGGTTTGCTGCACATACTGGGGGGAGGGGTGGGGGTGGGGTTTCTTACTTCCCCACCAGCCACCAGCTCCGAGCCATCTTCTGAAGATAGGGCGCTTCCTGGCCTCTCTCCTTTTTGGCACCTGCTCTCTGGAGCGCAGATCTCTACTGAGCAGATCAGCTCCTACTGATCCCTTCCAAGCAGCAACTCTGGAAGGAGATTTCCTAGTCTGGCACTCCTTACTCTGATTCCAACCAGAAATTTGCTCTGCAAATCTTCAGTGAAGTGCAAGGAATATGGGATTAACTCCCCTTTCACTATTCATCACCTCTTTTGGTTCAGGATTCTCCTTGGAACCCAAGAAAATCTATCTCCGGGAAGGCCCAAGGGCTCTGACTCTGTTTTAGATACCCTCGCAGGGTGGAAGATAGGGCAAGAAAAGGACATGAGTCAAAGTGGGTTCATAAGTCCCAACAAGTACACTCCACTCCAAGGCATTCTCCTCCAGGGAGGGCCAAAGAGTTCTGTACGCTCCTTATGCTCTTTGACATCTGTGAAGACTTTGATGCATATATTAAGGGACACTTTGGTAACACCATTACAAATGTAAACACAGACTATAACATTAGACAAAGACCGTCTAGTCTGCCCAATTTCCTTCCTGGTGCAATAATGTAGACCTACAGCTTTACCTTCACTTCTTCTCAGCCAGGGATCCTCTCTACATTATGTAGAGGAGGTTTGGCCTCGCTCTTATATATTCCCAATGGTCCTGGTGGGATTTTATAGATAGTTTTTGTATATCCAGTCCCTCCCCAGCTTTTGGGCAATCCTCTTTTTGGGCTGGGTCTCGGTGCTATAAATAGCCACTGAGCATGTGCAGTATCCAGAGGGTTAGGAGACATTGAAGGCGAGACCTCATAGAGCAGAGAGCAAGGAGATCATCCCTGGATCTCACAGTGAGAGGAATATTTTTGTAGGAGGAGATTTGGGTAGGTCCTCAAGGCCTAATCAAGTGAAGAGGTTTTGAGACTAAGAGTTCTGAAAGCTTTTTGAAAGAGGACTTTTGGATATATTTGGATCAGCTTCTGACTGAGAGGGAAGACCCCTGGAGAAAAGGACTGGATCCCTGTTCTTGTATCTCGTGTCCAGTAAATAGCAGGGTGGAAAACAGATTGAAGTTTTTTTTGAGAGATTGAAGTATTTTGAGCAGTCTGAGAAGTTTTTTTAGAATCTATTTTTTGGAACTGGGAAAGATTTTTTGGTATCTCTAATACATGTTGGGGTTGGAGGTGAATTTACCTACCCTAATTGAGGAAGGTATTTTGGACCAGGACACAGCTAAGAGTAGGAGGGTCATCAAAAGAGGCACTATGGACAAAGATTCATATTTTTCTCATCCTGTTTATGATTTTTGGAATCCTAGTGTGGATACTTCCTTGTAAGTTGAAGTAAACCTTATTATTTGAACACCATCTTTGGACTCTAAGTCTCTTTATTTCAAGTGTTTCTCTGGCTCGTCAGACCCACTCTCTGTGAGTATTGGGCTATGTGTGAGAGTGACTATGCAGCCTGGTGACCCCATCATTGCATCTAGGATCCTGGAGACCCAGGCCTTCTCCTCTCTGGAGAACCCAGCCCCCAGAGCTGACGTTGTGAAAGAGTGTTTTTGTGGATCTGAGAGAGTGAAGGCAACGCTAGGACTCTGCTGTGACTCTTTGATTAGGTGGCCCACAACCAAAAGGGGGGTTACAATTATTTTTATCTTTCAGGTATTTGAATGTCTCTATCATCTCTCCTTTTGTCTCTTCTATAGCATACATATTTAGATCCTTTCTTCTCATTTGATAGAAATCATGGTACAGCCTCTGCACCATTGTGATAGTCCTTCTCTAGACTATCTATAGTCTTCTATATCCTTTTGGGGATAGAACCTATAAACTAAACTGGACTCAGTATTCTAGATGATGCCTGGCCAATTATTTATACAGAGGTATTTTCAGCTCCTTGGAAAAGATCACCCTGAAATCTGAATGTTTTATTTTATGTATGTTTTAATTTTGTAATCCACCATGAACCCTTCTTTTGTGATGAGTGTGGAATATACATTTTTAATAACCTAAACCAAACTAAACTGAATCTTTCTCTGGTTTGGTAAACAGCAGTATGTCATCTCCATCATCTTTTACTCCTTGGTTTCTGCACCCCAAATGCATGAATATACCTTTTTGCACTGAATCTTAGCTGCCACGTATTTGAGTATTCTTTATGTTTTCTTAGATCAGTCCTCCACATTGGTCTCATGAATGTCCACCCCAGATTGAACACCCCTATAATTGAAAATATCCACAAACAGGATATTCTATGTCTATTCTGAGTGTTGAATCAGCTTACATTAGGGAAGTAAAGCAATCAAGCTCTTCATTTGATAGACAATTTGTTTTTTTTTTATTAAAGGTGTCTCATTTCAAAAACCGCTGGTTTGATTTTGTATGAAAAATATTGCTTCATCAGGGCAAAGATTAAACAGAAGAAATCATCTCATAAATACCTTCCCATGACACGTAGCATTTTACCCTGTTCTTACCTGTTACTGTCTTCACTGGGAAACCTGTCTCGTAGCCATCAACTCCCTACTCACTAACCTCCACCTTGCCCTTAATACTAACAAAACAGAACTGTTATTTATATCCCACCATACCACACCCAAACCCCCTTTGGCGAATGACCCAGCCTTTAAATCTATCACAGCGCAACTCACGGTAAGAGACCTTGGAGTCATATTAGACCAACAATTAAGCCTGAAGAAATATGTCAGTTCCATCCTCAAAGAAGTTTCTTTAAACTAAATGTGCTAAAGAAGCTAAAACCTCTATTACACACCCAAGATTTCCGCACTGTTATCTCGGCCACTCTCACCTCTAAACTGGATTATTGCAATTCACTCCTCCTGGGGCTCCCCTACTCGACCATTAAACCACTCCAAATGCTCCAAAATGCTATGGCAAGAATCATCACAAACACCCGTAAAGCTGAACATATCACCCCCATCCTCAAAGATCTCCTCTGGCTCCCCATCCCCTTTCGTATTCTCTACAAAACCCTCACTATTATCCACAAATCTATTTACTCCCATGACTCCAATTGGCTTGATCTGCCCTTCAGCCCCACACATTCAGATCGACCAACCAGATCAACAAACAACGGAACCCTTCACGTGCCCCACCTCAAATTAGCACACCTCTCCTCCACTAGGGATCATGCCCTCTCAATTGCCGGTCCTACACATTGGAACTCCTTGCCCTCCTATCTCCGTCTTGAGCCATGCGCCTTTAAATTCAAAAAGAAATTAAAAACATGGCTCTTTAAACAGGCCTATCCCGACTAACTTCACCGTCTGCCTCTAAGAATCCGGCCACTGGACCCACCATGATCCTATGTATATATTTCTGAGATGCCACGCCGTTAAGCATTTGCCTACTCTAGATAACTATTTATGTTAATGAAAGTTTTCAGTTGCACTGTTTTTTATCTACCCTGAACGTTGTGTGCTCCCTGCTCCCACTTCTAGCCCTTGTTTCCAGCTGAATGGAATACACCATTAATACACTTTTATTAAATGAATATAGGATTGTAATTTAAGTAATATAAATAAGATCTTTGAAGTAAAAACGGTGTATCCAACAAGAAAGACCAATAATAACATCAATGTGGTTAGGGAATACAAAGTCCAGTTAGGGCAAGATTGAGGTAAGAAGTAGGAGAGGATTGAGGGTTATAATCATGTGGACTTAATGTTGATTTTAGTGTTAATGAAATACTCAATGATATGTTAAAAATTCATTTCATGAAACATTGATAGGTTAATGTTGTTAAATTTTCAATAAAAGAATAATAATCTTAAGAAACATCACATTTTTGAAATGGTTTATTGAATACACAAGAGTGCTTGTTTTTCTCCCACGTTTTTACGTTGGAGGTTTTTTTGTATACACACTAGTTTTAGCACTGGTGGAGATAATACTGCCAAAAAATTTTTTGATTGCTATATATATATATATATATATAAATATATGTACACACACACACACACCTATTTCCAAAAATAAATTGTAATGACATCTAAAATAAACATAAGGAGCACAGGGCCCGTGCAAGGAGATTAGGTGCCTTAGGCACTTTCTGCCTCGTGCTGTCCCCATTCGTCGTACCGCCTCCCCCCCCCGGTCGCACCACCACCTCCATTAGGGGACGTGAGCCGTGTGGGGCTGCGAGAAGGGGAAATTGCCGAATCTCCACTCCTCTTTGGCGCAACCGCTCAGGGCCCCACATGGCTCGCGCCCCCTAATGGTCGGCACCCTAGGCCCAGGCCCAGGCCCTAGTTCGCCTAGGGGTTCTGCCGGCCCTGAAGGAGCATCATGGAAGTGAACCAATCCCCTGGAGAAAATGAAGGCAACCACTGCTAATTAGGGATGTGCCTTCATTTGGAAACGATACAGAAACAACAACTGTTGTTTCTGTATCGTTGTTTCTGTTTCTGTATCGTTGTTGTTTCTGTAAGTCGGAGGTCCCGAAAGTTTAAAAAAGTAAAAAATTAAAAAAAAAAATTAAAATGGGCCCACGGCTGTCGGGTCGAAAACTGGATGCTCAATTTTGCCAGCATCCGGTTTCCGAGCCCGTGGCTGTCAGCGGGCTCGAGAACCGACACCGGCAAAATTGAGCATCGGCTGTCAAACCCGCTGTCAGCCGCTGCTTCCGTCAAAAAAGAGGTGCTAGGGACGCGCTAGTGTCCCTAGCGCCTCTTTTTACCGCCGGGCCTAATTTAAATAAATTAAGATACTGTATCGCGCACACAGGAGAGTGTTTTTACTGTATCGGCCTGTTGTTTATTTGTTTGCCACCTGTTTGCCACCTAGGCAACTTACAAAGCATCACCATTCCCTTTCAAATATCTGTGAAAGATCAGTAGGCCAATGGAGGTCTGCCTGCCAGAACATACGTTTCCCCTGGGCCCATGCCTTCTACTAGACATGTAAGGAAATGGAATATTTGAGAGCTCTCATATTAAAGCTCTGAAATGTGATACATCAGGGACTCCTTGCGGTTTCCAGTACTTCATCCAGTCACCCCAATGCACCACCTATAAATGAGAAGGACCCAAATAAAATAAACCTGCAGAGCTTGAGATCAATGACCTGAACCGGAGTTTGAGCTATCAGTTCCATCAGCTGCTTCCCATTATGACATCGGTTACACTACATGGACTTTGTAGGACATTTCTAGCTAATTAGAACCTGAAGAAACACAGATGTCTTCTAAAACACCTGACCCATAAATTTACCTAAAAGATATAGTTATTTGCTGAATGAAGTGTCTTTTCCTTTTGGATTAAATACCAGGTATAGAAAATAAAAGCAAAGGCCAATAAAAAAATGCACAAGGCTACAGAATATTAGTCAATCTCCCATACAAGCCTTGCGTTCCTTACACCCACCTTGTAGCTTATGGGTTAGGGTTACCAAATGGTTCCAGGTTGTAAGGGACAGGCAGAGCCAGTCCAGGTGTTACCCCTTTAGAATGCAATAGGGATAAACCCTGGACCAGCTCAGCCTATTGTTGCAACTGTCGCTGCTCGACGCCCTCACTCCGCCCTCTTTACCTCTGTGGCGACTCCCTCCGGGTCTGATGGACGGCTGGCTGCCGCGGCGTCTCTATGCCATCTCTCTTCGCCGTCCCTGGACCGGCTCGACGTTGCAGATCTGCCATGTTGCCTGAAGACCTAGGGCGCGCGTGCCGTCTCTGATTAAAGTACCAGCAAGGGCGTGAACCTTCAGGGGCGTCCCCCTGAGATGACATCATCCACTTCCAATATTTAAAGGTCTCTATTTTCACTATCAAACTGAGTTAGCAAGTGTAAGGGGTTTGCTTCGGCTACACCTCCCAAGCTACTCTGCCTCCTCGGACTTACCAGAGGTACTCGCTCCTCGGGGGCCTCGCTCTTTTTCTTTACTTTCAGATTACAGATAGGAACTGGTACTCGCTCCTCAAGGGCCCATGTTCCTGGACACTCTGAAGATTCTCTACTGCTTGGAAGCTATCGCTGCTACAAACAATTGTGAGTTACCGTCACTCTCTCAGAGCTTTCCCTGGAACCAGGTACTTGTTCCTCGAGGGCCTAAACCTTTCCAGCACCTGAGCTTCCTTGAGACTTTACGTGAGTTTTGTCATCTAGTTCTGATCATGAACTCTGCCTACTCTGCCTACTCACATTCTACAGTTTCTCAACAGCTCAGACATCCTGGATCGCTGTTCTAGTACCTGAGGGACTATAGCCCTGCCGGGCATATCAGCTCACTATTGCCACCTCTGGTGGTTTCAAAAACCTGTTTAATAAAAAAACTAATGTATGTCTGTCTCCATACTCAAGCTTAGCCGGATGTCCCCTCGGGATATCCTCCCGGGAGCGTGGTCATCTGTCACCGGCCCAGGTACAACTACATCAGATTGCTAACTCCTCACGGAGATTCATTACAGATTGCTAACTCCTAGCTCTAACACAGAGCTTTCCTAACAGATTGCTAACTCCTATCTGATTGCTCCTCCCATCAGATAGCAGATTCCTAACAGATTGCTAACTCCCTAGCAAATCCAGAACACCTATCCCAAGACGATCTGGAGTATTCACTAATCAAATAATAGAGGAGGTGATCATCATCTGCTATTGCTGTATAAGGAACAGTTTTGAATCTAAAAATTAAATACAGTAGAAACCAGGTGTTTAAATAAGGAGGTAGACTGGGCTATATTTATTTAATTTATTCAATTTATTTACATTGATTTTAAGTTTGAGGTAAGAGTTATGTGAGAACAGCTGTATTGGGATTGTATAGTAGATCACATGGTTTTCCCTTTAAATTTATAAAATAGTTCTCTGGAGTGGTGGGAGGAGGTGCACCATTATGAATGGATCTGAGACAATGTGTCCGGAGAGAGGTTTGATTTGAGTTTTATTGAATTCAATAGTTATTAGCTGAGGAGTGTTTTGTGACTGTCATTCTTTATGTTCACAGAAAACATATAATGATCCCCTGAAGCAGGAATTCAATGCCAAAACATTGGCAATGTTGGGAGTCTTCATTGATCATTTTTAGGAGGCGTTTGCTCTTTTCAACTTGAAGCTCCGAGTGAGATAATGCTTCGTTTGATGATTTGTGATGGATAATTAGTACCGATATAGTTGTAACATTACTGCCATATTTGCAATGAGGATTTTTGGGAATACTGTAAATAATTAGAATTCAATGCCTGTCTTATGGTTCCATCTCAAGCCCACTGAGGACATAAGACTAGGAATGAAGTTTGGATTGTTTCTCATTCAGTTTCCCTTCACTTGATTGTATAAAAAGTTGAGTATTTGACAGTGAGATTTTTACACAGTACAGTTTGGCACCCAACTGTATATCAAGATGATCTAGATCCATCCGTAATTGAATTCATTATAAAATTATCACACTAAGTTTTACGATTATTCATTTTAATGATGCTAGATGGATCGTTGCAGTGTTGCATTTTTATACTCCGCAACTAACATTGTAATCCCAAAATAAAGGTTTTTGGTCATTCCTACAATTTGGATTGTGCACTTAACTGAAGTAAGAGACTGTGCATTTTTCATAGCAGGCCCTAAGCCATGGAATTTAATGCCAGAAATGTTACGCACTTTAACTGATGGTAAGAGATTTAAATGCGAACTGAAGGCATGGCTATTTAGAAATGCTTACAAGCTTGTTTAAGAGAGATATAGAGTCTGCAACTTTGTAATAGAGCTGTGAATATAATCGTTACTGATGAGAGAAATTAAAGATACGGATATTTTAAAAGTGAGAGGGACGAAAGTTATAAGTAATGTGATGACTATTTTATTTGATGAATATTATTTATTTTTATTTAGGTCTATGAGTGTTTTTTTAATTCATTATATTAATATTATTTATGTAATTTGTAAACCGTTGTGATCTTTATGTGGAATGACATAAAGATCACAATGATTTAAAATGTTTAAATAAATAAATAAATAAATAAATATTATAGTCCAACTTTATGAACATGTAACCCCCCTCTGAGGTAGTTTAAGTTACACAGGTCACAGGAGGGGCAGTTAACCATAGAAGAAATACTATGATACATTATTTCAGGTTTGCTTCCCTTGAAGGAGTAAGACACAGTGGCGTTGAAGTCCCAATATCACACCCGAATCTCCCCACACAGATTCTCTGAACAGTAATATTTTTCCCATGTTCAGTAGATCTAAACACACTGACAACTGTAATAAATGGTTTAACATTTACTGGAATACATTCAAAATAAGACAGTAGAAATAACACTGGCGTTAAAGCCCAGTGAACATAACCTCAATTCAATGGAATACTTTGTTCAACACAGTCAAATATGCAGTAATATAAGTCCTCTATTAACAATTTTACCAGTAATTTTTTTTAATTCTTTATTTATACATTTAAAAAATTTACAAGTATTATAACTTGCAAACAGAAACATTATGGAAACCTCAAATCCAAGAAGAAAAAACTCAAGAAATACAAAACATACATACATTTGAAGGCTCTCGTAAAGCATTGTTAATAATCGACCAAGGGGGGGGGGGGGGGATGAAAATTATAGGAGAATTAAGGAAATTGGTTAATGAAATAACCTGATACATTCAATTTAAAATCCATGGCAAAGACTGGATACATCAAGCAGCCTGTAGTTGAGCTCTAGCATCTATGAATGCTCTCAGCTGTTCAGATCCATTTTTATAATAACCTTACAGGGCTATTTGAATAATAAGGAAATCTCCAAAGACAAAACTTCTTGATGCATAGAAAGAAACCCCCTTCTTCTCTCCTGGGTAACCTTGGAAACATCTGGAAACATTCTTATGTTTTGACCATGAAAGGGAGAATTAATATGTCTAAAATACGCAGATGTGATTCTACTAATATCATGCTCAACAACAAAGGAAACAATCAATAACTTCATAACCAGACTGCTCTTGAAATTTAGTTAAGTTCTCCATGTCCAGATAAAACAGGACAACGGTGCCTTTCACCAGCTGACATCAGAGGAAAATAAACTTTATTGATAGGGGAATCTGATCCTTGACAATAAGAAGAACTTCATGTAAATACTTCTTAAAGGTAAAAAGAGGAGGTTCTCCTCATAACTTTAGGAAAATTAGTCAGTCTCAGATTTCCAAAAGGTCAATTCTCCTGGACAAAGCATTTTTCTCCTTTATAGAAGCGGAGGGGGAAGTTATGGATCTCCTGTATCTCAGATTCTACTTTACCAACAGAAGAATATAACCCTGAGAGAGCTTCATCATGAGATCTTACCAATGGGACCAGCTGATTTGTTAGAAAAACTATTTTAACATCAGAAACCTTTACAGCCTGTGGAAGCCCAGCTACCATTTCCCACAGGGTGTCAAGAGTCACTACCGTCAGCTTGAGAGGAGAGATGAGTAGTAACTTACCCTGAACTGGAAGAGTCTCTACAGAGGGAGAAGATGTTGTGAAACCACCTGGAGCCGACACACCAGAAATTCCAGAGTAAACGGGGGGAGTTGTTTCACTTGGAACCGCAGCTTCACCACATCCTGAATTAAGATATTTAGTGAATCTGCTTCCCCACTCTCTGCTCAGCAGGCCCCCCTCCTCAAGCAACTAAAATGTGACATTATCAGCCAGGGACGCCAGGAGCGCATCTAGAGTGGCATCTCTCCTTGCCTGCGGCACTGGGAATCAGGGGGATGAGGGAAACCTCGTCCCCAAGCAACAGCGGCGCTCCTCCATCGGCTGGTGCAGCAGGGCTCACTCCCTTGATCACTGCAGAAGCAGGAGTTATGAACGATGTAATAAGCACCTGCTCATCAAGGTGAGTTGCAATGGAGGGGAAAACCCTCGCCTTGCCCTTTCTCTTTGGCGGCATAGCAGAAAACGAAACAAAAAAAAATGAAGCAGGCAGAACAGAGCTGTTCGTGACTCGAACCAGGATGCCATCTTGCCCCCTCAGTAAATTTTTAGCATAAATTAGTCCTGTGGGAATTCTGCACTACTGCGGAGCGCAACATTCCTGCAGAATTCTCCTCTTGCACAGCTGAGCAGAATCTGAGCAGACTTTGGCAGGCCCTGGTGTGCCAAAAGCGGGATGGCCTCTGCTCGCGTTATGCCTGAGCCTGCTTCATTTTCGCCATGAGCGGGACGGTCTCCACTTGCATTGAAGATGGAACAGGCCCCAACATGCCATGAGTGGAGGCGGTTTTCGCTTGCGGTGAAGAAGGAGCAGGCCCTAGCATGACAGAAGTAGAGGCTGTCCCGCCCGTGGAGAAGAAGGCTCAGGCCATGGCGTGCTGTGAGCAGAGGCCATCCTGCTTGCGGTGAAGATGAAACAGGCCCCGATGAGATTGAGTCTGTGTGTGTTGTAATACTGCGAGCCTGGGGGGTGAGAGAGAGCATATGTGAGGGTGTGTGGGTATGGGTGCCAGAGAAAGGGAGCCTATAATGAGGAGAATGTGAAAGAGTGTATATGTGTGAGAGATTGGGAGCTAATGTGTGAAAAAGGGATTATGTGTATGTGTGGGTACTTGTTTTGAGAGAGAGCCTGTGTGAGCGTCCTTGTTTGATAGTGAGAGAGGGAGCCTGTATAAAGGGATGTGTGTGCGTGAGAGATAGAGCGGGAGCCTATATGTGTATGTGGGGGGGGGCGGGTGAGCGAGAGAGGGAGTCAGTGTGAAGGGGAGTGTGTGAGGGTGTAATCATGAGCGAGAAAGGGAGCCTGTATGAGGGGCTGTGTGTGTGTGTGAGAGAAAGTGCAAGAGAGAGAGAGAGAGAAAGCCTATATGAGGGTGTGTGTATGTACAGTAGAGAAAGGGAGCCTGTGTGTGTGTGTATGTGAGAGAGAGAGAGAGAAAGAGGGACAGAGGGAGCCTGTGTGAGGGGCAGTACTGAGAGAGGGGTCAAACTGTGGGAGTGGAGATAGAGTGGAACATATTGAGCCTAGAGGGGGAGGGAAGAGATGGCGGCAGGTAGAGAAGTTGGGGCCTGAGAGGGCAAAGTGGCCAGGGGAGTAAGGAGAGAGGGTGGAAGGGACACTCTTACAGTGAACTTCTAGGGAAATTCTGCTCAAAATATTTAAAACTCTGCATCTTTAAGTAATCACTTTTTTCTGTATTACATTTTAAATTAATTACTTAAAGACTGTCATGTATATTGTGTTATTTTGACCAATATAAAGTAAGCAGAATTTTGCAGAATTGTAAGTTTTTGTGTGCAGAATTTTAATTTTTTTTTGTGCAGAATTCCCCAGGAGTAATAAATATGGAAACTCTAGGAACCCTAAAATTGTTACTGCCTATAAATGTGCACATAACATTCAGTCACCATTGGTGCCCGTACTGAAGTGGCACGCTGGGGTTTTATTTTCCTTGCCTTTTATACACACTTCTCACCCAGCTCACTAGTCTCTGGCATTGAATCACTCTGGGGATAATTCTCAAGTTGCTCACAGCTCCTCCGGGCAATTCCTTGGACAGCACCACTCCACCTTAGCAATGCAGTAGAGTCAGAATGTCTGTGTGCTCAGGGAGAGCTCTTCACACCACTATGCATGAAAAAAGGGCAAATACATGCATATGAGGGATGTTCACATGTATCTTTGATTTCCCAAACAGATCACATGTACTTTTGAGTTTATGAGCAAAAGTACATGCATTTACATTTACATTTATTAAAATGTATTAGTTGCCTAACACAATAAAAGCCTAGGCGACATACCAAATAACATTCATAAAATCCAAATATATAATGCGAACAAAGTGGACATGTTTGGGTCATGTCAGAGCATGGTTTGCAAGTTCGCTCGTTCTTTGCTATTTTATAATGAATGTACGCACAAATGTCATCAAGAATGTGCAAACACTTTTACTCCTGCAATTTAATGCACCAAAGTCAAACTTACTTTCTCTATTTCAACCTGGCGTTTGGCAGGCTTGTTTTTCCCAGGAGGAGAGGGAGAGAGAGGGGGGGGGGGGGGGGGGGGGGGGCAGGAAATGGGAACTTGTTTTACTTGCTCGAAATATGTTTGCCAGTAAATATATTTGTGGGGTTTGTTGTCCTGTCTGATACAAGGTTTGACTGTATTCTTTGGGGGAACCTGTCTGTGAATGGCATAGGATTTCAGAGAGGGTGTGTGTATATGTGTGTGTGTTTGTGTGGTGACTGGGGCATACTGGGACAGACTTGGGGGATGAGTATGTGTCATTGGGGCATAATGGGTCATACTGGGAAAGACTGGGGAAGGGGGATGAGTGGCTGGAAAAAAATGATTTAACAACTTGTAGAATGATTTTTGCCAGGCCAGGTTTTGCTATTGTGTTGTCTCGGTTTAAGTAGTACAGTTTATTTTTGTCTTTACTACTGCTTTATTGCATTCCTAACCTTGTACTTGTCTCAGAGTATTTTGATTGATTCTATGTATGTTTTTAATTGTAAACCACTTGGATAACTTGTCTTCTAGGTGGTATATAAAGTTTAATGAATAATAATAAAAATAATATAATAAACCCATGGATACTCATGGCAATAGCAGTGGAAGAGGGAGAGAGATCAGAGGAGGAGGAGGTACTCCTTACAGAGACTGTACGGTACCAGGGCACAGTTTATGGATTTGTCAGAGGACATGTCATTTTAGGTTAAGGTTCAACATGGAAAACACATAATACCTATGCCAGCTGTTAGGGCAGGACCTGTGCCCTTCCACCCAGAGAGGCCACGACTTGCCAGTACATGTCAAGGTCACTATGGCCCTGGCCTTTTTTTGCTACTGGCACTTTCCATATATCTCTAGTGGTCACATCTGGAATAAGCCAGTCAGCAGCCTCCATATTTATTGATCAGTTTCTGGCTTCATTTCTCAGAAAGCACACCACTATATATCTTTTACTTGGAGAAGACAACAACAAAAACAACAACAGTAAATTATGAGGAAAATAGTTAGAAAAAAACTGAAAGGTGCAGCTGCAAAGGTTAAAAGTGTTCAACAGGCTTGGACATTGTTTAAAAATAAAATCCTAGAGGCGCAGTCCAGATGTATTCCACGCATTAAGAAAGGTGGAAGGAAGGCAAAACGATTACCGTCATGGTTAAAAGATGAGGTGAAAGAGGCTATTTTAGCCAAAAAAAACATCCTTCAAAAATTGGAAGAAGGATCCATCTGAAGAAAATAGGATAAAGCATAAGCATGGTCAAGGTAAGTGTAAATCACACAAATACCCACTCACACCAACAGTGTATTCCAGTACACCACTCTGTAAACAACAACAATTCAACCAATGTACTGGTATATCCTATACAGCACACTGTCACCGACAACTTTTGTTAGACCCTCTATTCACGAGCAGGCATATATACTTCCCTCTCGTTTGTCATAAGGGGTCTCATTACTTTAATTGTGAATCACACCTATATTTTGTTTACTTAAACTTTTCAAATTTTCTTTAAAAATCCTCACAAAAACTCATGGGGAACACTCCCAACTGATAAAGTCACACGGATAATGCTGAAGCGGATACTTATCCACGGTGAAAAGGTCCCAAACGTCCCGACATGGCCATGTTTCGGACCGGAGTCCTGCTTCAGGGAAATAGCTCAAAATCTGGAAACCAATTCAATGGATACGATCCATCTTTTGCTCAGAGAAGTTCCATCATAAGCAGTGATTTTAGTCCGTGCATATCCCTTTTTTAAAATTGTGAGCTGAATTGCAGCCCACCTAATTTGGCGCTACCTTTGCCCTCACTATGTGACATATGAGGGCAAAGGCTAGCACCGGCACCATTTTGAATACTGGCAATACGGCCCGAGTGCAGGAGGTCGCTCCCGGACCCCCGCTGGACTTTTGGCAAGTCTTGTGGGGGTCAGGAGGCCCCCCCCAAGCTGGCCAAAAGTCCCTGGGGGTCCAGCGGGGGTCCGGGAGCGATCTCCTGCACTCGTGCCGTTGGGTACCAGGAACCAAAATGGCGCCGATAGCCTTGCCCTTACTATGTCACAGGGGCTACCGTTGCCATTGGTCAGCCCCTGTCACATGGTAGGAGCACAAGATGGCACCGGCCATCCAGTGCTCCTACCATGTGACAGGATCCAGCCAATGGCACGGATACCCTGTCACAAGGTAAGGGCAAAGGACGGCCCGGTAGCCAGAGGACGGCCCGGAGCGGGAGATCGCTCCCGGGATCCCCACTGGACCACCAGGTACCTGTAAAAAGGTTTTTGGGGGGGGGGGGGGAAGTTAAGGGGTTACTTTTAAAGGGTCGGGTGGGTTTTTGGGTTATTTTTGTGTGCCGTTTTTTCCCGCCCTCCCCCAAAACGATAAGGGAAGCCCCACGATCAATATCATGGGGTTTTCCTATTGTTTTCGGAGAGCCCCTGATTGCTGATGATTTTGAAAATATCGACGATATTTTCAATCGTCCGAAGCCCGATTCACATCCCTACTCATATCTCTATATGGGCACCAGCGGACAACGAGGCCATCTTCCATAACCGCAAGGGCTTCCATTCCCTCAACTTGCCAAGGGAATCATCATCATGTAATGCCCAGGTTTATGAGGTTTATTGGGGAAAGCTGTGTGCACTATTTGCAAATAGTATGCATAAAAAAGTGATAGAAAATAAAACATAAATATGACATGAAATCACATAGACAATATGTAACTCCTTTGAAAATTTACTCAAATGGTTTTAATCTGTACCAAATGGTTTTTGTGCATTAAAACTATTTAACCTGTTGAAAAATGAAACAAAACAGCCCCCCAAAATCAAACCAAACAAAACCCCACCGCCAATGAAATGAAAAAAAAAAAAAAAACCTATTAAAAAAAATCTCCACACACCTCTATTGGTACTGTTATGGTTCATCTGGGACATAAAATGCAATTGTGAAGTATTATTTTGGTGTGGCAACTCCCTGGTCGACCACTAGATGGCCCTAGATCCCAGCCTTTTAGGAAGTATAACAGCTTAGAAGGGACTTCCACTCCTTCCCTTCTCTTCCCTTCCCTTTGAGACTGGCTGTGACTGGTGGCCTCAGTCTATTTCGAGGAGCTGGATTAGGAGCATGTGTGGGCGTTTTGGTTTAGAAATGGAGGAGTGAGGAGCATTGTGAGGTTTTTCTTTAGAGTGAGGCCTATTCCCCTCACTGGAATTTTCTTTGGAGGCTAGCCCTTATTGTTCATTGCTTGCCCCTTTTGGATCAGTTTTCAGGCATTTTAAGAAACGGTTTCTTTGGAGTGAAGAGGATGCCTGGTTTTTTTTTTGGTGAAGGCATTTCCTCAGAGCTGGAGGCCAGGACACTGAAGCTGTGGTACTCTGCCTAGGGGCAAGGCAGACCTGCAGTGAAGGTGGGGTTTGCTCCCTTCAGTGGAGTTTGCCTTTTGGTAGTGTAAGGTATCATTAGGGACTGGAACGAGGATTTTTTTGTCCACCTCTCCTCACTTGGGAGCAAGGGCTTCAGGAACCTGGTATTGGTTTCATCATCGGACTTTTCCCTCTGTTAGGCCACATTGGATACAAAAGGTTGAAGAAGAAAGGACCATGAACTTAGGAGACACCCAACCGGATCTCCACCCCAAAGGACCAGGACAGAGACTGGGTTCAAGAGACTGATAAAGTGGACTAAGATAGGAAGTGATAAGTTCCATCTCTGGACTTGAGAGACAGGACACATTTTCAGAGCAAGCGAGACAGTGTAATATATCCCATTGTAAATATATACAGTTATCTTCTGAAAAGGACATTGACTGAACTTTTAAAGAATCAGTACATTTTTATTTGAACTCCCAGTTTGAGTCCAGCCTGTTTCTCCCAACAATAAAGACACAGCCAGAGAACTACACACACCTAAGGAAAAAGCACACCACTGCCTGGGCTAAGAAGGACTGCCTTCACCCCCATAGAAAGAATTCATCCCTTGGGATATGCAGTGAGGGGAAATATGCTTGAGAAGACAGCCCCAGGGAATATACTTTTATGGCCCTAGGGGAAATAGCAAACGCCTGAACAAAGGGTTACATTGGAAAAGATGTACCTTCAGTTTTTGAAGTTTGTAAGGGTTTCCATGGTTCCTTGAGTCCCCTAGGCAAGCTTTCAGTGGTGAGGGTGTGTGTGAGTGTGTATAAGCTGGAAGGGTGAGGATTAAAGAGGAATAAAAAAAATATCTCAGCCTTCTTTCTCACTGCTATTTTAGAAACTCTAAATTCTAATACCTCAATTCTGTAAAAATAGGATGTGTGCCAAAAGAAATGATTCATAAAGCATAAATCTCCTCAGGATAGTCAATAACTCTCAAGCCAGCCAGAATATCTTTTTTGCAGCAGTAGAAAAAAAAGGCCACAGGCAGACTATCTCCAGATATTTGACCGTTTACATAATTCCAACGTTTTGCATAACTAAGGGCTGTATGAATGTCCATCTTTGTATTGAAAAACAATGCTAACAGCACATTGATATAGCAATTGATTTGTGTGATGCCTTTTCATAGAGCAAACAGCCCAGCTCAATAATTTTCACCAGTTCTTACAATCGCTTCAAATATTAAAAAAAAAAAAAAAAAAAAAAAAGTCACACAATGGCCAGACACATAATTTTTGGCAATGGACCACCCCGTCCTAACCTTCCTTTCCTCCTCACCTCTTTCTATCCAACCCCTCCGGTAAACATAGTCACAACTGGTACAGTTTTGGAAAGAGGGTCATTTATGTTGGAAAGCATGGCCACAGCATATAAAGAATTATAATATTAAATAGAGGTGTGCAGTCATTTTTAACAAATTGAAAAACGACAACGAAATTTTCTATTTTGTCTTTTTTTCAGAAAGCCCAAAAAAAACGAAAAAGAAATCAACGAAATTTCATGAAAATTGGTATTTAGCATTACTATATACTAACGGGACCTAATGCGCAGTAACTGGTTGATACCGCGCATTAACTACTGTTAGTGCACATTAACTGAAAATGTTGCAAAATAGATATTGGGCTAGAGGTATGATTCTGTATTCCCATTGGCTGTTTCCTTCTTAGTTACTTATTTGTGTTGCCAAGGTTGCCACTGAGGTGGTGTTTGTTGGGGGATGGTGTGGCACGACCTGCCAGTGCCTGATAACAAGTGTATACGTAAACAAGTTCTAGTCACGTGACATCAGTATAAGCAAAAGCAAAGCATGTAATGCAAGTGCACTTTTTGAATTTGCCAATCCCTGTGCGTTTTAGAAAAGGTGGTTTTGGCATATGCATGCGCACACATGCCTGTGATTCTCCAATCCTGCTTCATTTTTTTTAAAGAGGTACATGGTAATTGGTTAAAGTGTATCTTTGATTTGGACAAGTATATGCTTATTTCCTCTCTTACTTTTACTAATAAGGGATTCTCTACTTGTATGCTGCTTTGCTTGTGGAGTTTGAGACAACAGCTCTTTATTCATTTGATTTTCTAAGGTAGACAAATTAATCATCAGTCAGTGTTAGCTGCAGATGGTGATTTATTTAGTAGCAGTCTTGAGGGGTAGCTAGTGCTACTAGCCAGCCACTAAGAAGCAGTAGCCTAGCCACTCTAGTGCTTGCAAGGTAGGCACTTTCTGTGCAGTGTGGTGGCATACTGACCTCAGTGCAGGGGCGGATTGGCCTATCGGGGGATCGGGCATCCTCCGGTGGGCCGGTCGCGCCAGTCACGTGGTCTGCCGTGTGCAGCCGTGACAGAGCCGCGCTCGGCAGACCACGTGATGTGTCCTGGGCCGGCCTGGGCGGCGAATACCCGAGCCGGTCGTCCTCGGGAATCCGCCGCTGCCTCAGTGAGTGCTGCAGAGAGTGCAGAGTTAATATCTCAGGCAGTGGTATGCTGGACTGGAGGTGGTTTTCCTCCACTGCTAGTAGTAGCCTTGTAGCTACTAGCCACACAGTAGAACCACTTGATTTATTTCCATAAATTCAAGTGAAGAGCAGAATTCCTTCTGCATTTTTTCAGCATAGCTGTGGGGCACACTTGTGGCAGGCTAGCAGCAGCAGCAGCAGCCACTTATGGTTTGTGTATGTATGTGTGTGTGTGTGTGTGAGTGCGAGCTGCCTGTATTGCCCTAGTGTTTATCTACGTCCAGCGTTCCCATAGCCACATTGCCCAGTCCACACAGTGGACTGATCATTTGTTGATCAGCTGGTGGGAGTGACAAACATATGCACACCTTGTTTTTTTGGTAGCTAACTAAATTAGTAGTATTACTATTAAATAGCTACTAACTAGTCATCTGCTACTAGTATAGCAGTGCCAGTTATCTATCTAAGGTGTGTGCTTGTTTATCCTCTGGACTGTAGCTTCGGCTCTGCAATCTGTCCAGTTGCCACTGGTCTGAGGCAACTGGCCCAATAACGTCAGTGCCAAATCTTCAAATTTATTACAAATTTTTAAGAGCAGTGAGAGGACTAGAACAGCAACTCAAGTGCTTGTGTTCACATCAAGACACACATCACATTTTCATGATATTAGTGCGGCACTTGTGGCTCTGGCTGTGTCTGGCTGACAGGCAAGCCAAGCAGGCAGCCAGTGTTAGGTCACTGGTGGTCACAGTGAGTGCCACCTAACCACTTTTACTAACTGTGTGAGGGCCGTGTTGGCTTTTTTGCTGCCCTATGTGAACAAGTATTGTGCTTCCCCCCCCCCCCCCCCCCCCCCCCCCCCCCACCACACTTCATTCAATCTCTATCTCGGGCCTGACAAAAAACCCCAGCTCCTTCCAGCAATCTAAACTTTAAAAACTGTCACCCTCTACCCTTCAGGTCTTCACCTCCTCCCCGGAACCCATTGCTGGTGCAAGAGTAATAGGTGCCCTAAGCAAATCTTATTCCCTTGTACCCTGCCTACTGCTTTCTCCACGTACATAGCTAAAACGTATGCATTTATAATAGCAGATTTTATATGACAAAGATTATTCAAAGTACAGTCTTCTGTAACCTCTTCAGCCTTTCCTCCCCTATGAGGAAAGGCTGAAGAGGTTAGGGCTGTTCAGCTTGGAGAAGAGACGGCTGAGGGGGGATATGATAGAGGTCTTTAAGATCATGAGAGGTCTTGAACGAGTAGATGTGAATCGGTTATTTACACTTTCAAATAATTGAAGGTCTAGGGGGCATTCCATGAAGTTAGCAAGTAGCACATTTAAGACTAATCAGAAAATTCTTTTTCACTCAACGCACAATAAAGCTCTGGAATTTGTTGCCAGAGGATGTGGTTAGTGCAGTTAGTGTAGCTGGGTTCAAAAAAGATTTGGATAAGTTCTTGGAGGAGAAGTCCATTAATGGCTATTAATCAAGTTTACTTAGGGAATAGCCACTGCTATTAATTGCATCAGTAGCATGGGATCTTCTTAGTGTTTGGGTACTTGCCAGGTTCTTGTGGCATGGTTTGGCCTCTGTTGGAAACAGGATGCTGGGCTTGATGGACCCTTGGTCTGACCCAGCATGGCAATTTCTTATGTTTCTTATGTTTGGTACCAACCAGAAAACCCTACAAAAAACGATTCTTGGAACCATATGGCATTAGGGCTACTGTAATGCATGTCAGGTGTGGGCTTGACCCTCAGAAAGCCTTAAGTAAATTACAATTAAAATATAATAAACTTTCCACAACTAAACAGCACTAACTGCCAGCACTTAAAAAGTAACAACCCTACACCAGGCCCAAACACACCATCACACCTCCTATTAGGAAAACAGAAGAAACCAAGCTGCTATAGATTCCAACATGCTAGCAGAATACCCCTCCTCGATCACACATGCAGAACACAGGCAGATCCTCACCAAATACAGAATAAAGAGACCATAAAGTATTAACAGAAATAGTATAAATAGAATTGTGTGCAGACAAAAACTGAATAGGAAAACTGCAACAAGTCAGACTCTGTGCTGTGCAACATTGGAAAGACAGAAACTATCACCAATCCTTGGACATTAAACAATAAAATAAAAAAATATAATAAATACATTAATCATAATAAAATAAACATACTAATAAAAACAATATTTCAAAACAGCTGGTGAATGGAAGATCCAATAATTAAAAACTGATAATTTGTTTTACATTTCTCAAACATCAATAAAATATTTCAAAATAGCAGACTCAAACAGCATTCAAAAAATTAAAACTAATAAGGAATAAAGTAATTCACGCTTTCCATACCTGGAAACTTTTGATTTCCAGTCACTCTGAGATTGTCGTGGATTAGTGAGAGAGGGATGAATAAACCTTCTCCTCTCTCTATCATGGATATATATCTATACATACACATACATACATACATAAATTTGCTCTCTCCCTCATACACGTACATGCTCCCTCTTACATACACATGCTCACATGCACATGCTTCCTCTCTCTCACACACATTCTCACTCACACACATGCTCACAGATGCTCCCTCCTACATATACATGTTCACACACTCACACACCCAAGATCCCTCTCTTTCTCACATATACATGCACAGACGCACACATACGCTCACAAATGCACACACATGCTCAGACACACATACAAAGAGAATACCCTATGCTTCAGTACCTCTACCTTTCCTGATACAAATTGAAGAATTCACTGCTGAAAAACAACTTACTACTATTTAGATCTCTTATTCCATCCTCCCTAGAGCTTGCATCTGTCTCAGTGCTCCCTCTCACACACACACACACACATGCTCCTTCTTTCACACACATGCCTCTCTCGCATGCACATGCTCAGACACCCACACACATTCCACTTCTTCTCATACACACACACACACACACTTAGACAAATACATGTTTCTCCCTGCTCATACATACACCAAGGTCTCTCCCAGTAGCTCTGGCCCTCCACTTCTGCTGCAGGGCAGGTTGGGAGTTGCCTTGTGGTTTGTTTTTTCCTTCTGGATGCCTAGTGGGTTGGGAACCATGTGGTCCTGCAGCTCCTCATCTTCACTTTGTGGCTCTGCAACTCATCTTTGCTGCGCAGCAAGTTGGGAACTGCCACACAGCCCTATGGCTCCTCTTCTTCTTCGCCGTTGAGGCCCTATGGCTCCTCCTCTTCTTTGTGGTGCAGTGGCACCAGCAGCTCGCTAAACTCAGTTGAGGCCCTTAGGCCACCACCACCTCCAGGCTGCTGCTCTCTGCAAGTGCATGGCTTGCACAGTGGGTTGCACTGGCCCTGAACTGTATGTGTGGGCAGCTAGCTTAAGCATTGACCTTAGAGATGGCCTCTGTAGTGTGTGGTCTGTTCTGTATGCACTGACTGAAGTGCAGTGGAAGACTGGTGATAGCAGTGAGTGAGTGCTGGAGAGTTAACATTTCAATCAGTTGTGCACTGGACTGGAGGTGATTTTCAGCGCTACTAGTAACCTATTAGCCAACTAGTTATAGCCACTAGCCATATACTAGAACCACTTGTTTTATTTTTATAAATTCAAGTGAAGAGCAGAACTCCCTCTGTATTTTGTTTGCACAGCTGTGGGCCACACTTCTGGCAGCAGCCACTTATGGTCTGTGTGTGTATGTGTTTGTGTGTGTGTGAGCTGCCTGTATTGCCCTAGTGTTTCTCTAAGTCCAGCATGCCCATAGCTACACTGCCAAGTCCACACAGTGCAAGTAAATCAATTCTGATTTGCTTGCTAATCATTTGTTGATCAGCTGGTGGGAGCATCACACACACACACACACACACACACACAGAGTTTTCTAATGTGCTGTCTAATGTGTGTGTTTCACCACTTTTTCTGACTGGGTGTGCATGCAGCCAACTTAATAATTGACCTTAGAGTCTCTGTGCATGGTGATCTCTAAACTAAGTATAACTTGCCATTTCCCTTAGGAAGAAAACATGATTCTACTAGCACTACTACTGAAAGTGCCTGGCAGATGTTAAAATATGGTAGTAGCAAGAGTGTTGGTATCAAATACAAGGGTATCAACTACTAGTAGCAGTTGCATGGGTAGTGGTACCAGGAAGAGCAGCCCTCCCCCCCAGTACCTAGAAAAAAACAACAAAGTTTTGAGAAGAGTAAGGATGATAATCCTTCTAATACTTCAGAGGATGAGGAAGATCAAGGTTTCTTGTAGGCCAAGATCATTAGCAAGGAAGGAAGAAAGTCTGAGCAAGGTGAAAGTCCAAATCTGTGCAGCACACTCTTTATTCTTAGATGAAAGATCAGTGCTAGATAAGGTCTAGCATATTGATTATTCAAAAATTGATGAAGATGATGATGATGAAGATGATGATGGTGACCATCAATCTGATATGGATTTCCTAATGTTGGGTGAATTATCTGCTGGCAAGCTGAAGAAAAAAAACGGGGGGAACATGTTAGGGTTTCTCGGCTAGTCAGATTTCTGATGAGGAGGAGGAGACCACCAATGGCAATGTGGTTGCAGATGGTAGTCAGAGTGCAAAACCCAGCATCACCCCTATACCATTTGTACATCGGCGAGTGACGTCGCTGACTACTAGTATGTCATTGACAACCAGTGCCCCTACAGTAAGGGATACTAGAAAGAAATCTAAGATTTGGAATCATTTTCATACTCTGGATGATCAGAGATTTGCGGAATGTATCACTGTAAAAAGATTGTACGCCAGGGAAAGATAATTGGATATCTTTCTAACAGCAACATGAGATATCACCTGGAAAAACAACATAGAGCACTGTTGCTTGCAGAAGAAGCTGGTTCTTCCATTGTGGATAGTGATACCCAGGCTTCAACTAAAGCAACAGGGAAGCCACAGGAGGAAAGTACAGATTGTTGTCATTCTTCTAGTGTTACCCCACAGTCCTCTTCCTCAGGTACTAGTGTGCATGTGCAACAGTCTCTTCCATAGCAGCAAGCTAAGATTGAGCAGATGAGGTGGTGACCTACTGCACTGTCCCAGTGCAGGAAACAGGCAGTGTCCAAAGTGGCTACATGACATATTTATTCAATTATCTCTATAAAATATTAATATAATAATAAATGCAAATAATAATACGTATATGTTTATATAATATATCTTAGTGCGTGCATCTATAGCTTTCATTCATTAAATAATTATTATTAGTAGCAGTACTAATGTTAATAGTCACAAATTGTGTCTATAGTATCAGTAGTAGTACTACTACTATTACTGTACTGTATGTAAGCTATAGGTGCGCTCACTACCTGCTCATGGTCACAAATCCTTTTTTGGAAAATTATAAATATTTTTGAATTGCATGCAGTCTCAAATACAGTAGTATACATGCCCCACTGGTTGAGGCTGAAGGTCTCCCATCTCCTGATGGGCCTGGCTGCTGGTGGCTGTGGCTGCAAAGCCCAATGCCTCCATGAGGGAGGATTATCACCCAGACTGATGCATGCAGTATTCTTTCCTTGGTACTAGCTGTTTCCACCACATTTCACATTTCCTCCCAATTACATGGCAGGTCGTTCCACTACCCTGAGGTTCTCACACGTGTTCTTTTAAGGGTCCAAATATAAACAGATGCCCACAGATCCACACAATCCAGGCTGCTTCTGTGCTGCCTGAGGTAATGAATGAAGGAAATTAAACAACGTGACAATACAAGGCTGTCAAAATGATGCTAACAGTAGGAGCCTTTGCCCTTCCAGCACTGTAAAACATGTACATGACTTGTATTGTTCTGACTGCCATCTACCTATATCCTTGATTCTGTTGGCTGGAAAGTCAATAGTGTCTATCATGGTAGCAGTTCCAGTGCAAATGGAAGGAGTCTTGTAAAGGTGCTTGTCTTAGCTCACAGGAGAGATCCCCTTCTTCACTACTTTTATGAAACTGGTAACTATGAGCATGGGCATGAAGATCTTGTATGCACTATGTTGAAAAAAAAACAACCCCAAAACAATCTGATATCATAGATAAGCTCTGGGGAATGGGAGTTCGCTGCTGCTCAGTTCAGGCAGTGAAACAATTGGACATTCAGAAAAAGCAGCTGGGTCAGACAGACTTATGGGTAATTAGGAAAGTTATGCTTCACTTGTTGCAAATAGATGCACAGAAGTGAGATTTAAAGGTGCACCCACCCTGTGCCGCCATGAATGCTCGCTACCCTGTAATCTTATAAAGAGGTCTTCTGATCCATTTTATTCCTCCACTGATGACTTTTTGCTCAAATCAGGACAGGTACAGTATATATTAGAAGAATTAATTTTCGCACAGACTCCTACATCATCTAAGTGTTCATGCTCTGTTATTTCTAATGGCACACTAAATAACTTTAAATGAAATGAAAAAAAAAGGGGATAAAGGACTTTTAAAAGTGGTTCAAATACACCTGTCTGAGAAATGAGCAAGAAAAATGAAGCATTGTCATGGCAGACGCAGTACATGGATTCTTAACAACTCTAAATGGGAACACACTGACATACTTTTGATTGTTTAGATTAATCAGAAGCCAAAACCCCAATCATCCTTTATTTTCCGCTGTAATTATTCATTAATGATTAATTGAGCTATTTTTGCCAGTGAGAAGAAAGAAAAATGTGATTTTTTTTTTTTTTTTTGGGGGGATGCAGTGACACGGTGAAATATGGCCTTGGGTTATAAGAATACTGTTATTTTTTTGCAAAAGCGATGGCAATGCTGGGGCTGCAGGTTTTATAGGCAAGACACATCCCTCCAGCTTAAGGAGCAGATGTAGGATAGTATTAATCAAGCAGTAGAAATGAACTCAGTAAGAGATACTGTGTATTAGCAATGGATGGCATTTAACCTAAGCATATTAGGTTTGGTGCAAGTAGGAACACCTATCCAGCAATGTAAATGCTTTTTCAGCATGGAACAATCATATTTCTATAAATTGAATATGTTTACTCCCCCCTTCCATTTTTGTCCTGTGGTAGAAGTCACACATCCATTTGAACTACTATACTGCATGGGGTCTATATTCAGACACAGTCTGGATAGCAAAGTTAGCTGGATAAACTTATCCAGCTAATTTTGGAGGTAACATAGTATGATGGCAGAAAAAAACCCAAACAAACAGTCCATCCAGTCTGCCCAGCAATTTTCTTATGGTAGTACATGCTCGGGATATGCAGCAGGGACGGATTCGTCCCATTCAGTATTCGTATTCGTCAGGACCCAAATCCGTTGCATCTAATCTCGAGAGACCCCGATCCGTTTATTAGTTACATATGTATTCGTTTCCCCCCAAAAAACGCATCCCAACCCTTTAAATGTAATTAACTGCAACCCCCCACCTTCTGACCCCCCCCCCCCAAGACTTGCCAAAAGTACCTGGTGGTCCAGCGGGGGTCCTGGAGCGATCTCCTGCACTCGGGCCATCGGCTGCCAGTATTCAAAATGGCGCCGATAGCCTTTGCCCTTACTATGTCACAGGGGCTATCGGTGCCATTGGTCAGCCCCTGTCACATGGTAGGAGCACAAGATGGCGCCAGCCGTCCATTGCTCCTACCATGTGACAGGGGCCGACCAATGGCACCGGTAGCCGATGTGACATAGTAAGGGCAAAGGCTATCGGTGCTATTTTGAATACCGGCAGCCGACAGCCCGAGTGCAGGAGATCACTGCAGGACCCCCGCTGGACCACCAGGGACTTTTGGCAAGTCTTGGGGGGTCATGAGGGTGGGGGTTTATTTGTTAGTGATACGTTATATTCATGGGGGTTCGCCATACGTTTCATGACCTCCACGAATACAACGAATATGGCATATACGTTGCGGATTGCCAATACATTGTAAACGAATTACCCCCAAGCCTTATGTTAAGGGTAGTAATATTAACAATCAAAACCAATCAACTGTCAAACCCATAACAAAATTCATGCTAGCAACATTTTTATAGGGTGAGCAACCTTCTTGATAATTCATATAATGTTGCTGCTTGAACATGCTTTGCATTTGGACTTGGCCATAGGACCAGTTCTGCACTTTTTGTCTGATGTCTGTGTATTAGTACCCTGGACCGTAAGGACCCAGCATTGACTGCCATCTGAATCCAATTCTCCTTCACTCCTCCCCTCCCCATTGAATTAGAGAGCGATGCTGCAGTTGTGTCAAAATCATGTATGCTAATTGGTTAAGGGTAGTAATCCCCATGCCTTCTGTTAGAGGTAGTAGTTACCACTTCATGCTGGTTACCCCCATGCACTCTTTTCTTAATTTCCAACTCTAGCCTTTTGGGATCCACAGTATTTATCCCATGCCTTTCTGAATTTGTTTACTGTTTTCGTCTTTACCACCCCTTCTAGAAAGGCATTCCACCACCCACTCTGTGAAGAAATATTTTCTGATATTGAACATAAGAACATAAGAAATTGCCATGCAGGATCCATCAAGTCCAGGATCCTGTTTCCAAGAGAGGCCAAACCAGGCCACAAGAACCTGGCAAGTACCCAAACACCAAGAGGATCCCATGCTACTGATACAATTAATAGCAGAGGCCATTCCCTAAGTCAACTTTATTAATATCAGTTAATGGACTTCTCCTCCAAGAACTTATCCAAACCTTTTTTGAACCCAGCTACACTAACTGCACTAACCACATCCTCTGGCAACAAATTTGGTTTTGAAGTTTCAAAATGTGACCCCTAGTTTTACTGTTTGCTTTCCAAAAGGATTGAGGAACAAGCATCATTAAAACCTTTCAGGTATCTGAAGGTCTGTATCATATCTCCCCTGCACCTCCTCTTTTCCAGGGTATACATATTCAGATCCTTCAGCCTTTCCTCATTAGTATTCCAATACAGACCCCACACCATTTTGGTAACTCTTTATTGAAATGCCTCCATCCTGTCTTTATCCTTTTTGAGATACAGTCTCTAGAACTGAACACAACATTCCAGGTGAGGCTTCACCAAGGACCTGTATTCGGGCATTATCACCTCTTTTTTTTTTTTTTTTACTGTTTATTCCTCTCTCTATGCAGCCCAGCATTCTTCTGGCTTTAGCTATAATTTTGTAAAATTCCTTCAGTGCCTTAAGATTACCAGACATTACCCACAAGGTCCCTGTTGCAGATGTTAGTATCATCTGCAAATAGACAAACTTTGCTTTCTATTATTTTAACAATGTTGCTCACAAAGATATTGAACACAAACGGTCCTAAAACCGGTCCTGTCAGAAAACCAGTCCTGTCAAGAAACCAGTTTATAATCCACTCTACCACCTTGGCACTGACTCCCAAGCTTCTCATTTTATTCACAAGCCTCCCTTGCAGGTCCATATGAGAAGCTTTGCTGAAATTCATGTAAATCACATTGAATGCCCTTCCTCGATTCAATTCTCTAATCACCCAATCAAAAAAGTCAATCAGATTTATCTGACAGGACCTTCCCCTGATGAATCCATGCTGCTTCGGGTCCAGCAACCACTGGATTGTAGATAGTTCACTATCCTTTTCTTCAGCAGTGTTTCCATTCATTTTTCCACCACCGAGATAAGGCTAACTGGCCTGTAGTTTCCAGCCTCCTCTCTGCTCCCACTCTTGTAAAGCGGGACCACCACAGCTCTTCTCCAGTCACACAGCACCATTCCTCTTTCAAGGGATGTATTTATCAGGTCTTTCTGTGGATCCACCAGCACATCTCTGAGCTCCCTCAGTATTCTAGGATGTAGCTCATCCAGTCCCAGGGCCTTGTCCACTTTCAGTTTTCCTAGCTCTTCCTATATATTCTCTTCAGTAAACGGAATTTGTTAAGGAGGGACAGAGAGGACAGAAAAGGGGGAGGAGTAGCTTTTTATGTCAAAAACAATATCCAAGCAACTTTACTGCAAGGAATGTGGGATAAAGAAGAAGCATTATGGGCCAAGCTGAGGCCAACTAAAAAGTCAATCCATAGAAGCAGGAAGGGCCAGGAGAGGAAACAGGCAAGAGACAGGGGAAGGAGCAGACCCCAGAACTGTAATACAGGAGCAGGGGTAGGAAGCACAGGACAGGAACAAGAACAAGCACCACGCACTGAGAAGTAGGTTACTCAGGAGACCTGTTGTCAAGGCTCTGGCTGCTTAAAATAAACTTTCTTATATACCCCTGGAGGATGTGACATCATCAGCCAGCACCATAGGAAGTCCCAGCTAGGGGGCCTAAAAAAGCAGTCCAAGTCTACAGGAAGTTCTATCCTGGGTCCCTGGAATAGCATGCTGCTGGAAGCTATGCCAGAGTTGCTTCGGATCAGAGGTGAGGGGCTCACATGGGGGAGGCGGCAGGAGCCTTTCACAGAGATCCTGATTTTCATTGGTAAAAGGGACGTGAATGCCTTCCTGCTGGCACCACTGCAGCTGCTACATGACACAGCTAGATGGTACTTTAGCACTATCATGCCTTATTTCACATTTTGCTTTCTATCTTGTCTCTCTTCAAAAAAGGTCTCAGAGTGGCTTACAAGATCATATCAAATACAACAAAAATATAAAATACAATAATAATTCTTAAAATACAGATATAATCAAATACAATTAAATTCCCTGTTCCATCTCTATCACAAACAATAGAACAAAAATGAACATCCCACTCCCACCCAACCAGTCAATAATATAAACACTCTCTTCGGTTGATGTCCAGATGGGGGCCACTAAGAGTCCCAGGGCCAGTCTTATCTTCCTGGACCTCTAATTCTTTCTGCCTTGCTAACCACTGTGTGTTGACCACTGGGATAAAGGGGTTCCATCTGTGGGGAGGGTGACAAGCCTCCGGGGTCCTAGACGCACAGTCTCTCTAGCCCCACATGCTCCGCTCGACCTTTCTCACACTGGTACTCCAGGAGATCTCAGCAGTCAGGTTCCTGAACTCAGAAAGAACAGGCAAGGCGCTTGAAATGGTATTCAAGATAACTGTAATTTAGAAGAACTTGATCAAAAATAGGAATATAGAAAAATCACAAAATACAAAATAAAAATCTCTTGATACAGATGGAAAGAAACTACAAGTGCCTTAGTCTCTCTCTCTCTCCAGCTCTGAGTCAGTAAGTATACCTTACTGGTGACAGGAAAGTAGAAAAATCTCTTCTCTAAAAAGTGGGTAAGATGGTGATAGCAAAAAGACTTCCTCTCATCCAAGAATAAAGAAAAAACTTCTTCAAATCAGTTCTTACTTCTGGGCACCTACGTTCTCCACTTTAACTGAATGCAGAGCAAAATAGCATCTTATCCCAATCCCCTCAGGCAGAGATGATTGCTCTCCTGAGCAAGGAGTAGGTCAAGGAAAAAAACCCCAACTCTTTCAAAAGACAAAACTCTTTCTTCTCCTCTCTACCCACCCAAGACAGTACCCTCCAGATCCATGAAGGTTCTAGAAAGGCTTCTGTCCTTGTTTTTCCCAGTTCTGCAGGCTGTAGGGTCTACTGGGATTCATCAGAAAGACACTCCTTCTGCTCCAGAATCAAAACTACAACCAACCACACATTGCACATGCTCAACCCGTTACACTGGGGTAGCCTGACCAATCCCAGCCCTCAAGGAGGGGGAAAAAAATCTTAGAGATGGTCCAAGAATGCCAAAAACCTCTCCCCAGAGATGGAAAAGGGAAACTGTGGTAAGGGAATGAAGTTTGCCCTTACAATAACATGGTCAAAAACTCCCTGACTCTCCCGGTTGTTCCTGAAGGAGCTTCCACCAGGCAGACATCTTTGGTATGTTCTTTTGGGAGCGACCCATGCCAGATGTCAGTGGGGGACAGAGCCAGTCATGGTGGGAGGGGCCAGGTAGGCTGATCATTTCATGGTCTCAAGCTGGCATTTCAAGCAGCAGGGAAGGGTTCTGAGCAGGACAGCAAGATATTGGCTGCTCTACTCCTCCTACAGTGTCTGCTCAGTCTTCTCTCTCTCTCTCTCTCTCTCTCTCTCTTTCTCTCTCTGGTGGAGGCAAGCCTCTTCTCAAACTCTTGTATCTCAGTTATTTCCTGATCCTTTTCTTTTTACCTTTACTACCCAGAGCATGTATCAACTTTTCTAAGTAGTACATAGCATGAAGTGCAGGCATGCTACACCTGTGAAGGCATGTGTACATTCCATGGCTTTTGTTCTGGACACAAAGAGGTGCCCCTTATTATAGCTATAGTTTTATGTGCTGCCTTATTTCCTGTATTGCAACTGTTTCCCTCTGTGTTGTCTTTCTTTCTCTTTTAGTCTTGCCCAGCATGCTGTTCTGTTGCACCACCTCCAGAAGCTGCAGAAGAGGAGGATGAGGCATCCTGGAGATGGCGAGGAGAAAGCAAAGACTCTTAGGCCTCACACCCAGTGCTAGCAGGATGAAGAGCCAGCACAGCCCAGAAGCCTGAAACAGCTCATTCCAGCAGGAAAGGAGTGGAAGATTGCTGCTGTCAATCTGTGGCTTTTTGCATGTTTCCTTCTCCTATTTGCCTCCGTTGGTATTAACACTTTGTCCATCTTTCCATTGATGTCACTGTCAGTGGGATGAAGAGCTGACACAGACCTGTGGGCATGTTACTATGGGCGGGTCATCCCAAAGGGGCAAACCAAGGGGAAATAAGAGCATAAAGAACATAAGAAATTGCCATACTGGGTCAGACAGAGGGTCCTTCAAGACCAGCATCCTGTTTCCAACAGTGGCTAATCTAGGATACAAATAACCGACAAAAATCCAAACAGTAAATAAATCCCATGCTACTAAATCCAATAATAAGCAGTGGCTATTCCCTAAGTCAACTTGATTAATAGCAGATTATGGACTTCTCCAGGAACTTATCCAAATCTTTTTTAAATCCAGCTATGCTAAATGCCTTAACCACTTACTCTGGCAATTAATTCCAGAGCTTAATTGTGCATTGAGTGAAAAAGAATTTTCTCGAATTTGTTTTAAATGTGCTACTTGCTAACTTCATAAAGTTCCCGCTAATCCTTGTATTATCTGAAAGAGTAAATAACAAATTCACATTTACCCATTCTTGTCTTCTCATGATTTTACAGGCCTGTATCATATCCCCCCCTCATCCATCTCTGCTCCAAGCTGAACAGTCCTAACATCTTTATCCTTTCCTCATAGGGGAGCCATTCCATCCCCTTTATCATTTTGGTCATCTTTCTTTGAACCTTTTTCAGTGCAAAGATATCTTTTTTGAAATACATTGACCATAATTGCATTCAGTATTCAAGGTGTTATCCCATCATGGAGCGATACAGAGGTACTATTACATTCTCCATTTTATTCATCATTCCTGTCGTAATAATTCATAACATTCAATTTGCTTTTTTGACCACTGCAGCACATAAAAGTTGACGATTTCAATGTATTACCAGCCATAAAATGCTGATATTTTTATGGGGTGGTAACTCCTTATGGAACCTAACATCCTGCAAGATGGAATGGAGGAGTGGAGGAGTAGTTTAGTGGTTAGAGCAGAGGGTACAAGCCAGGGTTCAACTCCCACTGCTACTCCTTGTGACCTTTAGCAAGTGACTATACCCTTCATTGCTTCAGATATACATTTAGATTGGATAGGGACAAAACTGCAATACCTAAAAGTAATCTATTTTGAAATACAAAAAAGCAGAATAACATTGGTTGTTTTTCCCTATGTGCATCACTTTGCACTTGTCCACATTAAATTTCATCTGCCATTTGGGTGCAGGATCTTCCAGTCTCACAAGGTCCTTCTCCAATTTATCACAATCCACTTATGACTTTAAAACTCTAAATAATTTTGTGTCATCTGCTAATCTGATCACCTCACTTATCATTCCCCTTTCCATATCATTTATAAATATATTAAAATCACTGGTCGAAGTACAGATCCCTGAGGCACTTCACTGCTTACCTTTCTCTGCTGAGAAAACTGGCCATTTAATCCAACTCCCTGTTTCCGATCTTTTAGCCAGTTTGTAATCCACAAAAAGACATAAGAACATAAGAAATTACCATACTGGGTCAGACCAATGGTCCATCAAGCCCAACATCCAGTTTTCAACAGTGGCCAATCCAGGCCACAAGAACCTGGCAAGTACCCAAACACTAAGTAGATCCCATGCTACCGATGCAATTAATAGCAGTGGCTATTCCCTAATACAACTTGAATAATAGCAGTTAATGGACTTCTCCAAGAACTTATCCAAACCCAGCTACACTAACTGCACTAATCACATCCTCTGGCAACAAATTCCAGAGCTTAATTGTGCGTTGAGTGAAAAATAATTTTCTCCGATTAGTTCTAAATGTGCTACTTGCTAACTTCATGGAATGCCCCCTAGTCCTTCTATTATCTGAAAAAGTGAATAACCGATTCACATTTACGCATTCTAGATCTCTCATGATTTTAAAGACCTCTAACATATCCCCCCTCAGTCGTCTCTCCTCCAAGTGAACAGTCGTAATCTCTTTAGCATTTCCTCATAAGGCAATTGTTCTGTCCTCCTTATCAGTTTGGTCACCCTTCTCTGTACCTTCTCCACTGCAATTATATCTTTTCTGAGATGCGGTGACCAGAATTGTACACAGTACTCAGGTGTGTTCTCACCATGGAGCTGTACAGAGGCATTATGACATTTTCCATTTTATTCACTATTCTCTTCCTAATAATTCCTAACATTCTGTTTGTTTTTTTTGACTGCCGCAGCACACTGAGCTGACAATTTCAATGTATTATTCACTATGACGCTTAGATCTTTTTCCTGGTTGGTAGCTCCTAATATGGAACCTAACATCATGTAACTATAGCATGAGTTAGTTTTCCCTATATGCATCACCTTACATTTTTCCTCATTAAATTTTATCTGCCATTTGGATGCCCAATCTTCAAGACCTGCAAGATTCTCCTGCAATTTATCACAATTTGCTTATGATTTAACTACTCTGAATAAATTTGATCATCTGCAAATTTTATTACCTCACTCATAGAAACATAGAAATGACGGCAGAAGAAGACCAAACGGCCCATCCAGTCTGCCTAGCAAGTTTCGCACTTTTTTTTTTCTCATACTTATCTGTTACTCTTGGCTCTTAGTAACCTCGTATTATTCCTTGGCTCTTGGTATCCTCGTATTATTCCTTTCTAGATCATTTATAAATATATTGAAAAGCACTGGTCCAAGTACAGATCCCTAAGGCACTCCACCGTTTACCCTTTTCCACTGAGAAAATTGACCATTTAATCCTACTCTGTTTCCTGTCTTTTAACCAGGTTGTAATCCATGAAAAGACATCGCCTCCTATCCCATGACTTTTTTGTTTTCTTAGAAGCCTCTCATGAGGGACTTTGTCAAACGCCTTCTAAAAATCCAAATACACTACATCCACTGGTTCACCTTTATCCACATGTTTATTAACCCCTTTAAAAAAAATGAAGCAAAATTGTGAGACAAGATTTCCCTTGGGTAAATCCATGCTGACTGTGTTCCATTAAACCATGTCTTTCTATGTGCTCTGTGATTTTGATCTTTAGAATAGTTTCCACTATTTTTCCCGGCACTGAAGTCAGGCTCACTGGTCTACAGTTTCTTGGATTGCCTCTGGAGCCCTTTTTAAATATTGGAGTTTCATTGGCCACCCTCCAGTCTTCAGATACAATGGTTGATTTTAATGATGTTACAAAATTTTAATTAATAGATCTGAAATTTCATTTTTGAGTTCCTTCAGAATTCTGGGGTGCATACTTTCCGGTCCAGGTGATTTGCTGCTATTTAATTTTTCAATCTGGCCTTCTGCATCTTCCAGGTTCACAGTGATTTGGTTCAGTTCATCTGACTCATCACCCTTGAAAACCATCTCCAGAACCGGTATCTCCACAACATCCTCATTAGTAAATACAGAAGCAAATAATTCATTTAGTCTTTTTGCAATAGCCTTATCTTCCTTAAGAGTCCCTTTAACCCCTCGGTCATCTAATGATAAAACTGACATCCTCACAGGTTTCTTGCTTCGGATATATGCAAACATTTTTATTATGAGTTTTTGCCTCTATGGCCAGCTTCATTTGAAATTCTCTTAGCCTGCCTTGACAATGCTTATGCTTTTTCCTATTTTCTTCAGATGGATCCTTCTTCCAAGTTTTGAAGGAAGATTTTTGGCTAAAATAGCCTCTTTCACCTCACCTTTTAATGATGCCAGTAATCGTTTTGCCTTCTTTCCATCTTTCTTAATGTGTGGAATAAATCTAGACTGCACTTCTAAGACTATTTTTAAACAATGTCCACACTTGTTGTCCACTTTTAACCTTTGCAGCTGCACCTTTCAGTTTTTTCTAACTATTTTCCTCATTTTATCAAAGTTTTCCTATTGAAAATTTAGTGTTAGAGCTGTAGATTTACATATTGTCCCCCTTCCAGTCATTAGTTCAAATTTGATCATGTAATCACTATTGCCTAGTGACCCCACTACCATTACCTCTCTCACCAAATTCTGCATTCCACTAAGAATTAGATCTAAATAGCTCCCTCTCTCATTGGTTTCTGAACCAATTGATCAATGAAGCAGTCGTTTATTCCATCCAGGAACTTTATGTCTGTAGCATGTCCTGATGTTACAATTATCCAGTTAATACTGGGGTAATTGAAATCTCCCATTATTACTGCACTACCAAATTGGCTAGCTTCTTTGATTTCTCTTAACATTTCATGATCTGTCTGATCACTTTGGCTAGGTGGACAATAGTATACTCCTATCACTTTACTCTTACCCAGCACACATGGGATTTCTACCCATATAGATTCTACTGAGCATTTAGGAGTAGATTTTCAAAGGGGTACGCGCGTAAGATACGTGCGTACCCCCCGAAAACCTACCCCAAACCCCCCCTGCGCGTGCTGAGCCTATTTTGCATAGGCTCGGCGGCGCGCTCAAGCCCCGGGACACGCGTAAGTCCCGGGGCTTGCAAAAAGGGGCAGTCGGGGGCATGGCCAGGGGGCGCGGTTAGGGATTGGGGGCAGTAGTAACTTTTCCGATAAAGGTAGGGGGGGGTCTAGATAGGGCCGGGGGGGGGGTGGGATAGGTAGGGAAGGGAAGGTGCGGGGGGGTAGAAAGAATTTTCCTTCCGAGGCCGCTCCGATTTCGAAGCGGCCTCGGAGGGAACGGGCAGCGCGCGCAGGGCTTGGCGCGCACCAGTTGCACAAATGTGCACCCCCTTGCGTGCACCGACCCCGGATTTTATAAGATTCGCGCGGCTACGCACATATCTTATAAAATCCAGCGTACGTTTGTTCGCGCCTGATGCGTGAACAAAAGTACACGCGCGCGCTCTCTTTTAAAATGTACCCCTTAGTCTCTTGTATGATCTTTATCCTGTTGGACTCCATACCTTCCTGGACATAAAGTCTCACCCCCCAACGAAGTTGATACTCCCTATCATTGTGATATAAACTGTACCCTGATATAGCACTGTCCCATTGGTTATCCTCCTTCCACCAGGACTCTTAGATGCCAATTATGCTTATCTGATCTTTCACTCCTATACATTCTAACTCTCCTATCTTACTTCTTAGACTTCTGGTATTGGCATACAGACATTTCAGAGTGCATTTTTTGTTTGTATTAGCAATCTGCTTTTCAGTTGATAGGGAAAATTTGGAATTCTTTATCTCAGGTGATTCTTTATTTATAGGCACATGGACTACTTTTGCTTTTATTGGAATCTCTCTGTTGGGATGTCCTAACTCTCCTGTTTCATTAGTATCCTTCAAAGATACATTCCTCTGAACCATGCACTGCTGAGTGACTGTTGGCTTTCCCCCTCGGTCTAGTTTAAAATCTGTTCTACCTCCTTTTTAAAAGCTAGCACCAGCAGCCTGGTTCAACTCTGGTTAAGGTGGAGCCTGTCCTTTCAGAGGTCTTCCCCTTCCCCAGAATGTTGTCCAGTTCCTTACAAAACTGAATTCCTCTTCCCTGCACCATCTCATCCACGTATTGAGACTCCAGAGCTCTGCCTGCCCCCGGGGACCGGTGCATGGAACAGGGAGCATTTCAGAGAATGCCATCCTGGAGGTTCTGGATTTTAGCTTTCTATCTAAAATCCTAAATTTTACTTCCAGATCCTCCTTCCCACATTTTTCTATGTTGTTAATGCCCACATGTACCATGACAGCCAACTCCTCTCCAGCACTATCTATAATCCTATCTAGGTGTCACGTGAGGTCTGCCACCTTTGCACTAGGCAGGCATGTTATCAGGCAGTCCTCAAGTCCACCAGTCACCCAGCTATCTGCATTTCTAATAATTGATTCTCCAACTATGATGGCCAACCCAACTCTTCCCCACTGGGCGGTAGCCTTGGGAGACTTGTCCTCAGTGCCTCTTATCTCATGACTTTTTAATTTTCTTTGAAGTCTCTGATGGGGGACTTTGTGAAATGCTTTCTGAAAATCTAAATACACAAAATTTTCCAGCTGTTAAGATTCATGGCTTGCGGGTAGGCCCCATGAACCCCGGTATTCACTCCCAATTCTGCTTAGTCTCAGTGTGGCTGGAAACCGCCAGAGTCAGCCCCACCTCAGAGCAGCATGAACGCTGCTGGTGTTAAGTCAGCCAGCTGTAGAGCCTATGTCCAGCCTTCCTTACCCAGGATTGTGCTGCCTTGCTGGGGGTGGGCCCCGGCTCCCCGTGATGCGGAGGGGGTGCCCCCAGTGCTACTCTCTTCTTCATAACCCTGCTTGCCGCCGGTGGGCCTTGGAACATGGTGGAGATGCCGCTGCCGTCTGCTCCTCGCATCCGGTCCCCCTAGGCGCGCTCCTCTCTAGTTCATTTAAAGGGCCCATGGCAGGCTAGGGTTTCTGGCCCTTTCTGATGATGTCATCAGTCTGGGACTATTTAAGGCAAGCTCTGACAGTCAGAGCTTGCTTTGGCAACAGGTCTCCGTGCTTCCTGTTGTGTTCTTAGTTCCTGTTCCAGTGTTTGTGTTCATGTTCATATTCCAGTACCCGATCCTGTTCCAGTTCTTGTGTTCCAGTTCCAGCTTCTTGTACCTGACTACTCTCTGGATGGATTCTTTGGCTTTTGACCTTCACTCGGACCTGAGCTTGTCTCCAGCCACCTGCCCTGAGTTCATCTTGAACCTGACCTTGTCTTCAGCCGCCTGCCCTGACTTCAGCTTGGACTTGGCCTTGTCTTTGACTTTGTTCCTTCGGACCCTGCATCTCTGCTGCTTCCTGGCACCCTCCTTGGACACTCTCTCCAGGATCAATCATGCGGAGGCCCACCTAAGACCAGTCAGCCCCGGTACCCAAGGGCTCAACTTGCAGGGAATGAGGGATGGTATTGGCTAAGCTCCAGTTGGCCTCCGCTTCCCATTTGGCCCTGCTTCCCAATGGTGGAGACCCATGGTGGTTTCCCATGGGAAGCGCAAACACCACCTCGGGCCAAGGGTCCACCTCCATAACAGCTAGATCCAGCATCACACACTGCCATGATCACCACGACCCGGCCAGGGCCGGTGCAAGGATATTAGGCACCCTAGGCAAACTTACAGTCTGGCACCCCCTCCTCATACACAATTTTAAATTATGCATTTATAACATATTTTACATGAAAAATGACATTCTGAGGTAAAATTAATATACAAGTTATTGTGATAATTTCATGCACTGTTGTGATGCCAACAAGAAAACTTTGCATCTTGGAATTCATATGGCATCATACCTATTGTGATATATTTCAGCATGGTCCTCCTGTATCAACACAGTACTATTTGCCAACACTCAAAGAATAACAACCCCACCTATGAAAAAGAATACCACAAATATTACACCAGAATCTAAAATATCAATACACCTCCTATCAGGAAAACAGAACATGCTAAAAGAATGCTTCATCTCAGTCTTTGCATGCAGAACACAAACCCTCACCAAATACAGAATAAAGCCACATAAAGTATAAATAGAAATGTGCAGACAAAAACTGAACTGTAAAATGCATCACACCAGACTCTATACAGTGTAACAATGGAAAAACAAAAATTTCACCATTCCTCGTGAAACAAAACAATAAAATCAAGATACATAAATCATTAATCATAATTATAAAATCATACAAATAAAATAATTTCAAAACAGCTGATGAATAGAATATCCAATAATTAAAGACTCATGCAATTTTTGAAAGCTTTACCAAACACCAATAAAATATTTCAAACAGCAGACACATCACATACTACCCAATAATTAAAATGGTAGTCAATCAAGAAAAATGAACTTAAAAAGCCACCTTTACTTACCCTCTCCAGCAATTCTCCTACTCCTTTCCCTTGCAGGCCATACCAGAAGCAGCAGTAGCTGCTGAAGCTGTCCTCACAGTCCTCTTCCTTAGGGACCACAACCAGTCTCTTCTCTCTCTCATACACACACACCAGTCACACCCTCAGGACCAATTTCTGTCTCTCACACACCAATCTTCTCCCCAACCAGTCCCTTTCTCTCTCTCTCACACACACAAGCACACTCATACCAGTCATCTCCCTGATCAGTCTTTCTCACACATACACACGTCATCTCTCTGGCCAGTCTCTCTCAATCACACAATGCTCTCGCTCTCTCTTACTTCCACACAGGCTTTCAATCACACACATGCTCTCTCTATTTCACTTACACACAAGCTCTCAATCACACACATGTTCTATCTCACTTACAAACAGACTCAATCACACACATGCCCTCTCTCACAGCCACAAGCCAGCCAAAAACATGCTCCATCTCTCTCGCACACACACACACACACACACACATTGACACACAAAAGCACCCTCCCTGACTCATATATACACCACACACATACAGAAACACCCTCCCTGTCTCACGTATACACCACACACATACAGAAGTACCCTCCCTGTCTCACATACACATTACACTCTCACAGAAGCACGTTGCTTTCAGACTTGCATGATTTTTCACTTTTACTAAAAGTGAAAGTGATGTTCCCAACCCTTAAATAAGAAAACCACATTCCTATTAGAAGGAGAAATGACACCTTTCCTTCAGGTTCTGTCCTCCCAAGGGACAGCCACCCACACCATACAGCTTCTCTTGTTTTATGCTTTCAGGCAATAAAGCAAGTATCTTTCTTCAAACTATCAGTCGTATGATTATTCATGTGGGAGATATGGAACAGAAAGACATCTTTACTCAGCTTCCCTTTTAAATGGGAAGATTCCGGTCTTAGTCATTTAAAAATATACATTTTCTAAAGGCTTAATAAAAAAAAAAAAAAAAAAAAGCAAAACCATTTCAGATTGGAACTATTCTAGTCTTCATGCTTAAATTATGCTTCAAAAAAACCCAAAAAAACAAAAAAACCAAACCCCACCTGGCATCACTACTTAAATTTTTTATTTTGATGAGATAAACATTTTAAATATTTTAATTTTTTTTTGCTTTAGTAATTTTCTCTACCCACTTTAAGTTAAATTTTATTTTCCAGAAAAGGGATGCTTAAAATTCAGTAATTTCATCTTTCATCCAACTTTTCAAAAGTTGTGCTACCAGCACAAAAGTTGAGGTATATGTAATATCACATTTCATTTTTTTAAACTGGCAGATTTCTTTCTCACATACACACAACATACACACACACAGAAGCTCCATTCCTTTCTCACATACACACCACATACACACACACACACAGAAGCACCATTCCTTTCTCTCATACACACTCACATACACCCACACAGAAACACACACACACAGAAAGAAGATCGGCGCAGCCGGAGACTTTGGCCACATGATCAGCTAGACCGGCCCACCGGGGGAAGCCTGATCCCCCGATAGGCCAATCTGCTCCTGGCGCCGGTGGCCTTCAGCCCCTACCATGTGACAGGGGCTACCTGTGCCATTGGTTGGCCCCTGTCACATGGTAGGGGCTAAAGGTCACCGGCACCATTTTGGTTAGGCACAAACCTAGCTCGCCTAGTGGTTCCTCTGGCCTTGGACCCGGCCTTCCCATAGGTGCTCGTGCATGTGTGCACATTATATGCGCACAGTGGCGGGAATCCTTAAGAGGCATTTCCAGATGACATCAGCCTCTGGGACTATTTAAACCAAGGACCTGCAGTGGTTCCTCACCTCAGCAGCGGGTCTTCTACTCCTGAAGTAATGTGTATTGCTCCTGCATGTTGGTTCCTGAGTCCTGTCTGTGTTCCTGAATCCTGTTCAATGTCTTCCAGCCTTGCCTCATCCTGCCTTTCCTTCTAGCCTTGCCTCATCTAGGTTTGGCTTCTCCCACTTTCCTCATCCAGCCCATCTTATCCAGCCTCACTTTGTCCTACTCGTCTTGTCTAGTGCCTTCATTGTGTCTTTGTCCACCTGGCAGGCAAGTTACTATGTGATCCTCATGTCCACCAGTCATTCAACTATCTACATTCTTGCTGGGTAGACTGGATGGACCATTTTATCTTTTTCTGCTGACAATAGTATGTTACTATGTTATGTTACTAATAAACGAATCACCAACTATGATGGCTGACCTAACCTTTGCCTCTTAGGCAGTAGCCCTGGGAGACTCTAGAATTACCTACCTTAAGCTATCTTTAAATTTCAAGCACACCCAAACTCTAAACAATTACCTACCTTATGTTTGCTTTTTATTCCAGGCACATACAAACTAAACAATCATCTACCTTTTGCTTGCATTTTATTTCAGGCATACACATTAAAGAATATACCCCACCTCTCTCCCAAACATTTTAAGTCTTAAGATTTCCCAAAACAATACTTATTGATCCTCTTCAATCGGCTGCAAAATCTTCTTGTCTTCTCAATTCTCCCACAGGAAATACCCATCTGAGTGCGTCCCTTTGGGGGTCAAAGAAGGGCTGAGTTTGATTATTGAGGAACTGGGGATTTGCCTATGACTTGTGTTACGCTTAGTCAGGGCCGGTGCAAGGGTATTGGGCCGCCTAGGCAACCCTTGTGCTGCTGCCCCCCCCCCCCCTGGCCATGCCCCTACCTGTTTCGGGGCCGCGAGCAATGTGCTGCTCACGGCCCTGAGAAGCACACAGTGTCGCGCCCCCCCCCCCCCACCTGTTTCAGCACCGATTGTGTGCTTCTCAGGGTGCCGAGCCATAGGGGGCGCCGAAGAGCAGCCACATGGTGCCACAAGCAGGATAGGCCCTGCTTGCGGCACCATGTGGCTGCTCTTCGGCGCCCCCTACGGCTCGGCGCCCTAGGTGACCACCGAAGTTCGCCTAATAGACGCGCCGGCCTGCATTTAGTCACTAGAGTCTAGAGGATGGAAATTTATAATAATGAGATTATTTTTATTATGCTTTATTATTATTATTATTATTATTATTATTATTATTATGTATTTTGTATGAGGCCCTGGGTCTAGGGGTTATGATTTTAAACTCTAGGGGGGGTGACTCAGAACCAAAATCAGGAACTATGTTTTCCCAGAGGGGGTGGTGGATGCATGGAATGTCCTCCTGTAAGAACTGCTGAAGATGAGAACGATACTGGAATTCAAAAGGGCATGGGATAAACACTGCAGATCGCTAGAAGACAGAGGATAGAAATGAAAAAGTGCTGTAATCTATGTTAACTTTAGGTGAAAAACATCTGCATGGGGGTAACCTGCATGGAGAAGCAGTTACTTTCAAAAGCAACTTGCTGAGCAGATTTGATGGACCTTTGGCCTTTATTTTCAATCGTTTACAATGTTACTATATTCTGCTTTGTATTTTCTAGGTTGTTAGGGGAAGATGGAACATAAGTAATTAACTGAAGTGTAATTTAAATGGAAGGAGTATATTTCATTTCAGCTGTGTGATGCAGCCTGTCACTTCTGGTGAGAACAGAGGGTGGAATAAGATCATATTAGAGATATGTGGAACTGTTGAATTTTACTATTTTAATGATGTAAATCTCTTGTTGCACTGCGATGGGAGAGAGCGCCAGAGCAGAACCCTAGACTCCAAGGCTCGGTGTGCAGAACTCGAGTAGACTCGGTGGAAGACCAGAACCGAGGCTGGAACCTGAAGCTAGAAGAAGGTCTTGGAGGCTTACGCTGCCAATCAGGAGAAGACATCTGGGAAGAGGTCAGGAACATCAGGAACACGGTCATGGTCAGAAGGAACTTGGAGAAGCTCATAGACCCCAATGGATGGAGCTGTCCCACCGAGCGCCCTACACACTCCAGCCGGGATGGTCGCAGACCACTGGGCCACTGTGCATCCTACACAACCCAGCCAAGCTGGTTGCGTTCCACTCAGGATGAGCCACGTGGAGTTAGAGACATCTGAAGACGTAGAACAAAGAAGACATCAAGACACGCTGGACGAGGAAGACATCAGGACGGGAACGGAACATCAGGACTGGAACGGAACATCAGGAAGAGACCAGGAACGAATTGGGATCCCAAGAGAAAGTGCCAAGCTGGAGCGGAAGACGAGGAATCCTGAAGTAGGACTGGCTCCTTGCGAAGGCAAGGCATGAATGACCTGAAGAGCCTTTTGTAGGTAGAAGAGGGTGTTCCAGGAAGTGAGGTCATCTAGGGCCCACTCCCTCACTGGCCCTTTAAGAAGGGCAGAGAGGCACGGCCCCACGCCTAGGGGAAGCAGGAAGAAGGAAGTCTACAGGACCCTGGACAGCAGTCCTGCAGACGCAGACACTGATGCTGAAGCAGAGGAGGAGCCGGAGTTGGGCCCTGCAGGCTCTGACGTTGGAACAGTGGCATCCTGCCACTGGATAAGTGGAGCAAGGTGGTGTCCTGCCACCGAGGAACAGGCCTCGAGGCCTGTATGGAGATGGTGATGCCGGCGGCAACCTTTGCCGCTGAAGAGTGAAAGCCCGCGGGTCCTGCCGCAGTGAAGATGGGACAGGTGCAGCCTCGGCCAGCCACAGAAGTGGCGAAGATGGCAGCCTCCAGGCCGTGGAGGGCTGGCTTGCGGCTCCGTGCTGTGAGAAGGAACCCGGCACGGCTCTTTCTGTGCCGGCAAGATGGTGGCCACAGCCGTAGAGAGGAACCCCGGTGTGGCTCCTGCCACGCCGGCACTAGTGGCCCCAGGCTGCAGCAACCAGGGTGTTGGGGAGCAAGACACACAGGTAAGAGGTCTGTGGCTCCAGCCTCGGGAGGAATTGCAACATCTGTCAGGTTCCCATTTTGGGGGAAAACAGTGGTACATATGTAGAAATAGAATAAAAAGAGAAATGAAATATATTTAATTTGTAAAAAAAAAAATATTCAAAATTTATGTTTACATTTGGTGTCCTAGGCTTAGCAGTTACTGGCTAATTTTAAAATGAACATGTGTGCTCCCATAAACATACGTATCGGCACACAAGCGGAGATTCGCTGCAATTTTATATTGAGCGCACAAGTATGTGTGTATCATTTAAAATCCCCCTGCTGCCCGTATGTGTGCATATAGGGGTAGATTTTAAAAAGCATTTACTCGAGCAAAACTGGTTTTTGCTCGAGTAAATACACTTTACTCAAGTAAGTGGGCTTTTCAAAATTGCTACAATATATGCCATTGAATTGTCCATAGGATTTACTCAAGTAAGTGCACTTTACTCGAGTAAATAGCTTTTGAAAATTGCTACGATAGTATGTCACATTTACATGCGTAACTCCTTTGAAAATGACCCCCATAATCTTAAGAAGCGGATCAAATAAATGTACTTTGCATATTTTCTCTAGGGCTTAAGCGGCTTTTACATGCGTATACAAGCAAATTTTAAACCATGCTCACGCAAGGGAAAAAACAGTTTTTCTAATTAGTCCACCAGTTTGTCCAGTTGATATTGAGGTTTTCAAGACCCCTCTGGTTCTACATCCTATAAGCCCCCCACTTGACCCCGAAACCTTCACGCTGTGCTGAATGTCCTAAAACTCTGTATTTCTAGACTTGCTCCTCATCAAGACCCGCAGCAAGGTTATGCGGATAACACGCGGACGAGCGCCTTGGTCAGCTTTTTTAAAATTCGGAGTTCCGTGCGTAAGTCTTAGCCCTGCCCCGGACCATTCCCCACCCCCTTTCCACCTCCGTGTTCCTGATGCGTGTGTGGATATGTACGCGCATACGTCACGGATTCTTAAAATTTGCGTTGCTCACACATGGCCCGCATACGTGCGTATGTGGCTGTTTTAGCGCCAGCAATGCTTTTAAAATCTACCCTTAGTGAATGAATGAAGGTTCTGAGTGCAGGGTGGGTGCAGACAGTGTATGCTTATGAGAAAGAGGTATTGTATGAATGGGGGGAGCAGTGAGGGAATATATGTGGATAATGTGCTGAAATACTTATGCAGTAGATCGGAAATGGCAAAACTGCTTTTCAACAGACAGTTGTCGCAATGTGCTGTGGCGATCACGCTACTGACTCTTTAAAAGAGGCAAGAAACAATTTTGAAAGAGGATAATTTTTGCAACTTTTCCTTCAGACTTTTTTTCCAATTCCATTCTAATGGAATGGGGGGGGGGGGGGGGGAGGGAAGGGGAACCGGATACAGTCAATAACCAACACGGGCCCTGTCTTTTACAGTCTGGGAAACTGACACGCAGACATAAGGGAAAAAGCACAGGATGGCTTCTCCAGCCAAGTCCCAAAGTAAATAGTGTCAAGCAGCATTGTCTGAATTATCAAGAAGGCTCCTCCCGCAGTAAAAATATAATGGTCAATTTTCAAAGGCTTGCATGAGGCAAAACTGGGAGATACGCGCGTGACTTGGATGTGCACCGTCTGCGTGGATTTTCAAAGGGCCACTGCCAAGCGCGCAACTCCCCATACGTGCATAAAAAAAAGTTGTGCGAAAAAGGGATGGTACATGGGCGGGGCCTGGGCGGTGCATTGACGGCCCGGGACTACACCATGAAGTCAGTTATGCACACAAGCGCCTGCAGGGATCCCCTATCATGTAACTTTGCTACTCCTATGGGCGGCGGGTAAGTCATGTAACAATAAAAATGAAGCTAATCAGAGGTTTATAAGATTTGGAGCTGATAGGGTAAAAGGGAGGCAAGTTACGTAGGGGGTTTAGGAAGTCCTCTCCCTTACTGGGCTGAAATGGGAAAAAAGCCTAATGCGTCGCTGTGCATACCTACTAAAACTCCCCCCAATTATGTGCTCAAGACGGTATTCGTGCACACATGCACAAGTCATGTGCGCATGTACACACGGGTAGCTGATTTTATAACACTCGTGCATATATGTGTGTGTGTTATAAAATCGGCGCG